>NC_090940.1:10024591-10634207 GCF_040938575.1 Ambystoma mexicanum
AGTTAGACAAACGTCTGGTAGTTTAGAGCTTTGGAAAATGTACCAACAAGAAAAGGAGGAGGAGCCACCGTTGGTTTGGATACTGAATGTATGCACAGAGGGGGGTAAAGAGCCTTCTGCGCCACCCGCCTCGCCTGAAACAAAAAGCAAAGCTAGTAAAGACGAAGGATTATACCCGTTGAGAGAACTTAAAGCAGCCACAGGATATAGTAACCCAGCATATGAGTCACCTTTGCAAAGTAGTGATGAAAACCTAGAAAAGGACAGAGAAAGTGACATTGCCTCCAAACTCCTGAAGGACAAGGAGAGACATGAAAAGGAAAAAGAAGACCAAGCACAAGCAAGTACATCTCTATATATGGGAAGAGAGGGAAAGAGATGGAAGGGAGATGAGGATAGAACTGATCAGATGGCATTCGCACAGAACAAATGGATGGAAGGTCAGATTTTATTGAAACTCAATGGTAAAGGCATTGAGGATATGAGACAAAAGGGAGAATGGGATGAGTTAGAGAGAAAGGAAAAAGAATACCGATCAAGAGACGAAGGGGCTAACAAAAAGGATAGAAAGAAACGAGACCAGCTGTATCATGATAAACAGGTCAGAAGAACAGAGAAAACACGATCACAAACAGAGATCATCTGATGATCGAGAACAAAGGAGACTAGAAGAAGAAGAGCAAAAGATATGGGAGAAGAGAATAAAAAGACAAAGGGATGTGGAAATGCGAAGGTCAAATGAATGAAGAGATGCAAGGAAGCAAGAAGACGATGGAGTCAGAGATTCAGTGAGGCGACATAGAATGTAAGCGAAGACAGAGAGCATGGGATCTTGAATATCTGGAAAGAGAGGTTAAAAAACCCGAGCCAGTAATAAGCTGGGAAGATATAGAAGAATTCTTCCCTAAGTATGATTCAGTACCAGGTATGTCTAGGGCAAATATTGAAGATGACTTCGACACCAGAAGCGTTGGCGAGACGATCGATAGAATATATGATGAGATGGGGCTAGAAAGAATACCCCAAAGGTAAGAAGAGGATAAGCGTTTGAAGATCACTCAGTTGTACGATACTGAGGATGCCTCACGAAGTAGCAGAAATAGAGACTTGTCCTTAGATAGGCTGACCCTAACCAGAAATGAGGAGTATGAGAGAAGTTGCACGAGTTGGGCACAGACAATATCGGATGCAGAAAGAGAAGAATGTGAAGAAAGAGAAGACGAGAGAAGATGCGAAAAATGCTTCTCTAGGGGAAAGGGAGTAAGATGGTCAGATTTTAGTGGGTCTAACCCTAAGGTATCAGAGTCAGCCACACAATCAGATCGGCACGAAGGAGTATCATACGGTCAGAGGGGGGTGTCTCAACCGCCCTATGTGAATAGACAAAGGACATTGCCAGGTAGACGGCGATGCAGGTATACTACCCCTGCGGTAGACAGGAAAATGATGAGAGAAGAAAAAGTGTCATGTGTCACAGTTCCCTTTACTAGAAGGAGGAACGAGACCGCAATATATACCTTGGCCTCACATGGACAGAAAAAGCCTGAAAAATAAGCTCCTAATGTTGACATCGGGAGCTGGAAAATGGATACATGAGTTAGAAAAAATGACAGGAGGGAACACGTTAGCTATAGGGGATATTAAGGGTCTTTTAATCACCATACTTGGGGATAGAGCTGACGATGTGTGGGAATGAGCAGGTTACCCTGGAGTGACTACAGTTAATACCGCGCGTGACGGAGTGCCGTTTAACAATTGCAGGACCGCGGTATGAAAAGCGCTTCGAGTGCTATACCCAGACACTTCTGATATGGGAGCTTTAATGTCACGCAAGATGGAGTCAGATGATCCTTTGATTTACATTCAGAATTTCCAAGATGCCTGGGTGCTGGAAACTCAGGAATCTTGGGGAAAGTCTATACCCATGTTTTACCATATATTGTGCCAAGGGCTGCCAGAACAGGTACAGAAGCAGCTCAAGAAACTGGTAGGGATTGAGGCAAGGCCATGGTCTGAAATACAGTTGACCATTGCGCACTATTGCAGGCTGCTGCAAGAAAAGAATCACAAAAAGGACATTGCATGAACAGGTGAAGAGGCTAAATTCGTACAGAAAAAAATATCAAAGTATGTCTTTGAGGGAGCAATGATAACTAATACAGACGGATCAAACATGCAGCAGGCCAAGAGCCATAGACAGTTTGATCAAAGCAATGGCGGGCATTACCAAAGGGGAAGAGGCCTTCGAGGAAGAGGCAGGCAGAGTAATCAGGGAGGTTTTCAAAATATGCTAAATGGAAACCACTCTGCAATGATCAAACCATCGCCAATATGTTGGATGTGTGGAATGACAGGGCATCTAGCACACACATGCAGAAGTCAAGGCATGGTGCAAAATGAACAGCTCTCAAGAGGAGGGATGGTGAATCCATCTGCGTTTTCACTGCAGGGTGGAAATGGAGTTGCACAGAATCACACGGTGGCGCAGCAAGCGCCGGGAGCACAGCAAAGTTTGCAACCCCAGAATGTGACAAGTTTTCCACAGGGGCAGTCTCAACAGTCGCCGATGTAACTGTCGGAAACAACAGGTAAAGGACAGATACTGAATTCAGGGACAAGAAATGCCACAAGTGACGTGGGAAATCCGTTCACTCATAATGGGACAAGATTATATATAGACTAGGACAGCTCACTGCGAGACCTGATGTGTTCTATCGTATCAGTAACACCGAACCCTCACCAGGAACAATGGGTAGATGTCTGTATAGGGGATAAGGAATATTCGTTCTTAGTTGACACAGGTGCAACACGCTTGTGTATACTTGAAGGCACGTTTTCTTTGTCCTGCAATGCCATAAATACTCAGGGCTTCACAGGAGCAACAAGTCGTGATCCTTTTACAAAAGAACTTCCAGTCTTCATAGGAGAATATGACATGAAAGTGCCATTGCTGTTTTCGAGACGGACTGCTGTAAATATATTGAGACGAGATTTAATGACAAAGTGAAACATGACTATTTCATTCACAGAGAAGGGCATAGTATATTTCAACTCCAGGAATGCATTATTTGAACGTATTCAAAATGATTAGAGCTCAGAGCATATGCAGGACAAACGGCTATGAGAGCTATTCCATTGGAACCAGAAATATTTGCTTATGGAGTGCGCATATTAATGGCATGGCTACCAGGCCTTACAGACAAAACCGTGAGAACCCCAGACGATTTTTTATTCAGACCAAGAATACCTATGCAAGAGGAAAAGGGACAAGTGTTTCCATTGACAGTACAAGAAGCCGTAGTACAAAGAGAAATGGCTCTGCTTGACGGTTATGATGATGAAGGCAGTCAATGGTGTGCAGTAATCGCCATTGGGGAAGGTTACAGATTGACTGACGGTCTGTTTGAAGAACAAACAAGTGAAGATGAGATGACAGTTGAGGTTAATCTCATCTATTTGGTAAAAATGTTCAAAAGAGAAGTGCCTGAGAGAATGATGCTGGCACAAAAACGTCCTGAATATTTTGAGGATGACATGGCAAGGGTGCCTGTCTCAGTATGGACTACAGGCGTCTATGACTTAGGCTTATTGAAAGGAGTCGGAGAAGTGAATATTAAAATGAAACCAGGAGCAATTTTACCAAAGGCACGACAGTATCCCATGTCTAGGGAAGCAGATGAAGGGATTTTTAAGACAATTTCGGCATGATGGATCAGGGCATTTTACTGACATCATAGTCACCCTGTAATACGTCAGTGTACCGTGTCAAGAAATCAAAGGGAGGGTGTTGGTGTTTAATCCAAGATTTACGACCATTGAACCAGATAGTCGAGGCTGAGTTCCCTCTAGTCCCTAACCCGTCCACGATCCTATGTAATATACCAGTTGAAGCAAGGTATTTCACAGTGATTGACTTGAAAGATGCCTTTTTCTCAATCCCATTGCACAAAGACTCATACGATTTAACATCGTTTACGTTCAGACACGTTCATCTGAAAAGCACAAGGCTGCCTCGAGGGTACTGTGAGTCTCCTTCGATTTTCAACAGAGTCGTGCAGATGGACTTGAGCAATATTGCATTAGAGAGTGTTGTCTTACAATACGTGGATGAAATCCTAATTTGCAGCACGACATAGGAAAAGTGCAGGCACGATTCTATTCAGCTATTGACTATACTAGCTGAGAAAGGGACTAAAGTTGACAAGGAGAAGTTACAATATTGTCAACAAGGAGTGCTGTATATAGGCCAGGTAATCTCATGTGAGGGGAAAAGGGTTATCCCTGAAAGAGCTGAAGCCATTTCAAAGACAGCCAAACCACACACGATAAAACAAATGCAGAGTTTTCTCAGATTATGCAGTTATGTCAGGGCATGGGTCTTTGACTACAGTTCCTATACCAGACCCTTGTTACAAGCCTTGAAGAAAGCACAGGCAACGAAAGAAAGAATCGTGTGGACCGAGAGTATGAAAGAAGGGTTTGTTGAACTAAAAAAGGCCATTTGTATGGCACCAGTTTTAGGGATTCCCAATTATGCAGAGGAATTCTACCTGTTTTCACACATGAATGGCAGTGTTTGACTGCAGTACTCACACAGAGAACCACGCTGGGGTACAAGCCCTTTGCATACTACACTGGGAATTTAGACCCAGTGATGAGGGGGTCACTGCCCGTGCGAGCAAAGTTTAGCTGCCGCAGCGTTCGCTATAGAGAAGGCTACAACCATTGTGATGGGAAGCCCAATGACGTTATTCATCGAGCATGCACTATTTGCCATTTTAGATAAAGCTAAAGGCACATTGACATGTCAGAGAGCTTCTGCTTATGAAGTGATCATATCAAATCCAACGACTAAAGTAGTTTGATGCAAAATAGTGAACCCAGCTATGTTTATAGCAGAGCCAGTCACTGAAGGAGAGCCAATACATGATTGCGCGAACTATGAAGAATTCTGTGATGAGATTCCCAGAGTAAAAGAAAGTGCATTGGCAGGAGTAGAAATCGTCTTCGTTGATGGTTCTTCGAGGATCGATCAAAATGATGGACAAAGATATACAGGCGCCGCTGTGATGAAGCACATGACAAATGGGGAATTTTGAGTACTCATTAGTGCACGATTACCCGGACACTATTCAGCACAAGCTGCAGAATGATTGGCGTTGATACTCGCGCTCGAGAATCACGCAGACCAGGAAGTGGCAGTGTACAGTGACTCCGCCTATGTGACATCAGCAGTGCACGCAGGCATAGCGCGCTGGAAAAGGAGGGGCTACCTCCGAGCGGACGGCATGCCAGTGCAGCACGCAGCCCTATTGGACAGGCTCATTAAGGCACTACAACTCCCAGTGGGCATAGCGGTCATGAAATGCGCTGCCCACACGAAAGGGACCGATTTTATCTCATGTGGAAATCAAGCAGCAGACACTGAAGCCAAGCGTGTAGCGACTAAAGATGAAATAATCATGAGTGTGGAAATAACAGATGTGCATGAGAGAATGACTGTTGCATGAAGCGAGCCTGAAGGCTATAGCAACCTGGCCAAGACCCAGTTAGTGGAGCTTCAAGGGGAGGCAGCACAGGAAGAAAAGAACCTATGGAACCGAAGAGGGTGTTCTTTAAACCCCTCTGAGAGCTTATGGCGACATGACAGCACTGATAAACCAGTGATGCCTATAGCCTTATTGATGATAGCACTGGAACAGTTACACTATACAGCGCACATGACAAAGGAGAATCTAGCAGCAACGATTGCTGAAGACTGGTTCATACCGAACTTGGCAGAACACGTTGCATTTTTATGGTGAACTGTATAATCTGCCAGCAGTTCACGGCTGGGCATACACAACATATAATTAAAGGAATTATCCCAAGGCCTGATTGGTCTTTTCAGCACTTGCATATCAACTACGTCGACATGATTCAAGTATGTAACGGGTACAGGTATCTAATTGTTCTGGTGTGTCCATTCTATAGATGGATAGAAGCAGGTCCATGTACATACCCAGACTCTACCTGTGCAGACAAATTCTTGGTGAGAGAGGTGTTTCCCAGATGGGGAGCGTGTGAAGTCATGAGATCGGACAATGGTCCTCATTTTGTTAATGCAGTATTTGAGCATATTAGCTTGTTGCTTAGTATAAAGCACAAGTTTTCTTTGGCGTATCATCCTCAAGAGAACGGCATATGCGAGAAGCTCGACGGTTTGTTAAAGGAAAGGATAGCCAACTTGAAGCTTACTCTGAAGAAGGGATGGCTACACTGTCTTCCACTTGCACTGTATGCACTCAGAAACCAAGCTGGTTCTGACCATCATCTCACATCGCACAAAATTGTGACAGGCAGAAGGATGTACACGCCATTGACACCCCAGAATAGAGCTAGATGTGATGCCCAGCCAACAGGAGAAGTGTTTGTATTGGAAATGCAAAACTACTTGAATTGCATGACATCTTGTCTTGCTGTCATTTCAGGACAGCTGCAGCGACGACAAGCAGGGTGCAGGGCAGCACAGAACACAGAAGGAGATACAATAGAACCAATTTCGAAATTTCATATACCTTCCATATTCCCTGGAGACACAGTCCTGGTGAGAAACCACACAAGAAAAAAGTGGGATGAGCCAAGGTTCAACAGCCCCTTTTGAGTGGAGGATGTCACACCCTCTGCAGTCAAACTACAGGGAAGAAGAGCTTGGATCTTTTTGGATGACATCAAGCCATACATAGGAGAAGACCCTCTGCCCGCACCCCACCGCGTAGAGACCACAGACAATGCGGAAGAACCACAGCACGTGCAGACGAGATCCATGACGAGGAAGAAGGACGCATGATCAGCAAAACAAAGACAAGGAACATTTTGTGCAAGTTGTGGCGTAGTTGTGGACACTTCCTTTGAGAAAAATAAAGGAAAAAAGGGACATAAAAACATGGAAACTCTGTGCATCCTAGTTGCAGGGTGAAGAAGAAGAACTGCACATATAAGCCACATATAAGCCACATATAAGCCACAAAAATATTCTGTTGATTTTAGACTTTGGACTGAGGCACAACAAAGCCTTGAAAAGAAAGGCTATGACAGATTTTGATTGCGGACACGTAAATTGGAAAAGAATACAGTATCCTGACTCTTTCAATACAGCTGGTGTCACACAATAGTGAACTCACCAAAGACATTCTGATCTATTTCGAGTTAGTATTGAGGTCATACCCATCGTTGGTGGGAAGAATCACCAGCATAACAGAGTTTCTTCAAGATCCTGGAAACAAAAAGACAATAAGGAGGCTGCTCACAGTGATTACAGAGCAGTTTCGTTTGCTTCCGAAAAACAGCGAGGACAAGACAAATGTCCCTGTCACGCGAAGATAGCAGACTAGCTAGCAACATATTTTTTTGATTAATTGAAGACTTTCCAGAACCTGTGGGGAGACATGCCAACGTTGATGTCCTCGTTTTCCTCAGAGACCCAGCTAACTCTGAACGGATGAGAATGCTCCTGCATGATATCGTAATACAGGTCGAACTTTATAATCAACAGCAGAATCACCAGAGAAGATTGCAAAACTTTCCTTTGAGGGACAGATCGTGAAGGTGTTGCCAAAGACGTCATTTTGTTTATGCTGACAAGGAACAACGTGTCATCCGGAGCAAAACAGATAAGAGACATTGACTGGGAACTGGTCTATTTTGAACACTCAAATTAAGAATACTTGCTGAACCTATTGCTTCATTTGGAACTTTTGTTTTAAGAAAGGAACTGTTTCCAGAGAGAAGAGACAGTCTATTATTCAGACCAAAAGGATAAGCAGTTTAGGATCTGTAACCTGCAAACAGAGACAGTAGAATCCAGATAAAATAGGCAAATGTTAGTATGTATTAAAAGTTAGTTTTGCTTCCTTAAATGATCGAGATGGGAAACCAGAACAGTAACGTTGCCCTCCCTCATGAGGAGAGACCTCCATATTGGCCAAGGAACAAATGCTGCAAGCTTACTTATACATGCATTATTTACATGTGCATAGCATTCATTATCATATTACTTACACATACACACCTGGTCTCGTGTCAAGAAGTTCAGAATCACATTCCAGAGAATGGGGAAAGCTCAGACAAACAACGATGAGAAGTTCCACACCAAGAAAAGTTGAGAGATAGATGGAGAAAGCTGAACTTTTAAAGAGACAAAAGACTTTAGGGAATGAACAAACAGAGAAAGCACTGACAAGCACCCCTGACCCAATAATGAAGAGGTCAAGCTTAAATCCTGCAAGACGATCAAGTACTGAGATACTGGCAGAATCAATATGGACGATTATAACAAAGCCAGAAAGAACCAGAGGGATAAAGAAAGACTTACCAGACTTTCTCCTACTCAAGTAATACCGACGAAAATGCCTGAATCATTGATGAAGATACCTGAGAATCCTCTAGCAAGAAAAAGCTATACAGATGTGTTTAAGGAAGTGGTTATAGCAAACTACAGGAAGACCTTAAGAATTAGAAGGAGCACACAAGAAGACAATAATTAATTGAACAATTACTTGGACAGCACAGCACACTTGCGAAACAACATATGGTACCAACACATGAAGGAAGTTGGAAGACGAACTTCAGAGGAAGAATGTTATGTGTGTTCACTCCTACCTTACATCATGGGGAAGTCAACAATCTTCATAGCTGTTGAAGTAGATGTGCAGACAGCACACTGTCTGTCACACATAGCAATGTGCAGGACCAGAGATCAGTTCATGGGAAGTGATGCTTCACTCAAACGGGCAACTGAAGCGACGGATCCAGATGAAGATGACTATGTCCAAGACATAAAGATGAGAAACAACGGCAAAACAAAGAACATTGTGATAAGATATGAAAAGCCTGGAGTTAAAGGAGCAGAGATCAGAAGGGAAACAAACAACATTTCCGGAAGAAACGCAAAGATGGAAGAACAGAGGCCAAATGCAAATCTGGGAACAGTGCTTTCACCAGACGGATGGGAGAAAGGAGTATTGATCTGCAGAGCATGGATGGTCATTGGACACTATAAGGAACCATTGAAAATGCACAGAGGGTATGCAAACCATTATGGCCGAGACTGGCAAGACTGCTTACATGGGTCGAAGACAGAGGAGGACCCCTACAGCTAGTGCCATTGGAGAATGCCAAACTGTGCTTCAGAAATAATGGTACAAGGAAAATGGGAGAAAATCAGAACTGTGGATGAATCCATGTGCCACAGGAATGGCACATGGTACTGCAGTCATCATGTATCATTATTGGGCATGTGGATCCAAAGCATATATTAGGTTGCCGAAAAATTGGGGAGGTATATGCACATTGGTGAATGTCCATGTTCCAGCATTGGTGATTCCAAAGGGTGACCTGAATATTGACAGTTTCCTGAAAGCAGATGCTCACATGAGGAAGAAGAGAGCTGTGGAACTGATGAGCCAAATGAAGAGAGAGAATTAATTAATTCTCTGCCAAATCAGAAGAAGCCTTTCATGCAATCCAGTACGAACACAGGCTATTCAGCTTGACCTCATCAGTGTTCACGACAATCCTGATGCCATTCGGCTAATCCTGAGCGATTCGGCTAATGACTCTCCAGAACAGATATGTCCTAGATAGGAACACATGTAAAGATGGAGGAATTTATGCAGAAATCGGAGAATCATGTTGCACATTTTTATACCACCTCACGATGACGAAAATGGAGCCTTAACAGAAGCCATAGGTATGTTGACAAAACTACAGAATCAGATGATTGATGAAGCTGACGAAGTTGATGATGACAGTTGGTTTGGATCACTGTTTTCATAGGTTCCCCAATGGATGGCAGACGCATTCAAGATCCTAGGAGCCGTGTTAGTGATTATATTGCTTGGATTCTGTGTTATCAAGATAATAATCTCTCAGTGCCAGAAAACTGCGAAAAAGGCCATAGGGATGAAAATAATGATTGACGTTGAGTCAGGAGGGAAACCCAAAGACCTGACTGATGAAGAAATCAGAGACTTTGTGAAGGCCAGCATTTATGCACCAGAAGGAACAAAGTTTCGGCATCCGAAGAAACATAGAGAATATGTGGGAAAATGGATCTATTGCAATCCAAGCGGAGAATGTCAACTAATGACATGGAACAAAGACGAGCACGTAAGAACAGTAGGATGTTTAAAGGGAGTGATAAAGATATGGACTCCAAGGGAACATTTATGCAGAACTAGATGTCCAGATCCAGAGGATGACAGAGAAGTGAATGCAAGGAAAGAAGTAAGAGTGGTCAATGAATCGCCCAGAGGGGGGAGTGAAGAGGAAGTGGCAAGTATCAGCCGCACCCCAGCCCCCCCCATTGAAAGTGCCAGGAACATTTGCACCAAAATATGTGACGTATGAAGAACAGATAAACCAGCAGAGAGCTGTAGCTGGGCTCTGCCCAGTACCTATCGGAAGAACAGCACCTATTTAAGTACCAGCACTTAAGCAAATCTGGACAGCAAGGTACCCACTGAGAAATCCATACCTACAGACACGACAAAGGGACAGATGTCGGAATGGAATACCTGAAGAAGCCAAAAAAATACTAAGAGAAGACGATTGGTGACATCATGAGAAATCAAACTGATGCACATATAGAATATAATGACCCAAGAAAGCTGATAAAGAGACGAAATACCATGGATAAGTGAAATCTTTAAGGTGAAACAGGTGATTCCAAAATGAATAAACGTTTGCCATATGCACAATGAAGACATTAAGCCAGTTTAAACGTGTACATACGCAGGGAACCACAAGAAGCAAAGAAATCGTGCAAGCTTGCTTATGCTTAATAGTAAAATATATTGCGGCAAGCGCCAACTATACTTATCTACCTCAAAAGCACTTTATAGATGAGTGAAAATCCACTACGCACATGAGCAGAATCAAATCGAGGTTACTAAAGGTCTCAAGAGGAGAGGGCCTCAGCTAACAATTCAAGAATTAAAGACAGAGAGAAATCCTGCTAAAGGTAACCATGCAAGGAAGCCAAGGTCGTATCAGACTGGAATAGACTAGCAATGCCTCTGATTTAAGAGAAGAATAACAAGAGTCTCCTGTTCAGCAAGGTCGAGATAAGCGCAGATGGTAAACGACTGACAGAAGTAAATCAAATACCTGATCAGATCAGATAGATCACTTTGCCTGCATCCCCCGGCCCGCATTGCCCTACCGGCTCCCGCCCCCACTTACCTTTACGTTGGCACACATTTATGTGTGCCGGCGACTCCCCGCTATCCCTGCAACATCAGTTCCTCCCACTTCTGTGGGAGGAACTTACGCTACAGGTCCTTTATCTTTTTTTCACTTTCTTGTCCCCTGCTTTCCACAGCGGTATGCAGGGGACACTCCTGCAACCTGCGCTCATCTTGGGCGCAGTAATGGGAGTCGAATTTGTTTTTAATACTGATTGCGCAGTAAATGTGCAGTCAGCATTTTAAAGCCCAGTAGTTGTACATTTCCCTAGTGTACAGCACACCGCAATGAACTGTATCTCCTCAAGGAGCTTCCAGGCTGAACAGATTGGCTCTGGCTTTTTCTAGAAAGTCAAAATGTGTAGTAAAAAATAAATAAATCAGTGCCCGACGGGTGCTTACGTTCTAGTGTTGAGCTACCCTGACATGCGTGCCAGGCAGCCTTTTGACTGGAACGGAAGTTTGTGCTGTGGCAGCAAAGGAACTCAGATGGATAGTACTCGAAATGTAAACATCCACTCTAAGCCCCCACCTCTTTGGAGGGGATGTGAGAGTGGCCAGAGCAATGGGGGCAGGTTAGTGGTAAAGTTATGGCAGTGAATGGATATGCTTGAAGAAAGTGTAAAAAAAGAGAGCGCTAAAATAACACATCAGAGGGCTACGGAGCTGGCAGCACATCTAATCCACAACCGAATCACCGGCTGCTGTGTCCCTGAGGCTGCACGAAATTACTGACAGGTAATTTAATTATTTTTTAACACTCCAACGCTGGCGTAGATATTTCGAAAAAACTGATGACTCTTTTTACCGCAATTACCTGCTGAGCCCACTGGGCCACCTGGTGCTCTCTCGGGCCTACTGTGTGCTCCGAGCAGCACATGCGGCTTGGTTGCATTTTGAGGCGTTGGGTCCATTGCAGTGTTCGGCAGCCTTGTAGCAACTCCAATATGGCTGTGGCCATTTCTCTCAGGCCATAACCCCCCTCTGTGGGTGCCCAAGGCCTGCCTTGAATCACCTGATTGGTCAGTCTTCCTTTTTATTCACCAACCAGGGAACCACCATTCTTAGCCGCCCCCCTCTCAAGACTTTCCTTGAGGCCCAGGGACTTCCATGTCTGGCCCTGTCCAGAGCTGGAGGGAGCCATTCTCCATGCTGCTGCTACATCGACCTGTCCCCAGGCCATGCCCATCAAAGAACAAAATGGCGGTGATCTCTGCATTCCACGGCCATGAAAAATCTGCTTTTACATTGCACAGGTAAGCACCCCCGATCACCCTGTCCTGGACTATATCCTTCTTCTGGACCCTCTGCCCCGGACTCTTTGGTTTATTCATGCCTCCCTTCTCCTCTAGCTTAACTGCAATTTCTGCACCACTGGAAATATATATCCTGCTTTTCTTCAAACTCACACAATGAGCGATCCTGCTACTTTTTACTGCCTTGCTCAAAATTCGAATTTAGGAGTGCTTTAAAATCTGGGCACCCTCCAATGTTGTGCTGTGTTAGTGCTTTTTGGCAACTTCAAATCTAGGTGTTTTTTTATATCACTGCATCCTCCATAGTGTACTGTATTTGTGCCTTTTGTGGAAATCCGATTCTATGAGGGCTTTTCAATCTGTGCACTGTCTTCCTTTGTACACCTCCTCCTCTGTGCCTGCTTGGCTGCTAGGCCACTCGGTGAGTTCCTGTGCACTGTGCAGTCCCCCTGCTTATCTCTCCCCGCCTACCCTCATGGCACTCTTAGTCTCTTCTATCGATTCCAACTGCTATTGTATCACGTATCCTACACACTGAACTCGGCAACAGAGTCCCTAGACCCTGCTGCCTCTGTAGACATATACAACTCCTCCATTACACAAGCTCTAGACACCATCACCCCCCTCAAAATGTGAAAAGGCAAACCCAGAGCCCACCTTAACTCATGGTTCACACCGCAGTTAAAAGCTCTTCGAGCAGAGAAAAGAAAACTAGAAGTTCTGTGGAAAAATCTGCTCCAAAGAAAATGAACAAAACTTGACCTAAATGTCCTCTAAATATAAAGCGGAAATACTATGAACCAACCGCGAAACTTATAATGAGAGGATAAACAAAGCTAGTTCCAGCACCAAGGAGCTCTTTGCAATCCTAATGGAAATGGAATCCCCCATTCTCCCAGAGGACTCATGCACAAAGTATAAAGTATGGTGCACCGACATACAAAAAGCCTTATCGAATAAAATTACCACCCTACAAAATAAAATCGAAGCCAAGAAACTCATCCTTATGAATCAAGACAATCTTGACAACCCCCAAAAACACTCTCTCAAACCGGCAAAGGAATTCAAATTCTCTCAAGTCAATGTCCAAGAAGTGGAAAAGATCATCGCCTCACTTAAACCCTCGAAATGCCAGGGAGACATATGCCCAGCACAAATTATCAAAGAGGCTGCCAGAGACCTGGCACCATTCATCACCAAAGTAAAAAATGCCTCTTTCCGCACCTCCAATGTCCCCACCAATCTCAAGGACTCATGGGTACTACCTTTGCTAAATAAATCTTCACTAGACCCTACTATTCCAACCAAGTATAGGCCAATCACTACTGTCCCGTTTCTACTCAAAATAACAGACAAAGCTGCATATCTCCAAATGCAGCGATACCTGGAGTCCAACAACCTATTAGGACTTAGACAATCGGGCTTCAGATGACTCCACGGCACAGAAACTGCCTTGATTGATTTGAAAATGCAAGTCAACCAGCTCAAAGACAACAGACAATGCGCCCTATTGCTCCTATTGGATCTATCGGCCGCATTTGATCTGGTCGATCATAAAGTGCTATGTAAACATTTGTCTCTGGCTGCTAAATTCTCCCAAGAGGCCACCAACTGGATTCAATCCTTTCTCAACAATGGGTCAAGGAGAGTTTTCTCTCCCTCAGCCACTGCTGACTCCTCACCCATAACACGTGGTGTCCCGCAAGAGTCGTGCGTCTCTCTGACCATGCGTAATATATTTACAAAGCCACTGTTCAAAGATCTTGATCATCTGGGTGTCATCTACACGAACTATGCAGATGATACCCAGATACTCCTACTCCTCTTGGGCGACTATGTCACGGCCTTGACTCTAGTCAATAAAATATACTCAATCATTCAGGCATGGATGGCAGCCCATGGCCTATGCCTGAATGATGACACAACTTAGATGCTGATCCTATGTGCCCCTACCAGTCATACCAAACTAGGAAGCCAATACACCTCTTTCAACATTGATGGCATCAACATCAAAGTTGCCAAGGAAACCAAAACCCTAGGCTTCTACCTAGACTCAAAGCTGAACCTAGGCAAACAAGTCAACGCAACGGCACACACATGTAAGCTGATACGGGCATGTAAACCATTATTATCCACTAATAGCTGCATCACACTAGCGAGAGCCCAATCTTGTCTAAACTCGATTATTGTAATGCCCTCTACGTAGGAGCTAACAAACAGATTCTGAACAAACTACACATTTTACAAAATAACGCTTTAGGAACAGCTCTAATCATCCCCAAGAGCGAACACATCTCTGATGCTAGAAGAAAGCACAACTGGTTCTCCATCAAGGATAGGATCCAATTCAAAATTGTCTCCATCACTCATAAATGCCTTAACAACGCTGCCCCACAATATCTCAAAGACAAAATCAGGAAAAACGCCTCATCTCATCCCACCAGGACTGCAAACTCGCGTTGCATTATAACTCCCAGATTCAACCTAAAAAAAGCCGGGGACACAAGCTTTCCTGTCCAGGTCGCCCTTTATTGGAATGCTCTCCTGACTCATTTATGAATGGACCAACCATTCCAAATCTTCAGAAAAAATACCAAAAAGTGGTTAAACTCAAATGACATTTCATTACCTCCTGCATTGCTTTTAAACTCATGCGTCGCTCGCCGAAAACTGATCCTGCCTGCACCGTATCTGTGCCGGACCAGAATATTAGTTGACAAATGCACTTTAATTTGAATGTACCCACCCATGTGCTGTACTGTAACAGTTGTATCATTCTATAACACTTTCGTTATATTGTATTTATTGACATATGGAACTTCATTGCCTGTAATTTTTGTGCAAACGTGCTCAGATACCTGTGGGTTTGGCACGCAATACATATAAAGAAAGAAACAAAGAAAGTCTGGAAGAAACAAGCTGGAAAACGTTCTCCTGGACTCTAACCCAGGCCTACCTATTGCTGACACATCAATGCTACTTCCAGACAAACCTTTACAGACATCCTCTCTCCTGACCTATGGACCCCCATATCTGGTCTCCACTCTTTCCCCTTTCTCCTCCTCACCCAATAATGGTGGCACTAGATGGGAAGTACTCTTGGCATACTTCTCATCCTCTAGGTGCATCTTCCTTCTCTCACAAACTTCCTCCCTTCTCCTGTCACCCCTTTTTTCTCCCCCCTCACTTCTCTACCGCCACCGATGGAAGTACCACGCTCCTGTAACGCCCCTTGGAAAACCTTCAAAGATGGCAATCGGCTTCACCTAGCTACTCTGAATGCTTGCTCTGCTGTCAAACACTCCTCTGACATCTGTCTTCCCTCTCTGTGCTTCCTTCAGTGCACTCAATAAGCTCCTGGCATAGGTGCTGTAATCGAATACCCATGCCCTGCAGTAATTACATAGTCCTACAAACCGATGCATCTCTCTTACTGTTGTGGACTTTGCTGTGCTGCGTATCGCTTTTGCCCTTTCTGGCATCACTCTCCTGCCATTTTGCGATATCATTTGTCCAATGTATAACACTTCTGTCTGGCAATACTGTAGTTTGGCCTTGTCTACTTTGTACCCCTTTTCTGTGAGTACCGTCAGCATGTGTACTGAGTCATTTCTACACTGCTCTTCTGTCTTGCTGCATATCAATATGTCGTCTACATACTCTATAACTGTGCTTTCCATCTGTCCATTGCCTAGGTCCATTTGAAAGACCCTATTCAATATAGAAGGTCATTCACACTACCCTTGAGGAAGTCTTGTATGTTTCCACTTTTTATTTCTATATAGAAATTAAGTTAAGTCTTATGAGTATTGGTGTAATGGTATAGAGAAGAAAGAATTCTTCAAATCTATGACTGTGAAGTAGGCAGCTTCCGCTGAAATGCTGCACAAAATTGTCGCTGGATTCATAACTAAAGGATATTCTGCTTCTTCAATATGGTTAAGAGGGACTAAGTCCTGTATAAAACACCATGACCCCCCCCCCCCGGGCGCCTTTGTGACAGTGTACACAGCCATGTTGCATGGTGATTCTGATGGCACTAGGATGCCCTGCTTCACTAGTACTGCAATGGACTCATGGATACCCTAGTCTGCCTCTCTTGAAATTGTGAATTGCTTAACTAGTGGTAACATTGCACCTGGCTTCAGCTTTATCATCAGTGCTCCTATCCCCTTCAGAAGCTCCACATCATAGGGACTTGTGGTTTATAAGATGCTGGGGACCTTTGCCGAATCTTCCTCGAGAAAGGTTGGCGGTGTTCTCAGGGCCATCGCCGATCTCTGTGGTACCTCCCTGTAATGTATCCTCACCCAATATTTGATGCTCATCTCGAAAAACATCTTGTGGTGTGATCTGTTGTCTTTGAAAAGGTCTTTGTCTGTGACTGTAGTCAACCGGTATCCCTCTGCTATGGCGATCACTGCTCGCCATGGTCGCCCCGTGTCATCTGTCCCATCCATGCACTGCTATCCAGTCACCCCCCACGATCACTGCCTCCAATTCTAGTGTCACTATTGTCCCTTCCTTCTCATCTAATGGTATCTATGGTCTGAATAAGTATTCATTTGGAAGGCGCCACATTTTCCCCTGAATCCCTGGGAGCCATGCTATTATTATTTCAGTCCCATATTGCAACAGTTCTTCATCTGCTGGCACCCCCCCTCTGTACCCTTTGTCCACAATAAGCTTGAATAATCTCCCTCACGTTTAGGAGTATCCCAGGTGTGGAACACACCATCGCCTTGTCAGCGCATGAAATGGTCATGTTAAGCCTGCTCATGATGTCTCTCCCCAGTATATCTGTCAGGAATAAAGTAGGGGCTCCCCTGTAGAAATTGCAAATTCTTCTGTAAAAGGAACCACTTCCATCGCCCCAGAGAACCCTTGAGCATTCATGGCACCGCCTGACATACTATATTTCCCGTCCTGGATGCAGGATTTAGTTGCCCCTGTGTCTACAAGAAAGGAAAACGTCTTATTTTTATTTATTTTATTTTTTATTTGTAATTTCTAGCTTCTTACAAACTTTTATTACAATTTACTTCAATTCTTCCCCAATTCATTCTCTCTGTTAACAAAACTCTGATCTATTCACTGTTCATAATCCCCATCAATTTAACGTTTTGTCCAGAAAATGTATAACTGCACAGGTTAGGTGTACAGAGTTCCCACTTAGAATTTGCACCCATAAATCGTCCATATTGTCGGATATTGGTGCGAACTTGCTCAGATGTAATGTTCTAATCTCTTTGAGCAATTGGCACTCGATTAGTATGTGCTTTGCCGTTTCAGGGTGGAGTTCACAAAACTTGCAGAGATCATCTTTTACATTGTCAATATGTCTCACAAATGACATTTGCCTCGACTTATATACGTTGCTTCATAAACAAAAAGAACTGTCTCTATGGCGTTGAGATGGCAATTTGCAGAGATACTTCGGCAGTTGGTCCAGTTTATTCATTGTCAATCCCAGGTCCAAGGCAGTCGCTAGCCCTTCATATTTTTCCAAGTTTTGGATCCATAGCCACTGTCTCAATTTTTTCCTTGCAATTTGGGGCCGTTCCAGAAGCATCTCCATTGTAATGTTTGCTGCTTGCATATTTACTTTTATTTTCTCAGACCATGCTACAAGCAGGTTTTCCTGATTCAAATTGTCCTGCAGTATAAAGAGTTTGAATGCAGGTTCCGGATTCTTGATTAACATCTTTCTTAGCAACGCCATCGACTTCCATATTACTACTCCATACATGGGCTCCAAAGCTAATTCGTGGCATATTATTATCACTGATAAGTATTTAGGCAGTCTTGGCACACGTCGCCAGAATAAACCTTCACATTTTGCCCAGATCTTAAAGTCAATATTCCAGCCTGCCTCCGCTCCAAAGGTTATTGCTGGTATCACCTTTTGTAAGTAAAAGGTTTGCACTGGGATTAGTGTAAATTTTCCATATAGCGTTTGGATTCTTGCTCCTTGTAGAGCTAGAGTTCTAATTTGTTTATCAAGCTCATTCACCCAACTCCATTCTCTTATTGAAGTATTGATTGATATGCCCAAGTATCGAATATCATCCACTTCATCGATCAAATCCTTATTGATGATCCACTTAAAGTTCTTGTTTCTAGAACCCTCTACGTGTCCAAGCTTCATTATTTTTGTCTTTTTCACATTTATCTTCAATTCGTTGTCCACAATGTATGTGTCCAACGTACTTAGTAGTCGTTGTAAGCCGATTTGCGTTCTATCAACCAGTACCAAGTCGTCTGCATAAATCAGACATTTTATGTGATGTCCATTAACTTTTGGGGGGAAAGTCTTATCACCTATCTTCACCCCTATACGTGGCTCCTCCGCATGGTTGGGTGTAATCGACAGGATGGAACACATCAAGTCCATCTGTGGGCTGTCATATTGAGGGTATAATGACATTCCATTCCCTATGAATTGGTTGCCCCCAACTACAGTGACCCCCCAGTTTCCTAATGGGAGTCGTCATCATGGAGTCCGTGTGTGCCACTGTTCTGTCATTTGGTTGTGTGCTGCTCTGGATCTGTGATATTTGCTGTGCCGTGTATTTGTGCTGTGTGCTACCCAGCATCTGTGGCATCTGTGGTGCTTGCGAATACTGCTGCATAGGCGCTTGCATTTGTGGTGCCTGTGTCATGGGCTAATGTGTCTGCAGGTTCAGTGTCTTTCCTTGGTGTTGTGTTTGGTCCTTGGCATACAATTCGTTGTGCTCCCCTTGATTCACTGGCTGGTATTACATTCCCCCCTTCTGTTGTGCCCCTCCCTGCTTCTGCATACCCTCAAGATATGCCCTATCTGTCCACACACCCAACACTGAGGTGGTTCTCTCACCTGCCACTGAAACCCCCCAGAAAACCCTTCTGGGCCCTGCTGCGGTTGCATCCCATGTCCGTGAAAACCCCTGGGAATTGCCCTTGGTTCTGCTCCATCTGATGCCCATACCTGCATCCCCTAGGTGGCCCCCTTCTTCCTCAGAACCCATGCTGTGCATCCCCCCCTTCCCAATCTATAAGGTATACCACTCTGATCACCCAATCAGAAAGTGGCATATTTCTTTCTGGGAGGGCCCATGTTCTGACGTTACTTTGAAACAAAAAAGCCTGACACAGGTTTGGGAGCAGAGATTTTTGAATGTCCTGTATGATCCCTGTCGGTTAAAATCTAGCTTCTTTTTCCATTAACAAAGTGGCATCCGATCAGGTTGCCATTGTGTCCTCTGCACTAAACAGTGGTAACTCAGGGGGGCATTTTGTAAGGCATGGCAATTGCATGCCCGGGACTGCCAACGTTAGCACTTACCTGCTGTTGGGTCCCCACAATGTAATTCCCCGCATTGATAAAATGGGGTGCAAAAATCTCCTTTACGCCTTGCTTTGATACAAAGTTTTGGAATAAAGATGAAATGCTGCCTGCCATTAATGCACAACATTAAGCATTTACAAAGGATTCCCCTAGAATCTACCTTCTTTTAGCAGGTGGTAAAAATTGATTTATTGTGTTTCCCAGCATGCTGTTTTCACCAAACCCTAGTTCCTCGAGCCCAGTTTTGGCACTGTGGGGAAACATCATGTGCTCAGAGTGCTCCACCTCTTTCTCAATGTGGGGGACACACCACAAGCCCCCTTTTTGGCCCTGCCCTGTGTTCCACTGGAACACCCCCCAACCCCTGGACTCCTTGCCTGCCCGCATGTTCCTCGCATGAAACACACACACACACTTCCTGCTATCCCTCAAATCGCCTCCTTAGCTCCTGCCGCTTCCTGGTCCTAGTGCATGCACAGTAAGCGAATGTGTTGTTCCCCAAAAGGGCGGCATTGGCGGCCTGTTAGGGAATTATTTGGGATGAAATCAGGAATCCTTTGGTGTAGCATTTAAAACCGCAGAAGGAATGCCACGGCAGAAATGTTGCATTTGTTCCCTGGCCCTACTCAACCCCCAGACGGATGTTAAATGCCCTGTCATGGAAACGCAAAGTGGAAATGGCTTTTATGCCTTACCTTTACACTCTGGGGCTTAGGAAATGACTTCCCTCAGTATGTTATGTTATGTTGACTTATACCGCACACCGCTATCACCCCAGGGACGGTCTCCAGGTGCTCACGTGGCTCTGCAAGAAAGAGGGCGGAGGGTGTTAGTCAGGTTAGAGTGATAGGATAGGTTCAGAAGCAGGAGAAACTCGCTTATGTGCGTGTTGTCTTGCGTATGAGTTGGTAGAGAGACCCGGTTTGTTGTATTCGTAAGGGTAAAAGTAAGTAGCTCGGCTATATGTTGCATTTATGTTCAGTGTATAATGTGTTGTTAGCTGGTTGTGCAATCATGCACACTGGCTTCTTGTATCCATAGGGGTGTCCAGTGTTGTTGTAGTGAGGTGTATGCGGGATACTTTCAGTTGGTGTGTGTTTTTAGTGCATTCTTGTGTGTAGTTTGGTTGGTGTTTTTGGTCGTATGTGCTGGTTTGTACCACCCATACGGTATGTCTATTTATTGTTTGTAAGTGTAAGGTAGTTTGGTGTGTTTCTGTAATTGACTATCCCGCAGGCATGTACCGTGTTTGTTGGTTATCTAGTAGGAGCAGGAGTAGGGTGGAGTTGTTAGTATGTTGACTACTCACAGAATTCCTCCAAGTGTGACCTTGGAGCTTGTCCTGTTGCAAACTCAGAGGTACCTTCCAAGGTTCCGTAACAAGTGGTGCGTTTCTTCCACAGTTTTGTCTAGCATGAGGCTAGGCTATTCTTTCCAGGTCTATCTAAGGGCGACGCATGGCGGGGAGAGGAGAGGGTAGGGGAGTATCTTCTGGTCTTCATTTGTTTTGCTGATAGTTTTCCCTTTGTGCTGGTCATTGGCAGTTGAATAGCCATGTTTTTAGAAGTTTCCTGAAGGTGGGGAGGTCTTCCATGGTTCTAATTTCCTTCGGCTTTGTGTTCCATAGGTTTGCAATTAGATGTGAGTATGCAGTTCCTCCAAATTACCTTTTTTTCATAGTGTTTCACCTGAATATGGAGGTCATTGTTTGACCTTAGTTCTCTCCCCGGTTGATAGTGACTGATCTTAGTCTGGAGGAACACAGCTCCTCGTCGACATTTGTGGTCATCGCAGAGGGCCTTGAATATAATGCATTTATTTTATTTCAGTGAGCCAGTGCAAGCTTTTCAGGGCTGGTGTGATTTGGTCTCTTCTGTTTAATCTCAGGAGTATCCTTGCTGTAGTGTTCTTAATGCGTTGAAGTTATTTGGTGAGCCTTTCGAGCATTCCTAAGTAGAAGTTGTTTGCATAGTCGATGGTTGACAGTATTAGAGATATGATTGTGAGGGTTCTATCTGGAAAAGAGGTAGGGTAGCATCCCCCCGAGTAGACTCAGGAGGTAGACGCACCTCTTTGTGATAGCATTGACTTGTGGTTACAGAGATAGTTTGTTGTCTATGAGAATTCCCAAGTTATCACATTTGAAGTTTCTGGTTGAGTTTCCATGTCTGGCGGCCAGACCAGTCGCACGTCAGTCCTGTGGCCTTCTGGTGGTGAGATCATTATTTCCGTTTTGGCCAGGTTCAATTTGAGGTTGTTCGTTGTCATCCACCTGCATATGTTTGACAGGCAATTGTTGAGTTTATTGTTTGTTTCTTGGATCACAGCTAGTCTCATAATCAGTTGTGTGTCGTCTGCGAAGTTGTAGGCCGTCAGTCCATGTGTTCCAATGATTTTTATCAAAGGGGACATGTAGACGTTGAAAAGGAGGGGGGGAGGCAGGAGCCTTGTGGTATTCTGCAGGAGATATTTTTGGTGTTTGAGGTAAATGGTGGTAGGTAGGTCCTTTCGGTTCAATTTGTGAGAAAGGAATAAAGCCATTTGAAGGCAGTTCCTTTTATACCACATTCCACTTGTTTATTCATTTTGTTGCATGGCTAATTGTGTTGAATGCCACTGAGCTGTCCTGTAGTATGAGCACGGATTGGATGCCATTGTCTGTGTTCATTTTTAGGTTGTGCCTTATGGATGGGAGTGCTGATTCCGTTCCTCATCGATATGAAGGCAACTTATGAGTGGTCAAGCATTCCATTTGTTTCTGTGTAGTTAAGTAGGGTTTTGCATACATGGTTTTTCTGTATCTTCGCCGGCTAGGGCAGATTGGATATGGGTCTGTAGTTGCTCGGATCTTCTGCACTTTCCATTTCCGTTTTTATCAGTGGTCTGATGTCTGCTGATTTGAAGGATTCTGGGACGATTCCTGAGTTTAAGGATAGGCACATTAGGTGCCAGAAGTGCAACGCAGGGGGGCTGTGGCTTAAGATTTCTTTGTAGATGTCCGGGGGGCAAGGGTTGGTTGGAGATCATGCAAGGTTGGTGTCCTTTATTAGTGTGGAGAACGCTTCTTTGTCTATTGGTTCAAAGTGGACAAGTCTTGCTGTGATTTGTGTATCGCCAGTTATCCATGATTCAGTGAGTGAGTTTGATTTTCTCACGATTTGTGTCAATGGTCTGTTGGATTGCTTCAGTTTTCCATCTCAGGTGGTTGGTGATGTTGTCACATAGAGTTTGTGTTGGGATGGCGCCTTTGTTCAGGATTACGTTTTTTTGATCTCTTTGATGATTCTAGAGTTATTTTTGTGGGTTGGTTGCTGATGTGCTTGTTGTAGCGTATTATACATTTTTCTTTTAGGACTGTCGATTTGTGTAATCTGAGTTGTCTGTGGTATTTAATTTTGTCTGGCTGGTTGTAATGGTTTCTCTATAATTATTTCAGTTTGTGTTTTTTTGTGTGAGTTCTCTCAGCTCTTCAGTGAACCACCTTGCTGCCAGGTTTTCTGCTGTGGCTTTGAAAGGTTTTGCCGGTGCTGGTTGGTCTAGGCCTCAGTGATCCAGGTGTTAAGTATGTGTTCCGCTGGGTCTGGGGTCATCCTGTTTGAGCTTTAGTGCCATCAAAGGCTTCCTACCCTCTTAGGCCCCTACCTCAGGCCCTTTTCTGCACCAGCCAATGCAGTCTATCCACTACGCAGTGTCATCGAGCGACACACCTGCCCTCCTGGGCCTATGAGATACCCTAATTCTGCCATTGCAGCACTTGTAACCCAACAGCCCCTCCTGCAGTGGCCCACAAAGGCAATGGGCCTCATTATGAGTCAGCCGGTCCGGAAACAACGGTGGTGGTAAATCCGCCGCCACCGTTGTTTCCGGAACGGCTGATTCCAAGTCCTGCTGGCGGGAAGTGTCACTCCCGCCAGGTCTGACCTGGCGGGGGTAACACCACCCGCCTGCAGGCGGTAATGGAAACACCGGCTCTGTCATAGACGGAACCGGTGTATCCATGGTCCCCATCCCCATGGAGTCCATTGGGACTCCATGGGAATGGGGATTTACAGAATTCCGCCTCCGGAATTACCGGGTCACCGGGGTTGTAATGCTTCGGTGATTCTGGCAATCATAGAGGCGGAATGGTATTATCGGTCCGGCGGCAGCCTGCCAGTTTTTCTGGCACGGCTACCGCCGGACTCGTAATGAGGCCCACTCTGTTTTATCATGCGCTGTGCTGTGCTTCAGGCATCCTGGAACTTGAATGTCTGGCAGACGGGTTTGCAGGGTCGACTGGAGTCTGCCTAATGAGCAAAGAGCCGTATTTCTCAGCTCTCCATAAACACCTCTGAGTCGCCTCCAGCGCCTCCTGTATGACTTCAACAGACTCCCAAGGCAATCATTTACTCCTTGAAGTCTGTTTTCAGCTACACAAAAATGTACTTATTTTAACCAGACTAGAACATCCAGCAGTTTGCCATACTAGAAAATCATCAAAAACGGCTAAGCTGCAAATAATTAATGGTGATCCTGAGCTAACACTCAGTAACCCAAAAGACTGACCTCTCAGACATGAGGGATTGTTGATTGACAGAAAACACATTGATGCAACGCAATTCAAATTATGAATGTAACACGGTTAGTGACCCCGAATCCTGGCAAGGCCTGCCACAGGGATAGTTAGTGCACCATGTCTCATGCACATGTCCCTAGTGCTCGTATAAAACGAGTCAAGGGAAGGTCAGTGCTGGCAGCTCAGTGAGCCAGATGTTCTCATCAAATAAAGACATGCCTCCGTTCCGATCGCAGGGTATGATTTTAATTCCACGCATCATGCATCTTGTATGTCCTCAAATAATGCAAGTACCCCAGTGCCAGCGCGTGTTTCGACCATTACTGGTCTTTCTCAAGGCAGCGCGTACGCAAAGTACAAACACAGTAAGTAGTTCGTGGAAAAGAAAGAACAGATTGGTTCAAGCCATTTTCACTGAAGGCATTTTTAAATAAGGCCTCCTAATCAGGACACTACGGAAACATTCTTCCAACTAAATATTTACCACTCTAATTTGAGACGTTTTCAAGTGACCAAAAGTCATTCCAATAAGGACAACTTCGAAATAAGGCATGAACCGAAAGACCAAATGATGAAACTGGGATTTTCCATTCATGGAAACAACGCCGCTTAATAGTGATGGCAAGTTCAATGGCCATAGTATATCCTATGAGGACACCTTTGAAATAATTTGTGTATCAAACAGACCAAATGAGGGAACAGGGATTCCGATTTATGGAAGCACCGTGATCATTTGGACCAGTCAAGACTCTATCATCATAGAATGTGTACAAGTTTTGATAACCTCGAAAAAGCCAAGTAGGGCGAAACATTGGCACGTGCTGTCCAATGAGCTATTCTTGGATCAGAAACCAGCTTTCAATCACGATAGATGATCCGATTGTGATGAGGTTTAGTTATGAGCATAAATCAAATATATTTTAGGATATATGGTCAGACTGTGATGAGGTTTTTGGACAAATGCTAAATACATCATAGATCTGATTGGATCAGTTTCAAATTAGGATTTAGAGATTGTGTTTTTTGGATTCAGGTATTTGGAGCTGTATGCATTATGGATTGTGATTGTGTTTTTGGGTTGTAAAATAAATATACATCATAATCTGTGCCTCACTTAGGTTTTTGAAACATGTGTTGTAACTGATTTTATTATATGGTCGCTATACATTGGATAGACCCTGTTTCCTCAATCCACAGCGCTTAGGGTTCTAGTCTACCTTTGCATGTAAGAACAGATGGGCTTTTCTTTCCCTGCACCTGGATCTCGTTGCTTACATGCTTCTAATGAGCCGAATGTCCCAGGTTGGGGGAGAATGCCAACCAATCATGAGGGCCTATGCAGCAGTGTACCATACATTGTTGTAGAAGCCAATCTGCTGCGGTTATTCTTCTATTAATCTGTATTATACATAGAGGTAGTTCAAGGCGTACCTACCAGATAAGGGCAGCCAATTATGTTTCTTCCACCGAAATGAAGCATAGGCATATATTTAACCAATCCCTCCTTTCGATAGGTTTTTACTGTTTGCCACGTAGGATGATGTCATAGCTGACGTACATCGAGGTATACAGCCTTTTGCATAAGAGAAATGCTTTGAGAGTGTGTGAGCTGCAATCTGTTCACCAGGTTTCCCTATTTTAGTTGAGCTGATGATAAAGTAGTATTTTGTCACATTCTTTGAATCTGTCCAGTTATTTGGGTCTGAGATCATTTATTGGTAATTCCATCTGGCACTTGGAACGCTGCGGGTGCTACTGCACTTATACTAACTGCATCTACCCAGATATCGGCCACTAGAAGATGGTGTGGCAGTAGTAGTTTGTCATTTGTATAGCACCTTAGTTTGGCCTCAATGTGCTGGTGGGGGGAACTCCCTCTGGGGACCGAAGTCCAAGGTCTGGAAAAGCTTGTCAGGGAGGATTAAATTGCATGTGGGCATTTGGCCAAAATAGGTAATTGATGGACTGGCCGAGCCCCAGTAAGCTACCCACGAAGGGCAGGCACATGGATGGGTGCTGAAAGGAGGTCAGAGGAGAGCCGAGCCCTTAACTACCAATGAAGGTCAGGCAGGTGGATGGGTGCTGGGAGGAGGTCAGAGGAGAGCCGAGCCCCAGTAAGTTACCCACGAAGGTTAGGCACGTGGATGGGTGCTGAGAGAAGGTCAAAAGAGAGCTGAGCCATTAGCTGCCCACAAAGATCAGGCACGTGGATGGGAGCTGAGAGGTGGTCAGAGGAGAGCATGATCCCCAGTAAATTACCCAGTAAGGTCATGCACGTGGATGGGCGCTGAGAGAAGGTCAGAGGAGAGCATGAGCCCCAGTAAACCACTCACAAAGGTCAGGCATGTGTATGGGTGCTGAGAGGAGGTCAGAGGAGAGCCTGAGCCGCAGTAAGCTAACCAGGAAGGTCAGGCATGTTGACGGGCGCTGAGAGGAGGTCAGAGGAGAGACGAGCCCTTAGCTACCACGAATGCCAGGCACTTGGATGGGTGCTGAGAGGAGGTCAGAGGGGAGCACAAGCCCCAGTAAGCTACCCATGAAGATCAGGCAGGTGGATGGGTGCTGAGAGGAGGTCAAAGGAGAGCTGAGCCCCAGTAATCTACCCATGAAGGTCAGGCACGTGGATGGGCGCTGAGAGGAGGTCAGAGGAGAGCACGAGCCCCAGTAAGCTACCCACGAATGTCAGGCACGTGGATGGGTGCTGAGAGGAGGTCAGAGGAGAGCGCAAGCCCCACGAAGGTCAGGCACGTGGATGGGGGCTGAGAGGAGGTCAGAGGAGAGCAATATCCCCAGTAACCTACCCACGAAGGTCAGGCACATGGATGGGGGCAGTGAGGAGGTCAGAGAAGAACATGGGCCCCAGTAAGCTACCCACGAAGGTCAGGCATGTGGATGGGTGCTGGGAGGAGGTCAGCGGAGAGCCTGAGCTCCATTAAACAACCCACGAAGGTCAGGCATGTGGATGCGTGCTGAGAGGTCAGAGGAGAGACGAGCCCCAGTAAGCTACCCACAAAAGTCAGGCATGTGAATGGGTGCTGAGAGGAGGACAGAGGAGAGCACAAGGCCCAGTAAGCTACCCACAAAGGTCAGGCAAGTGGATGGGTGCTGAAGGGAGGTCAGAGGAGAGCTGAGCCCCAGTAACCTACCCACGAAGGTCAGGCATGTGGATGTGTGTTGAGAGGAGGTCAGAGGAGAGCTGAGCCCCAGTAAGCTACCCACGAAGGTCAGGGATGTGGATGTGTGCTGAGAGGAGTTCAGAGGAGAGCTCGAGCCCCACTAAGCTACCCACAAAGGTCAGGCATGTGGATGGGTGCCGAGAGGAGGTCAGAAGAGTCCACAAGCCCCAGTAAGCTACCCACAAAGGTCAGCACGTGGATGGGTGCTGAGAGGAGTTCAGAGGAGAGCTTGAGCCCCAGTAAGCTACCCACGAAGGACAGGCACGTGGATGGGGGCTAGGAGGAGGTCAGAGGAGAGCATGAGCCCCAGTAGGCTACCCATAAATGTCAGGCACTTGGATGGTTGCTGAGAGGAGGTCAGAAGAGTTCACAAGCCCCAGTAAGCTACCCAGGAAGGTCAGGCACGTGGATGGGTGCTGAGTCTAGGTCAGAAGAGTGCACAAGCCCCAGTAAGCTACCCAGGAAGGTCAGGCACATGGATGGGTGCTGAGTGGAGGTCAGGGGAGACCACAAGCCCCAGTAAGCTACCCACGAAGGTCAGGCACGTGGATGAGTACTGAGAGGAGGTCAGAGGAGAGCCGAGCCGTTAACTACCCAGGAAGGTCAGGCACGTGGATGGGGCTAAGAGGAGGTCAGAGGAGAGCACGAGCCCCAGTAAGCTACCCACGAATGTCAGGCACTTGGATGAGTGCTGAGAGGAGGTCAGAAGAGTGCACGATCCCCAGTAAGCTACCCACGAATGTCAGGCACTTGGATGGGTGCTGAGAGGAGGTCAGAAGAGTGCACTAGTCCCAGTATGCTATCGAAAAAGGACAGGAACATGGATGGGTGCTGAGTGGAGGTCAGAGGAGAGCACAAGCCCCAGTGAGCTACCCATGAAGGTCAGCATGTGGATGGGTGCTGAGAGGAGGTCAGAGGAGAGCGTGAGCCCCAGTAAGCTACCCACAAAGGTCAGGCATGTGGATGAGTGCTGAGCGGAGGTCAGAGGAGAGCATGAGCCCCAGTAAGCTACCCACAAAGGTCAGCATGTGGATGGGTACTGAGAGGAGGTCAGAGGAGAGTACGAGCCACAGTAAGCTACCCACAAAGGTCAGCACGTGGGTGGGTGCTGAGAGGAGGTCAGAGGAGAGCCGAGCCCTTAGCTACCCACGAAGTTCAGGCACGTGGATGGGTGCTGAGAGGAGTTCAGAGGAGAGGACTAGCCCCTGTAAGCTACCCACGAAGGTCAGCACATGGATGGGTGCTGAGAGGAGGTCAGAGGAGAGCCGAGCCCTAACTACCCAGGAAGGTCAGGCACGTGGATGGGGGCTAAGAGGAGGTCAGAGGAGAGCACAAGCCCCAGTAAGCTACCCACGAATGTCGGGCACTTGGATGAGTGCTGAGAGGAGGTCAGAAGAGTGCACAATCCCCAGTAAGCTACCCACGAATGTCAGGCACTTGGATGGGTGTTGAGAGGAGGTCAGAAGAGTGCACAAGCCCCAGTAAGCTACCCAGGAAGGTCAGGCACATGGCTGGGTGCTGAGTGGAGGTCAGAGGAGAGCACAAGCCCCAGTGAGCTACCCACAAAGGTCGGGCACGTGGATGGGTGCTGAGAGGAGGTCAGAGGAGAGCACGAGCCACAGTAAGCTACCCAGGAAGGTCAGCACGTGGGTGGGTGCTGAGAGGAGGTCAGAGGAGAGCCGAGCCCTTAGCTACCCACGAAGTTCAGGCACGTGAATGGGTGCTGAGAGGAGTTCAGAGGAGAGCACTAGCCCCTGTAAACTACCCACGAAGGTCAGC
This sequence comes from Ambystoma mexicanum, assembly GCF_040938575.1. Taxonomy (NCBI): domain Eukaryota; kingdom Metazoa; phylum Chordata; class Amphibia; order Caudata; family Ambystomatidae; genus Ambystoma; species Ambystoma mexicanum. Next base: position 10,053,910 of record NC_090940.1, read on the forward strand.
ATGTGGATGGGTGCTGAGAGGAGGTCAGAGGAGGGCATGAGCCCCAGTTGTGAAAGCAAAAAGAAGATATTGAGGCTGAGTACCTTCAAAAGGAAATACACCAAACGCAGGTTATAAAGATACACAGATCTTTATTCAAAGTAACTGAACAGTTTTCAAAGAAACAGAGTATCGGATAGCTAGCAGGCCCTCAGTTCACCACAGCGAATACCAGCCCGTTCGGTGTGGGAAGTGAGTGGGACTGTACATCAGAATAGTCACACCTTTTATACACTCCAAAACATGATGTCCAACTCACTTGCAGGTTAATGAATCTGGGATCTAGGGTTTGTGCCGAGTTTGTTCCTAATTTATGCATCCATACATTTAGGAGTTATCCTTAATCCATTCTCCAACAAGTTACAATAGCGACAGTGTGTCTTCAGATTTCACGTTGAGCTTTTGCACACATCTTTATACAATATAGTTAAACAAGTGTTCACATAAGATGCTCAAACAGTATTGTGCACGATATACGTTCATGTATTAGTCTCGTTGGTACAGGTAATCCTTTATACACAGGTCAACGAAGGACAAGGTCTCAGTACATGACCCTAACATTTGGCCTGCAGGCAGTATAGACATTAACTTGTACACAGAGGTCAAGACGGCCATGTTACATTCAAAACAATACTGTCCACCATCTTAGAACACAGGGTGACTTTAGAGAGAGAATCTAAAATGGCGGATGAACCTAAAATGGCGGCTTACACAGATCTAAGGTCAGGACCTTGCAACGCAGATTTCCTCGCAGAGCGACTTGGCCTAGGCCAATATATATGCATACGATCTAGAGGGTATAATATGATTTCCTGTTCGACACAGTAAGCTACCCACGAAGGTCAGGTACATGGATGGGTGCTGAGAGGAGTTCAGAGGCGAGCACGAGCCCCAGTAAGCTACCCACGAAGGTCAGGCACGTGGATGGGTGCTGAGAGGAGTTCAGAGGAGAGTACTCGAGTACAAGAGACTCGTTTTGCATCCAGATACTTAATGTGCCAGCACCATCCCCAAAACACCCCGGCCTGCCCTTCATGTTGTATGTGAGAGGCCCCCAAAATTACAGTTAATTAGCTCAATGGAGTCAATCAAGACGCATCCCGGAAGGGAATGAGACTAAGACCAAGTGCTGATGTTAAAAAAAGGTTCTTTATCTAAATAGGGCAAGCAGAATCTACACTGCTCACGCCGAGAGCGCTCTGCAGAAAACATGTTACAAACTGTTTTTATACAACAACATTGTCATTGAACAGGGGAAAGGCCTAAGGGGCAAATAATCAATTGGGATTGGTTACTTGGGGCGAACACCTATAGATGCCATAGGGTTGGAGATGCTTGGTTGGCTGGGAGCACGTGGCATGGCGATGATGCGTCTTGGGTCAGTCGGTCTGCTGGGCTCATTGGACTGGCATGTGAGAACGGCAATTTTTGATGTTGTTACTTTGTTAAATAACCATTTGACATTTGCCCTTGTGGCCACGCATTCCCATTCATTCGCTACCGTAATCTGCTTGTTCAGCGAGCTCAAAGACTTAGGGCTTAACACCTATGAAAACGTTGGTTCAAATACAGGTTAATTTATCATTGGGCAGAGGTTAAGATTCATCCATTAAATGCAGCGCTTGATCTGTTCAAACAGTTCAGAAGTAATGGCTAAAGAGGTAAAGCTCTTAAGGTCACGGTGTGATCTGGGATGTACATCTGATAAACAACAAAAGAAGGCTCCAAATCTTAAGACTAGAAAAAATAGGTCACAAGAGGTACATACCTTCATGAGCATACATTTCATTGTGGGGGTTTAATGGTCGGTTGTGCAAACATCATTAAATCTCTCCTAATCTACCTTGACACCATGAGGGGCAGAGGAGAATCGAAACCTCTTGCGGTGTGATTCTGCATTGCACAACAAAAACAGGGCCTTTATACGTTACTTGTTGTATTACATTCAGGTTATACTGATTTAAGAATATACTATATTTTCTAGCTAGCTAAATATTCTCATTGCGACAAAACTCATAAAAGAATCAAACGTGTAATTGAATTAGTGTTCGTTCTTCATTAAAATAGTTCGTAGCTCAAGGTCTGTGCATACGGCCTTAACACACGTTGCCATAATACGAACATTCTGGTCAGGATGACTAACTACTGTATTGGTTTTACTTAGTATCATGCATGTATTTACATTCTAACAAGAAGATGTTTCATACGTTAAAATACGTCACGCTTTCAAGACCAATTTCTAATGTTAAGACTTTTGTTACACTTATGTTTTATGTTATGCTAATATCCTTACATTATTCTACATGTAAATAAGCAGTTATTCAGATAGCGAGCAGTTAAACAGTTTGGTTTTCTTCTATTAAGGCATGAATAATGGAGTACACTTAAAGGTCACTTCTAACTGTTTGATCCTGCTTTAAGGAGCATTGGGCAGGGTATTCTTTATGGCCAGGGTCTGCAGGGTGGGGGCAGGTTTATAGAGATAAATGACTTCTGTGCTGGCCCCTGTACTGGGCCGTGTCAGGGCCAGTGAAGTAAGACTGAAGACAGAAGATACAGTGTATAGTTTGTTGCATTCTCGCGGCTAGTCTCTCATGAGAACTGAACAACTGCAAAGACGGCAGAGGGGAGGAGGTGGGGGAGTAGCTTGCTCGCTGTGTGCGCCTGGCTGGGAGAGCTGCAGGCCTGTGTTGATACTTCACAACTATCCTGCCATTACAAAATGGAGTTGGTAGCTTGTAAATTACAAAATGGAGTCTCGTTGAACTCTGGTCTTATGCTGTAACAAGGGGGGTCACAGTTCCTAGGGGTATTCCCGCATGAGTGCTCCGGGGCCGGGGCCCTGAACCCAGAGCAGCCGCACCTGGGCCTACCCAGGAAGTGTAGGAATGGGGGTGGGGAGGTTCAAAAGGCCCCTCCTTCCACTCATTCCCCCCTTTCGTTACTTAAGTAATGAATATTGTAACTGCCCCAACCTCTTACGCTCTTCCTCCTCAGCTATTGCTTCATCCCACGCTGGCGTACCCTTTATTGGCATCCATGCTCTGCATACCGCTCTAAATTTTCCCCCCCTTCTGGCATACTCACCTGGGGAACAGGTCATATAAATACACCCTCCATCTCCCTCCAGGTCCACCCATACCTCCTTATACCATTAATGCGTGTATGATATAGATTATCCACCCTATGTTGTATATAGCAGTCATTCTGTATTTGGGCTCTGAACTGTCTCCTGTTTGCACTTCTGCCTCATGCTTAATTTGCGCCACTCCATTTGCACGGCCCATTGTTACCATCATCATCAGCGCACCCTTAGGCACCGCATTTGCACAGCATCAAAGTCCTAATTGGCACACGCAAAAAATGAGGAGTAAAAAGACAATGAGTGGTATGAGAAGTTTCACTGTCATTCCGAGCCAGGACGGTATCCAGGAAAAAAGATTATCGAACCAGGTGCTCCCCCTTCGTCCTTCATGCGCTCTCCGAGGTCATGCAACACTGCTATCACGTGTGAGGGTGAGCCATTCTCCGCGTCTGCCGAGGGTATGAAGGTGCAACATGCGCTCCTGATTTTTTGGCAAACAACTCTATCGATTGCTGTTAACAGGTCTAGCACATACCTGTTCTGCATGGTCATTAGTCGCAGGGCTCTAAGTTGTACTTTGATAATGTTGAAACCCTCTTCAGTGTCGCTGGCCAGCTGAATAAGCTCCCACCTGGTGATCTGAAGCCACTTTGCATTCGCTCTCGCTTGGATACTGGGAACAAGGGATGCGAAAAATGTCTCAACGGAACTGAACAACCGGAATCAATTGGGGATTTGCGCCAGGAGTTCTGATGATTTGGCAGAGATGAAGTTTGATGATCGTTTCTTCCTCCGCATGGTGCTCTGCAGTCCCTCTGTGTCCATCGCATACACGGGGGCTCTTCCGGGCGGCGTTGGGGAAAGTTCGTTTGGTGCTGCCGCTTGCGTGCTTCTATCTTGGATGTGGCTTTCTGGAATCACCATTAGCGCGGAATGAAGCATTGCCAGTGAACATGTACCCCTCCATGATTGCGGGAGGTGCAAGTACGCCATGTTGCCGCAAACCCAGTATGTGTCCGTCATTGCAGCCGTTCCCTTTTTCATGTCGTGCATTATAAGGGTTTTGCTGCAGTTTTTATTTTCCCCCCATGTTCTTTTTCCCTTCTCCACGGAAACAAAGTTCGTGAGAAATGTCTTTTTGTAGTTTGAAGGGTTTCTCGATGGCGGTAACCCAAGTGAGCTTCATTATGTGTTCAGTCTATATGGGAGCGCATGTTCTCTGTACCCATGAAAGCTTTTCTTTAGACAGCCCTCGCAGTGCCTCTGTTTTGCACAGTATTTCTTCGGTTTGCCATTTATTGTCCAAGTGCAATGTTCCTTTTATTACCAGAAAAGGTTATTTTGCACAGATTACTCCTTGCGGCCGGGAGTAACATGTCCGCTCATTCTGCAATAGCTCAAATGAAACTGTGTGTTCTTGAAAAGTATTTTTATTCGGCATAACGCAAGATGTAGGAGAGACTGAGCCTCTGCAAATGGTATTTCTTGTGGCAATAGAACCTTTGGGGTGCCTGAGGCATGGAGTATAAGTGAGCACACATAGCAACTTTTGTTAGTTGTTTGCTTTGCCGTGTTGCTCATGTCAGCATACCATTTGTTCGTTTGGTGTGGGTGCTGAGGATCATCGACTGTGTCTTGGCCAAATTTATAATGCTCATCCCACTTCTCCTGTTGTGTTTCTCTCTTTTTCCTCCTAAATCCACCCCCCTCATTCCCCTGGGCTGTTGTGCTATCCTCCTTCCCCTCCCACTCTGTGTACACGTTATAGTAGCTGATGGCCATATGTTCGTTACCACTGCTCTCTTCACTGGTAGTCATATTATCTGGTGATACAGTTTCTAACACCTGTATTGTGGTTGGGTAGGGGTGGTTTTGTACCCATGTGAGTTCAGAAGGTGTTTTGTCATTCATTGTGTAAACGCAAAAGTTGGAGTCATTTACATGTGGGGGATTTTGTGTTGCCTGTTTAAGCGTGGCATTTGAAGTAATGTTGTATTCATTCCCATCACTCCTGTGGGCCCAAATCAATTTAACACCATCCCATATTAAATGGGTTCCTTTTTTGATTGTTTTCACACCCACACCCCCCTAGCTCACATCAATTGAAATATAAGTGATTGTCTAATACAAAAACAGGCCAAATAGTGTTGAAAAGAATACCACTGCACACACAAACAACACACATTCATATGAATAACTAGGATACACATGTCTTCTTTGTCTATTTGTATATCCACTACCACTTGTTGCTGCTGGGGCCTCGTCCATGGCCATTGTAGCTCCTGATAAATGAAATATAGGCATTTGTTAATCATGCATATTAAGTCTTCGTTACTTACACAGCGTTTACTTGTTAATTTCCTTAGTTGTTCATTTTACATTTATTTTTTCATTTCTCAATACAAATAGGCATTCCTCCCTTCCACCTCCCCACAGAGAGAGAGAGAGAGAGAGAGAGAGAGAGAGAGAGAGAGAGAGAAAATATGAATGAATGAATGAATGAATGAATGAATTTTACATGTTACCAGTACTCCTGGAGACCATACATTATTTTTAGATATCTTCATTTTGCTTTTTATTTGTCTTTATTTCTCGCCTGGCTATTATTCCTGTATTTTTCCTTGTCCCACTTTCTATGTTTTTGCACTTTGCTCATTTCTGTTAGTCATTCGCTGCAAGGTCCGTGCTCCCATGGGCCTTTCGGACATCCATCAAGTACACCCAATACCTGAGGCCTGGTACCATTACTGCTGTTGGCGTGCAGTATATCACCTTGTATGGACCATGGAACCTTGGTCCAATCCACCTACGCACAAAGCTCCTCACATATACCATGTCACCTGTCATCAACTGGCAGTCTGGGCTATCTGTAGCTGGAGTGGTTGTATCAGTGGCGTATTGATTGATTGATTGATTGATTTATTTATAGAGCGCCTTACGCCAGGCTTGTGTGAATGGAGGTGCTATTTGTTTGGCTATGGCTCGTGCTGCTCCCATCGGATTTCTGAGATACTCATGTAATTCTTACAACTGTAGCACTCTGGTGTGTGTCAGATTGTCTGCACAGAGGGGAGTGGGCTGTGTGCATCCTCCTACCTGTCACAACTTCATGGGGTGACAGGTGGTGGTCCTGGTCCTTACTAGGCTGGTTCCTCATTTCAAAAAGCACCAGGGGTAAACAATACACCCAGTTCTTCTTGAGTGTATGACACAGTTTTGACAATCTGCTCTTGACCAATCCGTCAATTTTTTCAACAATTCCGTTCGATTGTGAATGATAAATCGTGCAGAGTTTATGAGTTATTTCTAGCATTGCAGTGATGTGTTTGAACATGTCATTCACAAAGTGCGTCCCGTTGTTGGAACGTATGACATCGCAAATGCCCCAGCGAGGGAACACTTCCCTGACCTAGAATTTGGCGGCACATCGTGCGTCTGGATTAGCGCAGGGGCCTGCTTCCACCCACCGGTAAAAGGGGCATACCACAATGATCAAATATCTGGCTCCATTACACCTCTCTCCCATATCTGCATAATCTATATGCAGTTCTCTAAATGGGCCTTCAGGCTTTGGCAATGTTCCTCTGAGTGTTCGTAACGTCATGCCAGAGTCACGTGCTCCTGTAGTCCTGGGGCGAACCAATCTTCCTGTATCTCTGCAATAATATGCTGTTTTGCATTGTGGGCCGGGAAGTGCAACTGCTTGAATGCCACCTCCAGTAATTTTATGGGCATCACTACTTTACCAGTGTTATTCCATAATAGATCAGTGGATGACTGGCTACACCCCCTTTTCACCCATGTCTCTTTCCACTCGCTGGGTGCATCTTGCTGAAGCTCAATGATTTGAGAGACTGGTAATGAGTTGACTCCTTCTGGCTGTACTTCCTCTACCACCTTTTGCAATATGTACTCACCTGTTGCAGGTTTTGGTAAATAGGAGGCTTCCTTGTCGGCAGCGTCTGCTGCCGCATTTCCCAATGAGATTACGTCATCACCTCGTGTGTGGGCCTGACATTTCATAAGTACGACGAGTGTGGGTTCTCTCAAGGCGTCACTTAACTCCCCTAATAATGCTGCATGTTGGACTGGGGACCCGTCTGCCCGTCGGGAATCCTCTCCTCCCCCACCATGCGAGTCCTCCATGTTATAGATGGTAACTGCACGCCCCTTTGCTGTATGTAGTGTGTCTATGATCGCTACTAGTTCTGCTGCCTGAGCTGAGAAGTGCGATGGTAACCTTTTCTGTACAATCACCTCAAAATCCCCATCTTCTACTCGTACTACCGCAGCTCCTACATGTATTTCTCCTGTGTCACAATCTATAGAGGCAGCCCCATCTACGAAGTAAATTTCTCCTTCTGAGAGAGCTTCCTCATGTGCTTTGGGTTTATTGTCCTCATCCCCTGTGTATGTAGCGCAGTTATGCTGCTGCATGTCTTCTACTGTGCATGCTTCTGTAATAAATGTGGCTGGGTTTGCACTTTTGCACCACACAATGTGAATATTTGCGCTAGATATGATGAATTCATATGCTTTGGCCCTTTGGGTAGTCAGTGTGCTTTTTGATCTTTCTAGGATGGCAAAAAGAGAGTGTTCTATGTATAACGTGATGGAGCATCCCATCGCAATGGTAGAACTCTTTTCGATTGCGAATGCGGCGGCTGCGAGAGCCTGTTCACAAGCGAAGTGCCCTTGCATTACTGCATCTAGTGTTCCACTGTAGAACGCCAGGGGCTTGTGACCCAGGGATGTTTTTTGTGTGTCAATACAGCTGTCATGAGGGTGCCATTGCAATGTCAGAACAAATAGAATTCCCGCTCATGATTTGGAGTCGTGAGAACTGGGGCAGTGGATATCAATTCTTTGAGTGTGTGGAAAGCTGTGTGCATTTCTTGTGTCCATTGTACTTTGGTGTTTTCTTGCTGTGCTTCCTTGAGTGCTTGCAGCAGGGGTTTTGTGTACGCTGCATAATCTAGTATCCACGCTCGGCAATAATTACACATGCCAAGAAACTTCTTCGTCTCCTTTACGGTGTTGGGATCTTTTACTGCTTTTATTGCTGCTGCTCTGTCAGGTATTATTCTCTTACCATCTTTGGATATCAGCTGACCTAGATATAGCACTTCTGTCAAACAGTACTGCAATTTTTGTCTGTCTATTTAGTACCCTTTCTGTGCTAGATGCGTTAGCAGGGTAATGGAGTCCTCTCTGCACTCTCTTTCGTCTTTACCACAGATCGCAAATCGTCCACGTACTGAATTATTGGACTCGTATGTATGTTTCCGAGGTCTTCATGCAATACTCCATTGAAAATACTGAGGCTGTCAAAGTACCCTTGGGGCAATCTGCAGTGCTCATATGTCTTCCCCCTAGCATGAATGCTGTCAGGTACCATGACCCGTGGTCGAGAGGAATTGAAAAGAAGGTATTTTTCATGTCGACTACAGTAAAATGGGTAGCTTCTGTTGGGATGCTGCGCAATATTGAGGCAGGATTTGGAACAAGCGGGAACTCTTTCTGTACTATGTCATTGAGGGGGCGTAGGTCCTGGATCATCCTCCACGCCCCTCCCTTTGCTTTTTTGATCAGGTAAATGCAAGTGTTGCAGGGCGAGTTAGATGGTACTATTATTCCCTGTATCATTAATGCACATATAGTGACTTTTATTCCCTCCTCAGCTTCTCTGGATATGGGGTATTGTTTCACTCGGGGCAGTATAGCTCCAGGCTTGAGTTTTATCTTTACAGGTGTCACTTCATGCAGCAATCCTATGTCATGTGGGCCTGTGGTCCACAACTGCTGTGGCACTTGGGACATGTCTTCCTCGAAATAGGCTGGCAGTGCTTTGATAACTGCTATGAGGGGTAGTGGCACCTCTCTTCTTTGAATCATTATATCATAGGGGATTGCAATCTCCATCACGATTTCCCCCTCATCTTCTGTGTCACTAAAAAGTTCCTAGTTTGTTATTGGCGTTGATGCACAGCACTGTTCTCCACTGGCATCCCTGCATGTCCATTGCTAATACTGTTATTCTTAGTGGTGACACTTGTACTGCATGTATGTCCAGGGATACTATAGATCCTGGCACTATTTCTGTGTCTGCGATTTGGAGGAAAATGAATTCTGAAGGAACTCTCCATTTTTCACCCTCAATTCTGGCACTACTCTCGCTAATATCCTCAATCCTTGTATAAACATATCTGGATTTACAGGTATGCCACATGTTTGCGGGAAGTTTGCTTGAGTGTGTATGGCTAACATGGTGTGAACTGCACATATGCCTGGTGTAGAACACACTATTCCTGTGTCAGTGAAGGATATGGTCATGTTGAGTTTGCTGAGAAGATCCCTCCCCAGCAAATTAATGGGCGACTCTTCGTAGTACAGCAGGGGTGCCCGCACAGTTTTTACCCCCACCGTTACCTCTAGTTCTTCAGTGTATGGAACCTCGACCACCGCCCCAGAGAATCCTTGAATTTCCAAAGTCTGATTAGAAAGCGGGAACCTGCCTTCCTTGAGGCATGATTTTTCTGCTCCCAAATCTACCATAAAAATGAATTGTTTGTTTCCTATCGCTGCCCCTACCAGTGGTTCCTCTGCTGCGTAAAGGGTCGTTGACTGTACTGGACACGTAAGTGTTCCCTGTGGGCTGTCCTATTCTGAATGCCATGGGAGTTCATCAACATCAAAAACATTTCCTGTTACCATCGCCCTCACTCTACACGGTGTAGGTGCTCCATTTGCAGTGGTGGCATTAGTGTTATTGCGCATGGGGGTAATATTTTCATGCAACTGGGGGTGTAGGGATGTGTTTTGAGGGGGCATTTGGCGCTCATTCATGTACCCAGGGTTGGGCTGGCTATCTTGTCTATTCCCACCCATCGGCAATCCGTAGGGGCTCTCCGGGTGGGGGTGTCCATTCTGTTGGTCATTTGGATATGAGTTATTGGGTCTGCTTTGGCATTCTCTCATAAAATGTCCCCACCTCCAACAATTCTAACACTGTCCTTGTCCTCCTCTTCGGAGCTCTCCGTACCCTGCACCCCTTCCTCTCGTCCCCCTGAATCCTCCTCTATTGCCCCGTACCTCTCTCAATGGCCACTGTGGTCCATTATATTGATTTTCCCCTGACCATGGATCCTGGCTGTTACTTTCCAGTTTGCTGCCATTTGCACCTGCATTCCCATCTGTCCATCTTCCTCCTACCGCTCCCTTCCTGCCGTGCTGGTTGCTGCTACTGCACTGATCTTCAACAGTTTGCTTTGTACTAATTTAGCCACATCTGCCAGCCGCCGCTGGGCTATCTCCTTTTCCTTCTCTTTGATCCTTTTGCAGTGGTGCACTATTATGCTTTGAATTTCAGGCCACCCCTTGGCTTCTATCCCAGCTATTTTATCAAGGGCCTTCTGCACTTCCTTTGGGAGTCCCCTTTTTATAATAAAATAAAACAGGGAAGTTGATTGGTCCCAGGCCGTACCCGTTTCCGCTCTCCACATGTCCTGCACCCGAAGAATGAAGGACACCGCATCTTCCGCATCTCCCATTGTACACGGCATTACTGACTGTAAATTAGGAGTATCTGGAAATGTTTCTCTCAGGGCATCCCACATCATGTTCGCACTGTGTTGAACGAGGCCCCATCATGACGGACACAATCTAAGGTTATTCCAGGGAACCCCGCCTTCGCCCAGACCCTGTTTGTCTGATCTCCCACTGCAGATACCAGCAGGCTTTTAACACCCCCGACTGCCAAAGGCACTCATGCCGTGTGTTTCTCAAATGCATATATCCACTTTCTGGCACCTCCAGACAGTGGGGGTAACTGTTTAAGCAAGTTGGCTTTGTCCATCTGGGCCCATGGTATGTAATTCGGCCTTCCTGCCCCCCATGTACCAGTGGCAGCTGTAGATTCTTTCCCCCTTTTTAGTACTCACCTTCTCCCCCTTCTTCCCGATCACTGCCATGCGCCCCCCCAAATGGCGTTCCACCTGTGGCCGTTCTTAGCCTTCTTTCTTCTTCCTCTTGCTCCTCTGTCACACCAATATTCCTCCTCCATGTCTGATGTCACCCCTCCCTCTTCCAGCTCGCGCTCACTGTCAGCTGTGTTTATTTCTATGATTTGTGTGGGGGTATGATTTATTCGGAATAGTATCTCTCCCTTCTTCCATTCATCTTCCCCTGCTCCTACACTCGGCTGGGGCGTCTTATCACGTTCTACCCGGGGGTGAGCGACCCCCCCCCTTGTTCTCCCATGGCCAGTAGGCAGGATAGCACAGTTCGTGCCATTGTTAATCGTGAATCTAGATCTTGTGTCAGCTTCTCAATATTGACTGTAGGGGTACTCACATGTCCTGTTGCTCCATGGCTCTCATATGGGGGTTGTGCTGTGGCAGACGGCTTAAGTATGATATGGCATTTGTAACGCGCCTATACACAAGTGTTTCAAGGCGCAACGAGGCAAGGGGGGGAAACAAAGGGAGACAGACAACGATCCTACTAGGCTAGGTGTCATTCAGATCGCGCAAGTGCAAGGGTAGAGGGGAAAGGGAGAAGTGCAAGAGGGAAAGGGAGAGGGGAAAGTGCATTACAGGGTCAATAGCATACAGGAAATAACAAGGGCCAACTAGTGGCAGTGCGAGTAAGTGCAGATAAGTGCTGGGAAGAGGGGGCTGTGGGATACACACACAGTCCCGTAGTGCAGGGGGTGCCAGGGAGGCAGTGCAGGGGAGAGTGGCTGGGCCAAGGACCGAGAACGGCGAGTGGCCCAGTTGCAGATTCAGTGCAGTTTCAGTAACTTTAGCAGGGAGAGGGGGAGAGAAAGCGGAGGCGAAGAGGAAGGTTTTGAGGTGCTTCCGGAACCGGAGATGGTTCTCCTCAAGTTTCAGGGAGGCAGGAAGGCTGTTCCAGAGGGAGGCCCCTGCAGCGGAGAGAGATCTGCCACCAACTCGTTGTTTGGAGAAGCGGCTGACCCTGAGGGATTTGGAGGCGGATGAGCGAAGAGCTCGAGAAGGAAGATATTTAGGAAGAGAGAGTTGAAGGTATTTTGGCCCAAGTCCTCAGAAGGCCTTGTGGACAATGCAGAGGGTTTTGAACTTGATCCTCGCAGTCACTGGGAGCCAGTGTAGTGATTTCAGTCCTGCAGAGATACGGTCCCTGGGCTTGAGGCCAAGGACAAGTCTTGCAGTCCTGTTCTGGATGAGTTGCAAAGGGCGGAGAGTAGAGGCAGGCAGATTTAGATAGAGGCTGTTACAGTAGTCCAGCTTCGAGAGAACCAGGGCTCTAGAGACAGTGAGCTTCTGGGGGAAGGAGAGGAAAGGAAGGATACCTCTGGGGAGGTGTAGCTAATAGTGTGACTTCTTAGAGACATGAGATATGTGAGGAGAGAAGGAGAATGTGGAGTCGAAGATGACCCGAGGTTTTTTGCCTTGCAGGTAGGAGCAGGAAGAGGGCCAAGAGAGGCCGGCCAGAGAGTTGCAGGGAAGGAGGGAGCGGGTGTGCCGATGAGTAGAATCTCAGTCTTACTGGCATTAAGGCAGAGGTCATTGGCGGCACACCAGTCCTGGATAGCAGAAAGACAGTCAGAGATGAGGGAAGGAGAAGAGAAGGCCGAGGGTAGCCTGAAAATGAGCTGGGTATCATCCGCATGGCACTGAAAGTAGGGGCAGAGAGCGGCGATGTGGTGGGCGAGAAGTGCCAGATACTAGTTGAAGAGCCACGGGGAGAGGTTAGAACCCTGGGGGACACCACAGGTAGAGAAAAAGATGTCAAAGGAAAGACCCCAGTTGGACCTGGGAGGGTCGATTGGAGAGGAAAGAGGTCAGCCACGCCAGACCCTGACCAGTGATACCCAGGTTATCACGGAGATGGTTGAGCAGGATGGTATGGTTGACAGTATCAAAGGCAGAAGAGAGATCAAGCAAAATGAGAACACAAGGAATGTTAGAATCAAGGTTCGAGAGCAGGTCCTCACGGATGTTCAGGAGAGCAGTTTCCGTGCTTCTGGCAGCTCTGAAGCCAGACTGGTGGTCATGAAGACTGCCAACAGATTCAGCATGGAGATTAAGCTGGGAGATGGCCAGTTTCTCCAGGAGCTTGCCCAGGAAGGGAGTGATAGAGATTGGGCGGTAGTTAGCTGGGCAGGAGGGGTCAGAAGAGGGCTTCTACATAATACATAACACAGGCAGGTGGCAACCATATCTAGTCCCACTTTATCAAATGACCCTCCGTGTGGCCAAACTTGGGATAACCCTTCTCCCTTAAGCTCCATGACCAACTGGTCGTGGTACTTACTGATTTTCTCTGCGTAGCCAGGCAGGGTCCTACAAATATGGGCTAAGGGTGTTTCTGCACCCATTGTACCCGACTGCACTTGTTACTCAACTGCCACTCCTTGTCTAGACTCTTACACCTCTTGTGTGATGGACTCAGTATGTTATGCAAACTTTTTCAAAGAAATGGGCTGTTCACTCGTTTCACATCAATTCTGAATTACATTTGTTTAAACACTGTCTCCTTCTATACAGCGTTAAGTCTATTACATTAATATTCACCAACAACAGACAATGCTTACACAAAGGGACCAACACTTATCCATGTTTTTCGTTGTATGTGAAATTGGTTAACATAAATTGTACTTCTCCTTCCCTAACGTCCCTTCTACCCTGCTCTATTACACTTCCCTGGAACAGTTCTCGCCCCCCACTTTGCCCCAGTCCACCCAAGAGGGAGAGAGAGAGATAGATAAGATAAAGTTGGAACTCCGGGTCTTCCTTTGAGACCTCTACGTTTTCTCCTTTATCTCAGTTTTCCCATATCCACTTATCCTGTACTAGTCGAGATAGCGCTATGCGGCGCCGCCGCCTTCCACTCCCCAATGGAGATAGAATTCCTTTTAACCTCTTTTCACCTTATTCTCTTGTTTCCATCCTAATGGCCATATGTGATAGAGTAAGAATAGGATAGAATATAGAAGAGACTCAGGTCCTGCACCCCAGGCTTCCCTGTGTACTATGAGTCTCTGCACTTGTTCACCCGAAATTATGCTGTTTGACCCAAAACCTCCTAATCTGAATCCCACCCTCCTTTTGATATCACCTGCACTTGATACTCACGTGTCTGTCTTGATCCAAGACCCACTGGACCCGACTGGTCAGTGCGCTGCTCCTCGCTCAAAGACCACGCCCGGCTCCGGCGAGTGGTACGGTGGGTTTTGTAAAGGGGGATGCCGTACTCTTTTGCCCTATTGTGTGCGCACGTCTAGATGTACCGGTTGCCGTTGGCGGTTAGCTCTTGAGGGAGCGCGCTCTGGGTCATAGACAGGGGGACGTCTCGTGCCACAAGGATGGGAAGAATGCTATCGCGTCGGGGTCACCAATGTAAGTGAGAGGCCCCCAAAATTACAGTTAATTAGCTTAATAGAGTCAATCAAGACTCATCCTGGAAGGGAATGAGACTAAGACCAAGTGCTGATGTTATAAAAAGGTTCTTTATCTAAATAGGGCAAGCAGAATCTACACTGCTCACGCCGAGAGCACTCTGCAGAAAACATGTTACAAACTGTTTTTACACAACAATATTGTCATTGAACAGGGGAAAGGCCTAAGGGGCAAATAATCGATTGGGATTGGTTACTCGGGGCGAACACCTATAGATGCCATAGGGTTGGAGACGCTTGGTTGGCTGGGAGCACGTGGCATGGCGATGATGTATCTTGGGTCAGTCAGTCAGCTGGGCTCATTGGACTGGCATGTGAGAACGGCAACTTTTGATGTTGTTTCTTTGTTAAATAACCATTTGACATTTGACCTTGTGGCCACGCATTCCCATTCATTCGCTACCATAATCTGCTTGTTCAGCGAAATCAAAGACTTGGGGCTTAACACCTATGAAAACGTTGGTTCAAATACAGGTTAATTTATCATTGGGCAGAGGTTAAGATTCATCCATTAAATGCAGCGCTTGATCTGTTCAGACAGTTCAGAAGTAATGGCTAAAGAGGTAAAGCTCTTAAGGTCACGGTGTGATCTGGGATGTACATCTGATAAACAACAAAAGAAGGCTCCAAATCTTAAGACTAGAAAAAATAGGTCACAAGAGGTACATACCTTCATGAGCATACATTTCATTGTGGGGGTTTAATGGTCGGTTGTGCAAACATCATTAAATCTCTGCTAATCTACCTTGACACCATGAGGGGCAGGGGAGAATCGAAACCTCTTGCGGTGTGATTCTGCGTTGCACAAAAACCAGGGCCTTTATACATTACTTGTTGCATTACATTCAGGTTATACTGATTTAAGAATATACTATATTTTCTAGCTAGCTAAATATTCCCATTGCAACAAAACTCATAAAAGAATCAAACATGTAATTGAATTAGTGTTCGTTCTTCATTAAAATAGTTCATAGCTCACGGTCTGTGCATACAGCCTTAACACACGTTGCCATAATACGAAAATTGTGATCAGGACGACTAACTACTGTATTGGTTTTACTTGGTATCATGCATGTATTTACATTCTAACAAGAAGATGAAGTAACTTAATGCTGGTGTGTACAGTATTATGCTGGCTGTGCATGTCATTTCTCTTAGCAGCATTGTTTCATACGTTAATATGTGTCACGCTTTCAAGACCAATTTCTAATGTTAGGACTTTTGTTACACTTATGTCGTACGTTATGCTAATATCCTTACATTATTCTACATCAAATAAGCAGCTTATTCAGAAAGCGAGCAATTAAACACTTTGGTTTTCTTCTATTAAGGCACGAATAATGGAGTACACTTAAAGGTCACTTCTAACTGTTTGATCCTGCTTTAAGGAGCATTGGGCAGGGTATTCTTTATGGCCAGGGTCTGCAGGGTGGGGGTAGGTTTATAGAGATGAATGACTTCTGTGCTGGCCCGTGTCAGGGCCAGTGAAGAAAGACGGAAGACAGAAGATACAGTGTACAGTGTGTTGCATTCTCGCGGTTAGTCTCTCATGAAAACCGAACAACTGCAAAGACGGCAGAGGGGAGGAGGTGGGGGTGAGCAGCTTGCTCGCTGTGTGCGCCTGGCTGGGAGAGCTGCAGGCCTACGTTGAAACTTCACAACTATCCTGCCATTACAAAATGGAGTCGGTAGCTTACAAATTACAAAATGGAATCTCGTTGAACTCTGGTCTTATGCTGTAACAAGGGAGGTTACAGTTCCTAGGGGTATTCCCGCATGAGTGCTCTGGGGTGTCATGACCACTGTGAGGAGGCACACGTTGTGCCACAAGCAGACTCCCACCAGAACCCCGAGGGCCTTAAAACCACTGCAAAAGGGCTCCTGGAGCCAGTCCTGGCGCCTTTGGCACCAGGCTCATATGTAGGGAGGAAGGGCTATCCAAACTAGGTCCCATTTATGTACATGGGCCTTTAAATCCAACATGGAAGCACCCACACAGTCTAATTCTAAGAACCAAGCCATGTGGTCTAGTGTTTTGGGTGTGGCAGGCCTGGAACTACATTTCCTGGTACTACTTTACCTGGGCTATATAAACCACACCCTGACTGCAGAACACGATTCGTGTTATTCTGCAACCCGCAGCGTGACGCTCACCGTGTCCAGCTCCTGGTCATCAGCATCTTCCTGTAATCCTGCAAGAACAAGAACAAGATTATTCTGTTTTACCTGAGAAAACACCATCCAGCACGCAGCATCTCAACTGGGCTGCAACCTGTGGAAACCGAGAGAAGAAGAAACATCACTCACCTGTGAGTAACAGCTTAAGGACTTCCGGCGAACAGCTACCACAGCTGCTGTTCGAACATTGCGACTTGCAATAACGAGAAAGGGGAAAACAATATTAGAATGCGTGCTTCCAAAACATCGAATTCCATCAGTCTTACCTAAATTCCATCGCGCTACGCCACACTTCCATCCGGAGCACCACAGCAACATCTGCAAAGGAAAAGAGACATATTCAGGTTCACTTTCAATATTAAACAACCGCACAGCGCTGTACTTACCTTAACGGATTCTGGGGCCTGTTTTTCATTGTGCTCTCATCCACTCGCAGCACCACAGCAGCCTGTTAGGAGAAGAAGAAAAAAACACAGGTTAGCTTTAAAAGACAATAAAGGCGCTGCGCTTCGTGCTTTCTCTTACCTAGAAACGTGCCTCTCCATCCGGCACGCCAGCATCAAGACCTTCGCACCCGAAAAGAAGGAGATAAAGACATTAACGAATTCCCAACATAAACAGAACAAAGGCTTACAATTAACAAACCTACCTGCCGACCAGCAGATTCGGGGTCACAGCAGGCCTGGGCCCAAGGAAGGCGCACTGCACCAGTGAAGCAACTCGGGCAGCTCGCCAACAAACGTCAAGCGCCCCTGCACAAGAAACGCAGGACGGATAGCTTGGCCTACAAATAACTAAAATGTATTATTCAGCACTGGGCAACTACGCATCCAGGGTTCCAGATCTCAGAGCCTTCCAGACGCCCCCGGGGATATCGGGTGACCGTAACACGGGCCGGGGCCCTGAAACCAGAGCAGCCGCACCTGGGCCTACCCAGGAAGTGTAGGAATGGGGGGGTTCAAAAGGTCCCCTCCTTCCACTCAATGTGTAGGTTGCAGCCTCTGCTGAGAAGCTGGGATTTCTGTTGATGTTATAGTGTTGGAGTTGGTGAGGTCATATCTGAGGTCATCAATAAAGTCACTTGTAAACCAGAGGCTATGGGATCATAATAGGAGGGAATTTCGGAACGTTAGGTTTTGCACTTCAACCCTTCAGCTAAAGAAATGGCCTGGAATTTGTAGGGTTATTTCATAAGAATATGAACCTTCCTTCTGCATAACAGGGAGACCCTTGAAATAACATCTGTTCCACTGATTTGTAAGGCTTTTGGAAGGAAACACTGTGACTTCTCGGGGTACACACAGGTTTACAAACCTTATAAGTAGGATCCTGGATGTCTTTGGACTCTGTGGACAAGCCTTTCCACGCAGAAATGCATGCATGCATGCACGAGCCGATGCGTTCTGCATCACTATGCATTATCCATCGCTATTTCCAAAATAGGCGACTTGCATAAAAGATACAAACCCATTATAGACGTATAGGATACACATTCTCAAGCATGCAAGTAGAATCCAAGAAGGGAAATGCTTCCATGGTAAAATAGAATGTTAAGAACAGTTCCAGTGTAACAAATGATGTCTTAGTGCCCAGACTTGTTCTATGGAGGAGACGCTAGACATTACAGAAGGCAGATGCAGGAGCACTAACACTTGGAGAAAGGCTGCACTCGCCGCCTCACTCCGGCTGCACTCGCCCACCTCACTCCCGACTGCACTCACCCACCTCTCTCCCGGCTGCACTCACCCGCCTCTCTCCCGGCTGCACTCACCGCCTCACTCCCAGCTGCACTCGCCCGCCTCACTCCCAGCTGCACTTGCCCACCTCACTCCCGACTGCACTCACCCACCTCTCTCCCGGCTGCACTCGTCGCCTCATTCCCAGCTTCACTCGCCCACCTCACTCCCGACTGCACTCACTCGCCTCTCTCCCGGCTGCACTCACCGCCTCACTCCCAGCTGCACTTGCCCGCCTCACTCCCGGCTGCACTCACCCGCCTCACTCCCGGATGCACTCGCCTGCCTCACTCCCAGCTGCACTCACCGCCTCACTCCTGCTGCACTTGCCCACCTCACTCCCAGCTGCACTTGCTGCCTCACTCCTGGATGCACTCGCCCGTCTCACTCCTGGCTGCACTCACCGCCTCACTCCCGGCTGCACTCACCCGCCTCACTCTCAGCTGAACTCACCTGCCTCACTCCTGGCTGCGCTTGCTGCCTCACTTCCGGCTGCACTTGCCTGCCTCACTGCCAGCTGCGCGAACCGCCTCAAACTTTCCTGCCTCACTCCCGGCTGCACTCACTGCCTCACTCCCGGCTGCACGCACCCGCCTCACTTCCGGTTGCACTCGCCGCCTCCCTCCCGGCTGCCCTTGCCGCCTCATTCCCAGCTGCACTCACTGCCTCACTCCCGACTGCACTTGCCTGCTTCACTCCTGGCTGCACTCGCTGCCTCACTCCCAGCTGCACTCGCCATCTCACTCCTGGCTGCACTCGCCGCCTCACTCCGGCTGCACTCGCCCACCTCACTCCCAGCTGCACTCGCCGCCTCACTCCCGGCTGCACTTGTTTATTAAAGGCATTTTTGAAACTTTTGTTTGGAAAACCATCTGACCATGGAAGGCATTGCAAAAATATAGTGATTATGTTTTGCCAACTGACGTTAACTGCTGTTCTTGCAGATGTTTCCCATGTATAGTGTATATATTGGGCAATATTCTGTTAGTTCATGAGCTCCAGATCAGGATTATTTTAGCTGCCAAAAGAAATAAACTCCAGGCAGGTCCCAGGGATGTCATGTCAGGGCAGGGATTGGCCCTGGGGCAGTCGGGGCAGTTTGCGTCTACTGCAAGATTGCCTTATAGTGCTACAGAGCCTACTTACCTACGAGGTCTTGAGGCAGGCAAGTAAGCCATTTAGAAAACCCTGAAATGTTAACAAAATTAACAGGGCTCAAGTCCTAAAAATAAGTGTGGGGGCGCTCAATATTATATACATAGGCACTGAGTACATGGGGCAGAGGGCGTAGTTGCACCCGTTCTCCTTGCCAATGTCATCTAAATCGCTGGCTGTGGCAGGGTTTCTGTCTCCTCGCCTGCTGGGTTCAAGCTAGGCCGCGTCACAGCATGCATCTTGCAAAATGTAAATGGGAATGGAGCCTCATTGATGGACCACCTGACCCTTGATTAGAGGCGGTGGGCATGCCAGACCAGGGGGAGCCAGGGGATCCTACAGAGGAATGCTGCAAAGACAACACAGCAGGTTATGTGTCTGTTGCTGAGATGTTATATGTTTAGACCTTCCTGTAAATCGCATGGCTTTTTTCTATTCCTGCTGCAAAATGTGCTGTATAATGTGTTGTTTCCTCCTGGGCAGGGGTACAGGTCGCTCGTGTCACTCAGTGTGGGAAGCTCTGCTCCGTAGCAAAAAAGAAAAAACTGCCACCCATTAATATATGCTGAGTAAGTGAACATTATCTTAAAGTGAAATATGCAATTTGTGTTCAATTGGCCTTTCCCCTTAGAACAGTGGTCTTCAAACTGGGGGCCAAAGGATGTCCGGAGGGGCCTGAGACTCTTTAAAGATGGATTAATATGACTGTTTGAAATATAAAATATAACAGATTTTCTACTGCTTATATTTTCTATTAAAATCAGCCACCTTAAACGTGCCCCCAAACCCACCCAGACAACCTTTGGGCTCCCTGGGGAGGCCAACTCCTAGGTGGGGGTGGGCAGAAGCAAGATGTTTGCTCAAGGGGGCGCTTGGTATAAAAAGTGTAAACACCACTGCCTCAGAAGAAAGTGAACAAGACAAAGGAGAATTTGCCTTTCAAAAAAATGATTCACCCCGGAACAATAATCAGAGAGAGGAGAATAAGTATAAAAGGCGCCCGCCTTGTAAACCCCACAATGTATGATGAAATATTCCCTCGATAGCAAAATCCAAACATGAAACGTGTGCTTTAATGACACTTGTATGTGGTCTTAGGGGTGAGCGCCTGCACTGGAAACATCACAACCTGGGGTGAAATCCTAGTAGGCGAACACTTCAGCCAGCAACATTTTTTTAATGCCGGCCTCAAAAACCCCCAACGGGGGTTGCGTCTGCCATCTGAAAAAAGTGGGCAGATGCCATCTACACACACATATTCTTGACTTGTGCCCTGAAATCAACACAGGACCAGAACCAGGGAAAATAACCCCTCCAGTCTCCAGGATTGCAACCTCTCTTGCCACATCCTGGGCAAATATTCAGGACTCACTTGCCCTCTCACCCCCATGTCTGGCTTTCAACCCATTTATAAAGATGACTTCAAAAGTACACAAACGGTAGTAAAATACACAAATCTATATCCCCTTATAGAAATAAGCTCGGCAACAAGTGTGGCTTAATTCCCCCACCTTCAATGGAAGACTACAAATACCAGAACCCAATTCAGGAGAAGGCAAAATCTGGCCTGTGGATTTTGAAAATGTACTTTCAAGACCTAAGACACTCATAACAAAAGGAACTGTGTGACAAGGTTTTCTGATTATTTTCAGGCAGTGAGTGTGAGAAAAATGTTACATTCTACCATCAATAGCCCCTTTCTGGTGTGAAAAGGGCAGATAATGAATTCTGTATTTATTTATTCTATTTATTGGGCATTTGTAAGACGCTCATACATCAAGAAATTGTGTTTCAAAGCACCCACAGGTCAAAGGGGAGGGAACAGGAGAACAGAAGGCAAATAAAATAACACAAATGAGCAAAGACAGAGGCTGTCCTACTAGGCGTTGTGATCATTCGGAACGTGCAAGTGCAGAGAGAGAGAAGGGACAAGGGAACGGGGGTACGTCCTAGGAGTTCCGCAGAGGGGGACATTACAGAGGGTTAGTTGCGAAGCAACAGCTAAGTGCCTGGCAGAGGTCACTTGCCAATACAATAAGTGCAGGCCTGTGGGACAACACAGGCCAGTGGGAGCCCAAAGGCAAGTGCTGGGGGGAGCGGGGGCGGAGGCTGAAGGCGGTGTCCAGTTAAAGTACCGAATTCAAAAGGATCGAATGCCAAAGGTGAGAGTCAATTTGACCTAAAACAAAAGGGTCTATTTTTTTTCATATTTTTTTTTGGGTTTCCGTTTTGGTTTTTACCACAAAAAAGGGGTTTGGGGCAGACCCCCCAAAAAATGTTTTAAAAATTAGACCCTTTGGTTTTCGGTTCTTTTGATTCGATCCTTTAGTCATTCGATCCTTTGCATTCGAAACTTTGACCTAGAACCACTGAAGGCGACTGGATGGAAGACCAGGACCCAGAAGAACACATAACGGCCCACGCCACCAATCTCAGTGACTGTGGGGTTTAGCACGGGAGGGGGAGGGACAGGCGGAGGTGAAGGGGAAAGTCTTGAGGAGCTTCCGGTATTTGGGGAGATCTGGTTCAAGACGGAGAGGAAGGGGGAGGCTGTTCCAGTGCAGGGAGCCAGCCAAGGAAAGAGATTGGCCACCTGCTTGCTGCTTAGAGAAGTGCTTGACAAGCAGAAAGTTGGAGCCGGGGGGCGAGAGAGAGGAAGAGGGCAGATTAAGGAAGAGGCTGTTGCAATAGTACAGCCTAGAGAGGACCAGAGCTCTGGAGACAGTGAGCTTCTGCGGGAAAGGGAGGATACTTCTGAGGAGGTTGAGTTGCAAGTGGGCCTTCTTGGCAAGGCCCTGGAAGTGAGGGAGGAAAGAGAGAGAGGAGTCGAAGATGACTCCAAGGTTTCTGGCTTCAGATGAAGGAGAGGGGGGGGCCATAGAGGGTGGCCAGAGAGAAGGGAGGAAAGAAGGAGCAGGAGTCCCAATAGGAAGGATCTCAGTCTTGCTGGCATCGAGACAGAGATCATTAGAGGCGCACCAGGGCTGGATAGCAGACTGGCAGTCGGGAAGTAAGAAGAGGTTCAGAGGGAAGTTTGAAGAAGAGTTTGGTGTCATCTGCATAACACTGGAAGTGGGGAGAGAAAGTGGCGATAAGGTCAGCAAGCCGAGCAAGATAGATGTTAAAGGGCCTGGGTGAAAGGTTGGAGCCCTGGGGAACGCCACAGGTGATATGATATAGCATTTGTAACGTGCCTATACACAAGTTTTTCAAGGTGCGACAGGGCAAGGAAGGGGGAACAGAGTGAGGACAGAGACAGTGATCTTACCAGGCCAGGTGACATTGAGATCGTGCAAGTGCAGGGGAGCAGTGACACTGCAGGTGCTACAAAAGAGCCGGGGGAAAGCGGGAGGTGTTTTCGGTCCTCTCGCGATTAGCGCTTCTATAAGGGCTGGCGGCAAAGCCGGCAAGAACGGCACTCCTTCAGCCCAGGAACACATGCAAGGGCAGGCGGGACTCAGACTAGAAGGGTTGGGGAGGTTTGGCCTAGAGTGGACTTGGTTCGAAAATGGTGGAAGCAATGTTGAGATGGAGCAGTTGGCTGGTCACCGCACCAGAACTATTTCACAAAGTTTGTTTTTGCAGTGATGATAAGAATGTAGTGTTTAGTAATGTTGTGATAATAAACCTGTGGCCTTTTATGCCAACAAAAGAAGAAAGGTCTCCATCTGCCCTTTTTCCTGGAAAAAGGGGAGGTACGGGTAGCGAATGGAAAGAGCATTAATGTTGGTATAACGATGGACAGGTGCCCAAGTTATGGCGGAGCCGGTCTCCCTAAGGCGCTTTGGGAGCAGCAGCTCTGGTCAGCGTTACTACACAAGAGCGCGACTACTGCAGAAACAGCTACACAAGAGCGTGACTACTGCAGAAACAGCTACATAAGAGCGCGACTACTGCAGAAACAGCTACACAAGAGCGTGACTACTGCAGAAACAGCTACATAAGAGCGCGACTACTGCAGAAACAGCTACATAAGAGCGCGACTACTGCAGAAACAGCTACACAAGAGCGCGACTACTGCAGAAACAGCTACACAAGAGCGTGACTACTGCAGAAACAGCAGGCAGCTGGTTGCCTGTGCCCTCAAACGGGTATGTGGTATTTGGTGTGCGCGGAGAAACAGCGCCTCAAGCTAAAGCCCCATTATACTGAATTCACCTCATTTCTGGGACTAAGGCAAACGGAGAGGCGTCCGTGCCTCCGCCGGGCAACGGTTCAGGGTGGCATGTGGGAGGCCACATGCTGCATACAGGGAGAGGTGCCCAGGCCCCTGTCGGGCACGGGATCAGCTGCGGTAGCTGGGGGGCGGTGCCGAACGGCAGAAGTGGCTTTTAGGGGTGCCCAGGGGCTATAGTCCGCTAAACAGGGACCGGAAAGAAAAGCCAGGCCGGGCATCTGACTAACCAGCAGGATCAGGTCATGCCGACAGAAAAGAAAAAAGGCTGGGCACGACTGGGCAAAGCTGCATCCTGTCCCTTTCGGCTGGCACATTGCGCTCCAGAGGCGTGGCAGAAAAGCAGTCCGCAAAGAGGAAAAACGGCACCATACACCCCAGAAGCTGCAGCCTGTTCCCGTGGCTGGGAAAGCAGGCGAGAGCACTATGCTCCTGGCGCCCCCCCCACCCACCCTCAAACCACCCCCCCCTCCCCTGAGCTGCGACAGGTCAACGGTGGGGGCTCTGGGGGTGCGCCAAGCACAGGAGAGTTTCCAAAAGCGGAAAGGCGCGGTCCTGAGGACCACACCAACGAAAACAGAGCCAGCCAGTAAGATAGCACAGCAGGTTGAGTACTCGTGGCTTTGAGGGGTGCACTATTTCAAAAGAACAAAAGAGACTGCTTTTGACTGGCAGGGCCGGGCTAGCTGAGAGGCGCGGCCAAGTGGGGGCATGCAGCGCCCACAGACACAGCCCACACGCTGCAAGGTGCCCGTTTGCTTCAGCTAAAGAAGAGAGGACTGCTGGGAGGGGCCACAGAAGCTGAGCTGGCACACGACATGGACACAGTTCCTCCTCACAACCACGAAAGGAATCAAGGTAGGGATAGCTCAGTGAGTAGACGCGCCAGCATACATAGAGGTGCTATAACAGTTGCGTGTGCGCAGGTTACTATGGTGCCGCGTGCAACGCGTTGGGGAAAGTAGACGGCGCCCTTATTCTAGGTGAATTAATGCTGTGGTGGGTTAGTGCACAACGCGTGAACGTTTGCTGCTGGAATCCACGTCACTCTTAAAAGGATTGTTCAAAACATGCTCATCTTGCTCCAGGTGGCCCCAGTGCCAGTAGGGGGCCAGTAAACACTGGTGAAGCATTTTCCTGCCATTCCCTGGTGGGCGCAGGGGTTTATGCAAAGGCAAACTCCACCTCATTGTACAGTAGGTACATTAAGACAATATTCTCCTACTAATTCAGGAGCGGCGATTAACAATGCCGCCATTATGCCTGAAGGGTCGGCTTTCCTCTGGGGGGCACATGCCGCCGGGGGCCAGAACAGGGAGAAGGCTGGCGGGTCACCCATTCATTGAAACAAGTGGTCTAAGGTGGTCATCTGGAATGGTGATCCAGTGTGCTCTACACACTGGTGAAACGGTCGTGGGTTCGCCCGAATTCCGCTTTTAGAGTGAGGTGTCTGTGCAGCTGATATGATGTGGTATTTATACCCCGCCGGTACACAAGCGTTTCTAGGCGCCACAGGCGAGTCCGCCGGGGCCGCAACGCCCACTCCAATGCGGTGTCTGGTCACACACACACACTGCAGGCCCCCGGGGGCACGACGCAAGGGGCCACGTACCGGCCAGGCAGGCCCCGGGGCACGATGCAAGGGGCCACGTACCGGCCAGGCAGGCATCACACACTGCAGGCCCCCGGGGACACGATGCAAGGGGCCACGTACCGGCCAGGCAGGCATCACACACTGCAGGCATCACACACTGCAGGCCCCCGGGGACACGATGCAAGGGGCCACGTACCGGCCAGCAGGCATCACACACTGCAGGCCCCCGGGGGCACGATGCAAGGGGCCACGTACCGGCCAGCAGGCATCACACACTGCAGGCCCCCGGGGGCACGATGCAAGGGGCCACGTACCGGCCAGGCAGGCATCACACACTGCAGGCCCCCGGGGACACGATGCAAGGGGCCACGTACCGGCCAGGCAGGCATCACACACTGCAGGCATCACACACTGCAGGCCCCCGGGGACACGATGCAAGGGGCCACGTACCGGCCAGCAGGCATCACACACTGCAGGCCCCCGGGGGCACGATGCAAGGGGCCACGTACCGGCCAGCAGGCATCACACACTGCAGGCCCCCGGGGGCACGATGCAAGGGGCCACGTACCGGCCAGGCAGGCATCACACACTGCAGGCCCCCGGGGGCACGATGCAAGGGGCCACGTACCGGCCAGGCAGGCATCACACACTGCAGGCCCCCGGGGGCACGATGCAAGGGGCCACGTACCGGCCAGGCAGGCATCACACACTGCAGGCCCCCGGGGGCACGATGCAAGGGGCCACGTACCGGCCAGGCAGGCCCCGGGGCACGATGCAAGGGGCCAAGTACCGGCCAGGCAGGCATCACACACTGCAGGCCCCCGGGGGCACGATACAAGGGGCCACGTACCGGCCAGGCAGGCATCACACACTGCAGGCCCCCGGGGGCACGATACAAGGGGCCACGTACCGGCCAGGCAGGCATCACACACTGCAGGCATCACACACTGCAGGCCCCCGGGGGCACAGGGGCCACTTATTCCTTTTGCGACAGACGCTTAGAGTGGTGCACGGGGCGAGGTGGGGTTCAAGCGGGCATTACTCACTACACGGGTCATGCGCTACTATCCAAAGGGGGAGGTTCATTTATCAAACCAACCTAAAGGGGCCACGAAAGCAGCCCTCTTTGACCTAAACTGGCTGCATGTTTCGGAATAAGGAGTAAACCAGCAGGGGCAAACACGAGTATTTATAGAAAGGGGTTGTAGAATTGCAGGATCATTTGAGCTTTTTGGGAAGTGCAAGTTGCACAGCTGGCAAGTCTCCCGAATTATTTCCGATGCCAACCTCAATTCGGTCGCTAAAGCGGATGGCAACGCTGGCACACATCCACGCGCACATGGTTTTCCTAAATACCCAAAGGGGACGACATGGCATCTTTCGCCAGTATGGAAGACACCTAATACTTGTACTGTCGAGGTGTGTCCACGTTTTAGGGATAGGTAAAGACACCCAGAGGTTTGTATGTAGCATGTAGAACGCAGCGCCAGGCTTCAGGCCGCACCGGCCCAATGACACGCTCAGAAAGAGGGCCACACATCTGGAGTGGGTGGCTGACAGCTGGCGTCCGATGGCACAGGGCACAGGCGCTGTATTGGTAAAGGTGGGTCCAAAAACTAAAACGCCACCGCTGATTGTTGTAACCCCCCCCCCGCCCCCCTTCACTTAAGGGGTAACCTTGGGTTAAGGAAGGAGTTAAAACACACCGGACTAATAGACTGAAGGTTAGAGGTCAGTTTGATAGAAATGGATGAAAGAGCTGAAGAAGTAAGAGGTCAAACCTTGCACATGCCCGCGCCCAAGGCACGGGCGCTGCAGGCCCCAGGACACCCCAGTCTAATGGGACAGCTGGGCCTACAGGCATTTTGGGGAGAATTGGCAAAGAATGCATTGGCTCAGAAAACTGCAAAATTCTACAAGTGCCTCGTGGGGGTTGATGCAATAGTCCAGATCGATATCAGAAGAGGCATTCAAGAGAAGCATGTTCACGAATTCCTGGAATGGGCTTTCAGAAAAAACAAGACAAAAGCAGGGGCTACATCCCACTTAGCGTCGGTCTCTTACTAGCGGGTGGGGGGACAGGGGCTACATCCCACTTAGCGACGGTCTCTTACTACTGCAGGCTAGCGGGTGGGGGGGCAGGGGCTACATCCCACTTAGCGACAGTCTCTTACTACAGCAGGCTAGGGGGGGGGGGCGG
Source organism: Ambystoma mexicanum (assembly GCF_040938575.1). NCBI lineage: Eukaryota > Metazoa > Chordata > Amphibia > Caudata > Ambystomatidae > Ambystoma > Ambystoma mexicanum. Next base: position 10,081,511 of record NC_090940.1, read on the forward strand.
GCCTACATCCCACTTAGCGACAGTCTCTTACTACTGCAGGCTAGCGGGGGGGAGGGGGCAGGGCCTACATCCCACTTAGCGACAGTCTCTTACTACTGCAGGCTAGCGGGTGGGGGGGCAGGGGCTACATCCCACTTAGCGACGGTCTCTTACTACTGCAGGCTAGCGGGGGTGTGGGGGCCGGGCCTACATCCCACATAGCGACAGTCTCTTACCACAGCAGGCTAGCGGGGGGGAGGGGGCAGGGCCTACATCCCACTTAGCAACGGTCTCTTACTACTGCAGGCTAGCGGGTGGGGGGGCAGGAGCTACATCCCACTTAGCGACGGTCTCTTACTACTGCAGGCTAGCGGGTGGGGGGGCAGGGGCTACATCCCACTTAGCGACGGTCTCTTACTACTGCAGGCTAGCGGGGGTGTGGGGGCCGGGCCTACATCCCACATAGCGACAGTCTCTTACTACTGCAGGCTAGCGGGTGGGGGGACAGGGGCTACATCCCACTTAGCGACGGTCTCTTACTACTGCAGGCTAGCGGGTGGGGGGGCAGAGGCTACATCCCACTTAGCGACGGTCTCTTACTACTGCAGGCTAGCGGGGGTGTGGGGGCCGGGCCTACATCCCACATAGCGACAGTCTCTTACTACTGCAGGCTAGCGGGGGGGAGGGGGCAGGGCCTACATCCCACTTAGCGACAGTCTCTTACTACTGCAGGCTAGCGGGGGTGTGGGGGCCGGGCCTACATCCCACATAGCGACAGTCTCTTACTACTGCAGGCTAGTGGATGGGGGGACAGGGGCTACATCCGACTTAGCGACGGTCTCTTACTACTGCAGGCTAGCGGGTGGGGGGGCAGGGGCTACATCCCACTTAGCGACGGTCTCTTACTACTGCAGGCTAGCGGGTGGGGGGGCAGGGGCTACATCCCACTTAGCGACGGTCTCTTACTACCGGGTGGGGGGCAGGGGCTACATCCGACTTAGCGACGGTCTCTTACTACTGCAGGCTAGCGGGTGGGGGGGCAGGGGCTACATCCCACTTAGCGACGGTCTCTTACTACTGCAGGCTAGCAGGTGGGGGGGCAGGGGCTACATCCCACTTAGCGACAGTCTCTTACTACTGCAGGCTAGCAGGTGGGGGGGCAGGGGCTATATCCCACTTAGCGACGGTCTCTTACTACTGCAGTATAGCGGGTGGGGGGACAGGGGCTACATCCCACTTAGCGTCGGTCTCTTACTACCGGGTGGGAGGCAGGGGCTACATCCGACTTAGCGACGGTCTCTTACTACTGCAGGCTAGCGGGTGGGGGGGCAGGGGCTACATCCCACTTAGCGACGGTCTCTTACTACTGCAGGCTAGCGGGTGGGGGGGCAGGGGCTACATCCCACTTAGCGACGGTCTCTTACTACTGCAGGCTAGTGGGTGGGGGGCAGGGGCTACATCCCACTTAGCGACAGTCTCTTACTACTGCAGGCTAGCAGGTGGGGGGGGCAGGGGCTACATCCCACTTAGCGACGGTTTCTTACAGCAGGTGGGGGGACAGGGGCTACATCCCACTTAGCAACGGTCTCTTACTACTGCAGGCTAGTGGGTGGGGGGCAGGGGCTACATCCCACTTAGCGACAGTCTCTTACTACTGCAGGCTAGCGGGTGGGGGGGCAGGGGCTACATCCCACTTAGCGACGGTCTCTTACTAGCGGGTGGGGGGACAGGGGCTACATCCCACTTAGCGACGGTCTCTTACTACTGCAGGCTACCGGGTGGGGGGACAGGGGCTACATTCCACTTAGCGACAGTCTCTTACTACTGCAGGCTAGGTGGGGGGGGCAGGGGCTACATCCCACTTAGCGACAGTCTCTTACTACTGCAGGCTAGCAAGTGGGGGGGCAGGGGCTATATCCCACTTAGCGACGGTCTCTTACTACTGCAGTCTAGCGGGTGGGGGGACAGAGGCTACATCCCACTTAGCGACGGTCTCTTACTACTGCAGGCTAGCGGGGGTGTGGGGGCCGGGCCTACATCCCACATAGCGACAGTCTCTTACTACTGCAGGCTAGCGGGGGGGAGGGGGCAGGGCCTACATCCCACTTAGCGACAGTCTCTTACTACTGCAGGCTAGCGGGTGGGGGGACAGGGGCTACATCCCACTTAGCGACGGTCTCTTACTACTGCAGGCTAGCGGGTGGGGGGGCAGGGGCTACATCCCACTTAGCGACGGTCTCTTACTACTGCAGGCTAGCGGGTGGGGGGGTAGGGGCTACATCCCACTTAGCGACGGTCTCTTACAGCAGGTGGGGGGACAGGGGCTACATCCCGCTTAGCGACGGTCTCTTACTACTGCAGGCTAGCGGGTGGGGGGGCAGGGCTACATCCCACTTAGCGACAGTCTCTTACTACTGCAGGCTAGCGGGGGGGTGGGGGCCGGGCCTACATCCCACATAGCGACAGTCTCTTACTACTGCATGCTAGCGGGTGGGGGGACAGGGGCTACATCCCACTTAGCGACGGTCTCTTACTACTGCAGGCTAGCGGGTGGGGGGGCAGGGGCTACATCCCACTTAGCGACGGTCTCTTACTACTGCAGGCTAGCGGGGGTGTGGGGGCCGGGCCTACATCCCACATAGCGACAGTCTCTTACTACTGCAGGCTAGCGGGGGGAGGGGGCAGGGCCTACATCCCACTTAGCGACAGTCTCTTACTACTGCAGGCTAGCGGGTGGTGGGGCAGGGGCTACATCCCACTTAGCGACGGTCTCTTACTACTGCAGGCTAGCGGGTGGGGAGCAGGGGCTACATCCCACTTAGCGACGGTCTCTTACTACTGCAGGCTAGCGGGTGGGGGGGCAGGGGCTACATCCCACTTAGCGACGGTCTCTTACTACTGCAGGCTAGCGGGTGGGGGGGCAGGGGCTACATCCCACTTAGCGACGGTCTCTTACTACTGCAGGCTAGCGGGTGGGGGGGCAGGGGCTACATCCCACTTAGCGACGGTCTCTTACTACTGCAGGCTAGCGGGTGGGGGGGCAGGGGCTACATCCCACTTAGCGACGGTCTCTTACTACTGCAGGCTAGCGGGTGGGGGGGCAGGGGCTACATCCCACTTAGCGACAGTCTCTTACTACTGCAGGCTAGCGGGTGGGGGGACAGGGGCTACATCCCACTTAGCGACGGTCTCTTACTACTGCAGGCTAGCGGGTGGGGGGGCAGGGGCTACATCCCACTTAGCGACGGTCTCTTACTACTGCAGGCTAGCGGGTGGGGGGGCAGGGGCTACATCCCACTTAGCGACGGTCTCTTACTACTGCAGGCTAGCGGGTGGGGGGCAGGGGCTACATGCCACTTAGCGACAGTCTCTTACTACTGCAGGCTAGCGGGTGGGGGGGCAGGGGCTACATCCCACTTAGCGACGGTCTCTTACTAGCGGGTGGGGGGACAGGGGCTACATCCCACTTAGCGACAGTCTCTTACTACTGCAGGCTAGGTGGGGGAGCAGGGGCTACATCCCACTTAGCGACGGTCTCTTACTACTGCAGGCTAGCGGGAGTGTGGGGGCCGGGCCTACATCCCACATAGCGACAGTCTCTTAGTACTGCAGGCTACCGGGTGGGGGGCAAGGGCTACATCCCACTTAGCGACGGTCTCTTACTACTGCAGGCTAGCGGGGGGGAGGGAGCAGGGCCTACATCCCACTTAGCGACAGTCTTTTACTACTGCAGGCTAGCAGGTGGGGGGCAGGGGCTACATCCCACTTAGCGACGGTCTCTTACTACTGCAGGCTAGCAGGTGGGGGGCAGGGGCTACATCCCACTTAGCGACGGTCTCTTACAGAAGGTGGGGGGACAGGGGCTACATCCCACTTAGCGACGGTCTCTTACTACTGCAGGCTAGTGGGTGGGGGGCAGGGGTTACATCCCACTTAGCGACAGTCTCTTACTACTGCAGGCTAGCAGGTGGGGGGCAGGGGCTACATCCCACTTAGCGACGGTCTCTTACAGCAGGTGGGGGGACAGGGGCTACATCCCACTTAGCGACGGTCTCTTACTACTGCAGGCTAGTGGGTGGGGGGCAGGGGTTACATCCCACTTAGCGACAGTCTCTTACTACTGCAGGCTAGCGGGTGGGGGGACAGGGGCTACATCCCACTTAGCGACGGTCTCTTACTAGCGGGTGGGGGGGCAGGGCTACATCCCACTTAGCGACAGTCTCTTACTACTGCAGGCTAGCAGGTGGGGGGGCAGGGGCTACATCCCACTTAGCGACAGTCTCTTACTACTGCAGGCTAGCAGGTGGGGGGGCAGGGGCTACATCCCACTTAGCGACGGTCTCTTACTACTGCAGTCTAGCGGGTGGGGGGACAGGGGCTACATCCCACTTAGCGTCGGTCTCTTACTACCGGGTGGGGGGCAGGGGCTACATCCGACTTAGCGACGGTCTCTTACTACTGCAGGCTAGCGGGTGGGGGGGCAGGGGCTACATCCCACTTAGCGACGGTCTCTTACTACTGCAGGCTAGCAGGTGGGGGGGCAGGGGCTACATCCCACTTAGCGACAGTCTCTTACTACTGCAGGCTAGCAGGTGGGGGGCAGGGGCTATATCCCACTTAGCGACGGTCTCTTACTACTGCAGTCTAGCGGGTGGGTGGACAGGGGCTACATCCCACTTAGCGTCGGTCTCTTACTACCGGGTGGGGGGCAGGGGCTACATCCGACTTAGCGACGGTCTCTTACTACTGCAGGCTAGCGGGTGGGGGGCAGGGGCTACATCCCACTTAGCGACGGTCTGTTACTACTGCAGGCTAGCGGGTGGGGGGGCAGGGGCTACATCCCACTTAGCAACGGTCTCTTACTACTGCAGGCTAGTGGGTGGGGGGCAGGGGCTACATCCCACTTAGCGACAGTCTCTTACTACTGCAGGCTAGCAGGTGGGGGGGCAGGGGCTACATCCCACTTAGCGACGGTCTCTTACAGCAGGTGGGGGGACAGGGGCTACATCCCACTTAGCAACGGTCTCTTACTACTGCAGGCTAGTGGGTGGGGGGCAGGGGCTACATCCCACTTAGCGACAGTCTCTTACTACTGCAGGCTAGCGGGTGGGGGGGCAGGGGCTACATCCCACTTAGCGACGGTCTCTTACTAGCGGGTGGGGGGACAGGGGCTACATCCCACTTAGCGACGGTCTCTTACTACTGCAGGCTACCGGGTGGGGGGACAGGGGCTACATCCCACTTAGCGACGGTCTCTTACTACTGCAGGCTAGGTGGGGGGGCAGGGGCTACATCCCACTTAGCGACAGTCTCTTACTACTGCAGGCTAGGTGGGGGGGCAGGGGCTACATCCCACTTAGCGACAGTCTCTTACTACTGCAGGCTAGCAAGTGGGGGGGCAGGGGCTATATCCCACTTAGCGACGGTCTCTTACTACTGCAGTCTAGCGGGTGGGGGGACAGGGGCTACATCCCACTTAGCGTCGGTCTCTTACTACCGGGTGGGGGGCAGGGGCTACATCCGACTTAGCGACGGTCTCCTACTACTGCAGGCTAGCGGGTGGGGGGGCAGGGGCTACATCCCACTTAGCTACAGTCTCTTACTACTGCAGGCTAGTGGGTGGGGGGCAGGGGCTACATCCCACTTAGCGACAGTCTCTTACTACTGCAGGCTAGCAGGTGGGGGGGCAGGGGCTACATCCCACTTAGCGACGGTTTCTTACAGCAGGTGGGGGGACAGGGGCTACATCCCACTTAGCAACGGTCTCTTACTACTGCAGGCTAGTGGGTGGGGGGCAGGGGCTACATCCCACTTAGCGACAGTCTCTTACTACTGCAGGCTAGTGGGTGGGGGGGCAGGGGCTACATCCCACTTAGCGACGGTCTCTTACTAGCGGGTGGGGGGACAGGGGCTACATCCCACTTAGCGACGGTCTCTTACTACTGCAGGCTACCGGGTGGGGGGACAGGGGCTACATCCCACTTAGCGACGGTCTCTTACTACTGCAGGCTAGGTGGGGGGGCAGGGGCTACATCCCACTTAGCGACAGTCTCTTACTACTGCAGGCTAGGTGGGGGGGCAGGGGCTACATCCCACTTAGCGATAGTCTCTTACTACTGCAGGCTAGCAAGTGGGGGGGCAGGGGCTATATCCCACTTAGCGACGGTCTCTTACTACTGCAGTCTAGCGGGTGGGGGGACAGGGGCTACATCCCACTTCGCGACGGTCTCTTACTACTGCAGGCTAGCAGGGGGTGGGGGAGGGGTTGGACCTACACACAGCGTGCTGACACGTTATGCTTTAGAAGTGTGGGCCTAACTAGGAGTGGGGGGGGTCACTAGGCGCCCATTGAGCTTTAATACAATTGCGAGATGACAACATCCAAAGCAGCTTTTACTTTGCACTACGCTGGGGCTTGTAGGGTCCGCGAGGAGGAGGGTCCGGCCTTAGCAGATACCAATTGAGGTAAGGAGTGCATGGACATCTAATTATGTGCGCCCAAAACAGATCCATTGGGGGGGGGGGTTGGTACTTGCAAAGGTTCCAGCAGGAAAGATTTAATCTCACAACCCCCCCAATGTGGGGGGACAGGGGCTACATCCCACTTAGCTACGGTCTCTTACTACTGCAGGCTAGTGGGTGGGGGGCAGGGGCTACATCCCACTTAGCGACAGTCTCTTACTACTGCAGGCTAGCAGGTGGGGGGGCAGGGGCTACATCCCACTTAGCGACGGTTTCTTACAGCAGGTGGGGGGACAGGGGCTACATCCCACTTAGCAACGGTCTCTTACTACTGCAGGCTAGTGGGTGGGGGGCAGGGGCTACATCCCACTTAGCGACAGTCTCTTACTACTGCAGGCTAGTGGGTGGGGGGGCAGGGGCTACATCCCACTTAGCGACGGTCTCTTACTAGCGGGTGGGGGGACAGGGGCTACATCCCACTTAGCGACGGTCTCTTACTACTGCAGGCTACCGGGTGGGGGGACAGGGGCTACATCCCACTTAGCGACGGTCTCTTACTACTGCAGGCTAGGTGGGGGGGCAGGGGCTACATCCCACTTAGCGACAGTCTCTTACTACTGCAGGCTAGGTGGGGGGGCAGGGGCTACATCCCACTTAGCGATAGTCTCTTACTACTGCAGGCTAGCAAGTGGGGGGGCAGGGGCTATATCCCACTTAGCGACGGTCTCTTACTACTGCAGTCTAGCGGGTGGGGGGACAGGGGCTACATCCCACTTCGCGACGGTCTCTTACTACTGCAGGCTAGCAGGGGGTGGGGGAGGGGTTGGACCTACACACAGCGTGCTGACACGTTATGCTTTAGAAGTGTGGGCCTAACTAGGAGTGGGGGGGGTCACTAGGCGCCCATTGAGCTTTAATACAATTGCGAGATGACAACATCCAAAGCAGCTTTTACTTGGCACTACGCTGGGGCTTGTAGGGTCCGCGAGGAGGAGGGGCCGGCCTTAGCAGATACCAATTGAAGTAAGGAGTGCATGGACATCTAATTATGTGCGCCCAAAACAGATCCATTGGGGGGGGGGGTTGGTACTTGCAAAGGTTCCAGCAGGAAAGATTTAATCTCACAACCCCCCTCCCACACTCTTTTTCTCGCGTGTTGCTGCTAGGCCCCTCATCCTACACATCAGTTGGGATCGTGGGGCACGCTTTCGTAACATGGGGGCCACACACGACGGCCTCTAGTTTCAAGAAACAATCACTTCTTGGTGGGGCCCCGCAGGCAGGAGGTGGAGGGACTTACACGACACATTGGCGGACCTTTTAGGTGTCAAGACTACCCCCCAGAATTTCTGATCATATACTTAGGGGGCAATGACTTGGCGCAATTGGGGGGGAAGTCACTCTTCAGGGAGGTGCAGGTGCTGGAGACAGGCAGAGGTCATGGTCCCGGAGATAATTACCAGGCAACGCTCCAAGGGGCGGAGTCTAATGAGGCAGTGGAACTATCGAGGATGACCTTAAATAAGGCACTAGGTAACCTCTGGGGGGGCGAGGGGGTACACTGGCCTCAGCTTCACCAGACATGGGGTGCATCGCTCCTCCATAGCGGGGGTGCTCATCTTCCCAAGAAACAGTTCCGGATGCTGGCGGAAAGGGGCTACACATAGGGGACCCGAGTGGCTGAATACCCCCTCAGGGTGGCGGGAGGGGCCAGCCTCGAGTTGGCCTTGTGATGGAGCAGGGCCCCCACTCACCTGATCCCTGCTCCCCCCACAATATTTCTCTCTGCTTTTTGTGAGGTATCGGGGTTCATGGTTTGTGTAATAAAGCTGAGGGCCTAATCTTTCTCCACCTGAGCTGGCGCCCCCTGGCGAATATTCCATCACACGTTTCCTTTGCTTATTATTTATTCCGCGCACCAGACCCGGGGGTATCAGGGGTCTCGAAGCTTAGTACAAGGTTACATATTACAATAACTAGCAAGTGTGTGATAAGTAAATACATGCGGGAAGTAAGGAACGTATACAAACATGTATATGTACAATTGTAGTCACATTCTATAGGTTCATTTCTCCTTAGAGTAGGGGTGGCAAGGATGGGCCCCCAGCTACACCCACCTGCGCATTAGGTCGCCGCTTCCCCGCACTATGCCACTGCCAGGCTTCTAAGTGGCACCAGGATTCCCGCCTCGCCATCCACCCCCCAACACGGGCCCGAGTCTCAGCTGGCGCTAAATGCCCCGTTCCCTCCCCCCGAGCCTTCCACCCCCATCCTGAGGTGGGGGCAGGAGTGGGGAGAGATGCCGTGGCAGAAGGTAAGGGGGTTAGTGTAAGCACCGCAGGGTACCCTGCGCAGGGTGCCTCTGGCCCAAATGCAGCAGTGCAAGGCACATGCCTACATTGCAGAAAGTGCCGGGAGCTGGCAGACGCTCGGCGGCACTTTCTGTAAAGATGTGTCCAGGCCATGTGCAGAAACTAACCAATACCCCGTCTCACAGGGCACTCTTCTGCCATCTTGCGGCACAATTGAGCATCAGCATTTCAAGGCCATGTTAGGAACTGCTATGATTACTTACCGGTAATCTTCATTACTCCTAGTCCTACTCTTCCTCGTCACATTACTTACTTCATGAGGCCCCTGCCTCCGACACAGGACCTTCTTCTATTTCTTGAAATTCCTATAACTCCTCCCCCACATCCACATCACTCAGTTTCATATTACCAAGCCAGAGCATGGGACCTTCCCCGCAGGGAGGGTGAGGAGGGTCGTCAGTACTGTGACGAGGAAGAGTAGGACTAGGAGTAATGAAGATTACCGGTAAGTAATCAGAGCATTACCTCCATGTCCACTCTTCCTCGTCCCAGTACTTACTTCAGAGGTGTACCAAAGCAGCAACAGGGAAAAAGTCCCAATGAGACACAGAGCTAAAGACAGTGCAGCAAAACACACACCCACAATAACTCTTAATTCACATTCCCACAGACAAAACTCCAACCATGAAGGAACCAACCCCCCCGATTGGGAGAAACTCAACCCATAGCGGTTGATGAAAATGCCTAGACCTGCCAAGGCCTGCAGCCATACAAATCTCTTGCAGAGAAAAACCCCTCCTTGCATCGGCCCAGGAAGCCGCCAAACCCCTGGCGGACCGCCCCTGATCGTGCGCAGGCACAGGCAGGCCAGAAGCCACATAGGCCCTGGAGATCACAACCCTGAACCATCGGAAAACGGAAACCACAGATGCGTTATGCCCAGCCCCAGCCGGACCACAAGCAATCAGAAGACTATCAGATTGGTGGAAAAAGCAAACCTAGCCAAATACTCCAACACGTCCCGCCGGACATAATGTTAAGCCAAGCCACCTCTTCAGGCATTCTCGGATCATGAAAGAAGTCAGGGAGAGCCAGATCCTGAGAGGTGTGAAAACCGAGATACAACTTAAAGGAGGAACTTCAGACTACACCTCAGCACCACCGAGTCTGGCAGCACCCTCAGGAAAGGAGGGTGACATAAGAGAGCCCCAATCTCCCCAAGCCTACGGGCAGAAGCGAGGGCAATAGGAAAAGCAGATTTCAGTGTAAGATGTTTGACATCAATCTCGGAAAAGGGTTCAAAAGGAGGCCCTTGAAGGAACCGTAATACAAGAGGGAGATCCCAAGGGGGAAGCCCTTTATCAGCACAAGGACGGGAAGAAAAAACCCTGGAGAAACTTCCCCACCAACACCTCCCCATCCAAGTGACTATCAGAGTCCCCCAAGAGGGATTTCATGGAGGCCCACTGAGAGTGAAGCCTGGAAAAAAAAAACTGCCAGGCCCCTGTCAAAAGCCCTTTGGAGGAATCGAAGGATAGCAGAGGCCAGAACGCAGGGGAGGGATCCCAGACCGCCCATACCAGTCTCGGAAATGGCCCCAATGCCTGCCGAACACCTTCAGAGTGGAGGGTCTAAGAGCATCCTTTATGTACTCAACTACAGGATCTGAGAACCCCTGAGATATCAACCTAGACTGAGCAATAGCCATACAGCCCATTGCATCCAGTGGAATTCCAACCGCAGATCCCCTTGAAGGGGACACGGCCACCTCGGAACCAGCCAAGGTTCCTAGGACCGAAGCTCCAACAGAGAGGGGAGCTAACTCCGACGGGACCAGAACTGAGCTAACAACAGCACAGTCACCCTGGACACTCTGATGCGCCAAACCACCCGGGGCAGAAGGGGAATAGGCGGAAAGGCATAAAGGAAAACCCCAAGGCCACTGTACAGAGAGGGCGTCCATCCCCCAATCCCCCCAGGCTGTAACCGAGAGCAGAAGAGGGGAACTTCTGCTGAGGCCGGGTTTTAAACAGGTCTAGAACCGGGGATCCTAATCTGACACAGGTCACCGCAAAGACCTGGGCCAACAGGACCAGTTCCGCAGACGAGTGAAACCGGCGTCTGAGAAGATCCGCTTGAACATTGTCCACCCCTCTGATACGTGAGGCCACCAGAGACACCAGATGAGATTCCTCCCAAGTGCCTATCAGCGCTGCCAGAGCATTCAAGCTGCGGCCGGAACCCCTTTTGCAGTTAACATATGCCAAAGCCGTCGTATTGTCCGATCGGACCAAAACCGCCGACCGTCCAGCAACTCCTCGTAGTAGACCAGAGCTTGGACAATGGCACGCCGGCTCTCCCCAGATCTCACAACTCTTGAGCTGAGAGGACCCCCAATGTAGACCCTTTCTGCTGGTGTCGGTAATAAGAGAGGCCACAGGAGGAAGGACTATGCACACCTCAGCCTGTAGACCTGAAACCCCCGCCACCATAGCAGGGAGACTCGCAGCGCTGGGGACACTGAAAACAAAACTACGAAAGCCGAGACGTCGGGAGCAAGTGGGAGAGAGTATAAGACACCAGGGACGTAACCGAAGATGGGCTCAAGGAACCGGAAAACACGCAAGACGTCACGTGCTCCGTAACTTCAGCAACAGACGCGCCAAGACATACTGCCTTCTGAGAACCCAGCCCAGAACAGCCAGCAAGCGCCCCCCCTGCACAACATCCAGAGTACGTTCCGCAAAGCCTCCACGTTGAAGCGTTCTGTCTGGACAAGCAGTGCAGGGTCTTGAGACCCATAAGCAGGTGACACATCCTAGAAGGCATAGGGACCAGGAACACCCACACGTAGAAACTTGACCCTGAACAGGGAGAGGAACGGGCAAGACGGTAACCCACAACAACCATTTGGACATGGCCAACTACTTGGACCGTGAGCTGGGTACCAAAGTCCTAACCATGCAAACCTGGAAAAGAGGAGACAGGAACGGCAACTGATACCCCCCTCCGGAAGGAGCCCATTACCCAGGAAGCCGAACCCCACCGGTTCCATACACCTGTGAGAAGATAGAGACGAGGAGGCAGGGAAAACCGCCAGTCACTGCACTTGCACCAGAGGGAAATCACAGGACATTGAAACAGGCCTGCGCCACAATATAACAGCATGCTTGTCAGCCCACAAAAAGATCCGACTTATCAAAAGGAAGATAATAATAATAATAATAATAATAATAATAATTAGGCTTTTATATAGCGCTATAAACCCTCAGGTATCTGAGCGCTGCTTATTATTACCCACGGTGTGTGGTGCTCATTTATCGACCTCGGAAGGATGAAACGCTGAGTTTGGCGCTGCCGGGATTCGAACCTGCGTTAACAGGCTCTGCACGGGTGTCAAAGCGGGCGCTCTACTCGCTGTGCCACTTGACCGGCTAAGATACAGGACAGCCCAGAAGTCCAGCAGACCATGGCCCCCACAGCCGACAGAGGAGTCACCAGGCTGGCGTCAAAAGGGCAGAGTACTGTCACAAAGCGGGGCAAAGCAATCCATCCCGGATAGCAGACATCAAAGGCAACCCCCTACCTGGGGTATGCCTATATTGGAAAAACCCACTGAAGTGACATCCCCCTCCACCGGCACTAGGGGCTCTGAGAACCCCTCTAAGCACAGACATGTGCCACCATGTGCCATATCACTTCCCACAAGTCTGAGAGGAGGCGTGAAAGCAACACGTCGGCACCGGAGGACCTAGGCCCTAAAAGAAAATACACTGAGAACCCTCTGAATGGCCATTACTTCCATGATGCATTTTCTATAATTCCATGCCGGACAAGGGAAAAGAAAATCATCTCTTTGACCTTCCCTCGTGCAGTTCAGAGGAAGAGGACAGGACAAGGAGTCTGCGTCCATAGCTAGCACAGACCCAAACACACCACTAACTCGCCACATTGCTGAGAGGTGGCTTGAGCCCTGTATCCAGTAGCTGGTAGCCCCAAGCTCTAAATCGTTCCAATGTGTCGGTCTAGGAAGGATGAAGGCCAGAGTCAGCACCGTAGAGACTCGAACCCGAAGTGTAGACTATGCCAGGACGGTACCCTTCCGGCCGCTTGCAGACATGTCCAAATCTGCGCCGTTTTCACAGGCTGCACGCAAAGAATGCAGCTAACATCCGGTGCATCCTGGGCTGCGTGTGTCTGAGGAGCGGGTGGTATGTGACATGCCTGTGACAGAACAGAGCCCCCGCACTTTCAAAGACTCTCTGCCACTGTCACCCCACGACAAGAAGCAGAGAGGCCTCACAACAAAAAGGAAGGCTAGCCTATACTGCCAAGTGCTTGCCATCATTTCCAATAAAGATGTGTACACAGAGCACGAGGAAATGGCTTGTCGAATGAAGATGGCCAAAACAGGAGGAGGGGGGAAAAACATCAAGCCCAGTCCTCCCCTCTCCTTACCTTCCCCTGGGCCGTGCAGGACCCGGGACACAATGCTCACGCTGCGGTCCGGAGCCCAGCAAAGAACTGAGCGAGGCAATCTGGCTCAACTGTGACCCCAAGCCCCGCAGGGGGCCCAGGAGCAGCGCCGCACCTGAGGGAGCCGAGGGTCCCGCCACACAGCCCCCGCCAGGGGGCCAGCAATCGGTGCTCCACAGTGCCCCGCACCGGGAAGAAAAAGTCCAACCTGCCGGAGGCAGGAAACATTTAAACTGAGTGACGTGGATGTGGGGAAGGAGTTATAGGAATTTAAAGAAATAGAAGAAGGTCCTGTGTCTAAGGCAGGGGCCTCATGAGGTAAGTACTGTGACGAGGAAGAGTGCACGTGGAGGTAATGCTGTGTCTTTTAGCCAGAAGGATACCTTTGCCGTCATTTTGCACCTTTTTAGGTGCAGAATCAGCCCACAGGGCTCCTCTGCACGCTGTGGTCTCCACGGCCGGCGCGTGACGTTTAATTGAAAGTGGTGAGTTCCTTGTGTGATGGCCAATTTTATGTTACATCAGAATATGGTGCTAGTTAGAAAAGTGTCGTTTTGCCATAGAACCTCACTTTTCTAAATGTGCACCGCCCTAAAGCACCAGACAAAGGCCCAGCTCCAGGCAGTCAGAAGCCCAGTTTCGTATTTGAATTGGGCCCCTGATTACATGTTGGCCCTGATTACATGTTGGCGCTCTCCTTTAAGAGCTTAAAGAAAGCTCACTACTGTTTAAGGTAGAAGTCGAAGTGCTCGGGAGCCTCTCACTACTCCGCTTGCTGCTGTTTGTGCAGCTGTCTCTGCCCTGCTGCTTGAGGACCACTAATCTATGCGACAAGGCCTGGCACGATGCCCTTTGCCCACTCTCCCCACATTTCACCCATACGAGCAATATGTTACCAAAGCAGTTTTAATGTAGCATTTTTTGTTGGAAGAAATAAAATACTGTTCTATCCCCCTCCACCGCCACCCCCCTGCTCGCTTGATGCTTTGTAGCCAGTCCCATAGCGCTTGTGTACGTGCTGTGCTCCTCACGGCACTAGAAGCCGCTGCGGGTGAGCGTGGAACCTCGGCTCAAACTGAAGGGACTTGGCAAGTGACTCATTGACACCCGGTAGCTCCCCCTGCCCCCCGCGTTGCTCACTGCCACCCACGAGTGCTTCTGATTGCTGCACAGTGCCCTCCAATGAACTTTGCACCCCGAGGCATTAACTGAAATGTAAATTAGTTCCAAAAGAAGTGAGGGGGCGGGGGGCCCTCCTCCCTCCCAGCCCCCGGGCAGATTTAACAGCCAGGGTGGGGCTGGTGACAGACCTGGTGCCTCTTCAAGAGTGAGGGCAGTGTGGGCAGCAGCGGAGCAGGGCCGCTTCAGGGGATCCACTCACTGTGAGTACAAGATTCTCTGCTGATGAAGAGGGAGTGAGTGCTGTGTCTGTGGGTCACGCTCCTGCCTTTCCCCTATGTTACGGTTACCTTACTCTAGAGTGAGTATCTGCAGACACCTAACTAGGACTGGCATTCACCAGTGAGTCAGAAACGGAGGCATGTGTGATGAGTGTGTGCGCACACGCGAAGGCGGCTGCCATCACACACGCGGAGACGATGCCTCACACTGGGGGGGGGGGCGCTGCCATCACACACGCGGAGGCGCTGCCATCACATGGCGGAGGCGATGCCTTACATGGCGGAGGCGCTGCCATCACACACGCGCAGGCGCCGCCATCACACAGGAGGTGGCGCCGCCATCACACACGCGGAGGCGCTGCCATTTCACACACGTGCAGGGGCTGCCATCACACGCGTGGAGGCGATGCCCCACATGGCGGAGGCAGTGCCATCACACACGCGGAGGCGCTGCCACCCTGAAATAGACCCACATGCAGAGTCACTGCCACCCAGAAATTGACCCACACGCGGAGGCGCTGCCATCACACACGCGGAGGCAATGCCTCACATGGCGGAGGCGCTTCTATTTCACACACGCGGAGGCGCCGCCATCACACACGAGGTGGCGCCGCCATCACACACACGGAGGCGATGTGCGGAGGTGCTGCCATCACACACACGGAGGCGCTGCCATCACACACACAGAGTTGATGCCTCACATGGCAGAGGCAGTGCAATCACACATGCTGAGGCGCTGCCACCCTGAAATAAACCCACATGCAGAGGTGCTGCCATCACACATGCAGAGGCGCTGCCATCACACATGCTGAGGTGAGCCATCACACACGCTGAGGCACTACCACCATGAAATAGACCCACATGCAGAGTTGCTGCCACCCTAAAATAGACCCTCACGCGGAGGCGCTGCCATGACACACGCAGAGTCGATGCCTCACATGGCGGAGGCAGTGCCATCACACCCATTGCATCCGGTGGACTTCCAACCGCAGATCCCCTTGAAGGGGACAACGCCACCTCGGAACCAGCCAAGGTTCCTAGGATCGAAGCTCCAACAGAGAGGGGAGCCAACTCCGGCGGGACCAGAACGGAGCTAACACAACACAGTCACCCTGGACACTCTGATGCACCAAACCACCCGGGGCAGAAGGGGAATAGGTGGAAAGGAATAAAGGAAAACCCCAAGCCCACTGTACAGAGAGGGCGTCCATCCCCCAAACCCCTGGCCTGAAATCGAGAGCAGAAGAGGGGAACTTCTGCTGAGGCCGGGGATGCAAACAGGTCTAGAACCGGGGACCCCAATCTGACACAGGTCACCGCAAAGACCTGGGCCGACAAGACCAGTTCCGCAGACGAGTGAAACCGGCGTCTGAGAAGATCCGCTTGAACATTGTCCACCCTTCTGATACGTGATTCCACCAGAGACACCAGATGAGTTTCCTCCCAGGTGACTATCAGCGCTGTCAGAGCATTCAAGGAGTGGCCGGAACCCCTTTTGCAGTTAACATATGCCAAAGCCGTCGTATTGTCCGATCGGACCAAAACCGCCGACCATCCAGCAACTCCTCGTAGTAGACCAGAGCTTGGACAATGGCACGCCGGCTCTCCCCAGATCTCACAACTCTTGAGCTGAGAGGACCCCCAATGTACACCCTTTCTGCTGGCGTCGGTAATAAGAGAGGCCACAGGAGGAAGGACCATGCACACCTCAGCCTGTAGACCTGAAAACCCCGCCACCATAGCAGGGAGACTCGCAGCGCTGGGGACACTGAAAACAAAACTACGAAAGCCGAGACGTCGGGAGCAAGTGGGAGAGAGTATAAGACACCAGGGACGTAACCGAAGATGGGCTCAAGGAACCGGAAAACACGCAAGACGCCACGTGCTCCGTAACTTCAGCAACAGACGCGCCGAGACATACTGCCTTCTGAGAACCCAGCCCAGAACAGCCAGCAAGCGCCCCCCATGCACAACATCCAGAGTACGTTCCGCAAAGCCTCCACGTTGAAGCGTTCTGTCTGGACAAGCAGTGCAGGGTCTTGAGACCCATAAGCAGGTGACACATCCTAGAAGGCATAGGGACCAGGAACACCCACACGTAGAAACTTGACCCTGAACAGGGAGAGGAACGGGCATGACGGTAACCCACGACAACCATTCGGAGAGAACGGATCACATGGCCAACTACTTGGACCGTGAGTTGGCTACCAAAGTCCTAACCATGCAAACCTGGACAGGAGGAGACAGGAACAGCAACTGATACCCCCCTCCGGAAGGAGCCCATTACCCAGGAAGCCGAACCCCACCAGTCCCATACACCTGTGAGAAGATAGAGACGAGGAGGCAGGGAAAACTGCCAGTCACTGCACTTGCACCAGAGGGAAATCACAGGACGTTGAAACAGGCCTGCGCCACAATATAACAGCATGCTTGTCAGCCCACAAAAAGATCCGACTTATCAAAAGGGAGATACAGGACAGCCCAGAAATCCAGCAGACTATGGCCCCCACAGCCGACAGAGGAGCCACCAGGCTGGCGTCAAAAGGGCAGAGTACTGTCACAAAGCGGGGCAAAGCAATCCATACCGGATAGCAGACATCAAAGGCAACCCCCTACCTGGGGTATGCCTATATTGGAAAAACCCACTGAAGTGACATCCCCCTCCACCGGCACTAGGGGCTCTGAGAACCCCTCTAAGCACAGACATGTGCCACCATGTGCCATATCACTTCCCACAAGTCTGAGAGGAGGCGTGAAAGCAACACGTCGGCACCGGAGGACCTAGGCCCTAAAAGAAGATACACTGAGAACCCTCTGAATGGCCATTACTTCCATGATGCATTTTCTATAATTCCATGCCGGACAAGGGAAAAGAAAATCATCTCCTTTGACCTTCCCTCGTGCAGTTCAGAGGAAGAGGACAGGACAAGGAGTCTGCGTCCATAGCTAGCACAGACCCAAACACACCACTAACTCGCCACATTGCTGAGAGGTGGCTTGAGCCCTGTATCCAGTAGCTGGTAGCCCCAAGCTCTAAATTGTTCCAATGTGTCGGTCTAGGAAGGATGAAGGCCAGAGTCAGCACCGTAGAGACTCGAACCCGAAGTGTAGACTATGCCAGGACGGTACCCTTCCGGCCGCTTGCAGACATGTCCAAATCTGCGCCGTTTTCACAGGCTGCACGCAAAGAATGCAGCCAACATCCGGTGCATCCTGGGCTGCGTGTGTCTGAGGAGCGGGTGGTATGTGACATGCCTGCGACAGAACAGAGCCCCCACACTTTCAAAGACTCTCTGCCACTGTCACCCCACGACAAGAAGCAGAGAGGCCACACAACAAAAGGGAAGGCTAGCCCATACTGCCAAGTGCTTGCCATCATTTCCAATAAAGATGTGTACACAGAGCACGAGGAAACGGCCTGCCGAAGGAGTCAAGATGGCCAAACCAGCAGGAGAGGGGAAAACATCAAGCCCAGTCCTCCCCTCTCCTTACCTTCCCCTGGGCCGTGCAGGACCCGGGACACAATGCTCACGCTGCGGTCCGGAGCCCAGCAAAGAACTGAGCAAGGCAATCTGGCTCAACTGTGACCCCAAGCCCCGCAGGGGGCCCAGGAGCAGCGCCGCACCTGAGGGAGCCGAGGGTCCCACCACACAGCCCCCGCCAGGGGGCCAGCAATCGGTGCTCCACAGTGCCCCGCACCGGGAAGTAAAAGTCCAACCTGCCGGAGGCAGGAAAAATGTAAACTGAGTGACGTGGATGTGGGGAAGGAGTTATAGGAATTTAAAGAAATAGAAGAAGGTCCTGTGTCTGAGGCAGGGGCCTCATGAGGTAAGTACTGTGACGAGGAAGAGTGCACGTGGAGGTAATGCTGTGTCTTTTAGCCAGAAGGATACCTTTGCCGTCATTTTGCACCTTTTTAGGTGCAGAATCAGCCCACAGGGCTCCTCTGCACGCTGTGGTCTCCACGGCCGGCGCATGACGTTTAATTGAAAGTGGTGAGTTCCTTGTGTGATGGCCAATTTTATGTTACATCAGAATATGGTGCTAGTTAGAAAAGTGTCGTTTTGCCATAGAACCTCACTTTTCTAAATGTGCACCGCCCTAAAGCACCAGACAAAGGCCCAGCTCCAGGCAGTCAGAAGCCCAGTTTCGTATTTGAATTGGGCCCCTGATTACATGTTGGCCCTGATTACATGTTGGCGCTCTCCTTTAAGAGCTTAAAGAAAGCTCACTACTGTTTAAGGTAGAAGTCGAAGTGCTCGGGAGCCTCTCACTACTCCGCTTGCTGCTGTTTGTGCAGCTGTCTCTGCCCTGCTGCTTGAGGACCACTAATCTATGCGACAAGGCCTGGCACGATGCCCTTTGCCCACTCTCCCCACATTTCACCCATACGAGCAATATGTTACCAAAGCAGTTTTAATGTAGCATTTTTTGTTGGAAGAAATAAAATACTGTCCTATCCCCCTCCACCGCCCCCCCCTGCTCGCTTGATGCTTTGTAGCCAGTCCCATAGCGCTTGTGTACGTGCTGTGCTCCTCACGGCACTAGAAGCCTCGGCTCAAACTGAAGGGACTTGGCAAGTGACTCATTGACACCCGGCAGCTCCCCCTGCCCCCCGCGTTGCTCACTGCCACCCACGAGTGCTTCTGATTGCTGCACAGTGCCCTCCAATGAACTTTGCACCCCCAGGCATTAACTGAAATGTAAATTAGTTCCAAAAGAAGTGAGGGGGCGGGGGGCCCTCCTCCCTCCCAGCCCCCGGGCAGATTTAACAGCCAGGGTGGGGCTGGTGACAGACCTGGTGCCTCTTCAAGAGTGAGGGCAGTGTGGGCAGCAGGGGAGCAGGGCCGCTTCAGGGGATCCACTCACTGTGAGTACAAGATTCTCTGCTGATGAAGAGGGAGTGAGTGCTGTGTCTGTGGGTCACGCTCCTGCCTTTCCCCTATGTTACGGTTACCTTACTCTAGAGTGAGTATCTGCAGACACCTAACTAGGACTGGCATTCACCAGTGAGTCAGAAACTGAGGCATGTGTGATGAGTGTGTGTGTGAAATAGACCCACATGCGGAGGCACTGCCATCACACACACGCTGCCATCACATACGCGGAGTTGATGCCTCACATGGCAGAGGCAGTGCCATCACACATGCAGAGGCGCTGCCAGCCTGAAATAGACCCACATGCGGAGGCGCTGCCATCACACACACGCTGCCATCACACATGCAGAGTTGATGCCTCACATGGCAGAGGTAGTGCCATCAAACATGTGGAGGCGCTGCCACCCTGAAATAGACCCACATGCGGAGGCGCTGCCATCACACACGCAGAGGCGCTGCCATCACACACGCTGAGGCGAGCCATCACACACGCTGAGGTGCTACCACCCTGAAATAGACCCACATGCGGAGGTGCTGCCACCCTGAAATAGATCCACATGCAGAGTCGCTGCCACCCTGAAATAGACCCACACGCAGAGGTGCTGCCATCACACATGCAGAGGTGCTGCCACCCTGAAATAAACCCACAGGTGGGGGCGCTGCTACCCTGAAATAGACCCACATGCAGAGTTGCTGCCACCTTGAAATAGACCCACACGCGGAGGCGCTGCATCACACACGTGGAGTCGATGCCTCACATGGGGAGGCAGTGCCATCACACATGCAGAGGCGCTGCCACCCTGAAATATACCCACATGCAGAGGCGCTGCCACCATGAAATAGACCCACATGGATGGCGCTGCCATCACACACACGCTGTTATCACACACGCAGAGTTGATGCCTCAAATGGCAGAAGCGGTGCCATCACACATGCGGAGGCGCTGCCACCCTGAAATAGACCCACATATGAGGCGTTGCCATCACACACGAGCTGCCATCACACATGCTGAGGCGAGCCATCACACCCGCTGAGGTGCTACCACCCTGAAATAGACCCACAGGCAGAGTTGCTGCCACCCTGAAATAGACCCACACATGGAGGCATTGCCATCACACACGCAGAGTCGATGCCTCACATGGCGGAGGCAGTGCCATCACACACGCGGAGGCGCTGCAACCCTGAAATATACCCACACGCGGAGGCGCTGCAACCCTGAAATATACCCACACGCGGAGGCGCTGCCACCCTGAAATAGATCCACATGCGGCGGCGCTGCCAGCACATGCGCTGCCATCACACATGCAGAGTCGATGCCTCATATGGCGAGGCAGTGCCATCACACATGCGGAGGCGCTGCCACCCTGAAATATACCCACATGCAGAGTTGCTGCCACCTTGAAATAGACCCACACGCGGAGGCGCTGCATCACACACGTGGAGTCGATGCCTCACATGGTGTGGCAGTGCCATCACACATGTGAAGGCGCTGCCATCCTGAAATAGACCCACATGCAGCGGCACTGCCATCACACGCGCTGCCATCACACATGCAGAGTTGATGCCTCACATGGCAGAGGCAGTGCCATCACACATGCAGAGGCGCTGCCACCCTGAAATAGACCTACATGTGGAGGCGCTGCCATGACACACGCAGAGGCGCTGCCATCACACACACTGAGGCGAGCCATCACACACGCTGAGGTGCTACCAACCTGAAATAGACCCACATGCAGAGTTGCTGGTACCCTGAAATAAACCCACACATGGAGGCGCTGCCATCACACACGCAGAGCCGATGCCTCACATGGCGGAGGCAGTGCCATCACACACGCGGAGGCGCTGCAACCCTGAAATATACTCACACGCAGAGGCGCTGCCACCCTGAAATAGATCCACATGCAGAGTCGCTGCCACCCTAAAATAGATCCACACGCAGAGGTGCTGCCATCACACATGCGGAGGTGCTGCCATCCTGAAATATACCCACAGATGGGGGCGCTGCTACACTGAATAGACCCACATGCAGAGTTGCTGCAACCCTGAAATAGACCCACACACGGACGCGCTGCATCACACACGCAGAGTCGATGCCTCACATGGTGAGCCAGTGCCATGACACATGCGGAGGCACTGCCACCCTGAAATATACCCACATGCAGAGTTGCTGCCACCCTGAAATAGACCCACACGCGGAGGCGCTGCATCACACACGTGGAGTCGATGCCTCACATGGTGTGGCAGTGCCATCACACATGTGAAGGCGCTGCCACCCTGAAATAGACCCACATGCGGCGGCACTGCCATCACACGCGCTGCCATCACACATGCAGAGTTGATGCCTCACATGGCAGAGGCAGTGCCATCACACATGCAGAGGCGCTGCCACCCTGAAATAGACCTACATGTGGAGGCGCTGCCATGACACACGCAGAGGCGCTGCCATCACACACGCTGAGGCGAGCCATCACACACGCTGAGGTGCTACCACCCTGAAATAGACCCACATGCAGAGTTGCTGGTACCCTGAAATAAACCCACACATGGAGGCGCTGCCATCACACACGCAGAGTCGATGCCTCACATGGCGGAGGCAGTGCCATCACACACGCGGAGGCGCTGCAACCCTGACATATACTCACACGCGGAGGCGCTGCCACCCTGAAATAGATCCACATGCAGAGTCGCTGCCACCCTAAAATAGATCCACACGCAGAGGTGCTGCCATCACACATGCGGAGGTGCTGCCATCCTGAAATATACCCACAGATGGGGGCGCTGCTACACTGAATAGACCCACATGCAGAGTTGCTGCAACCCTGAAATAGACCCACACGCGGACGCGCTGCATCACACATGCAGAGTCGATGCCTCACATGGTGAGCCAGTGCCATGACACATGCGGAGGCGCTGCCACGCTGAAATATACCCACATGCAGAGGGGCTGCCACCCTGAAATAGACCCACATGGGCGGCGCTGCCATCACACACGCGCTGTTATCACACACACAGAGTTGATGCCTCACATGGCAGAAGCAGTGCCATCACACATGCAGAGGCGCTGACACCCTGAAATAGAACCACATGTGAGGCGCTGCCATCACACACGCGCTGCCATCACACATGCTGAGGCGAGCCATCACACACGCTGAGGTGCTACCACCCTGAAATAGACCCACATGCAGGGTTGCTGCCACCCTGAAATAGACCCACACATGGAGGCACTGCCATCAAACACGCAGAGTCGATGCCTCACATGGCGGAGGCAGTGCCATCACACACGCGGAGGCGCTGCAACCCTGAAATATACTCACACACGGCGGCGCTGCCACCCTGAAACAGATCCGCATGCTGAGGCACTGGCACCCTGAAATAGACCCACATGCAGAGTCGCTGCCACCCTGAAATAGACCCACACGCAGAGGTGCTGCCATCACACATGCAGAGGTGCTGCCATCCTGACATATACCCACAGGTGGGGGCGCTGCTACACTGAAATAGACTCACATGCAGAGTTGCTGCCACCCTGAAATAGACCCACACGCAGAGGCGCTGCATCACACATGCGGAGTCGATGCCTCACATGGCGAGGCAGTGCCATCACACATGCGGAGGTGCTGCCACCCTGAAATATACCCACATGCAGAGTTGCTGACACCCTGAAATAGACCCACACGCGGAGGCGCTGCATCACACAGGTGGAGTCGATGCCTCACATGTTGAGGCAGTGCCATCACACATGCGGAGGCACTGCCACCCTGAAATATACCCACATGCAGAGGCGCTGCCACCCTGAAATAGACCCACATGCGGCGGCGCTGCCATCACACGCGCTGCCATCACACATGCAGAGTTGATGCCTCACATGGCAGAGGCAGTGCCATCACACATGCAGAGGCGCTGCCACCCTGAAATAGACCCAAATGCGGAGGCGCTGCCATGACACACACAGAGGCGCTGCCATCACACACGCTGAGGCGAGCCATCACACATGCTGAGGTGCTACCACCCTGAAATAGACCCACATGCAGAGTTGCTGCCACCCTGAAATAGACGCACACGCGGAGGCGCTGCATCACACATGCGGAGTCGATGCCTCACATGCGAGGCAGTGCCATCACACATGCAGAGGCGCTGCCACCCTGAAATATACCCACATGCAGAGTTGCTGCCACCCTGAAATAGACCCACACGCGGAGGCGCTGCATCACACACGTGGAGTCATTGCCTCACATGGTGAGGCAGTGCCATCACACATGCGTAGGCACTGCCACCCTGAAATATACCCACATGCAGAGGCGCTGCCACCCTGAAATAGACCCACATGGGGCAGCGCTGCCATCACACGCGCTGCCATCACACATGCAGAGTTGATGCCTCACATGGCAGAGGCAGTGCCATCACACATGCAGAGGCGCTGCCACCCTGAAATAGACCCACATGCGGAGGCGCTGCCATGACACACACAGAGGCGCTGCCATCGCACACGCTGAGGCGAGCCATCACACACGCTGAGGTGCTACCACCCTGAAATAGACCCACATGCAGAGTTGCTGGTACCCTGAAATAAACCCACACA
Source organism: Ambystoma mexicanum (assembly GCF_040938575.1). Lineage (NCBI taxonomy): Eukaryota > Metazoa > Chordata > Amphibia > Caudata > Ambystomatidae > Ambystoma > Ambystoma mexicanum. The sequence goes on from NC_090940.1 coordinate 10,105,596, forward strand.
TGGAGGCGCTGCCATCACACACACAGAGTCGATCCCTCACATGACGGAGGCAGTGCCAACACACACGTGGAGGTGCTGCAACCCAGAAATATACTCACACGCGGAGGCGCTGCCACCCTGAAATAGATCCACATGCAGAGTCGCTGCCACCCTAAAATAGATCCACACGCAGAGGTGCTGCCATCACACATGCAGAGGTGCTGCCATCCTGAAATATACCCACAGGTGGGGCGCTGCTACACTGAATAGACCCACATGCAGAAGCACTGCCATCACACAAGCGGAGTTGATGCCTCACATGGCAGAGGCAGTGCCATCACACATGCAGAGGCGCTGCCAGCCTGAAATAGACCCACATGTGCAGGCGCTGCCATCACACATGCAGAGGTGCTGCCATCACACATGCTGAGGCGAGCCATCACACACGCTGAGGTGCTACCACCCTGAAATAGACCCACATGCAGAGTTGCTGCCACCCTGAAATAGACCCACACGCGGAGGCGCCACCATCACACACGCAGAGGCGCTGCCATCACACACGCTGAGGCGCTACCACCCTGAAATAGACCCACATGCAGAGTTGCTGTCACCCTCAAATAGACCCACACGTAGAGGCACTGCCATCACACACGAGGAGTCAATGCCTCACATGGCAGAGGCAGTGCCATCACACACGCAGAGGTGCTGCCACCCTGAAATATACCCACATGCGGAGGCGCTGCCATACTGAAATAGACCCACATGCGGAGGCGCTGCCATCACACACACAGAGGCGCTGCCATCACACATGCTGAGGCGAGCCATCACACACGCTGATGTGCTACCACCCTGAAATAGACCCACATGCAGAGGCGCTGCCATCACACATGCTGAGGTGAGCCATCACACACGCTGAGGTGCCACCACTATCAAATAGACCCACATGCAGAGTTGCTGCCACCCTGAAATAGACCCTCACACGGAGGCGCTGCCATCACACAAGCAGAGCAGATGCCTCACATGGCGGAGGCAGTGCCATCACACATGCGGAGGCGCTGTCACCCTGAAATATACCCACATGTGGAGGCGCTGCCACCCTGAAATATACCCACATGCAGAGGCGCTGCCACCCTGAAATAGACCCACATGTGGCGGCGCTGCCATCACACGCGCGCTGCCATCACACATGCAGAGTTGATGCCTCACATGGCAGAGGTAGTGCCATCAAACATGTCGAGGCGCTGCCATCACACACGCAGAGGCGCTGCCGTCACACACGCTGAGTCGAGCCATCACATAGGCTCATGTGCTACCACCCTGAAATAGATCCACATGCATAGTTGCTGCGACCCTGAAATAGACCCACAAGCAGAGTTGCTGCCACCCTGAAATATACCCACACGCAGAGACACTGCCATCACACATGCAGAGGTGCTGCCATCCTGAAATATACCCACAGGTGGGGTGCTGCTACCCTGAAATAGACCCACATGCAGAGTTGCTGCCACCTTGAAATAGACCCACACGCGGAGGCGCTGCATCACACACGTGGAGTCGATGCCTCACATGGGGAGGCAGTGCCATCACACATGCGGAGGCGCTGCCACCCTGAAATATACCCACATGCAGAGGCCCTGAAATAGACCCACACATGGAGGCACTGCCATCACACACGCGCTGTTATCCCACACGTGGAGTCGATGCCTCACATGGTGAGGCATTGCCATCAAACATGCGGAGGCGCTGCGACGCTGAAATATACCCACATGCAGAGGCGCTGCCACCCTGAAATAGACCCACATGCAGAGGCGCTGCCATCAAACACGCGCTGCCATCAAACACGCGGAGTTGATGCCTCACATGGCAGAGGCAGTGCCATCACACATGCGGAGGCACTGCCAGACTGAAATAGACCCACATGTGGAGGCGCTGCCATCACACACGCTGAGGCGCTACCACCCTGAAATAGACCCACATGCAGAGTTGCTGCCACCCTCAAATAGACCCACATGTAGAGGCACTGCCATCACACACGAGGAGTCAATGCCTCACATGGCAGAGGCAGTGCCATCACACACGCAGAGGTGCTGCCACCCTGAAATATACCCACATGCGAAGGCGCTGCCATCACACACACAGAGGCGCTGCCATCACACACGCTGAGGTGAGCCATCACACACGCTGATGTGCTACCACCCTGAAATAGACCCACATGCAGAGGCGCTGCCATCACACATGCTGAGGTGAGCCATCACACACGCTGAGGTGCCACCACTATCAAATAGACCCACATGCAGAGTTGCTGCCACCCTGAAATAGACCCTCACACGGAGGCGCTGCCATCACACAAGCAGAGTCGATGCCTCACATGGCGGAGGCAGTGCCATCACACACGCGGAGGCGCTGCCACCCTGAAATATACCCACATGCTGAGGTGCTGCCACCCTGAAATAGACCCACACGCAGAGGTGCTGCCATCACACATGCGCAGGTGCTGCCATCCTGAAATATACCCACATGCAGAGGCGCTGCCACCCTGAAATAGACCCACATGTGGCGGTGCTGCCATCACACGCGCGCTGCCATCACACATGCAGAGTTGATGCCTCACATGGCAGAGGTAGTGCCATCAAACATGTGGAGGCGCTGCCACCCTGAAATAGACCCACATGTGGAGGCGCTGCCATCACACACGCAGAGGCGCTGCCATCACACACGCAGAGGCGCTGCCATCACACACGCTGAGGCGAGCCATCACACACGCTGATGTGCTACCACCCTGAAATAGACCCACATGCAGAGTTGCTGCGACCCTGAAATAGACCCACATGCAGAGTTGCTGCCACCCTGAAATATACCCACACGCGGAGGCGCTGCCACCTTGAAATATACCCACACGCGGAGGCGCTGCCACCCTGAAATAGATCCACATGCGGAGGTGCTGCCACCCTGAAATAGACCCACATGCAGAGTCGCTGCCACCCTGAAATAGACCCACACGCAGAGGCAGTGCCATCACACATGCGGAGGCGCTGCCACCCTGAAATATACCCACATGCAGAGGCGCTGCCACCCTGAAATAGACCCACACATGGAGGCACTGCCATCACACACGCGCTGTTATCCCACATGTGGAGTCGATGCCTCACATGGTGAGGCAGTGCCATCACACATGCGGAGGCGCTGCGACGCTGAAATATACCCACATGCAGAGGCGCTGCCACCCTGAAATAGACCCACATGCAGAGGCGCTGCCATCACACACGTGCTGCCATCAAACACGCGGAGTTGATGCCTCACATGGCAGAGGCAGTGCCATCACACATGCGGAGGCACTGCCAGCCTGAAATAGACCCACATGTGGAGGCGCTGCCATCAAACATGCAGAGGCGCTGCCATCACACACGCTGAGGCGAGCCATCACACACGCTGAGGTGCTACCACCCTGAAATAGACCCACATGCAGAGTTGCTGCCACCCTGAAATAGACCCACATGCAGAGGCGCTGCCATCACACTCACTGAGGCGAGCCATCACACACGCTGAGGCGCTACCTCCCTGAAATAGACCCACATGCAGAGTTGCTGCCACCCTGAAATAGACCACATGCGGAGGCGCTGCCATCACACACGCGGAGTCAATGCCTCACATGGCGGAGGAAATGCCACCACACATGCAGAGGCGCTGCCACCCTGAAATAGACCCACATGCAGAGTTGCTGCCACCCTGAAATAGACCCACACACGGAGGCACTGCATCATACACATGGAGTCGATGCCGCACATGGTGGCGGCAGTGCCATCACACACGCCGAGGTGCTGCCACCCTGAAATATACCCACATGCGGAGGCACTGCCACCCTGAAATAGACCCACATGCAGAGGTGCTGCCATCACACACGCAGAGGCGCTGCCATCACACACACTGAGGTGAGCCATCACACACGCTGAGGTTCTACCACCCTGAAATGGACCCACATGCGGAGGCGCTGCCATCACACACACAGAGGCGCTGCCATCACACATGCTGAGCCGAGCATCACACACGCTGAGGCACAACCACACTGAAATAAACCCACATGCAGAGTTGCTGCCACCCTGAAATAGACCCACACGCGGAGGCGCTGCCATCACACACATGGAGTCAATGCCTCACATGGCGGAGGCAGTGCCATCACACACGCAGAGGCGCTGCCACCCTGAAATAGACCCACATGCAGAGTTGCTGCCACCCTGAAATAGACCCACACGCGGAGGCACTGCCATCACACACGCTGAGGCGAGCCATCACACACGCTGAGGCGCTACCACCTTGAAATAGACCCACATGCAGAGTTGCTGCCACCCTGAAATGATCCACACGCGGAGACGCTGCCATCACACACGCGGAGTCAATGCCTCACATGGCGGAGGCAGTGCCATCACACACACAGAGGCGCTGCCACCCTGAAATAGACCCACATGCAGAGTTGCTGCCACCCTGAAATAGACCCACACGCGGAGGCGCTGCATCACACACGTGGAGTCGATGCCTCACATAGTGGAGGCAGTGCCATCACACACGTGGAGGTGTTGCTATCCTGAAATATACCAACATGCAGAGGTGCTGCCACCCTGAAATTGACCCACATGCGGAGGCGCTGCCATCACACACATGAAGTCTCTGCCATCACACACGCAGAGTTGATGCCTCACATCGCGGAGGCAGTGCCATCACACTTGTGGAGGGGCTGCCACCCTGAAATAGACCCACATGCGGAGGTGTTGCCATCACACACGCAGAGGCACTGCCATCACACATGCTGAGGTCAGCCATCACACATGCTGAGGTGCACCCCCATGAAATAGACCTACATGCAGAGTTGCAGCCACTCTGAAATAGACCCTCACACGGAGGCGCTGCCATCACACAAGCAGAGTCAATGCCTCACATTGCGGAGGCAGTGACATCACACACACGGAGGCGCTGTCACCCTGAAATATACCCACACGCGGAGGCGCTGCGACCCTGAAATAGATCCACATGCGGAGGCGCTGCCACCCTGAAATAGACCCACATGCAGAGGCGCTGCCATCACACATGCAGAGGTGCTGCCATCCTGAAATATACCCACAGGTGAGGTCACTGCTACCCTGAAATAGACCCACATGCAGAGTTGCTGCCACCCTGAAATAGACCCACATGCGGAGGCGCTGCATCACACAAGCGGAGTCGATGCCTCACATGGCGAGGCAGTGCCATCACATATGTAGAGGCGCTGCCACCCTGAAATGTACCCACATGCGGAGGCACTGCCACCCTGAAATAGACCCACATGCGGAGGCGCTGCCATCACACACGCGCTGCCATCACACACGCGGAGTTGATGCCTCACATGGCAGAGGCAGTACCATCACACATGCGGAGGCTCTGCCACCCTGAAATAGACCCACATGCGGAGGCGCTGCCATAACACAAGCTGAGGGGAGCCATCACACACGCTAAGGTGCTACCACCCGGAAATAGACCCACATGCAGAGTTGCTGTCACCCTGAAAAAGACCCACACGCGGAGGCGCTGCCATCACACACACGGATTCAATGCCTCACATGGCAGAGGCAGTGCCATCACACACGCGGAGGCGCTGCCATCCTGAAATATACCACATGCGGAGGCGCTGCCACCCTGAAATAGACACACATGCAGATTCGCTGCCACCCTGAAATAGACCCACACATGGAGGCGCTGCCAACACAAAACAGAGTCGATGCCTCACATGACGGAGGCAGTGCCATCACACACGTGGAGGCGCTACCACCCTGAAATATACCCACACGCGGAGGTGCTGCCACCCTGAAATTAACCCATATGCAGAGGCGCTGCCATCACACACGCGGAGGTGCTGCCATCACACAAGCGGAGTTGATGCTTCACATGGCGGAGGCAGTGGCATCACACATGCGAGGCGCTGCCACCCTGAAATAGACCCACATGCGGAGGCGCTGCCATCACACACACAGAGGTGCTGCCATCGCACACACTGAGGCGAGCCATCACGCACACTGAGGCGCTACCACCCTGAAATAGACCCACATGCAGAGTTGCTGCCACCCTGAAATAGACACACACGCGGAGGCGCTGCCATCACACATGCTGAGTCGATGCCTCACATAGCGGAGGCAGTGCCATCACATACGCGGAGGCACTGCCACCCTGAAATATACCCACACGCGGAGGTGTTGTCACCCTGAAATAGATCCACATGCGGAGGCACTGCCACCCTGAAATAGACCCACATGCAGAGTCACTGCCACCTTGAAATAGACCCACACGCAGAGGCGCTGCCATCACACATGTGGAGGTGCTGCCACTCTGAAATATACCCACATGCAGAGGCGCTGCCACCCTGAAATAGACCCACATGCGGAGGCGCTGCCATCACACACGCGCTGCCATCACACACGCGGAGTTGATGCCTCACATGGCAGAGGCAGTGCCATCACACATGCAGAGGCACTGCCACCATGAAATAGACCCACATGCGGAGGCACTGCCATCACACATGCAGAGGCGCTGCCATCACACACGCAGAGGCGCTGCCATCACACTTGCTGAGGCAAGCCATCACACACGCTGAGGCACTACCACCCTGAAATAGACCTGCATGCAGAGTTGCTGCCACCTTGAAATAGACCCACACACGGAGGCGCTGCCATCACACATGTGGAGTCAAGGCCTCACATGGCGGAGGCAGTGCCATCACACACGCGGAGGTGCTGCCACCCTGAAATATACCACACGCGGAGGCACTACCACCCTGAAATAGACCCACATGCAGAGTCGCTGCCACCCTGAAATAGACCCACACGCAGAGGCGCTGCCATCACACACGCGGAGTCGATGCCTCACATGGCTGAGGCAGTGCCATCACACATGTGGAGGCACTGCCACCCTGAAATATACCACACGCGGAGGCACTACCACCCTGAAATAGACCCACATGCAGAGTCGCTGCCACCCTGAAATAGACCCACACGCAGAGGTGCTGCCATCACACACGTGGAGTTGATGCCTCACATGACGGAGGTAGTGCCATCACACATGCGAGGTGCTGCCACCCTGAAATAGACCCACATGCGGAGGCGCTGCCATCACACCCACAGAGGCGCTGCCATCACACATGCTGAGGCGAGCCATTACACAGGCTGAGGTGCTACCACTCTGAAATAGACCCACATGCAGAGTTGCTGCCACCCTGAAGTAGACCCACATGCAGAGGCGCTGCATCACACTCACTGAGGCGAGCCATCACACACGCTGAGGCGCTACCTCCCTGAAATAGACCCACATGCAGAGTTGCTGCCACCCTGAAATAGACCACACGCGGAGGCGCTGCCATCACACATGCAGAGTCAATACCTCACATGGCGGAGGAAATGCCACCACACATGCAGAAGCGCTGCCACCCTGAAATAGACCCACATGCAGAGTTGCTGCCACCCTGAAATAGACCCACATGTGGAGGCGCTGCCATCAAACATGCAGAGGCGCTGCCATCACACACGCTGAGGCGAGCCATCACACACGCTGAGGTGCTACCACCCTGAAATAGACCCACATGCAGAGTTGCTGCCACCCTGAAATAGACCCACATGCAGAGGTGCTGCCATCACACTCACTGAGGCGAGCCATCACACACGCTGAGGCGCTACCTCCCTGAAATAGACCCACATGCAGAGTTGCTGCCACCCTGAAATAGACCACACGCGGAGGCGCTGCCATCACACACGCGGAGTCAATGCCTCACATGGTGGAGGAAATGCCACCACACATGCAGAGGCGCTGCCACCCTGAAATAGACCCACATGCAGAGTTGCTGCCACCCTGAAATAGACCCACACACGGAGGCACTGCATCACACACGTGGAGTCGATGCCTCACATGGCGGCGGCAGTGCCATCACACACGCGGAGGTGCTGCCACCCTGAAATAGACCCACATGCGGAGGCGCTGCCATCACACACACAGAGGCGCTGCCATCACACATGCTGAGCCGAGCATCACACACGCTGAGGCACAACCACCCTGAAATAGACCCACATGCAGAGTTGCTGCCACCCTGAAATAGACCCACACGCGGAGGTGCTGCCATCACACACATGGAGTCAATGCCTCACATGGCGGAGGCAGTGCCATCACACACGCAGAGGCGCTGCCACCCTGAAATAGACCCACATGCAGAGTTGCTGCCACCCTGAAATAGACCCACACGCGGAGGCGCTGCATCACACACGTGGAGTCGATGCCTCACATGGCGGAGGCAGTGCCATCACACACGTGGAGGTGTTGCTATCCTGAAATATACCAACATGCAGAGGTGCTGCCACCCTGAAATTGACCCACATGCGGAGGCGCTGCCATCACACACACGAAGGCTCTGCCATCACACACGCAGAGTTGATGCCACACATCGCGGAGGCAGTGCCATCACACTTGTGGATAGGCTGCCACCCTGAATTAGACCCACATGCGGAGGTGTTGCCATCACACACGCAGAGGCACTGCCATCACACATGCTGAGGTCAGCCATCACACACGCTGAGGTGCACCCCCATGAAATAGACCCACATGCAGAGTTGCTGCCACTCTGAAATAGACCCTTACACGGAGGCGCTGCTATCACACAAGCAGAGTCAATGCCTCACATTGCGGAGGCAGTGCCATCACACACGCGGAGGCGCTGTCACCCTGAAATATACCCACATGCGGAGGTGCTGCCACCCTGAAATAGATCCACATGCGGAGGCGCTGCCACCCTGAAATAGACCCACATGCAGAGGCGCTGCCATCACACATGCAGAGGTGCTGCCATCCTGAAATATACCCACAGGTGAGGGCTCTGCTACCCTGAAATAGACCCACATGCAGAGTTGCTGCCACCCTGAAATAGACTCACATGCGGAGGCGCTGCATCACACAAGTGGAGTCGATGCCTCACATGGCGAGGCAGTGCCATCACACATGCAGAGGCGCTGCCACCCTGAAATGTACCCACATGCGGAGGCGCTGCCACCCTGAAATAGACCCACATGCGGAGGCGCTGCCATTACACACGCGCTGCCATCACACACGCGGAGTTGATGCCTCACATGGCAGAGGCAGTACCATCACACATGCGGAGGCTCTGCCACCCTGAAATAGACCCACATGCAGAGGCGCTGCCATAACACATGCAGAGGCGCTGCCATCACACAAGCTGAGGTGCTACCACCCGGAAATAGACCCACATGCAGAGTTGCTGTCACCCTGAAAAAGACCCACACGCGGAGGCGCTGCCATCACACACGCGGATTCAATGCCTCACATGGCAGAGGCAGTGCCATCACACACGCGGAGGCGCTGCCACCCTGAAATATACCACACGCGGAGGCGCTGCCACCCTGAAATATACCACATGCGGAGGCGCTGCCACCCTGAAATAGACCCACATGCAGATTCACTGCCACCCTGAAATAGACCCACACATGGGGGCGCTGCCATCACAAAACAGAGTCGATGCCTCACATGGCAGAGGCAGTGCCATCACACACGTGGAGGCGCTACCACCCTGAAATATACCCACACGCGGAGGTGCTGCCACCCTGAAATTGACCCATATGCAGAGGCGCTGCCATCACACACGCGGAGGTGCTGCCATCACACAAGCGGAGTTGATGCTTCACATGGCGGAGGCAGTGCCATCACACATGCGAGGCGCTGCCACCCTGAAATAGACCCACATGCGGAGGCGCTGCCATCACACACACAGAGGTGCTGCCATCGCACACACTGAGGCGAGCCATCACGCACACTGAGGCGCTACCACCCTGAAATAGACCCACATGCAGAGTTGCTGCCACCCTGAAATAGACACACATGCGGAGGCGCTGCCATCACACATGCGGAGTCGATGCCTCACATAGCGGAGGCAGTGCCATCACATATGCCGAGGCACTGCCACCCTGAAATATACCCACACGCGGAGGTGTTGCCACCCTGAAATAGATCCACATGCGGAGGCACTGCCACCCTGAAATAGACCCACATGCAGAGTCACTGCCACCTTGAAATAGACCCACACGCAGAGGCGCTGCCATCACACATGTGGAGGTGCTGCCACTCTGAAATATACCCACATGCAGAGGCGCTGCCATCACACACGCGCTGCCATCACACACGCGGATTTGATGCCTCACATGGCAGAGGCAGTGCCATCACACATGCAGAGGCACTGCCACCCTGAAATAGACCCACATGCGGAGGCGCTGCCATCACACACGCAGAGGCGCTGCCATCACACACGCAGAGGCGCTGCCATCACACACGCAGAGGCGCTGCCATCACACACGCTGAGGCACTACCACCCTGAAATAGACCCGCATGCAGCGTTGCTGCCACCTTGAAATAGACCCACACACGGAGGCGCTGCCATCACACATGTGGAGTCAATGCCTCACATGGCGGAGGCAGTGCCATCACACACGCGGAGGTGCTGCCACCCTGAAATATACCACACGCAGAGGCACTACCACCCTGAAATAGACCCACATGCAGAGTTGCTGCCACCCTGAAATAGACCCACACGCAGAGGCGCTGCCATCATACACACGGAGTCGATGCCTCACATGGCTGAGGCAGTGCCATCACACATGTGGAGGCACTGCCACCCTGAAATATACCAACACGCGGAGGCGCTGCCATCACACATGTGGAGGTGCTGCCACTCTGAAATAGACCCACATGCAGAGTTGCTGCCACCCTGAAATTGACCCACATACGGAGGTGCTGCCATCACACACGCGGAGGTGCTGCCATCACACACGTGGAGTTGATGCCTCACATGACGGAGGTAGTGCCATCACACATGCGAGGTGCTGCCACCCTGAAATAGACCCACATGCGGAGGCGCTGCCATCACACCCACAGAGGCGCTGCCATCACACATCCTGAGGCGAGCCATCACACACGCTGAGGCGCTACCATCCTGAAATAGACCCACATGCAGAGCTGCTGCCACCCTGAAATAGAACCACATGCGGAAGCACTGCCATCACACACACAGAGTCGATGCCTCACATGACGGAGGCAGTGCCATCACACACGCTGAGGCGCTGCCACTCTGAAAATAGACCCACATGCAGAGTCACTGCCACCCTGAAATAGACCCACATGCGGAGGTGCTGCATCACACACGTAGAGGTGCTGCCATCACACACGCTGAGGCGAGCCATCACACACTCAGAGTTGATGCCTCACATGGCGGAGGCAGTGCCATCACACATGCGAGGCGCTGCCACCCTGAAATAGACCCACATGCGGAGGTGCTGCCATCACACACGTAGAGGTGCTGCCATCACACACGTAGAGGTGCTGCCATCACACACGCTGAGGAACTGCCATCCTGAAATAGACCCACATGCAGAGTTGCTGCCACCCTGAAATAGACCCACACGCGGAGGCGCTGCCATCACACACACAGAGTCGATGCCTCACATGACGGAGGCAGTGCCATCACACACGCTGAGGCGCTGCCACTCTGAAAATAGACCCAACAACCAAAAGCTCAGGACATTACACGAGGGGTCTGTGGAAGTGCACTAAGAGCATAGGAGCCCAAGTAAAGAAAGGGGAGAGGATCCCCCCACTTATAAGCGACTAAAGATGGAGAAGTAGGAACCCTGCAACTAGAACGGAACATCTCACCGAGAGTGCACGAGATGAAGCGTGAGCTGTGCACAGAATCCCTGGACGCTCATGGTATCTAAGATGCCAAGATCTGTCAAATGCTCTAGGGTGCTTGCTTGCTTGCCGGGGTGCCCTGAGAAAGCATTGGCACAAGCCTCCAACTGGATGACGGTATCTTGGGAACATACACCATGACCTAAAGGAATCGAGTCATTGGACAATAAACTACGTCTCTTTGCTTTTTACTGATCAAATGGATTTATTACCATTGGCGCAGACGGATCACCCGCCTCCTTCCCGTGCACACATTCTGTGGCGCTGTGTTTGGAGAGTCTGGTGTGGACACCAGTTTGAAGGTCTCCTGGGGTTGTGCGGGCACAGCCTGGTGTGGGCAGAAGTTTAAAGGTCTCCTGGTGTTGTGCAGGGAATAGCCTGGTGTGGGCAGCAGTTTGAAGGTATCCTGGTGAGGGCACAGCCTGGTGTGGGCAGAAGTTTGAGGGTCTCCTGGTGTTGTGCGGGAATAGCCTGGTGTGGGCAGCAGTTTGAAGGTATCCTGGTGAGCTCACAGCCTGGTGTGGGCAGAAGTTTGAGGGTCTCCTGGTGTTGTGCGGGAATAGCCTGGTGTGGGCAGCAGTTTGACGGTCTCCTGGTGTTGTGCGGGAATAGCCTGGTGTGGGCAGCAGTTTGACGGTCTCCTGGTGTTGTGCGGGAATAGCCTGGTGTGGGCAGCAGTTTGACGGTCTCCTGGTGTTGTGTGCTCACATCATCGTGTGGGAAGCAGCTTGAAGGTATCCTGGTGAGGGCACAGCCTGGTGTGGGCAGAAGTTTGAGGGTCTCCTGGTGTTGTGCCGGAATAGCCTGGTGTGGGCAGCAGTTTGAGGGTCTCCTGGTGTTGTGTGCTCACATCATCGTGTGGGAAGCAGCTTGAAGGTATCCTGGTGAGGGCACAGCCTGGTGTGGGCAGAAGTTTGAGGGTCTCCTGGTGTTGTGCGGGGAATAGCCTGGTGTGGGCAGCAGTTTGAGGGTCTCCTGGTGTTGTGCGGGGAATAGCCTGGTGTGGGCAGCAGTTTGAGGGTCTCCTGGTGTTGTGCGGGGAATAGCCTGGTGTGGGCAGCAGTTTGAGGGTCTCCTGGTGTTGTGCGGGGAATAGCCTGGTGTGGGCAGCAGTTTGAGGGTCTCCTGGTGTTGTGCGGGGAATAGCCTGGTGTGGGCAGCAATTTGATGGCCTCCTGGCATTGGCTTGCTAACCTTCTGTGGGCATTGCTTGGGCGATCTCCTTGCGTTGTGTTGGCAAAGCCTGCTATGGGCAGAATGTGAAAGATTGTCTTGGCATTCTATTGGCACCGGTTGGTATGATTAGAAGTCTGACGCATTCTATTGGCACTGTTTGAACGTTTTCTCGTTTTAACAATGGCAGAGCTTTACGTGGACAGAGGTGTTAAGGTCTCTTGGGGCGGCTGGCACAGAATGAGTGTTGGCTACAGGGATAGGGGTTTCTGGTCTTGTGCTGCCAGGGTCTGGTGTGACTAGAGGGCTCTGGCTTTTCCTGGTGGTCTGCTGGCACAGTCCGCTGTTTGCACAGGTTTGACGTTTTCTTTGCGTTTTAAGCTGCTATGACTTGGCTTGGCTAGAAGTCGGGGTTGTGCTTGCAGGCGCCGCTGTGGGCAGAAGCTTGAAGGGTGCCTCTGAGTTGTGTTGTGCAGCTCGGTTGAGGCAGATGCTTGAAGGCTTGTTTGCTTGTGTCCTGTATACATTTGGAGGGTTTCTTGGCCTAGTGTTGGCGCAGGCTGGTGCAGGGAGATATTTACTGGTTTGTCTGCTTCTGTCCTGTTACCCCTTTTTGTGCACAGAAGTTTACATATTTCTTGTTTTTGTGTTGGCAGAATTTCCGTGCACAGACGTCTGAAGGTCTCCTGGTGAAGTGGTGCCACAGACTGGTCCTGGCAGAAGCGTGGAGGTTATTTTTGGTCCGTGCTGGCATAGCCCAGTGTGGTTGGAAGTGCACTCCTCACCCTCATTGAAGTAGGATGGCCCTCATCAAGTGTATAGCTGCAGCCTTTGCGGTTGTGACTGCGTTCGTGATCGGAGCCATGGTAATGAAGTTTGCGGTCCCTATAGACCTCCCTGATTGGCTGCAGCATATGGCACAGGAAAGGCACAATACCTACAGCCAGGAGCTCATGGACGAGATCAAAGCAGAGAACATTGACTCCAACCTCAAGTAAGTACCAGACCCTGCCTGGCGGTGGCGAAAGCAACTCAGCAACAGGCTGTGATCCGATGCTGACCGGCCCAGACAGGCAGAACTCTCATGTCAGTAACGGAGAACATAGCTTAGATTCAGCAGCAAAGACACAGGGCTGTGGAGTCAGCAACACTCGTGTATAGGCGCGTTACAAATACCATATCATATCAGGAGCTTAAACTCAGCAACCCTAAAACTGGAGCTTAGATTCAGCAACAAAGACGCAGGGCTGTGGCGTCAGCAACACAGAGGCAGGAGCTTAAACTCAGCAACCCTAAAACTGGAGCTTAGATTCAGCAGCAAAGACACAGGGCTGTGGTGTCAGCAACACATAGGCAAGAGCTTAAACTCAGCAACCCTAAAACTGTAACTTAGATTCAGCAACAAAGACGCAGGCTGTGGCGTCAGCAACACAGAGGCAGGAGCTTAAACTCAGCAACACTAAAACATTACCTTAGATTCAGCAACAAAGACGCAGGGCTGTGGTGTCAGCAAAACAGAGGCATGAACTTAAACTCAGCAACACTAAAACAGGACCTTAGATTCAGCAACAAAGACGCAGGGGTGTGGTGTCAGCAAAACAGAGGCAGTATCTTAAACTCAGCAAAACTAAAACAGGAACTTAGATTCAGAAACAAAGACACAGGGCTCTGGTGTCAGAAACACAGAGGCAGGAGCTTAAATTTAGCAACACTAAAACAGGAGCTTAGATTCGGCAACAAAGACACAGGGCAGTGGTGTCAGTAAAACAGAGCCAGGAGCTTAAAGTCAGCAACACTAAAACAGGATCTTAAAGTCAGCAACAAAGATGCAAGGCTGTGGTGTCAGCAAAACAGAGGCAAAAGCTTGAAGTCAGCAACACTAAAACAGGAGCTTAAAGTCAGCAACAAAGATGCAGGGCTGTGGTGACAGCAAAACAAAGGCAGGAGCTTAAACTCAGCAACACTAAAACAGGAGCTTAGATTCAGCAACAAAGACGCAGGGCTGTGGTGTCAGCAACACAGAGTCAGGAGCTTAAACTCAGCAACACTAAAACAGGAGCTTAGATTCAGCAACAAAGACACAGGGCTGTGGTGTCAGCAACACAGAGGCAGGAGCTTAAAATCAGCAACACTAAAACAGGAGCTTAAAGTCAGCAACAAAGATGCAGGGCTGTGGTGTCAGCAAAAGAAAGGCAGAAGCTTAAAGTCAGCAACACTAAACCAGGAGCTTAGATTCAGCAACAAAGATGCAGGGCTGTGGTGTCAGCAACACAGAGGCAGGAGCGTAAGTTCAGCAACACTAAAATAGGAGCTTAAGTTCAGCAAAACAGAAGCAGGAGCTTGAGTTCAGCAATACCTGTCAGGGCATTGATGCTAGAAAGACAGAGAAATTAGCTTAAGTTCAGCAGCACGAAAACAGGAGCTTATATTCAGCAACACATAGTTAGGACTGTGATGCCAGCAACAAAGAGACAGGCGTTTACATTCTGCAACACTGAGACGTTGGCTTGAATGGGGCAACACGGAGACTGATGCCAGGAACACAGAGCCAGGTGCTTAGACTCAGAATCAGCGAGACTGGAGCTAAATTCAGAAACACAAAGGCTGGGATGTGAAGTTATGTTATGCTATGTTGATATTATACCGTGCCCCGCTACCACCCAGGGGCAGTCGCCAGGCACTCACGTGGCTCTGCAAGAAAGAGGACAGGGTTGGTTAGTGAGGGTAGAGGGATAGGATAGGTCCAGAACCAGGATAGACTGGTGTCTGTGTGTGTTGGTTTGCAGATGGTTTATTGCGTGCACTGACTTGTTCTATCTGTACGGGTAGGTCCAATGCCTGGGTTGTTTCTATGTGAATTCTTGTTATGTTTGGGTGTGTCTCTGTGTTTTATGTGTAGATTGGATGGTATTTAAGGTTGTGGTTGTGCGCACTGGCTAGTTGTATCCGTATGGGTATGGTCCAATGCCTGGCATTGTTTGTAGTATGCAAGTGTTATTTATGTTGGGGGGGGTGTTTGTGTGTAGTTTGTCTAGGCCGTGGGCGTGTGTGGCACAAGGGAAGTGTGTTGAAGGGGTGCAGGAGCGGGGTGGTTAGTACATTGGCTACTCTCCAAGTTCTTCTAAGTGACTAATCTTCACAATCCTATCTAGTGATACGCATGGTTAATTTCTCAATCTATCTAACTGTGAATCGTGGCTAATCTTCACAGATCTAAGTGCAACGCGTGGCTAATGATCGAACATCTAAGTGTGGTACATTGTCAATCTTCACAATTCCATCTAGGTGAGACGCGTGTCTAGTCCTTGCAATTGATAAATGCAGAATATGGCTACTTTACACAATTAGACAAGAGCAGAATATGGGTAACCTTACACAACTTGGTTAAATTGAAGAAATTACTGACTAACACAATTTGGCTAAGTGCGATACATGGCAAGTCCTCAACACAGAACAATGCAACACTGCATAGGCAGTGCTTTGATAACTGTAACAAGTAATCAGGAGCTTAAATTCAGGAATATAGAGGCAGGACTCAGATGCTAGAAATAGAGAGATAGGAATTTGAAATCAGCAACACATGGATAGGGCAGCGATGTTTGTAACAGAGACATGTACTTTTGGTCAGCAACATGGACACAGGGTGGGGATTTCTGTAGCAAAGTCAGGAGCTTGAAATCAGCAATATAAAGACCGTCAGGGTGGTCTGAAAAATAAAGGACGAAGCCTGAAGTCAGCATTTTAGAGACAGCTGTAATGTCAGCAACAGTGAGGCAGGAGCTCAAAGTCAGCCTCTTGGAGGCAGCTGCAGTAACAGCAACACAGAGAAGAGTTTCAAGTCAGCAAAAGGTATTTGGACTCTATGTCAGAGGTCTGGCACTAGGTGCTGCCTTCCTTAGAAATTATGCCAGAGCCACAGACCTGCCACAGGAGTACGGCTCTAGTGTCTCATCCGCAGGGATGGGAGAGGTGGGGAAGTAAGTCTGAGGAAGGCAGGGCAGGGTAGGAGGACTCGAGGTGTGCTTTTCCTTTTTTGAGGTGGGGTAGGGAATGAGGACTCCAGGTGGGCTTTTGCTTTTTTGAGGTGGAGGGTAGGGTATAAGGACTCCAGGTGGGCTTTTCCTTTTTTGAGGTGGGGGTAAGGTATGAGGACTCTAGGTGGGCTTTTAATTTTTGAGGTGGGGGGTAGGGTATAAGGACTCCAGGTGGGTTTTTCCTTTTCTGAGGTGGGGTTGGGTATGAGGACTCCAGGTGGGCTTTTCCTGTTTTGAGGTGCGGTAGGGTATAAGGACTCCAGGAGGGCTATAGCTGTTTGAGGTGGGGTTGGCTATGAGGACTCTAGTTGGGCTTCTCCTGTTTTGTGGTGGGGAGTAGGGTATAAGGACTCCAGGTGGGCTATATCTTTTTGAGGTGGGGTTGGCTATGAGGACTCTAGATGGGCTTTTCCTGTTTTGTGGTGGGGGTAGGGTATAAGGACTCCAGGTGGGTTATAGCTATTTGAAGTGGAGTAGGGAATGAGGACTCCAGGTGGGCTTTACATTTTTGAGGTGGGTGTAGGGTATAAGGACTCCAGGTGGGCTTTTCCTGTTTTGAGGTAGGATAGGTTATGAGGACTTCAGGTGGGCTATAGCTGTTTGAGGTGGGGTTGGCTATGAGGACTCTAGGTGAGCATTTCCTGTTTTGAGGAGGGGTTGGGAATGAGGACTCCAGATGGACTTTTCCTTTTTTGAAGTGGGGGTTGGGTATGAGGACTCCAGGTTGGCATTTCCTGTTTTGAGGTGGGGTAGGGTATGAGGACTCCAGGGGCACTTTCGCTGTTTGAGGTGGAGTTGGGTATGAGGACTCCAGGTAGGCTTTACCTGTTTTGAGGTGGGGCTGGGTATAAGGACTCCAGATGGACTTTCCCTGTTTTGAGGTGGGATAGGGAATGCGGACTCCAGGTGGGCTTTTCCGTTTTTGAGGTGGGGGTTAGGGTATATGGACTCCAGGTGGGCTTTTCCCTTTTTAAGGTGGGGTAATGAATGAGGACTCCAGGTGGACATTTCTTTCTCTGAGGTGGGGTTGGGTATGGGGACTCCATGTGGGCATTTCTTGTTTTGAAGTGGGTTAGGGTAGGAGGACTCCAGGTGGGCTATAGCTGTTTGAGGTGGGGTTGGGTATAAGGACTCCAGGTGGGCATTTTCTGTTTTGAGGTGGGGTAGGGTATGTGGACTACAGGTGGGCTGTAGCTGTTTAAGGTTGGGTTGGGTATGAGGACTCCAGGTGGGCTTTTCCTGTTTTGAGGTGGTGTAGGGTATGAGGACTCCAGGTGGGCTTTAGCTGTTTGAGGTGGGGTTGGGTATGAGTACGCCAGATGGGCTTTTCCTGTTTTGAGGTGGGGTAGGGTATGAGGACTCCAGGTGGGCTTTAGCTGTCTGAGGTGGGGTTGGGTATGAGTACTCCAGATGGGCTTTTCCTGTTTTGAGGTGGAGTAGGGTATGAGGACTCCAGGTGGGCTATAGCTGTTTGAGGTCGGGTTGGGTATGAGGACTCCAGGTGGGTGTTTCCTGTTTTGAGGTGGGGTAGGGTATGAGGATTCCAGGTGGGCTTCAGCTGTTTGAGGTGGGGTTGGGTTTGAGTACTCCAGATGGGCTTTCCCTGTTTTGAGGTGGGTTGGGTATGAGGACTGCAGATGGGCTTTTCCTTTTTTGAGGTGGGTTTGGGTATGAGGACTCCGGGTGGGCATTTCCTGTTTTGAGGTGGGGTAGTGTATGAGGACTCCAGGTAGACTTTAGCTGTTTGAGGTGGAGTTGGGTATGAGGACTCCAAGTGGGCTTTAAATGTTTTGAGGTGGGGTTGAGTATGAGGACTCCAGGTGGGCTTTTCCTGTTTTGAGGTGGGGCGTAGGGTATAAGGACTCCAGATGGGCTTTTCCCGTTTTGAGGTGGGGTAGGGAATGAGGACTCCAGGTGGGCATTTCCTTTTTTGAGGTGGGGGTTAGGGTATACAGACTCCTGGTGGGCTTTTCCCTTTTTAAGGTGGGACAATGAATGAGGACTCCAGGTGGACTTTTCTTTCTCTGAGGTGGGGTAGGGTATGTGGACTACAGATGGGCTTTAGCTGTTTGGGATGGGATTGGGTATGAGTACTCCAGATGGGCTTTTCCTGTTTTGATTTGGGGTAGGGTATGAGGACTCCAGGTGTGCTATAGCTGTTTAAGGTGGGGTTGGGTATGAGGACTCCAGGTGGGCTTTTCCTGTTTGAGGTGGGGTAGGGTATGAGGACTCCAGGTGGGATTTAGCTGTTTGAGGTGGGGTTGGGTATGAGTACTCCAGATGGGCTTTTCCTGTTTTGAGGTGGGGTAGGGTATGAGGACTCCAAGTGGGATTTAGCTGTTTGAGGTGGGGTTTGGTATGAGTACTCCAGATGGGCTTTTCCTGTTTTGAGGTGGGGTTGCGTATGAGGACTCCAGGTGGGCTATAGCTGTTTGAGGTGGGGTAGGGAATGAGGACTACAGTGTGCTTTTCCTTTTTTGAGTTGGGTTAGGGATTGAGGACTCCAGGTGGGCTTTTGCTTTTTTGAGGTGGGGGTAGGGTATACAGACTCCAGGTGGGCTTTTCCTGTTTTGAGGTGGGATACGGTATGAGGACTCTAGGTGGGCTTTTCATTTTTGAGGTGGGGGGTAGGGTATAAGGACTCCAGGTGGGCTTTTCCTTTTCTGAGGTGGGGTTGGGTATGAGGACTCCAGGTGGGCATTTCCTGTTTTGAGGGGGGGGAGGGTATGAGGACTCCAGGTGGGCTATAGCTGTTTGAGGTGGGGTTGGGTATGCAGACTCCAGGTGGGCATTCCTGTTTTGAGGTGGGGCAGTGTATGAGGACTCCAGGTGGGCTTTAGCTGTTTGAGGTGGAGTTGGGTTTGAGGACTACAGGTGGGCTTTTCCTGTTTTGAGGTGCGGTAGGGTATGAGGACTCCAGGTGGGCTATAGCTGTTTGAGGTGGGGTTGGCTATGAGGACTCTAGATGGGCTTTTCCTGTTTTGTGGTGGGGGTAGTGTATGAGGACTCCAGGTAGACTTTAGCTGTTTGAGGTGGAGTTGGGTATGAGGACTCCAAGTGGGCTTTAAATGTTTTGAGGTGGGGTTGAGTATGAGGACTCCAGGTGGGCTTTTCCTGTTTTGAGGTGGGGCGTAGGGTATAAGGACTCCAGATGGGCTTTTCCCGTTTTGAGGTGGGGTAGGGAATGAGGACTCCAGGTGGGCATTTCCTTTTTTGAGGTGGGGGTTAGGGTATACAGACTCCTGGTGGGCTTTTCCCTTTTTAAGGTGGGACAATGAATGAGGACTCCAGGTGGACTTTTCTTTCTCTTAGGTGGGGCTGGGTATGGAGACTCCATGTGGGCATTTCCTGTTTTGAAGTGGGGTAGGGTAGGAGGACTCAAGGTGGGCTATAGCTGTTTGAGGTGGGGTTGGGTATAAGGACTCCAGGTAGACTTTAGCTGTTTGAGGTGGAGTTGGGTATGAGGACTCCGGGTGGGCATTTCCTGTTTTGAGGTGGGGTAGTGTATGAGGACTCCAGGTAGACTTTAGCTGTTTGAGGTGGAGTTGGGTATGAGGACTCCAAGTGGGCTTTAAATGTTTTGAGGTGGGGTTGAGTATGAGGACTCCAGGTGGGCTTTTCCTGTTTTGAGGTGGGGCGTAGGGTATAAGGACTCCAGATGGGCTTTTCCCGTTTTGAGGTGGGGTAGGGAATGAGGACTCCAGGTGGGCATTTCCTTTTTTGAGGTGGGGTTAGGGTATACAGACTCCTGGTGGGCTTTTCCCTTTTTAAGGTGGGACAATGAATGAGGACTCCAGGTGGACTTTTCTTTCTCTGAGGTGGGGCTGGGTATGGAGACTCCATGTGGGCATTTCCTGTTTTGAAGTGGGGTAGGGTAGGAGGACTCCAGGTGGGCTATAGCTGTTTGAGGTGGGGTTGGGTATAAGGACTCCAGATGGGCATTTCCTGTTTTGAGGTGGGGTAGGGTATGTGGACTACAGATGGGCTTTAGCTGTTTGGGATGGGATTGGGTATGAGTACTCCAGATGGGCTTTTCCTGTTTTGATTTGGGGTAGGGTATGAGGACTCCAGGTGTGCTATAGCTGTTTAAGGTGGGGTTGGGTATGAGGACTCCAGGTGGGCTTTTCCTGTTTGAGGTGGGGTAGGGTATGAGGACTCCAGGTGGGATTTAGCTGTTTGAGGTGGGGTTGGGTATGAGTACTCCAGATGGGCTTTTCCTGTTTTGAGGTGGGGTAGGGTATGAGGACTCCAAGTGGGATTTAGCTGTTTGAGGTGGGGTTGGGTATGAGTACTCCAGATGGGCTTTTCCTGTTTTGAGGTGGGGTTGCGTATGAGGACTCCAGGTGGGCTATAGCTGTTTGAGGTGGGGTAGGGAATGAGGACTACAGTGTGCTTTTCCTTTTTTGAGTTGGGTTAGGGATTGAGGACTCCAGGTGGGCTTTTGCTTTTTTGAGGTGGGGGTAGGGTATACAGACTCCAGGTGGGCTTTTCCTGTTTTGAGGTGGGATACGGTATGAGGACTCTAGGTGGGCTTTTAATTTTTGAGGTGGGGGGTAGGGTATAAGGACTCCAGGTGGGCTTTTCCTTTTCTGAGGTGGGGTTGGGTATGAGGACTCCAGGTGGGCATTTCCTGTTTTGAGGGGGGGAGGGTATGAGGACTCCAGATGGGCTATAGCTGTTTGAGGTGGGGTTGGGTATGCAGACTCCAGGTGGGCATTCCTGTTTTGAGGTGGGGCAGTGTATGAGGACTCCAGGTGGGCTTTAGCTGTTTGAGGTGGAGTTGGGTTTGAGGACTACAGGTGGGCTTTTCCTGTTTTGAGGTGCGGTAGGGTATGAGGACTCCAGGTGGGCTATAGCTGTTTGAGGTGGGGTTGGCTATGAGGACTCTAGATGGGCTTTTCCTGTTTTGTGGTGGGGGTAGGGTATAAGGACTCCAGGTGGGTTATAGCTATTTGAGGTGGAGTAGGGAATGAGGACTCCAGGTGGGCTTTTCCTTTTCTGAGGTGGGGTTGGGTATGAGGACTCCAGGTGGGCATTTACTGTTTTGAGGGGGGGAGGTTATGAGGACTCCAGGTGGGCTATAGCTTTTTGTGGTGGGGTTGGGTATGCAGACTCCAGGTGGGCATTCCTGTTTTGAGGTGGGGCAGTGTATGAGGACTCCAGGTGGGCTTTAGCTGTTTGAGGTGGAGTTGGGTATGAGGACTCCAGGTGGGCTTTTCCTGTTTTGAGGTGGGGTTGGGTATGAGGACTCCAGGTGGGCTTTTCCTGTTTTGAGGTGGGGTAGGGAATGAGGACTCCAGGTGGGCTTTTCCTTCTTCGAGGTGGGGGTAGGGTATAAGGACTCCAGGTGGGCTATAGATGTTTGAGGTGGGGTTGGATATGAGGACTACAGATGTATGAGGACTCCAGGTGGACTTTTCTTTCTCTGAGGTGGGGTTGGGTATGGGGAATTCATGTGGCCATTTCCTGTTTTGAAGTGGGCTAGAGTAGGAGGACTCCAGGTGGGCTATAGCTGTTTGAGGTGGGGTTGGGTATAAGGACTCCAGGTGGGCATTTTCTGTTTTGAGGTAGGATAGGGTATGAGGACTTCAGGTGGGGGTTTCCTGTTTTGAGGTGGGGTAGGGCATGAGGACTCAAGGTGCGCTTTTCCTTTTTTGAGGTTGGGGTTAGGGTATATGGACTTCAGGTGGGCTTTTCCCTTTTTAAGGTGGGGTAATGAATGAGGACTTCAGGTGGACCTTTCTTTCTCTGAGGTGGGGTTGGGTATGGGGACTCCATGTGGCATTTCCTGTTTTGAAGAGAGGTAGGGTTGGCGGACTCCATGTGGGCTATAGCTGTTTGAGGTGGGGTTGGGTATGAGGACTCCAGGTTGGCATTTCCTGTTTTGAGGTTGGGTAGGGTATGTGGACTACAGGTGGGCTTTAGCTGTTTGAGGTGGGGTTGGGTATGAGTACTCCAGATGGGTTTTTCCTGTTTTGAGGTGGGGTAGGGTATGAGGACTCCAGGTGAACTTTTCCTGTTTTGAGGTGGGGTAGGGTATGAGGACTCCAGATGGGCTTTAGCTGTTTGAGGTGGGGTTGGGTATGAGTACTCCAGATGGGCTTTTCCTGTTTTGAGGTGGGGTTGGGTATGAGGACTCCAGATGGGTTTTTCCTGTTTTGAGGTGGGGTAGAGTATGAGGCTCCAGGTGAGCTTTTCCTGTTTTGAGGTGGGGTAGGGTATGAGGACTCCAGATGGGCCTTAGCTGTTTGAGGTGGGGTTGGGTATGAGTACTCCAGATGGGATTTTCCTGTTTTGAGGAGGGGTTAGGTATGAGGACTCCAGATGGGCTTTTCCTTTTTTGAAGTGGGGGTTGGGTATGAGGACTCCAGGTTGGCTTTCCTGTTTTGAGGTGGGGTAGGGTATGAGGACTCCAGGGGTGCTTTAGCTGTTTGAGGTGGAGTTGGGTATGAGGACTCCAGGTAGGCTTTACCTGTTTTGAGGTGGGGTTGGGTATGAGGACTCCAGGTGGGCTTTTCCTGTTTTGAGGTAGGATAGGTTATGAGGACTTCAGGTGGGCTATAGCTGTTTGAGGTGGGGTTGGCTATGAGGACTCTAGGTGAGCATTTCCTGTTTTGAGGAGGGGTTGGGAATGAGGACTCCAGATGGGCTTTTCCTTTTTTGAAGTGGGGGTTGGGTATGAGAACTCCAGGGGCGCTTTCGCTGTTTGAGGTGGAGTTGGGTATGAGGACTCCAGGTAGGCTTTACCTGTTTTGAGGTGGGGTTGGGTATAAGGACTCCGGATGGGCTTTCCCTGTTTTTAGGTGGGATAGGGAATGCGGACTCCAGGTGGGCTTTTCCGTTTTTGAGGTGGGGGTTAGGGTATATGGACTCCAGGTGGGCTTTTCCCTTTTTAAGGTGGGGTAATGAATGAGGACTCCAGGTGGACATTTCTTTCTCTGAGGTGGGGTTGGGTATGAGGACTCCAGGTGGGCATTTCCTGTTTTGAGGGGGGGAGGGTATGAGGACTCCAGGTGGGCTATAGCTGTTTGAGGTGGGGTTGGGTATGCAGACTCCAGGTGGGCATTCCTGTTTTGAGGTGGGGCAGTGTATGATGACTCCAGGTGGCCTTTAGCTGTTTGAGGTGGAGTTGGGTATGAGGACTCCAGGTGGGCTTTTCCTTTTCTGAGGTGGGGTTGGGTATGAGGACTCCAGGTGGGCATTTCCTGTTTTGAGGGGGGGAGGGTATGAGGACTCCAGGTGGGCTATAGCTGTTTGAGGTGGGGTTGGGTATGCAGACTCCAGGTGGGCATTCCTGTTTTGAGGTGGGGCAGTGTATGAGGACTCCAGGTGGGCTTTAGCTGTTTGAGGTGGAGTTGGGTATGAGGACTCCAGGTGGGCTTTTCATGTTTTGAGGTGGGGTTGGGTATGAGGACTCCAGGTGGGCTTTTCCTGTTTTGAGGTGGGGTAGGGTATGAGGACTCCAGGTGGGCTTTTCCTGTTTTGAGGCGGGGGTAGGGTATAAGGACTCCAGGTGGGCTTTTCCTGTTTTGAGGTGGGGTAGGGAATGAGGACTCCAGGTGGGCTTTTCCTTCTTCGAGGTGGGGGTAGGGTATAAGGACTCCAGGTGGGCTATAGATGTTTGAGGTGGGGTTGGATATGAGGACTCCAGATGGTATGAGGACTCCAGGTGGACTTTTCTTTCTCTGAGGTGGGGTTGGGTATGGGGACTTCATGTGGCCATTTCCTGTTTTGAAGTGGGCTAGAGTAGGAGGACTCCAGGTGGGCTATAGCTGTTTGAGGTGGGGTTGGGTATAAGGACTCAAGGTGGGCATTTTCTGTTTTGAGGTAGGATAGGGTATGAGGACTTCAGGTGGGGGTTTCCTGTTTTGAGGTGGGGTAGGGCATGAGGACTCCAGGTGGGCTTTTCCTTTTTTGAGGTTGGGGTTAGGGTATACGGACTCCAGGTGGGCTTTTCCCTTTTTAAGGTGGGGTAATGAATGAGGACTCCAGGTGGACCTTTCTTTCTCTGAGGTGGGGTTGGGTATGGGGACTCCATGTGGGCATTTCCTGTTTTGAAGAGAGGTAGGGTAGGCGGACTCCATGTGGGCTATAGCTGTTTGAGGTGGGGTTGGGTATGAGGACTCCAGGTTGGCATTTCCTGTTTTGAGGTTGGGTAGGGTATGTGGACTACAGGTGGGCTTTAGCTGTTTGAGGTGGGGTTGGGTATGAGCACTCCAGGGGCGCTTTCGCTGTTTGAGGTGGAGTTGGGTATGAGGCCTCCAGGTAGGCTTTACCTGTTTTGAGGTGGGGTTGGGTATAATGACTCCAGATGGGCTTTCCCTGTTTTGAGGTGGGATAGGGAATGCGGACTCCAGGTGGGCTTTTCCGTTTTTGAGGTGGGGGTTAGGGTATATGGACTCCAGGTGGGCTTTTCCCTTTTTAAGGTGGGGTAATGAATGAGGACTCCAGGTGGACTTTTCTTTCTCTAAGGTGGGGTTGGGTATGAGGACTCCATGTGGGCTATAGCTGTTTGAGGTGGGGTTGGGTATGCAGACTCCAGGTGGGCATTCCTGTTTTGAGGTGGGGCAGTGTATGATGACTCCAGGTGGGCTTTAGCTGTTTGAGGTGGAGTTGGGTATGAGGACTCCAGATGGGCTTTTCCTTTTCTGAGGTGGGTTTGGGTATGAGGCCTCCAGGTGGGCATTTCCTGTTTTGAGGGGGGAGGGTATGAGGACTCCAGGTGGGCTATAGCTGTTTGAGGTGGGGTTGGGTATGCAGACTCCAGGTGGGCATTCCTGTTTTGAGGTGGGGCAGTGTATGAAGACTCCAGGTGGGCTTTAGCTGTTTGAGGTGGAGTTGGGTATGAGGACTCCAGGTGGGCTTTTCCTGTTTTGAGGTGGGGTAGGGTATGAGGACTTCACGTGGGCTTTTCCTGTTTTGAGGCAGGGGGTAGGGTATAAGGACTCCAGGTGGGCTTTTCCTGTTTTGAGGTGGGGTAGGGAATGAGGACTCCAGGTGTGCTTTTCCTTCTTCGAGGTGGGGGTAGGGTATAAGGACTCCAGGTGGGCTATAGATGTTTGAGGTGGGGTTGGATATGAGGACTCCAGATGGTATGAGGACTCCAGGTGGACTTTTCTTTCTCTGAGGTGGGCTTGGGTATGGGGACTTCATGTGGCCATTTCCTGTTTTGAAGTGGGCTAGAGTAGGAGGACTCCAGGTGGGCTATAGCTGTTTGAGGTGGGGTTGGGTATAAGGACTCCAGGTGGGCATTTTCTGTTTTGAGGTAGGATAGGGTATGAGGACTTCAGGTGGGGGTTTCCTGTTTTGAGGTGGGGTAGGGCATGAGGACTCCAGGTGGGCTTTTCCTTTTTTGAGGTTGGGGTTAGGGTATACCGGCTCCAGGTGGGCTTTTCCCTTTTTAAGGTGGGGTAATGAATGAGGACTCCAGGTGGACCTTTCTTTCTCTGAGGTGGGGTTGGGTATGGGGACTCCATGTGGGCATTTCCTGTTTTGAAGAGAGGTAGGGTAGGCGGACTCCATGTGGGCTATAGCTGTTTGAGGTGGGGTTGGGTATGAGGACTCCAGGTTGGCATTTCCTGTTTTGAGGTTGGGTAGGGTATGTGGACTACAGGTGGGCTTTAGCTGTTTGAGGTGGGGTTGGGTATGAGTACTCCAGATGGGTTTTTCCTGTTTTGAGGTGGGGTAGGGTAGGAGGACTCCAGGTGAACTTTTCCTGTTTTGAGGTGGGGTAGGGTATGAGGACTCCAGATGGGCTTTAGCTGTTTGAGGTGGGGTTGGGTATGAGTACTCCAGATGGGCTTTTCCTGTTTTGAGGTGGGGTTGGGTATGAGGACTCCAGATGGGTTTTTCCTGTTTTGAGGTGGGGTAGAGTATGAGGACTCCAGGTGAGCTTTTCCTGTTTTGAGGTGGGGTAGGGTATGAGGACTCCAGATGGGCCTTAGCTGTTTGAGGTGGGGTTGGGTATTAGTACTCCAGATGGGATTTTCCTGTTTTGAGGAGGGGTTAGGTATTAGGACTCCTGATGGGCTTTTCCTTTTTTGAAGTGGGGGTTGGGTATGAGGACTCCAGGTGGGCTTTTGCTGTTTTGAGGTAGGATAGGTTATGAGGACCTCAGGTGGGCTATAGCTGTTTGAGGTGAGGTTGGCTATGAGGACTCTAGGTGAGCATTTCCTGTTTTGAGGAGGGGTTGGGAATGAGGACTCCAGATGGGCCTTTCCTTTTTTGAAGTGGGGGTTGGGTATGAGGACTCCAGGTTGGCATTTCCTGTTTTGAGGTGGGGTGGGGTAGGGTATGAGAACTCCAGGGGCGCTTTCGCTGTTTGAGGTGGAGTTGGGTATGAGGACTCCAGGTAGGCTTTACCTGTTTTGAGGTGGGGTTGGGTATAAGGACACCAGATGGGCTTTCCCTGTTTTGAGGTGGGATAGGGAATGCGGACTCCAGGTGGGTTTTTCCGTTTTTGAGGTGGGGGTTAGGGTATATGGACCCCAGGTGGGCTTTTCCCTTTTTAAGGTGGGGTAATGAATGAGGACTCCAGGTGGACTTTTCTTTCTCCGAGGTGGGGTTGGGTATGGGGACTCCATGTGGGCATTTCCTGTATTGAAGTGGGTTAGGGTAGGAGGACTCCAGGTGGGCTATAGCTATTTGAGGTGGGGTTGGGTATAAGGCCTCCAGGTGGGCATTTTCTGTTTTGAGGTGGGGTAGGGTATGTGGACTACAGGTGGGCTATAGCTGTTTAAGGTTGGGTTGGGTATGAGGACTCCAGGTGGGCTTTTCCTGTTTTGAGGTGGTGTAGGGTATGAGGACTCCAGGTGGGCTTTAGCTGTTTGAGGTGGGGTAGGGCATAAGGACTCCAGGTGGACTTTAGCTGTTTGAGGTGGGGTTGGGTATGAGTACGCCAGATGGGCTTTTCCTGTTTTGAGGTGGGGTAGGGTATGAGGATTCCAGGTGGGCTTTAGCTGTCTGAGGTGGGGTTGGGTATGAGTACTCCAGATGGGCTTTTCCTGTTTTGAGGTGGAGTAGGGTGTGAGGACTCCAGGTGGGCTATAGCTGTTTGAGGTCGGGTTGGGAATGAGGACTCCAGGTGGGCGTTTCCTGTTTTGAGGTGGGGTAGGGTATGAGGATTCCAGGTGGGCTTCAGCTGTTTGAGGTGGGGTTGAGTTTGAGTACTCCAGATGGGCTTTCCCTGTTTTGAGGTGGGGTTGGGCATGATGACTCAATGTGGGCTAAATCTGTTTGAGGTAGGTTGGGTATAAGGACTCCAGATGGGCTTTTCCTGTTTTGAGGTGGGGTAGGGAATGAGGACTCCGGGTGGGATTTTGCTTTTTTGAGGTGGAGGTTAGGGTATACAGACTCCTGGTGGGCTTTTCCCTTTTTAAGGTGGGACAATGAATGAGGACTCCAGGTGGACTTTTCTTTCTCTGAGGTGGGGCTGGGTATGGAGACTCCATGTGGGCATTTCCTGTTTTGAAGTGGGGTAGGGTAGGAGGACCAGGTGGGCTATAGCTGTTTGAGGTGGGGTTGGGTATAAGGACTCCAGGTGGGCATTTCCTGTTTTGAGGTGGGGTAGGGTATGTGGACTACAGATGGGCTTTAGCTGTTTGGGATGGGATTGGGTATGAGTACTCCAGATGGGCTTTTCCTGCTTTGATTTGGGGTAGGGTATGAGGACTCCAGGTGTGCTATAGCTGTTTAAGGTGGGGTTGGGTATGAGGACTCCAGGTGGGCTTTTCTTGTTTGAGGTGGGGTAGGGTATGAGGACCCTAGGTGGGATTTAGCTGTTTGAGGTGGGGTTGGATATGAGTACTCCAGATGGGCGTTTCCTGTTTTGAGGTGGGGTACGGTATGAGGACTCCAAGTGGGCTTTAGCTGTTTGAGGTGGGGTTGGGTTTGAGTACTCCAGATGGGCTTTTCCTGTTTTGAGGTGGGGTTGCGTATGAGGACTCCATGTGGGCATTTCCTGTTTTGAAGAGAGGTAGAGTAGGCTGACTCCATGTGGGCTATAGCTGTTTGAGGTGGGGTTGGGTATGAGGACTCCATGTGGGGATTTCCTGTTTTGAAAAGAGGTAGGGTAGGTGGACTCCATGTGGGCTATAGCTGTTTGAGGTGGGGTTGGGTATGAGGACTCCAGGTTGGCATTTCCTGTTTTGAGGTTGGGTAGGATATGTGGACTACAGGTGGGCTTTAGCTGTTTGAGGTGGGGTTGGGTATGAGTACTCCAGATGGGTTTTTCCTGTTTTGAGGTGGGGTAGGGTATGAGGACTCCAGGTGAACTTTTCCTGTTTTGAGGTGGGGTAGGGTATGAGGACTCCAGATGGGCTTTAGCTGTTTGAGGTGGCTTTGGGTATGAGTACTCCAGATGGGCTTTTCCTGTTTTGAGGTGGGGTTGGGTATGAGGACTCCAGATGGGTTTTTCCTGTTTTGAGGTGGGGTAGAGTATGAGGACTCCAGGTGAGCTTTTCCTGTTTTGAGGTGGGGAGGGTATGAGGACTCCAGATGGGCCTTAGCTGTTTGAGGTGGGGTTGGGTATGAGTGCTCCAGATGGGATTTTCCTGTTTTGAGGAGGGGTTAGGTATGAGGACTCCAGATGGGCTTTTCCTTTTTTGAAGTGGGGGTTGGGTATGAGGACTCCCGATGGGTTTTTCCTGTTTTGAGGTGGGGTAGAGTATGAGGACTCCAGGTGAGCTTTTCCTGTTTTGAGGTGGGGAGGGTATGAGGACTCCAGATGGGCCTTAGCTGTTTGAGGTGGGGTTGGGTATGAGTACTCCAGATGGGATTTTCCTGTTTTGAGGAGGGGTTGGGAATGAGGACTCCAGATGGGCTGTTCCTTTTTTGAAGTGGGGGTTGGGTATGAGGACTCCAGGTTGGCATTTCCTGTTTTGAGGTGGGGTGGGGTAGGGTATGAGAACTCCAGGGGCGCTTTCGCTGTTTGAGGTGGAGTTGGGTATGAGGACTCCAGGTAGGCTTTACCTGTTTTGAGGTGGGGTTGGGTATAAGGACTCCAGATGGGCTTTCCCTGTTTTGAGGTGGGATAGGGAATGCGGACTCCAGGTGGGTTTTTCCGTTTTTGAGGTGGGGGTTAGGGTATATGGACTCCAGGTGGGCTTTTCCCTTTTTAAGGTCGGGTAATGAATGAGGACTCCAGGTGGACTTTTCTTTCTCCGAGGTGGGGTTGGGTATGGGGACTCCATGTGGGCATTTCCTGTTTTGAAGTGGGTTAGGGCATGAGGACTCCAGGTGGACTTTAGCTGTTTGAGGTGGGGTTGGGTATGAGTACGCCAGATGGGCTTTTCCTGTTTTGAGGTGGGGTAGGGTATGAGGACTCCAGGTGGGCTTTAGCTGTCTGAGGTGGGGTTGGGTATGAGTACTCCAGATGGGCTTTTCCTGTTTTGAGGTGGAGTAGGGTATGAGGACTCCAGGTGGGCTTTTCCTGTTTTGAGGTGGAGTAGGGTATGAGGACTCCAGGTGGGCTATAGCTGTTTGAGGTCGGGTTGGGTATGAGGACTCCAGGTGGGCGTTTCCTGTTTTGAGGTGGGGTAGGGTATGAGGATTCCAGGTGGGCTTCAGCTGTTTGAGGTGGGGTTGAGTTTGAGTACTCCAGATGGGCTTTCCCTGTTTTGAGGTGGGGTTGGGCATGATGACTCAATGTGGGCTAAATCTGTTTGAGGTGGGTTGGGTATAAGGACTCCAGATGGGCTTTTCCTGTTTTGAGGTGGGGTTGGGTATGAGTACTCCAGATGGGATTTTCCTGTTTTGAGGAGGGGTTAGGTATGAGGACTCCAGATGGGCTTTTCCTTTTTTGAAGTGGGGGTTGGGTATGAGGACTCCAGATGGGTTTTTCCTGTTTTGAGGTGGGGTAGAGTATGAGGACTCCAGGTGAGCTTTTCCTGTTTTGAGGTGGGGAGGGTATGAGGACTCCAGATGGGCCTTAGCTGTTTGAGGTGGGGTTGGGTATGAGTACTCCAGATGGGATTTTCCTGTTTTGAGGAGGGGTTGGGAATGAGGACTCTAGATGGGCTGTTCCTTTTTTGAAGTGGGGGTTGGGTATGAGGACTCCAGGTTGGCATTTCCTGTTTTGAGGTGGGGTGGGGTAGGGTATGAGAACTCCAGGGGCGCTTTCGCTGTTTGAGGTGGAGTTGGGTATGAGGACTCCAGGTAGGCTTTAGCTGTTTTGAGGTGGGGTTGGGTATAAGGACTCCAGATGGGCTTTCCCTGTTTTGAGGTGGGATAGGGAATGCGGACTCCAGGTGGGTTTTTCCGTTTTTGAGGTGGGGGTTAGGGTATATGGACTCCAGGTGGGCTTTTCCCTTTTTAAGGTCGGGTAATGAATGAGGACTCCAGGTGGACTTTTCTTTCTCCGAGGTGGGGTTGGGTATGGGGACTCCATGTGGGCATTTCCTGTTTTGAAGTGGGTTAGGGCATGAGGACTCCAGGTGGACTTTAGCTGTTTGAGGTGGGGTTGGGTATGAGTACGCCAGATGGGCTTTTCCTGTTTTGAGGTGGGGTAGGGTATGAGGACTCCAGGTGGGCTTTAGCTGTCTGAGGTGGGGTTGGGTATGAGTACTCCAGATGGGCTTTTCCTGTTTTGAGGTGGAGTAGGGTATGAGGACTCCAGGTGGGCTATAGCTGTTTGAGGTCGGGTTGGGTATGAGGACTCCAGGTGGGCGTTTCCTGTTTTGAGGTGGGGTAGGGTATGAGGATTCCAGGTGGGCTTCAGCTGTTTGAGGTGGGGTTGAGTTTGAGTACTCCAGATGGGCTTTCCCTGTTTTGAGGTGGGGTTGGGCATGATGACTCAATGTGGGCTAAATCTGTTTGAGGTGGGTTGGGTATAAGGACTCCAGATGGGCTTTTCCTGTTTTGAGGTGGGGTAGGGAATGAGGACTCCAGGTGGGCTTTTCCTTTTTTGAGGTGGGGGTTAGGGTATACAGACTCCTGGTGGGCTTTTCCCTTTTTAAGGTGGGACAATGAATGAGGACTCCAGGTGGACTTTTCTTTCTCTGAGGTGGGGCTGGGTATGGAGACTACATGTGGGCATTTCCTGTTTTGAAGTGGGGTAGGGTATGAGGACTCCAGGTGGGCTTTTCCTTTTCTGAGGTGGGGTTGGGTATGAGGACTCCAGGTGGGCATTTCCTGTTTTGAGGTGGGGTAGGGTATGTGGACTACAGATGGGCTTTAGCTGTTTGCGATGGGATTAGGTATGAGTACTCCAGATGGTCTTTTCCTGTTTTGATTTGGGGTAGGGTATGAGGACTCTAGGTGTGCTATAGCTGTTTAAGGTGGGGTTGGGTATGAGGACTCCAGGTGGGCTTTTCTTGTTTGAGGTGGGGTAGGGTATGAGGACCCTAGGTGGGATTTAGCTGTTTGAGGTGGGGTTGGATATGAGTACTCCAGATGGGCGTTTCCTGTTTTGAGGTGGGGTACGGTATGAGGACTCCAAGTGGGCTTTAGCTGTTTGAGGTGGGGTTGGGTATGAGTACTCCAGATGTGCTTTTCCTGTTTTGAGGTGGGGTTGCGTATGAGGACTCCATGTGGGCATTTCCTGTTTTGAAGAGAGGTAGGGTAGGCGGACTCCATGTGGGCTATAGCTGTTTGAGGTGGGGTTGGGTATGAGGACTCCAGGTTGGCATTTCCTGTTTTGAGGTTGGGTAGGGTATGTGGACTACAGGTGGGCTTTAGCTGTTTGAGGTGGGGTTGGGTATGAGCACTCCAGGGGCGCTTTCGCTGTTTGAGGTGGAGTTGGGTATGAGGCCTCCAGGTAGGCTTTACCTGTTTTCAGGTGGGGTTGGGTATAATGACTCCAGATGGGCTTTCCCTGTTTTGAGGTGGGATAGGGAATGCGGACTCCAGGTGGGCTTTTCCGTTTTTGAGGTGGGGGTTAGGGTATATGGACTCCAGGTGGGCTTTTCCCTTTTTAAGGTGGGGTAATGAATGAGGACTCCAGGTGGACTTTTCTTTCTCTGAGGTGGGGGGTAGGGTATAAGGACTCCAGGTGGGCTTTTCCTTTTCTGAGGTGGGGTTGGGTATGAGGACTCCAGGTGGGCATTTCCTGTTTTGAGGGGGGGAGCGTATGAGGACTCCAGGTGGGCTATAGCTGTTTGAGGTGGGGTTGGGTATGCAGACTCCAGGTGGGCATTCCTGTTTTGAGGTGGGGCAGTGTATGAGGACTCCAGGTGGGCTTTAGCTGTTTGAGGTGGAGTTGGGTTTGAGGACTACAGGTGGGCTTTTCCTGTTTTGAGGTGCGGTAGGGTATGAGGACTCCAGGTGGGCTATAGCTGTTTGAGGTGGGGTTGGCTATGAGGACTCTAGATGGGCTTTTCCTGTTTTGTGGTGGGGGTAGGGTATAAGGACTCCAGGTGGGTTATAGCTATTTGAGGTGGAGTAGGGAATGAGGACTCCAGGTGGGCTTTTCCTTTTCTGAGGTGGGGTTGGGTATGAGGACTCCAGGTGGGCATTTCCTGTTTTGAGGGGGGGAGGTTATGAGGACTCCAGGTGGGCTATAGCTTTTTGTGGTGGGGTTGGGTATGCAGACTCCAGGTGGGCATTCCTGTTTTGAGGTGGGGCAGTGTATGAGGACTCCAGGTGGGCTTTAGCTGTTTGAGGTGGAGTTGGGTATGAGGACTCCAGGTGGGCTTTTCCTGTTTTGAGGTGGGGTTGGGTATGAGGACTCCAGGTGGGCTTTTCCTGTTTTGAGGTGGGGTAGGGAATGAGGACTCCAGGTGTGCTTTTCCTTCTTCGAGGTGGGGGTAGGGTATAAGGACTCCAGGTGGGCTATAGATGTTTGAGGTGGGGTTGGATATGAGGACTACAGATGTATGAGGACTCCAGGTGGACTTTTCTTTCTCTGAGGTGGGGTTGGGTATGGGGAATTCATGTGGCCATTTCCTGTTTTGAAGTGGGCTAGAGTAGGAGGACTCCAGGTGGGCTATAGCTGTTTGAGGTGGGGTTGGGTATAAGGACTCCAGGTGGGCATTTTCTGTTTTGAGGTAGGATAGGGTATGAGGACTTCAGGTGGGGGTTTCCTGTTTTGAGGTGGGTTAGGGCATGAGGACTCCAGGTGCGCTTTTCCTTTTTTGAGGTTGGGGTTAGGGTATATGGACTCCAGGTGGGCTTTTCCCTTTTTAAGGTGGGGTAATGAATGAGGACTTCAGGTGGACCTTTCTTTCTCTGAGGTGGGGTTGGGTATGGGGACTCCATGTGGGCATTTCCTGTTTTGAAGAGAGGTAGGGTAGGCGGACTCCATGTGGGCTATAGCTGTTTGAGGTGGGGTTGGGTATGAGGACTCCAGGTTGGCATTTCCTGTTTTGAGGTTGGGTAGGGTATGTGGACTACAGGTGGGCTTTAGCTGTTTGAGGTGGGGTTGGGTATGAGTACTCCAGATGGGTTTTTCCTGTTTTGAGGTGGGGTAGGGTATGAGGACTCCAGGTGAACTTTTCCTGTTTTGAGGTGGGGTAGGGTATGAGGACTCCAGATGGGCTTTAGCTGTTTGAGGTGGGGTTGGGTATGAGTACTCCAGATGGGCTTTTCCTGTTTTGAGGTGGGGTTGGGTATGAGGACTCCAGATGGGTTTTTCCTGTTTTGAGGTGGGGTAGAGTATGAGGCTCCAGGTGAGCTTTTCCTGTTTTGAGGTGGGGTAGGGTATGAGGACTCCAGATGG
This sequence comes from Ambystoma mexicanum, assembly GCF_040938575.1. Lineage (NCBI taxonomy): Eukaryota > Metazoa > Chordata > Amphibia > Caudata > Ambystomatidae > Ambystoma > Ambystoma mexicanum. The sequence continues at coordinate 10,140,192 of NC_090940.1, forward strand.
GCCTTAGCTGTTTGAGGTGGGGTTGGGTATGAGTACTCCAGATGGGATTTTCCTGTTTTGAGGAGGGGTTAGGTATGAGGACTCCAGGGGTGCTTTAGCTGTTTGAGGTGGAGTTGGGTATGAGGACTCCAGGTAGGCTTTACATGTTTTGAGGTGGGGTTGGGTATGAGGACTCCAGGTGGGCTTTTCCTGTTTTGAGGTAGGATAGGTTATGAGGACTTCAGGTGGGCTATAGCTGTTTGAGGTGGGGTTGGCTATGAGGACTCTAGGTGAGCATTTCCTGTTTTGAGGAGGGGTTGGGAATGAGGACTCCAGATGGGCTTTTCCTTTTTTGAAGTGGGGGTTGGGTATGAGAACTCCAGGGGCGCTTTCGCTGTTTGAGGTGGAGTTGGGTATGAGGACTCCAGGTAGGCTTTACCTGTTTTGAGGTGGGGTTGGGTATAAGGACTCCGGATGGGCTTTCCCTGTTTTTAGGTGGGATAGGGAATGCGGACTCCAGGTGGGCTTTTCCGTTTTTGAGATGGGGGTTAGGGTATATGGACTCCAGGTGGGCTTTTCCCTTTTTAAGGTGGGGTAATGAATGAGGACTCCAGGTGGACATTTCTTTCTCTGAGGTGGGGTTGGGTATGAGGACTCCAGGTGGGCATTTCCTGTTTTGAGGTGGGGCAGTGTATGATGACTCCAGGTGGCCTTTAGCTGTTTGAGGTGGAGTTGGGTATGAGGACTCCAGGTGGGCTTTTCCTTTTCTGAGGTGGGGTTGGGTATGAGGACTCCAGGTGGGCATTTCCTGTTTTGAGGGGGGGAGGGTATGAGGACTCCAGGTGGGCTATAGTTGTTTGAGGTGGGGTTGGGTATGCAGACTCCAGGTGGGCATTCCTGTTTTGAGGTGGGGCAGTGTATGAGGACTCCAGGTGGGCTTTAGCTGTTTGAGGTGGAGTTGGGTATGAGGACTCCAGGTGGGCTTTTCATGTTTTGAGGTGGGGTTGGGTATGAGGACTCCAGGTGGGCTTTTCCTGTTTTGAGGTGGGGTAGGGTATGAGGACTCCAGGTGGGCTTTTCCTGTTTTGAGGCGGGGGTAGGGTATAAGGACTCCAGGTGGGCTTTTCCTGTTTTGAGGTGGGGTAGGGAATGAGGACTCCAGGTGGGCTTTTCCTTCTTCGAGGTGGGGGTAGGGTATAAGGACTCCAGGTGGGCTATAGATGTTTGAGGTGGGGTTGGATATGAGGACTCCAGATGGTATGAGGACTCCAGGTGGACTTTTCTTTCTCTGAGGTGGGGTTGGGTATGGGGACTTCATGTGGCCATTTCCTGTTTTGAAGTGGGCTAGAGTAGGAGGACTCCAGGTGGGCTATAGCTGTTTGAGGTGGGGTTGGGTATAAGGACTCAAGGTGGGCATTTTCTGTTTTGAGGTAGGATAGGGTATGAGGACTTCAGGTGGGGGTTTCCTGTTTTGAGGTGGGGTAGGGCATGAGGACTCCAGGTGGGCTTTTCCTTTTTTGAGGTTGGGGTTAGGGTATACGGACTCCAGGTGGGCTTTTCCCTTTTTAAGGTGGGGTAATGAATGAGGACTCCAGGTGGACCTTTCTTTCTCTGAGGTGGGGTTGGGTATGGGGACTCCATGTGGGCATTTCCTGTTTTGAAGAGAGGTAGGGTAGGCGGACTCCATGTGGGCTATAGCTGTTTGAGGTGGGGTTGGGTATGAGGACTCCAGGTTGGCATTTCCTGTTTTGAGGTTGGGTAGGGTATGTGGACTCCAAGTGGGCTTTAGCTGTTTGAGGTGGGGTTCGGTTTGAGTACTCCAGATGGGCTTTTCCTGTTTTGAGGTGGGGTTGCGTATGAGGACTCCATGTGGGCATTTCCTGTTTTGAAGAGAGGTAGAGTAGGCTGACTCCATGTGGGCTATAGCTGTTTGAGGTGGGGTTGGGTATGAGGACTCCATGTGGGGATTTCCTGTTTTGAAAAGAGGTAGGGTAGGTGGACTCCATGTGGGCTATAGCTGTTTGAGGTGGGGTTGGGTATGAGGACTCCAGGTTGGCATTTCCTGTTTTGAGGTTGGGTAGGATATGTGGACTACAGGTGGGCTTTAGCTGTTTGAGGTGGGGTTGGGTATGAGTACTCCAGATGGGTTTTTCCTGTTTTGAGGTGGGGTAGGGTATGAGGACTCCAGGTGAACTTTTCCTGTTTTGAGGTGGGGTAGGGTATGAGGACTCCAGATGGGCTTTAGCTGTTTGAGGTGGCTTTGGGTATGAGTACTCCAGATGGGCTTTTCCTGTTTTGAGGTGGGGTTGGGTATGAGGACTCCAGATGGGTTTTTCCTGTTTTGAGGTGGGGTAGAGTATGATGACTCCAGGTGAGCTTTTCCTGTTTTGAGGTGGGGAGGGTATGAGGACTCCAGATGGGCCTTAGCTGTTTGAGGTGGGGTTGGGTATGAGTACTCCAGATGGGATTTTCCTGTTTTGAGGAGGGGTTAGGTATGAGGACTCCAGATGGGCTTTTCCTTTTTTGAAGTGGGGGTTGGGTATGAGGACTCCAGATGGGTTTTTCCTGTTTTGAGGTGGGGTAGAGTATGAGGACTCCAGGTGAGCTTTTCCTGTTTTGAGGTGGGGAGGGTATGAGGACTCCAGATGGGCCTTAGCTGTTTGAGGTGGGGTTGGGTATGAGTACTCCAGATGGGATTTTCCTGTTTTGAGGAGGGGTTGGGAATGAGGACTCCAGATGGGCTGTTCCTTTTTTCAAGTGGGGGTTGGGTATGAGGACTCCAGGTTGGCATTTCCTGTTTTGAGGTGGGGTGGGGTAGGGTATGAGAACTCCAGGGGCGCTTTCGCTGTTTGAGGTGGAGTTGGGTATGAGGACTCCAGGTAGGCTTTACCTGTTTTGAGGTGGGGTTGGGTATAAGGACTCCAGATGGGCTTTCCCTGTTTTGAGGTGGGATAGGGAATGCGGACTCCAGGTGGGTTTTTCCGTTTTTGAGGTGGGGGTTAGGGTATATGGACTCCAGGTGGGCTTTTCCCTTTTTAAGGTCGGGTAATGAATGAGGACTCCAGGTGGACTTTTCTTTCTCCGAGGTGGGGTTGGGTATGGGGACTCCATGTGGGCATTTCCTGTATTGAAGTGGGTTAGGGCATGAGGACTCCAGGTGGACTTTAGCTGTTTGAGGTGGGGTTGGGTATGAGTACGCCAGATGGGCTTTTCCTGTTTTGAGGTGGGGTAGGGTATGAGGACTCCAGGTGGGCTTTAGCTGTCTGAGGTGGGGTTGGGTATGAGTACTCCAGATGGGCTTTTCCTGTTTTGAGGTGGAGTAGGGTATGAGGATTCCAGGTGGGCTTCAGCTGTTTGAGGTGGGGTTGAGTTTGAGTACTCCAGATGGGCTTTCCCTGTTTTGAGGTGGGGTTGGGCATGATGACTCAATGTGGGCTAAATCTGTTTGAGGTGGGTTGGGTATAAGGACTCCAGATGGGCTTTTCCTGTTTTGAGGTGGGGTAGGGAATGAGGACTCCAGGTGGGCTTTTCCTTTTTTGAGGTGGGGGTTAGGGTATACAGACTCCTGGTGGGCTTTTCCCTTTTTAAGGTGGGACAATGAATGAGGACTCCAGGTGGACTTTTCTTTCTCTGAGGTGGGGCTGGGTATGGAGACTACATGTGGGCATTTCCTGTTTTGAAGTGGGGTAGGGTATGAGGACTCCAGGTGGGCTTTTCCTTTTCTGAGGTGGGGTTGGGTATGAGGACTCCAGGTGGGCATTTCCTGTTTTGAGGTGGGGTAGGGTATGTGGACTACAGATGGGCTTTAGCTGTTTGCGATGGGATTAGGTATGAGTACTCCAGATGGGCTTTTCCTGTTTTGATTTGGGGTAGGGTATGAGGACTCTAGGTGTGCTATAGCTGTTTAAGGTGGGGTTGGGTATGAGGACTCCAGGTGGGCTTTTCTTGTTTGAGGTGGGGTAGGGTATGAGGACCCTAGGTGGGATTTAGCTGTTTGAGGTGGGGTTGGATATGAGTACTCCAGATGGGCGTTTCCTGTTTTGAGGTGGGGTACGGTATGAGGACTCCAAGTGGGCTTTAGCTGTTTGAGGTGGGGTTGGGTATGAGTACTCCAGATGTGCTTTTCCTGTTTTGAGGTGGGGTTGCGTATGAGGACTCCATGTGGGCATTTCCTGTTTTGAAGAGAGGTAGGGTAGGCGGACTCCATGTGGGCTATAGCTGTTTGAGGTGGGGTTGGGTATGAGGACTCCAGGTTGGCATTTCCTGTTTTGAGGTTGGGTAGGGTATGTGGACTACAGGTGGGCTTTAGCTGTTTGAGGTGGGGTTGGGTATGAGCACTCCAGGGGCGCTTTCGCTGTTTGAGGTGGAGTTGGGTATGAGGCCTCCAGGTAGGCTTTACCTGTTTTCAGGTGGGGTTGGGTATAATGACTCCAGATGGGCTTTCCCTGTTTTGAGGTGGGATAGGGAATGCGGACTCCAGGTGGGCTTTTCCGTTTTTGAGGTGGGGGTTAGGGTATATGGACTCCAGGTGGGCTTTTCCCTTTTTAAGGTGGGGTAATGAATGAGGACTCCAGGTGGACTTTTCTTTCTCTGAGGTGGGGGGTAGGGTATAAGGACTCCAGGTGGGCTTTTCCTTTTCTGAGGTGGGGTTGGGTATGAGGACTCCAGGTGGGCATTTCCTGTTTTGAGGGGGGGAGCGTATGAGGACTCCAGGTGGGCTATAGCTGTTTGAGGTGGGGTTGGGTATGCAGACTCCAGGTGGGCATTCCTGTTTTGAGGTGGGGCAGTGTATGAGGACTCCAGGTGGGCTTTAGCTGTTTGAGGTGGAGTTGGGTTTGAGGACTACAGGTGGGCTTTTCCTGTTTTGAGGTGCGGTAGGGTATGAGGACTCCAGGTGGGCTATAGCTGTTTGAGGTGGGGTTGGCTATGAGGACTCTAGATGGGCTTTTCCTGTTTTGTGGTGGGGGTAGGGTATAAGGACTCCAGGTGGGTTATAGCTATTTGAGGTGGAGTAGGGAATGAGGACTCCAGGTGGGCTTTTCCTTTTCTGAGGTGGGGTTGGGTATGAGGACTCCAGGTGGGCATTTCCTGTTTTGAGGGGGGGAGGTTATGAGGACTCCAGGTGGGCTATAGCTTTTTGTGGTGGGGTTGGGTATGCAGACTCCAGGTGGGCATTCCTGTTTTGAGGTGGGGCAGTGTATGAGGACTCCAGGTGGGCTTTAGCTGTTTGAGGTGGGGTTGGGTATGAGGACTCCATGTGGGCATTTCCTGTTTTGAAGAGAGGTAGGGTAGGCGGACTCCATGTGGGCTATAGCTGTTTGAGGTGGGGTTGGGTATGAGGACTCCAGGTTGGCATTTCCTGTTTTGAGGTTGGGTAGGGTATGTGGACTACAGGTGGGCTTTAGCTGTTTGAGGTGGGGTTGGGTATGAGCACTCCAGGGGCGCTTTCGCTGTTTGAGGTGGAGTTGGGTATGAGGCCTCCAGGTAGGCTTTACCTGTTTTGAGGTGGGGTTGGGTATAATGACTCCAGATGGGCTTTCCCTGTTTTGAGGTGGGATAGGGAATGCGGACTCCAGGTGGGCTTTTCCGTTTTTGAGGTGGGGGTTAGGGTATATGGACTCCAGGTGGGCTTTTCCCTTTTTAAGGTGGGGTAATGAATGAGGACTCCAGGTGGACTTTTCTTTCTCTGAGGTGGGGTTGGGTATGAGGACTCCAGGTGGGCTATAGCTGTTTGAGGTGGGGTTGGGTATGCAGACTCCAGGTGGGCATTCCTGGTTTGAGGTGGGGCAGTGTATGATGACTCCAGGTGGGCTTTAGCTGTTTGAGGTGGAGTTGGGTATGAGGACTCCAGGTGGGCTTTTCCTTTTCTGAGGTGGGTTTGGGTATGAGGCCTCCAGGTGGGCATTTCCTGTTTTGAGGGGGGGAGGGTATGAGGACTCCAGGTGGGCTATAGCTGTTTGAGGTGGGGTTGGGTATGCAGACTCCAGGTGGGCATTCCTGTTTTGAGGTGGGGCAGTGTATGAGGACTCCAGGTGGGCTTTAGCTGTTTGAGGTGGAGTTGGGTATGAGGACTCCAGGTGGGCTTTTCCTGTTTTGAGGTGGGGTAGGGTATGAGGACTCCAGGTGGGCTTTTCCTGTTTTGAGGCGGGGGGTAGGGTATAAGGACTCCAGGTGGGCTTTTCCTGTTTTGAGGTGGGGTAGGGAATGAGGACTCCAGGTGTGCTTTTCCTTCTTCGAGGTGGGGGTAGGGTATAAGGACTCCAGGTGGGCTATAGATGTTTGAGGTGGGGTTGGATATGAGGACTCCAGATGGTATGAGGACTCCAGGTGGACTTTTCTTTCTCTGAGGTGGGCTTGGGTATGGGGACTTCATGTGGCCATTTCCTGTTTTGAAGTGGGCTAGAGTAGGAGGACTCCAGGTGGGCTATAGCTGTTTGAGGTGGGGTTGGGTATAAGGACTCCAGGTGGGCATTTTCTGTTTTGAGGTAGGATAGGGTATGAGGACTTCAGGTGGGGGTTTCCTGTTTTGAGGTGGGGTAGGGCATGAGGACTCCAGGTGGGCTTTTCCTTTTTTGAGGTTGGGGTTAGGGTATACGGACTCCAGGTGGGCTTTTCCCTTTTTAAGGTGGGGTAATGAATGAGGACTCCAGGTGGACCTTTCTTTCTCTGAGGTGGGGTTGGGTATGGGGACTCCATGTGGGCATTTCCTGTTTTGAAGAGAGGTAGGGTAGGCGGACTCCATGTGGGCTATAGCTGTTTGAGGTGGGGTTGGGTATGAGGACTCCAGGTTGGCATTTCCTGTTTTGAGGTTGGGTAGGGTATGTGGACTACAGGTGGGCTTTAGCTGTTTGAGGTGGGGTTGGGTATGAGTACTCCAGATGGGTTTTTCCTGTTTTGAGGTTGGGTAGGGTAGGAGGACTCCAGGTGAACTTTTCCTGTTTTGAGGTGGGGTAGGGTATGAGGACTCCAGATGGGCTTTAGCTGTTTGAGGTGGGGTTGGGTATGAGTACTCCAGATGGGCTTTTCCTGTTTTGAGGTGGGGTTGGGTATGAGGACTCCAGATGGGTTTTTCCTGTTTTGAGGTGGGGTAGAGTATGAGGACTCCAGGTGAGCTTTTCCTGTTTTGAGGTGGGGTAGGGTATGAGGACTCCAGATGGGCCTTAGCTGTTTGGGGTGGGGTTGGGTATGAGTACTCCAGATGGGATTTTCCTGTTTTGAGGAGGGGTTAGGTATTAGGACTCCTGATGGGCTTTTCCTTTTTTGAAGTGGGGGTTGGGTATGAGGACTCCAGGTGGGCTTTTGCTGTTTTGAGGTAGGATAGGTTATGAGGACCTCAGGTGGGCTATAGCTGTTTGAGGTGAGGTTGGCTATGAGGACTCTAGGTGAGCATTTCCTGTTTTGAGGAGGGGTTGGGAATGAGGACTCCAGATGGGCTTTTCCTTTTTTGAAGTGGGGGTTGGGTATGAGGACTCCAGGTTGGCATTTCCTGTTTTGAGGTGGGGTGGGGTAGGGTATGAGAACTCCAGGGGCGCTTTCGCTGTTTGAGCTGGAGTTGGGTATGAGGACTCCAGGTAGGCTTTACCTGTTTTGAGGTGGGGTTGGGTATAAGGACACCAGATGGGCTTTCCCTGTTTTGAGGTGGGATAGGGAATGCGGACTCCAGGTGGGTTTTTCCGTTTTTGAGGTGGGGGCTAGGGTATATGGACCCCAGGTGGGCTTTTCCCTTTTTAAGGTGGGGTAATGAATGAGGACTCCAGGTGGACTTTTCTTTCTCCGAGGTGGGGTTGGGTATGGGGACTCCATTTGGGCATTTCCTGTATTGAAGTGGGTTAGGGTAGGAGGACTCCAGGTGGGCTATAGCTATTTGAGGTGGGGTTGGGTATAAGGCCTCCAGGTGGGCATTTTCTGTTTTGAGGTGGGGTAGGGTATGTGGACTACAGGTGGGCTATAGCTGTTTAAGGTTGGGTTGGGTATGAGGACTCCAGGTGGGCTTTTCCTGTTTTGAGGTGGTGTAGGGTATGAGGACTCCAGGTGGGCTTTAGCTGTTTGAGGTGGGGTAGGGCATAAGGACTACAGGTGGACTTTAGCTGTTTGAGGTGGGGTTGGGTATGAGTACGCCAGATGGGCTTTTCCTGTTTTGAGGTGGGGTAGGGTATGAGGATTCCAGGTGGGCTTTAGCTGTCTGAGGTGGGGTTGGGTATGAGTACTCCAGATGGGCTTTTCCTGTTTTGAGGTGGAGTAGGGTGTGAGGACTCCAGGTGGGCTATAGCTGTTTGAGGTCGGGTTGGGAATGAGGACTCCAGGTGGGCGTTTCCTGTTTTGAGGTGGGGTAGGGTATGAGGATTCCAGGTGGGCTTCAGCTGTTTGAGGTGGGGTTGAGTTTGAGTACTTCAGATGGGCTTTCCCTGTTTTGAGGTGGGGTTGGGCATGATGACTCAATGTGGGCTAAATCTGTTTGAGGTAGGTTGGGTATAAGGACTCCAGATGGGCTTTTCCTGTTTTGAGGTGGGGTAGGGAATGAGGACTCCAGGTGGGCTTTTCCTTTTTTGAGGTGGAGGTTAGGGTATACAGACTCCTGGTGGGCTTTTCCCTTTTTAGGGTGGGACAATGAATGAGGACTCCAGGTGGACTTTTCTTTCTCTGAGGTGGGGCTGGGTATGGAGACTCCATGTGGGCATTTCCTGTTTTGAAGTGGGGTAGGGTAGGAGGACCAGGTGGGCTATAGCTGTTTGAGGTGGGGTTGGGTATAAGGACTCCAGGTGGGCATTTCCTGTTTTGAGGTGGGGTAGGGTATGTGGACTACAGATGGGCTTTAGCTGTTTGAGATGGGATTGGGTATGAGTACTCCAGATGGGCTTTTCCTGCTTTGATTTGGGGTAGGGTATGAGGACTCCAGGTGTGCTATAGCTGTTTAAGGTGGGGTTGGGTATGAGGACTCCAGGTGGGCTTTTCTTGTTTGAGGTGGGGTAGGGTATGAGGACCCTAGGTGGGATTTAGCTGTTTGAGGTGGGGTTGGATATGAGTACTCCAGATGGGCGTTTCCTGTTTTGAGGTGGGGTACGGTATGAGGACTCCAAGTGGGCTTTAGCTGTTTGAGGTGGGGTTGGGTTTGAGTACTCCAGATGGGCTTTTCCTGTTTTGAGGTGGGGTTGCGTATGAGGACTCCATGTGGGCATTTCCTGTTTTGAAGAGAGGTAGGGTAGGCGGACTCCATGTGGGCTATAGCTGTTTGAGGTGGGGTTGGGTATGAGGACTCCATGTGGGGATTTCCTGTTTTGAAAAGAGGTAGGGTAGGTGGACTCCATGTGGGCTATAGCTGTTTGAGGTGGGGTTGGGTATGAGGACTCCAGGTTGGCATTTCCTGTTTTGAGGTTGGGTAGGATATGTGGACTACAGGTGGGCTTTAGCTGTTTGAGGTGGGGTTGGGTATGAGTACTCCAGATGGGTTTTTCCTGTTTTGAGGTGGGGTTGGGTATGAGGACTCCAGATGGGTTTTTCCTGTTTTGAGGTGGGGTTGGGTATGAGGACTCCAGATGGGTTTTTCCTGTTTTGAGGTGGGGTAGAGTATGAGGACTCCAGGTGAGCTTTTCCTGTTTTGAGGTGGGGAGGGTATGAGGACTCCAGATGGGCCTTAGCTGTTTGAGGTGGGGTTGGGTATGAGTACTCCAGATGGGATTTTCCTGTTTTGAGGAGGGGTTAGGTATGAGGACTCCAGATGGGCTTTTCCTTTTTTGAAGTGGGGGTTGGGTATGAGGACTCCAGGTGGGCTTTTCCTGTTTTGAGGTAGGATAGGTTATGAGGACTTCAGGTGGGCTATAGCTGTTTGAGGTGAGGTTGGCTATGAGGACTCTAGGTGAGCATTTCCTGTTTTGAGGAGGGGTTGGGAATGAGGACTCCAGATGGGCTGTTCCTTTTTTGAAGTGGGGGTTGGGTATGAGGACTCCAGGTTGGCATTTCCTGTTTTGAGGTGGGGTGGGGTAGGGTATGAGAACTCCAGGGGCGCTTTCGCTGTTTGAGGTGGAGTTGGGTATGAGGACTCCAGGTAGGCTTTACCTGTTTTGAGGTGGGGTTGGGTATAAGGACTCCAGATGGGCTTTCCCTGTTTTGAGGTGGGATAGGGAATGCGGACTCCAGGTGGGTTTTTCCGTTTTTGAGGTGGGGGTTAGGGTATATGGACTCCAGGTGGGCTTTTCCCTTTTTAAGGTGGGGTAATGAATGAGGACTCCAGGTGGACTTTTCTTTCTCCGAGGTGGGGTTGGGTATGGGGACTCCATGTGGGCATTTCCTGTATTGAAGTGGGTTAGGGCATGAGGACTCCAGGTGGACTTTAGCTGTTTGAGGTGGGGTTGGGTATGAGTACTCCAGATGGGCTTTTCCTGTTTTGAGGTGGGGTAGGGTATGAGGACTCCAGGTGGGCTTTAGCTGTCTGAGGTGGGGTTGGGTATGAGTACTCCAGATGGGCTTTTCCTGTTTTGAGGTGGAGTAGGGTATGAGGACTCCAGGTGGGCTATAGCTGTTTGAGGTCGGGTTGGGTATGAGGACTCCAGGTGGGTGTTTCCTGTTTTGAGGTGGGGTAGGGTATGAGGATTCCAGGTGGGCTTCAGCTGTTTGAGGTGGGGTTGAGTTTGAGTACTCCAGATGGGCTTTCCCTGTTTTGAGGTGGGGTTGGGCATGATGACTCAATGTGGGCTAAATCTGTTTGAGGTGGGTTGGGTATAAGGACTCCAGATGGGCTTTTCCTGTTTTGAGGTGGGGTAGGGAATGAGGACTCCAGGTGGGCTTTACCTGTTTTGAGGTGGGGTTGGGTATGAAGACTCCAGGTGGGCTTTTCCTGTTTTGAGGTAGGATAGGTTATGAGGACTTCATGTGGGCTATAGCTGTTTGAGGTGGGGTTGGGTATGAGGACTCCAGGTTGGCATTTCCTGTTTTGAGGTTGGGTAGGGTATGTGGACTACAGGTGGGCTTTAGCTGTTTGAGGTGGGGTTGGGTATGAGCACTCCAGGGGCGCTTTCGCTGTTTGAGGTGGAGTTGGGTATGAGGCCTCCAGGTAGGCTTTACCTGTTTTCAGGTGGGGTTGGGTATAATGACTCCAGATGGGCTTTCCCTGTTTTGAGGTGGGATAGGGAATGCGGACTCCAGGTGGGCTTTTCCGTTTTTGAGGTGGGGGTTAGGGTATATGGACTCCAGGTGGGCTTTTCCCTTTTTAAGGTGGGGTAATGAATGAGGACTCCAGGTGGACTTTTCTTTCTCTGAGGTGGGGGGTAGGGTATAAGGACTCCAGGTGGGCTTTTCCTTTTCTGAGGTGGGGTTGGGTATGAGGACTCCAGGTGGGCATTTCCTGTTTTGAGGGGGGGAGGGTATGAGGACTCCAGGTGGGCTATAGTTGTTTGAGGTGGGGTTGGGTATGCAGACTCCAGGTGGGCATTCCTGTTTTGAGGTGGGGGAGTGTATGAGGACTCCAGGTGGGCTTTAGCTGTTTGAGGTGGAGTTGGGTTTGAGGACTACAGGTGGGCTTTTCCTGTTTTGAGGTGCGGTAGGGTATGAGGACTCCAGGTGGGCTATAGCTGTTTTGAGGTGGGGTTGGGTATGAGGACTCCAGGTGGGCTTTTCCTGTTTTGAGGTAGGATAGGTTATGAGGACTTCATGTGGGCTATAGCTGTTTGAGGTGGGGTTGGGTATGAGGACTCCAGGTTGGCATTTCCTGTTTTGAGGTTGGGTAGGGTATGTGGACTACAGGTGGGCTTTAGCTGTTTGAGGTGGGGTTGGGTATGAGCACTCCAGGGGCGCTTTCGCTGTTTGAGGTGGAGTTGGGTATGAGGCCTCCAGGTGGGCTTTACCTGTTTTCAGGTGGGGTTGGGTATAATGACTCCAGATGGGCTTTCCCTGTTTTGAGGTGGGATAGGGAATGCGGACTCCAGGTGGGCTTTTCCGTTTTTGAGGTGGGGGTTAGGGTATATGGACTCCAGGTGGGCTTTTCCCTTTTTAAGGTGGGGTAATGAATGAGGACTCCAGGTGGACTTTTCTTTCTCTGAGGTGGGGGGTAGGGTATAAGGACTCCAGGTGGGCTTTTCCTTTTCTGAGGTGGGGTTGGGTATGAGGACTCCAGGTGGGCATTTCCTGTTTTGAGGGGGGGAGGGTATGAGGACTCCAGGTGGGCTATAGCTGTTTGAGGTGGGGTTGGGTATGCAGACTCCAGGTGGGCATTCCTGTTTTGAGGTGGGGCAGTGTATGAGGACTCCAGGTGGGCTTTAGCTGTTTGAGGTGGAGTTGGGTTTGAGGACTACAGGTGGGCTTTTCCTGTTTTGAGGTGCTGTAGGGTATGAGGACTCCAGGTGGGCTATAGCTGTTTGAGGTGGGGTTGGCTATGAGGACTCTAGATGGGCTTTTCCTGTTTTGTGGTGGGGGTAGGGTATAAGGACTCCAGGTGGGTTATAGCTATTTGAGGTGGAGTAGGGAATGAGGACTCCAGGTGGGCTTTTCCTTTTCTGAGGTGGGGTTGGGTATGAGGACTCCAGGTGGGCATTTCCTGTTTTGAGGGGGGGAGGTTATGAGGACTCCAGGTGGGCTATAGCTTTTTGTGGTGGGGTTGGGTATGCAGACTCCAGGTGGGCATTCCTGTTTTGAGGTGGGGTAGGGTATGAGGATTCCAGGTGGGCTTTAGCTGTCTGAGGTGGGGTTGGGTATGAGTACTCCAGATGGGCTTTTCCTGTTTTGAGGTGGAGTAGGGTGTGAGGACTCCAGGTGGGCTATAGCTGTTTGAGGTCAGGTTGGGAATGAGGACTCCAGGTGGGCGTTTCCTGTTTTGAGGTGGGGTAGGGTATGAGGATTCCAGGTGGGCTTCAGCTGTTTGAGGTGGGGTTGAGTTTGAGTACTCCAGATGGGCTTTCCCTGTTTTGAGGTGGGGTTGGGCATGATGACTCAATGTGGGCTAAATCTGTTTGAGGTAGGTTGGGTATAAGGACTCCAGATGGGCTTTTCCTGTTTTGAGGTGGGGTAGGGAATGAGGACTCCAGGTGGGCTTTTCCTTTTTTGAGGTGGAGGTTAGGGTATACAGACTCCTGGTGGGCTTTTCCCTTTTTAAGGTGGGACAATGAATGAGGACTCCAGGTGGACTTTTCTTTCTCTGAGGTGGGGCTGGGTATGGAGACTCCATGTGGGCATTTCCTGTTTTGAAGTGGGGTAGGGTAGGAGGACCAGGTGGGCTATAGCTGTTTGAGGTGGGGTTGGGTATAAGGACTCCAGGTGGGCATTTCCTGTTTTGAGGTGGGGTAGGGTATGTGGACTACACATGGGCTTTAGCTGTTTGAGATGGGATTGGGTATGAGTACTCCAGATAGGCTTTTCCTGCTTTGATTTGGGGTAGGGTATGAGGACTCCAGGTGTGCTATAGCTGTTTAAGGTGGGGTTGGGTATGAGGACTCCAGGTGGGCTTTTCTTGTTTGAGGTGGGGTAGGGTATGAGGACCCTAGGTGGGATTTAGCTGTTTGAGGTGGGGTTGGATATGAGTACTCCAGATGGGCGTTTCCTGTTTTGAGGTGGGGTACGGTATGAGGACTCCAAGTGGGCTTTAGCTGTTTGAGGTGGGGTTGGGTTTGAGTACTCCAGATGGGCTTTTCCTGTTTTGAGGTGGAGTAGGGTATGAGGACTCCAGGTGGGCTATAGCTGTTTGAGGTCGGGTTGGGTATGAGGACTCCAGGTGGGTGTTTCCTGTTTTGAGGTGGGGTAGGGTATGAGGATTCCAGGTGGGCTTCAGCTGTTTGAGGTGGGGTTGAGTTTGAGTACTCCAGATGGGCTTTCCCTGTTTTGAGGTGGGGTTGGGCATGATGACTCAATGTGGGCTAAATCTGTTTGAGGTGGGTTGGGTATAAGGACTCCAGATGGGCTTTTCCTGTTTTGAGGTGGGGTAGGGAATGAGGACTCCAGGTGGGCTTTACCTGTTTTGAGGTGGGGTTGGGTATGAGGACTCCAGGTGGGCTTTTCCTGTTTTGAGGTAGGATAGGTTATGAGGACTTCATGTGGGCTATAGCTGTTTGAGGTGGGGTTGGGTATGAGGACTCCAGGTTGGCATTTCCTGTTTTGAGGTTGGGTAGGGTATGTGGACTACAGGTGGGCTTTAGCTGTTTGAGGTGGGGTTGGGTATGAGCACTCCAGGGGAGCTTTCGCTGTTTGAGGTGGAGTTGGGTATGAGGCCTCCAGGTAGGCTTTACCTGTTTTCAGGTGGGGTTGGGTATAATGACTCCAGATGGGCTTTCCCTGTTTTGAGGTGGGATAGGGAATGCGGACTCCAGGTGGGCTTTTCCGTTTTTGAGGTGGGGGTTAGGGTATATGGACTCCAGGTGGGCTTTTCCCTTTTTAAGGTGGGGTAATGAATGAGGACTCCAGGTGGACTTTTCTTTCTCTGAGGTGGGGGGTAGGGTATAAGGACTCCAGGTGGGCTTTTCCTTTTCTGAGGTGGGGTTGGGTATGAGGACTCCAGGTGGGCATTTCCTGTTTTGAGGGGGGGAGGGTATGAGGACTCCAGGTGGGCTATAGCTGTTTGAGGTGGGGTTGGGTATGCAGACTCCAGGTGGGCATTCCTGTTTTGAGGTGGGGCAGTGTATGAGGACTCCAGGTGGGCTTTAGCTGTTTGAGGTGGAGTTGGGTTTGAGGACTACAGGTGGGCTTTTCCTGTTTTGAGGTGCGGTAGGGTATGAGGACTCCAGGTGGGCTATAGCTGTTTAAGGTGGGGTTGGCTATGAGGACTCTAGATGGGCTTTTCCTGTTTTGTGGTGGGGGTAGGGTATAAGGACTCCAGGTGGGTTATAGCTATTTGAGGTGGAGTAGGGAATGAGGACTCCAGGTGGGCTTTTCCTTTTCTGAGGTGGGGTTGGGTATGAGGACTCCAGGTGGGCATTTCCTGTTTTGAGGGGGGGAGGTTATGAGGACTCCAGGTGGGCTATAGCTTTTTGTGGTGGGGTTGGGTATGCAGACTCCAGGTGGGCATTCCTGTTTTGAGGTGGGGCAGTGTATGAGGACTCCAGGTGGGCTTTAGCTGTTTGAGGTGGAGTTGGGCATGAGGACTCCAGGTGGGCTTTTCCTGTTTTGAGGTGGGGTTGGGTATGAGGACTCCAGGTGGGCTTTTCCTGTTTTGAGGTGGGGTAGGGAATGAGGACTCCAGGTGGGCTTTTCCTTCTTCGAGGGGGGGGTAGGGTATAAGGACTCCAGGTGGGCTATAGATGTTTGAGGTGGGGTTGGATATGAGGACTACAGATGTATGAGGACTCCAGGTGGACTTTTCTTTCTCTGAGGTGGGGTTGGGTATGGGGAATTCATGTGGCCATTTCCTGTTTTGAAGTGGGCTAGAGTAGGAGAACTCCAGGTGGGCTATAGCTGTTTGAGGTGGGGTTGGGTATAAGGACTCCAGGTGGGCATTTTCTGTTTTGAGGTAGAATAGGGTATGAGGACTTCAGGTGGGGGTTTCCTGTTTTGAGGTGGGGTAGGGCATGAGGACTCCAGGTGCGCTTTTCCTTTTTTGAGGTTGGGGTTAGGGTATATGGACTCCAGGTGGGCTTTTCCCTTTTTAAGGTGGGGTAATGAATGATGACTTCAGGTGGACCTTTCTTTCTCTGAGGTGGGGTTGGGTATGGGGACTCCATGTGGGCATTTCCTGTTTTGAAGAGAGGTAGGGTAGGCGGACTCCATGTGGGCTATAGCTTTTTGAGGTGGGGTTGGGTATGAGGACTCCAGGTTGGCATTTCCTGTTTTGAGGTTGGGTAGGGTATGTGGACTACAGGTTGGCTTTAGCTGTTTGTGGTGGGGTTGGTATGAGTACTCCAGATGGGTTTTTCCTGTTTTGAGGTGGGGTAGGGTATGAGGACTCCAGGTGAACTTTTCCTGTTTTGAGGTGGGGTAGGGTATGAGGACTCCAGATGGGCTTTAGCTGTTTGAGGTGGGGTTGGGTATGAGTACTCCAGATGGGCTTTTCCTGTTTTGAGGTGGGGTTGGGTATGAGGACTCCAGATGGTTTTTTCCTGTTTTGAGGTGGGGTAGAGTATGAGGCTCCAGTTGAGCTTTTCCTGTTTTGAGGTGGGGTAGGGTATGAGGACTCCAGATGGGCCTTAGCTGTTTGAGGTGGGGTTGGGTATGAGTACTCCAGATGGGATTTTCCTGTTTTGAGGAGGGGTTAGGTATGAGGACTCCAGATGGGCTTTTCCTTTTTTGAAGTGGGGGTTGGGTATGTGGACTCCAGGTTGGCATTTCCTGTTTTGAGGTGGGGTAGGGTATGAGGACTCCAGGGGTGCTTTAGCTGTTTGAGGTGGAGTTGGGTATGAGGACTCCAGGTAGGCTTTACCTGTTTTGAGGTGGGGTTGGGTATGAGGACTCCAGGTGGGCTTTTCCTGTTTTGAGGTAGGATAGGTTATGAGGACTTCAGGTGGGCTGTAGCTGTTTGAGGTGGGGTTGGCTATGAGGACTCTAGGTGAGCATTTCCTGTTTTGAGGAGGGGTTGGGAATGAGGACTCCAGATGGGCTTTTCCTTTTTTGAAGTGGGGGTTGGGTATGAGAACTCCAGGGGCGCTTTCGCTGTTTGAGGTGGAGTTGGGTATGAGGACTCCAGGTAGGCTTTACCTGTTTTGAGGTGGGGTTGGGTATAAGGACTCCGGATGGGCTTTCCCTGTTTTTAGGTGGGATAGGGAATGCGGACTCCAGGTGGGCTTTTCCGTTTTTGAGGTGGGGGTTAGGGTATATGGACTCCAGGTGGGCTTTTCCCTTTTTAAGGTGGGGTAATGAATGAGGACTCCAGGTGGACATTTCTTTCTCTGAGGTGGGGTTGGGTATGAGGACTCCAGGTGGGCATTTCCTGTTTTGAGGGGGGGAGGGTATGAGGACTCCAGGTGGGCTATAGCTGTTTGAGGTGGGGTTGGGTATGCAGACTCCAGGTGGGCATTCCTGTTTTGAGGTGGGGCAGTGTATGATGACTCCAGGTGGCCTTTAGCTGTTTGAGGTGGAGTTGGGTATGAGGACTCCAGGTGGGCTTTTCCTTTTCTGAGGTGGGGTTGGGTATGAGGACTCCAGGTGGGCATTTCCTGTTTTGAGGGGGGGAGGGTATGAGGACTCCAGGTGGGCTATAGCTGTTTGAGGTGGGGTTGGGTATGCAGACTCCAGGTGGGCATTCCTGTTTTGAGGTGGGGCAGTGTATGATGACTCCAGGTGGCCTTTAGCTGTTTGAGGTGGAGTTGGGTATGAGGACTCCAGGTGGGCTTTTCCTTTTCTGAGGTGGGGTTGGGTATGAGGACTCCAGGTGGGCATTTCCTGTTTTGAGGGGGGGAGGGTATGAGGACTCCAGGTGGGCTTTAGCTGTTTGAGGTGGAGTTGGGTATGAGGACTCCAGGTGGGCTTTTCATGTTTTGAGGTGGGGTTGGGTATGAGGACTCCAGGTGGGCTTTTCCTGTTTTGAGGTGGGGTAGGGTATGAGGACTCCATGTGGGCTTTTCCTGTTTTGAGGTGGGGTAGGGAATGAGGACTCCAGGTGGGCTTTTCCTTCTTCGAGGTGGGGGTAGGGTATAAGGACTCCAGGTGGGCTATAGATGTTTGAGGTGGGGTTGGATATGAGGACTCCAGATGGTATGAGGACTCCAGGTGGACTTTTCTTTCTCTGAGGTGGGGTTGGGTTTGGGGACTTCATGTGGCCATTTCCTGTTTTGAAGTGGGCTAGAGTAGGAGGACTCCAGGTGGGCTATAGCTGTTTGAGGTGGGGTTGGGTATAAGGACTCAAGGTGGGCATTTTCTGTTTTGAGGTAGGATAGGGTATGAGGACTTCAGGTGGGGGTTTCCTGTTTTGAGGTGGGGTAGGGCATGAGGACTCCAGGTGGGCTTTTCCTTTTTTGAGGTTGGGGTTAGGGTATACGGACTCCAGGTGGGCTTTTCCCTTTTTAAGGTGGGGTAATGAATGAGGACTCCAGGTGGACCTTTCTTTCTCTGAGGTGGGGTTGGGTATGGGGCCTCCATGTGGGCATTTCCTGTTTTGAAGAGAGGTAGGGTAGGCGGACTCCATGTGGGCTATAGCTGTTTGAGGTGGGGTTGGGTATGAGGACTCCAGGTTGGCATTTCCTGTTTTGAGGTTGGGTAGGGTATGTGGACTACAGGTGGGCTTTAGCTGTTTGAGGTGGGGTTGGGTATGAGCACTCCAGGGGCGCTTTCGCTGTTTGAGGTGGAGTTGGGTATGAGGCCTCCAGGTAGGCTTTACCTCTTTTGAGGTGGGGTTGGGTATAATGACTCCAGATGGGCTTTCCCTGTTTTGAGGTGGGATAGGGAATGCGGACTCCAGGTGGGCTTTTCCGTTTTTGAGGTGGGGGTTAGGGTATATGGACTCCAGGTGGGCTTTTCCTTTTTAAGGGGGGGTAATGAATGAGGACTCCAGGTGGACTTTTCTTTCTCTGAGGTGGGGTTGGGTATGAGGACTCCAGGTGGGCTATAGCTGTTTGAGGTGGGGTTGGGTATGCAGACTCCAGGTGGGCATTCCTGTTTTGAGGTGGGGCAGTGTATGATGACTCCAGGTGGGCTTTAGCTGTTTGAGGTGGAGTTGGGTATGAGGACTCCAGGTGGGCTTTTCCTTTTCTGAGGTGGGTTTGGGTATGAGGCCTCCAGGTGGGCATTTCCTGTTTTGAGGGGGGGAGGGTATGAGGACTCCAGGTGGGCTATAGCTGTTTGAGGTGGGGTTGGGTATGCAGACTCCAGGTGGGCATTCCTGTTTTGAGGTGGGGCAGTGTATGAGGACTCCAGGTGGGCTTTAGCTGTTTGAGGTGGAGTTGGGTATGAGGACTCCAGGTGGGCTTTTCCTGTTTTGAGGTGGGGTAGGGTATGAGGACTCCAGGTGGGCTTTTCCTGTTTTGAGGCGGGGGGTAGGGTATAAGGACTCCAGGTGGGCTTTTCCTGTTTTGAGGTGGGGTAGGGAATGAGGACTCCAGGTGTGCTTTTCCTTCTTCGAGGTGGGGGTAGGGTATAAGGACTCCAGGTGGGCTATAGATGTTTGAGGTGGGGTTGGATATGAGGACTCCAGATGGTATGAGGACTCCAGGTGGACTTTTCTTTCTCTGAGGTGGGGTTGGGTATGGGGACTTCATGTGGCCATTTCCTGTTTTGAGGTAGGATAGATTATGAGGACTTCAGGTGGGCTATAGCTGTTTGAGGTGAGGTTGGCTATGAGGACTCTAGGTGAGCATTTCCTGTTTTGAGGAGGGGTTGGGAATGAGGACTCCAGATGGGCTGTTCCTTTTTTGAAGTGGGGGTTGGGTATGAGGACTCCAGGTTGGCATTTCCTGTTTTGAGGTGGGGTGGGGTAGGGTATGAGAACTCCAGGGGCGCTTTCGCTGTTTGAGGTGGAGTTGGGTATGAGGACTCCAGGTAGGCTTTACCTGTTTTGAGGTGGGGTTGGGTATAAGGACTCCAGATGGGCTTTCCCTGTTTTGAGGTGGGATAGGGAATGCGGACTCCAGGTGGGTTTTTCCGTTTTTGAGGTGGGGGTTAGGGTATATGGACTCCAGGTGGGCTTTTCCCTTTTTAAGGTGGGGTAATGAATGAGGACTCCAGGTGGACTTTTCTTTCTCCGAGGTGGGGTTGGGTATGGGGACTCCATGTGGGCATTTCCTGTATTGAAGTGGGTTAGGGCATGAGGACTCCAGGTGGACTTTAGCTGTTTGAGGTGGGGTTGGGTATGAGTACGCCAGATGGGCTTTTCCTGTTTTGAGGTGGGGTAGGGCATGAGGACTCCAGGTGGGCTTTAGCTGTCTGAGGTGGGGTTGGGTATGAGTACTCCAGATGGGCTTTTCCTGTTTTGAGGTGGAGTAGGTTATGAGGACTCCAGGTGGGCTATAGCTGTTTGAGGTCGGGTTGGGTATGAGGACTCCAGGTGGGAGTTTCCTGTTTTGAGGTGGGGTAGGGTATGAGGATTCCAGGTGGGCTTCAGCTGTTTGAGGTGGGGTTGAGTTTGAGTACTCCAGATGGGCTTTCCCTGTTTTGAGGTGGGGTTGGGCATGATGACTCAATGTGGGCTAAATCTGTTTGAGGTGGGTTGGGTATAAGGACTCCAGATGGGCTTTTCCTGTTTTGAGGTGGGGTAGGGAATGAGGACTCCAGGTGGGCTTTTCCTTTTTTGAGGTGGGGGTTAGGGTATACAGACTCCTGGTGGGCTTTTCCCTTTTTAAGGTGGGACAATGAATGAGGACTCCAGGTGGACTTTTCTTTCTCTGAGGTGGGGCTGGGTATGGAGACTCCATGTGGGCATTTCCTGTTTTGAAGTGGGGTAGGGTATGAGGACTCCAGGTGGGCTTTTCCTTTTCTGAGGTGGGGTTGGGTATGAGGACTCCAGGTGGGCATTTCCTGTTTTGAGGTGGGGTAGGGTATGTGGACTACAGATGGGCTTTAGCTGTTTGCGATGGGATTAGGTATGAGTACTCCAGATGGGCTTTTCCTGTTTTGATTTGGGGTAGGGTATGAGGACTCTAGTTGTGCTATAGCTGTTTAAGGTGGGGTTGGGTATGAGGACTCCAGGTGGGCTTTTCTTGTTTGAGGTGGGGTAGGGTATGAGGACCCTAGGTGGGATTTAGCTGTTTGAGGTGGGGTTGGATATGAGTACTCCAGATGGGCGTTTCCTGTTTTGAGGTGGGGTACGGTATGAGGACTCCAAGTGGGCTTTAGCTGTTTGAGGTGGGGTTGGGTATGAGTACTCCAGATGTGCTTTTCCTGTTTTGAGGTGGGGTTGCGTATGAGGACTCCATGTGGGCATTTCCTGTTTTGAAGAGAGGTAGGGTAGGCGGACTCCATGTGGGCTATAGCTGTTTGAGGTGGGGTTGGGTATGAGGACTCCAGGTTGGCATTTCCTGTTTTGAGGTTGGGTAGGGTATGTGGACTACAGGTGGGCTTTAGCTGTTTGAGGTGGGGTTGGGTATGAGCACTCCAGGGGCGCTTTCGCTGTTTGAGGTGGAGTTGGGTATGAGGCCTCCAGGTAGGCTTTACCTGTTTTCAGGTGGGGTTCGGTATAATGACTCCAGATGGGCTTTCCCTGTTTTGAGGTGGGATAGGGAATGCGGACTCCAGGTGGGCTTTTCCGTTTTTGAGGTGGGGGTTAGGGTATATGGACTCCAGGTGGGCTTTTCCCTTTTTAAGGTGGGGTAATGAATGAGGACTCCAGGTGGACTTTTCTTTCTCTGAGGTGGGGGGTAGGGTATAAGGACTCCAGGTGGGCTTTTCCTTTTCTGAGGTGGGGTTGGGTATGAGGACTCCAGGTGGGCATTTCCTGTTTTGAGGGGGGGAGGGTATGAGGACTCCAGGTGGGCTATAGCTGTTTGAGGTGGGGTTGGGTATGCAGACTCCAGGTGGGCATTCCTGTTTTGAGGTGGGGCAGTGTATGAGGACTCCAGGTGGGCTTTAGCTGTTTGAGGTGGAGTTGGGTTTGAGGACTACAGGTGGGCTTTTCCTGTTTTGAGGTGCGGTAGGGTATGAGGACTCCAGGTGGGCTATAGCTGTTTGAGGTGGGGTTGGCTATGAGGACTCTAGATGGGCTTTTCCTGTTTTGTGGTGGGGGTAGGGTATAAGGACTCCAGGTGGGTTATAGCTATTTGAGGTGGAGTAGGGAATGAGGACTCCAGGTGGGCTTTTCCTTTTCTGAGGTGGGGTTGGGTATGAGGACTCCAGGTGGGCATTTCCTGTTTTGAGGGGGGGAGGTTATGAGGACTCCAGGTGTGCTATAGCATTTTGTGGTGGGGTTGGGTATGCAGACTCCAGGTGGGCATTCCTGTTTTGAGGTGGGGCAGTGTATGAGGACTCCAGGTGGGCTTTAGCTGTTTGAGGTGGAGTTGGGTATGAGGACTCCAGGTGGGCTTTTCCTGTTTTGAGGTGGGGTTGGGTATGAGGACTCCAGGTGGGCTTTTCCTGTTTTGAGGTGGGGTAGGGAATGAGGACTCCAGGTGGGCTTTTCCTTCTTCGAGGGGGGGGTAGGGTATAAGGACTCCAGGTGGGCTATAGATGTTTGAGGTGGGGTTGGATATGAGGACTACAGATGTATGAGGACTCCAGGTGGACTTTTCTTTCTCTGAGGTGGGGTTGGGTATGGGGAATTCATGTGGCCATTTCCTGTTTTGAAGTGGGCTAGAGTAGGAGAACTCCAGGTGGGCTATAGCTGTTTGAGGTGGGGTTGGGTATAAGGACTCCAGGTGGGCATTTTCTGTTTTGAGGTAGGATAGGGTATGAGGACTTCAGGTGGGGGTTTCCTGTTTTGAGGTGGGGTAGGGCATGAGGACTCCAGGTGCGCTTTTCCTTTTTTGAGGTTGGGGTTAGGGTATATGGACTCCAGGTGGGCTTTTCCCTTTTTAAGGTGGGGTAATGAATGATGACTTCAGGTGGACCTTTCTTTCTCTGAGGTGGGGTTGGGTATGGGGACTCCATGTGGGCATTTCCTGTTTTGAAGAGAGGTAGGGTAGGCGGACTCCATGTGGGCTATAGCTGTTTGAGGTGGGGTTGGGTATGAGGACTCCAGGTTGGCATTTCCTGTTTTGAGGTTGGGTAGGGTATGTGGACTACAGGTGGGCTTTAGCTGTTTGAGGTGGGGTTGGGTATGAGTACTCCAGATGGGTTTTTCCTGTTTTGAGGTGGGGTAGGGTATGAGGACTCCAGGTGAACTTTTCCTGTTTTGAGGTGGGGTAGGGTATGAGGACTCCAGATGGGCTTTAGCTGTTTGAGGTGGGGTTGGGTATGAGTACTCCAGATGGGCTTTTCCTGTTTTGAGGTGGGGTTGGGTATGAGGACTCCAGATGGGTTTTTCCTGTTTTGAGGTGGGGTAGAGTATGAGGCTCCAGGTGAGCTTTTCTTGTTTTGAGGTGGGGTAGGGTATGAGGACTCCAGATGGGCTTTTCCTTTTTTGAAGTGGGGGTTGGGTATGAGGACTCCAGGTTGGCATTTCCTGTTTTGAGGTGGGGTAGGGTATGAGGACTCCAGGGGTGCTTTAGCTGTTTGAGGTGGAGTTGGGTATGAGGACTCCAGGTAGGCTTTACCTGTTTTGAGGTGGGGTTGGGTATGAGGACTCCAGGTGGGCTTTTCCTGTTTTGAGGTAGGATAGGTTATGAGGACTTCAGGTGGGCTATAGCTGTTTGAGGTGGGGTTGGCTATGAGGACTCTAGGTGAGCATTTCCTGTTTTGAGGAGGGTTTGGGAATGAGGACTCCAGATGGGCTTTTCCTTTTTTGAAGTGGGGGTTGGGTATGAGGACTCCAGGTAGGCTTTACCTGTTTTGAGGTGGGGTTGGGTATAAGGACTCCGGATGGGCTTTCCCTGTTTTTAGGTGGGATAGGGAATGCGGACTCCAGGTGGGCTTTTCCGTTTTTGAGGTGGGGGTTAGGGTATATGGACTCCAGGTGGGCTTTTCCCTTTTTAAGGTGGGGTAATGAATGAGGACTCCAGGTGGACATTTCTTTCTCTGAGGTGGGGTTGGGTATGAGGACTCCAGGTGGGCATTTCCTGTTTTGAGGGGGTGAGGGTATGAGGACTCCAGGTGGGCTATAGCTGTTTGAGGTGGGGTTGGGTATGCAGACTCCAGGTGGGCATTCCTGTTTTGAGGTGGGGCAGTGTATGATGACTCCAGGTGGCCTTTAGCTGTTTGAGGTGGAGTTGGGTATGAGGACTCCAGGTGGGCTTTTCCTTTTCTGAGGTGGGGTTGGGTATGAGGAATCCAGGTGGGCATTTCCTGTTTTGAGGGGGGGAGGGTATGAGGAATCCAGGTGGGCTATAGCTGTTTGAGGTGGGGTTGGGTATGCAGACTCCAGGTGGGCATTCCTGTTTTGAGGTGGGGCAGTGTATGAGGACTCCAGGTGGGCTTTAGCTGTTTGAGGTGGAGTTGGGTATGAGGACTCCAGGTGGGCTTTTCATGTTTTGAGGTGGGGTTGGGTATGAGGATTCCAGGTGGGCTTTTCCTGTTTTGAGGTGGGGTAGGGTATGAGGACTCCAGGTGGGCTTTTCCTGTTTTGAGGCGGGGGTAGGGTATAAGGACTCCAGGTGGGTTTTTCCTGTTTTGTGGTGGGGTAGGGAATGAGGACTCCAGGTGGGCTTTTCCTTCTTCGAGGTGGGGGTAGGGTATAAGGACTCCAGGTGGGCTATAGATGTTTGAGGTGGGGTTGGATATGAGGACTCCAGATGGTATGAGGACTCCAGGTGGACTTTTCTTTCTCTGAGGTGGGGTTGGGTATGGGGACTTCATGTGGCCATTTCCTGTTTTGAAGTGGGCTAGAGTAGGAGGACTCCAGGTGGGCTATAGCTGTTTGAGGTGGGGTTGGGTATAAGGACTCAAGGTGGGCATTTTCTGTTTTGAGGTAGGATAGGGTATGAGGACTTCAGGTGGGGGTTTCCTGTTTTGAGGTGGGGTAGGGCATGAGGACTCCAGGTGGGCTTTTCCTTTTTTGAGGTTGGGGTTAGGGTATACGGACTCCAGGTGGGCTTTTCCCTTTTTAAGGTGGGGTAATGAATGAGGACTCCAGGTGGACCTTTCTTTCTCTGAGGTGGGGTTGGGTATGGGGCCTCCATGTGGGCATTTCCTGTTTTGAAGAGAGGTAGGGTAGGCGGACTCCATGTGGGCTATAGCTGTTTGAGGTGGGGTTGGGTATGAGGACTCCAGGTTGGCATTTCCTGTTTTGAGGTTGGGTAGGGTATGTGGACTACAGGTGGGCTTTAGCTGTTTGAGGTGGGGTTGGGTATGAGCACTCCAGGGGCGCTTTCGCTGTTTGAGGTGGAGTTGGGTATGAGGCCTCCAGGTAGGCTTTACCTCTTTTGAGGTGGGGTTGGGTATAATGACTCCAGATGGGCTTTCCCTGTTTTGAGGTGGGATAGGGAATGCGGACTCCAGGTGGGCTTTTCCGTTTTTGAGGTGGGGGTTAGGGTATATGGACTCCAGGTGGGCTTTTCCCTTTTTAAGGTGGGGTAATGAATGAGGACTCCAGGTGGACTTTTCTTTCTCTGAGGTGGGGTTGGGTATGAGGACTCCAGGTGGGCTATAGCTGTTTGAGGTGGGGTTGGGTATGCAGACTCCAGGTGGGCATTCCTGTTTTGAGGTGGGGCAGTGTATGATGACTCCAGGTGGGCTTTAGCTGTTTGAGGTGGAGTTGGGTATGAGGACTCCAGGTGGGCTTTTCCGTTTTTGAGGTGGGGGTTAGGGTATATGGACTCCAGGTGGGCTTTTCCCTTTTTAAGGTGGGGTAATGAATGAGGACTCCAGGTGGACATTTCTTTCTCTGAGGTGGGGTTGGGTATGAGGACTCCAGGTGGGCATTTCCTGTTTTGAGGGGGTGAGGGTATGAGGACTCCAGGTGGGCTATAGCTGTTTGAGGTGGGGTTGGGTATGCAGACTCCAGGTGGGCATTCCTGTTTTGAGGTGGGGCAGTGTATGATGACTCCAGGTGGCCTTTAGCTGTTTGAGGTGGAGTTGGGTATGAGGACTCCAGGTGGGCTTTTCCTTTTCTGAGGTGGGGTTGGGTATGAGGAATCCAGGTGGGCATTTCCTGTTTTGAGGGGGGGAGGGTATGAGGACTCCAGGTGGGCTATAGCTGTTTGAGGTGGGGTTGGGTATGCAGACTCCAGGTGGGCATTCCTGTTTTGAGGTGGGGCAGTGTATGAGGACTCCAGGTGGGCTTTAGCTGTTTGAGGTGGAGTTGGGTATGAGGACTCCAGGTGGGCTTTTCATGTTTTGAGGTGGGGTTGGGTATGAGGATTCCAGGTGGGCTTTTCCTGTTTTGAGGTGGGGTAGGGTATGAGGACTCCAGGTGGGCTTTTCCTGTTTTGAGGCGGGGGTAGGGTATAAGGACTCCAGGTGGGTTTTTCCTGTTTTGAGGTGGGGTAGGGAATGAGGACTCCAGGTGGGCTTTTCCTTCTTCGAGGTGGGGGTAGGGTATAAGGACTCCAGGTGGGCTATAGATGTTTGAGGTGGGGTTGGATATGAGGACTCCAGATGGTATGAGGACTCCAGGTGGACTTTTCTTTCTCTGAGGTGGGGTTGGGTATGGGGACTTCATGTGGCCATTTCCTGTTTTGAAGTGGGCTAGAGTAGGAGGACTCCAGGTGGGCTATAGCTGTTTGAGGTGGGGTTGGGTATAAGGACTCAAGGTGGGCATTTTCTGTTTTGAGGTAGGATAGGGTATGAGGACTTCAGGTGGGGGTTTCCTGTTTTGAGGTGGGGTAGGGCATGAGGACTCCAGGTGGGCTTTTCCTTTTTTGAGGTTGGGGTTGGGGTATACGGTCTCCAGGTGGGCTTTTCCCTTTTTAAGGTGGGGTAATGAATGAGGACTCCAGGTGGACCTTTCTTTCTCTGAGGTGGGGTTGGGTATGGGGCCTCCATGTGGGCATTTCCTGTTTTGAAGAGAGGTAGGGTAGGCGGACTCCATGTGGGCTATAGCTGTTTGAGGTGGGGTTGGGTATGAGGACTCCAGGTTGGCATTTCCTGTTTTGAGGTTGGGTAGGGTATGTGGACTACAGGTGGGCTTTAGCTGTTTGAGGTGGGGTTGGGTATGAGCACTCCAGGGGCGCTTTCGCTGTTTGAGGTGGAGTTGGGTATGAGGCCTCCAGGTAGGCTTTACCTCTTTTGAGGTGGGGTTGGGTATAATGACTCCAGATGGGCTTTCCCTGTTTTGAGGTGGGATAGGGAATGCGGACTCCAGGTGGGCTTTTCCGTTTTTGAGGTGGGGGTTAGGGTATATGGACTCCAGGTGGGCTTTTCCCTTTTTAAGGTGGGGTAATGAATGAGGACTCCAGGTGGACTTTTCTTTCTCTGAGGTGGGGTTGGGTATGAGGACTCCAGGTGGGCTATAGCTGTTTGAGGTGGGGTTGGGTATGCAGACTCCAGGTGGGCATTCCTGTTTTGAGGTGGGGCAGTGTATGATGACTCCAGGTGGGCTTTAGCTGTTTGAGGTGGAGTTGGGTATGAGGACGCCAGGTGGGCTTTTCCGTTTTTGAGGTGGGGGTTAGGGTATATGGACTCCAGGTGGGCTTTTCCCTTTTTAAGGTGGGGTAATGAATGAGGACTCCAGGTGGACATTTCTTTCTCTGAGGTGGGGTTGGGTATGAGGACTCCAGGTGGGCATTTCCTGTTTTGAGGGGGTGAGGGTATGAGGACTCCAGGTGGGCTATAGCTGTTTGAGGTGGGGTTGGGTATGCAGACTCCAGGTGGGCATTCCTGTTTTGAGGTGGGGCAGTGTATGATGACTCCAGGTGGCCTTTAGCTGTTTGAGGTGGAGTTGGGTATGAGGACTCCAGGTGGGCTTTTCCTTTTCTGAGGTGGGGTTGGGTATGAGGAATCCAGGTGGGCATTTCCTGTTTTGAGGGGGGGAGGGTATGAGGACTCCAGGTGGGCTATAGCTGTTTGAGGTGGGGTTGGGTATGCAGACTCCAGGTGGGCATTCCTGTTTTGAGGTGGGGCAGTGTATGAGGACTCCAGGTGGGCTTTAGCTGTTTGAGGTGGAGTTGGGTATGAGGACTCCAGGTGGGCTTTTCATGTTTTGAGGTGGGGTTGGGTATGAGGATTCCAGGTGGGCTTTTCCTGTTTTGAGGTGGGGTAGGGTATGAGGACTCCAGGTGGGCTTTTCCTGTTTTGAGGCGGGGGTAGGGTATAAGGACTCCAGGTGGGTTTTTCCTGTTTTGAGGTGGGGTAGGGAATGAGGACTCCAGGTGGGCTTTTCCTTCTTCGAGGTGGGGGTAGGGTATAAGGACTCCAGGTGGGCTATAGATGTTTGAGGTGGGGTTGGATATGAGGACTCCAGATGGTATGAGGACTCCAGGTGGACTTTTCTTTCTCTGAGGTGGGGTTGGGTATGGGGACTTCATGTGGCCATTTCCTGTTTTGAAGTGGGCTAGAGTAGGAGGACTCCAGGTGGGCTATAGCTGTTTGAGGTGGGGTTGGGTATAAGGACTCAAGGTGGGCATTTTCTGTTTTGAGGTAGGATAGGGTATGAGGACTTCAGGTGGGGGTTTCCTGTTTTGAGGTGGGGTAGGGCATGAGGACTCCAGGTGGGCTTTTCCTTTTTTGAGGTTGGGGTTAGGGTATACGGACTCCAGGTGGGCTTTTCCCTTTTTAAGGTGGGGTAATGAATGAGGACTCCAGGTGGACCTTTCTTTCTCTGAGGTGGGGTTGGGTATGGGGCCTCCATGTGGGCATTTCCTGTTTT
The DNA here is from genome assembly GCF_040938575.1 of Ambystoma mexicanum. Lineage (NCBI taxonomy): Eukaryota > Metazoa > Chordata > Amphibia > Caudata > Ambystomatidae > Ambystoma > Ambystoma mexicanum. Next base: position 10,168,342 of record NC_090940.1, read on the forward strand.
GAAGAGAGGTAGGGTAGGCGGACTCCATGTGGGCTATAGCTGTTTGAGGTGGGGTTGGGTATGAGGACTCCAGGTTGGCATTTCCTGTTTTGAGGTTGGGTAGGGTATGTGGACTACAGGTGGGCTTTAGCTGTTTGAGGTGGGGTTGGGTATGAGCACTCCAGGGGCGCTTTCGCTGTTTGAGGTGGAGTTGGGTATGAGGCCTCCAGGTAGGCTTTACCTCTTTTGAGGTGGGGTTGGGTATAATGACTCCAGATGGGCTTTCCCTGTTTTGAGGTGGGATAGGGAATGCGGACTCCAGGTGGGCTTTTCCGTTTTTGAGGTGGGGGTTAGGGTATATGGACTCCAGGTGGGCTTTTCCCTTTTTAAGGTGGGGTAATGAATGAGGACTCCAGGTGGACTTTTCTTTCTCTGAGGTGGGGTTGGGTATGAGGACTCCAGGTGGGCTATAGCTGTTTGAGGTGGGGTTGGGTATGCAGACTCCAGGTGGGCATTCCTGTTTTGAGGTGGGGCAGTGTATGATGACTCCAGGTGGGCTTTAGCTGTTTGAGGTGGAGTTGGGTATGAGGACTCCAGGTGGGCTTTTCCTTTTCTGAGGTGGGTTTGGGTATGAGGCCTCCAGGTGGGCATTTCCTGTTTTGAGGGGGGGAGGGTATGAGGACTCCAGGTGGGCTATAGCTGTTTGAGGTGGGGTTGGGTATGCAGACTCCAGGTGGGCATTCCTGTTTTGAGGTGGGGCAGTGTATGAGGACTCCAGGTGGGCTTTAGCTGTTTGAGGTGGAGTTGGGTATGAGGACTCCAGGTGGGCTTTTCCTGTTTTGAGGTGGGGTAGGGTATGAGGACTCCAGGTGGGCTTTTCCTGTTTTGAGGCGGGGGGTAGGGTATGAGGACTCCAGGTGGGCCTTTCCTGTTTTGAGGTGGGGTAGGGAATGAGGACTCCAGGTGTGCTTTTCCTTCTTCGAGGTGGGGGTAGGGTATAAGGACTCCAGGTGGGCTATAGATGTTTGAGGTGGGGTTGGATATGAGGACTCCAGATGGTATGAGGACTCCAGGTGGACTTTTCTTTCTCTGAGGTGGGGTTGGGTATGGGGACTTCATGTGGCCATTTCCTGTTTTGAAGTGGGCTAGAGTAGGAGGACTCCAGGTGGGCTATAGCTGTTTGAGGTGGGGTTGGGTATAAGGACTCCAGGTGGGCATTTTCTGTTTTGAGGTAGGATAGGGTATGAGGACTTCAGGTGGGGGTTTCCTGTTTTGAGGTGGGGTAGGGCATGAGGACTCAAGGTGGACTTTTCCTTTTTTGAGGTTGGGGTTAGGGTATACGGACTCCAGGTGGGCTTTTCCCTTTTTAAGGTGGGGTAATGAATGAGGACTCCAGGTGGACCTTTCTTTCTCTGAGGTGGGGTTGGGTATGGGGACTCCATGTGGGCATTTCCTGTTTTGAAGAGAGGTAGGGTAGGCGGACTCCATGTGGGCTATAGCTGTTTGAGGTGGGGTTGGGTATGAGGACTCCAGGTTGGCATTTCCTGTTTTGAGGTTGGGTAGGGTATGTGGACTACAGGTGGGCTTTAGCTGTTTGAGGTGGGGTTGGGTATGAGTACTCCAGATGGGTTTTTCCTGTTTTGAGGTGGGGTAGGGTATGAGGACTCCAGGTGAACTTTTCCTGTTTTGAGGTGGGGTAGGGTATGAGGACTCCAGATGGGCTTTAGCTGTTTGAGGTGGGGTTGGGTATGAGTACTCCAGATGGGCTTTTCCTGTTTTGAGGTGGGGTTGGGTATGAGGACTCCAGATGGGTTTTTCCTGTTTTGAGGTGGGGTAGAGTATGAGGACTCCAGGTGAGCTTTTCCTGTTTTGAGGTGGGGTAGGGTATGAGGACTCCAGATGGGCCTTAGCTGTTTGAGGTGGGGTTGGGTATGAGTACTCCAGATGGGATTTTCCTGTTTTGAGGAGGGGTTAGGTATTAGGACTCCTGATGGGCTTTTCCTTTTTTGAAGTGGGGGTTGGGTATGAGGACTCCAGGTGGGCTTTTGCTGTTTTGAGGTAGGATAGGTTATGAGGACTTCAGGTGGGCTATAGCTGTTTGAGGTGAGGTTGGCTATGAGGACTCTAGGTGAGCATTTCCTGTTTTTAGGAGGGGTTGGGAATGAGGACTCCAGATGGGCTTTTCCTTTTTTGAAGTGGGGGTTGGGTATGAGGACTCCAGGTTGGCATTTCCTGTTTTGAGGTGGGGTGGGGTAGGGTATGAGAACTCCAGGGGCGCTTTCGCTGTTTGAGGTGGAGTTGGGTATGTGGACTCCAGGTAGGCTTTACCTGTTTTGAGGTGGGGTTGGGTATAAGGACACCAGATGGGCTTTCCCTGTTTTGAGGTGGGATAGGGAATGCGGACTCCAGGTGGGTTTTTCCGTTTTTGAGGTGGGGGTTAGGGTATATGGACCCCTGGTGGGCTTTTCCCTTTTTAAGGTGGGGTAATGAATGAGGACTCCAGGTGGACTTTTCTTTCTCCGAGGTGGGGTTGGGTATGGGGACTCCATGTGGGCATTTCCTGTATTGAAGTGGGTTAGGGTAGGAGGACTCCAGGTGGGCTATAGCTATTTGAGGTGGGGTTGGGTATAAGGCCTCCAGGTGGGCATTTTCTGTTTTGAGGTGGGGTAGGGTATGTGGACTACAGGTGGGCTATAGCTGTTTAAGGTTGGGTTGGGTATGAGGACTCCAGGTGGGCTTTTCCTGTTTTGAGGTGGTGTAGGGTATGAGGAATCCAGGTGGGCTTTAGCTGTTTGAGGTGGGGTAGGGCATAAGGACTCCAGGTGGACTTTAGCTGTTTGAGGAGGGGTTGGGTATGAGTACGCCAGATGGGCTTTTCCTGTTTTGAGGTGGGGTAGGGTATGAGGATTCCAGGTGGGCTATAGCTGTTTGAGGTGGGGTTGGGTATGCAGACTCCAGGTGGGCATTCCTGTTTTGAGGTGGGGCAGTGTATGAGGACTCCAGGTGGGCTTTAGCTGTTTGAGGTGGAGTTGGGTATGAGGACTCCAGGTGGGCTTTTCCTGTTTTGAGGTGGGGTAGGGTATGAGGACTCCAGGTGGGCTTTTCCTGTTTTGAGGGGGGGGTAGGGTATGAGGACTCCAGGTGGGCTTTTCCTGTTTTGAGGTGGGGTAGGGAATGAGGACTCCAGGTGTGCTTTTCCTTCTTCGAGGTGGGGGTAGGGTATAAGGACTCCAGGTGGGCTATAGATGTTTGAGGTGGGGTTGGATATGAGGACTCCAGATGGTATGAGGACTCCAGGTGGACTTTTCTTTCTCTGAGGTGGGGTTGGGTATGGGGACTTCATGTGGCCATTTCCTGTTTTGAAGTGGGCTAGAGTAGGAGGACTCCAGGTGGGCTATAGCTGTTTGAGGTGGGGTTGGGTATAAGGACTCCAGGTGGGCATTTTCTGTTTTGAGGTAGGATAGGGTATGAGGACTTCAGGTGGGGGTTTCCTGTTTTGAGGTGGGGTAGGGCATGAGGACTCCAGGTGGACTTTTCCTTTTTTGAGGTTGGGGTTAGGGTATACGGACTCCAGGTGGGCTTTTCCCTTTTTAAGGTGGGGTAATGAATGAGGACTCCAGGTGGACCTTTCTTTCTCTGAGGTGGGGTTGGGTATGGGGACTCCATGTGGGCATTTCCTGTTTTGAAGAGAGGTAGGGTAGGCGGACTCCATGTGGGCTATAGCTGTTTGAGGTGGGGTTGGGTATGAGGACTCCAGGTTGGCATTTCCTGTTTTGAGGTTGGGTAGGGTATGTGGACTACAGGTGGGCTTTAGCTGTTTGAGGTGGGGTTGGGTATGAGTACTCCAGGTGGGTTTTTCCTGTTTTGAGGTGGGGTAGGGTATGAGGACTCCAGGTGAACTTTTCCTGTTTTGAGGTGGGGTAGGGTATGAGGACTCCAGATGGGCTTTAGCTGTTTGAGGTGGGGTTGGGTATGAGTACTCCAGATGGGCTTTTCCTGTTTTGAGGTGGGGTTGGGTATGAGGACTCCAGATGGGTTTTTCCTGTTTTGAGGTGGGGTAGAGTATGAGGACTCCAGGTGAGCTTTTCCTGTTTTGAGGTGGGGTAGGGTATGAGGACTCCAGATGGGCCTTAGCTGTTTGAGGTGGGGTTGGGTATGAGTACTCCAGATGGGATTTTCCTGTTTTGAGGAGGGGTTAGGTATTAGGACTCCTGATGGGCTTTTCCTTTTTTGAAGTGGGGGTTGGGTATGAGGACTCCAGGTGGGCTTTTGCTGTTTTGAGGTAGGATAGGTTATGAGGACTTCAGGTGGGCTATAGCTGTTTGAGGTGAGGTTGGCTATGAGGACTCTAGGTGAGCATTTCCTGTTTTGAGGAGGGGTTGGGAATGAGGACTCCAGGTTGGCATATCCTGTTTTCAGGTGGGGTGGGGTAGGGTATGAGAACTCCAGGGGCGCTTTCGCTGTTTGAGGTGGAGTTGGGTATGTGGACTCCAGGTAGGCTTTACCTGTTTTGAGGTGGGGTAGGGAATGCGGACTCCAGGTGGGTTTTTCCGTTTTTGAGGTGGGGGTTAGGGTATATGGACCCCAGGTGGGCTTTTCCCTTTTTAAGGTGGGGTAATGAATGAGGACTCCAGGTGGACTTTTCTTTCTCTGAGGTGGGGTTGGGTATGGGGACTCCATGTGGGCATTTCCTGTATTGAAGTGGGTTAGGGTAGGAGGACTCCAGGTGGGCTATAGCTATTTGAGGTGGGGTTGGGTATAAGGCCTCCAGGTGGGCATTTTCTGTTTTGAGGTGGGGTAGGGTATGTGGACTACAGGTGGGCTATAGCTGTTTAAGGTTGGGTTGGGTATGAGGACTCCAGGTGGGCTTTTCCTGTTTTGAGGTGGTGTAGGGTATGAGGACTCCAGGTGGGCTTTAGCTGTTTGAGGTGGGGTAGGGCATAAGGACTCCAGGTGGACTTTAGCTGTTTGAGGTGGGGTTGGGTATGAGTACGCCAGATGGGCTTTTCCTGTTTTGAGGTGGGGTAGGGTATGAGGATTCCAGGTGGGCTTTAGCTGTCTGAGGTGGGGTTGGGTATGAGTACTCCAGATGGGCTTTTCCTGTTTTGAGGTGGAGTAGGGTGTGAGGACTCCAGGTGGGCTATAGCTGTTTGAGGTCGGGTTGGGTATGAGGACTCCAGGTGGGCGTTTCCTGTTTTGAGGTGGGGTAGGGTATGAGGATTCCAGGTGGGCTTCAGCTGTTTGAGGTGGGGTTGAGTTTGAGTACTCCAGAGGGGCTTTCCCTGTTTTGAGGTGGGGTTGGGCATGATGACTCAATGTGGGCTAAATCTGTTTGAGGTAGGTTGGGTATAAGGACTCCAGATGGGCTTTTCCTGTTTTGAGGTGGGGTAGGGAATGAGGACTCCAGGTGGGCTTTTCCTTTTTTGAGGTGGAGGTTAGGGTATACAGACTCCTGGTGGGCTTTTCCCTTTTTAAGGTGGGACAATGAATGAGGACTCGAGGTGGACTTTTCTTTCTCTGAGGTGGGGCTGGGTATGGAGACTCCATGTGGGCATTTCCTGTTTTGAAGTGGGGTAGGGTAGGAGGACCAGGTGGGCTATAGCTGTTTGAGGTGGGGTTGGGTATAAGGACTCCAGGTGGGCATTTCCTGTTTTGAGGTGGGGTAGGGTATGTGGACTACAGATGGGCTTTAGCTGTTTGGGATGGGATTGGGTATGAGTACTCCAGATGGGCTTTTCCTGCTTTGATTTGGGGTAGGGTATGAGGACTCCAGGTGTGCTATAGCTGTTTAAGGTGGGGTTGGGTATGAGGACTCCAGGTGGGCTTTTCTTGTTTGAGGTGGGGTAGGGTATGAGGACCCTAGGTGGGATTTAGCTCTTTGAGGTGGGGTTGGATATGAGTACTCCAGATGGGCGTTTCCTGTTTTGAGGTGGGGTACGGTATGAGGACTCCAAGTGGGCTTTAGCTGTTTGAGGTGGGGTTGGGTTTGAGTACTCCAGATGGGCTTTTCCTGTTTTGAGGTGGGGTTGCGTATGAGGACTCCATGTGGGCATTTCCTGTTTTGAAGAGAGGTAGGGTAGGCGGACTCCATGTGGGCTATAGCTGTTTGAGGTGGGGTTGGGTATGAGGACTCCATGTGGGCATTTCCTGTTTTGAAAAGAGGTAGGGTAGGTGGACTCCATGTGGGCTATAGCTGTTTGAGGTGGGGTTGGGTATGAGGACTCCAGGTTGGCATTTCCTGTTTTGAGGTTGGGTAGGATATGTGGACTACAGGTGGGCTTTAGCTGTTTGAGGTGGGGTTGGGTATGAGTACTCCAGATCGGTTTTTCCTGTTTTGAGGTGGGGTAGGGTATGAGGACTCCAGGTGAACTTTTCCTGTTTTGAGGTGGGGTAGGGTATGAGGACTCCAGATGGGCTTTAGCTCTTTGAGGTGGCTTTGGGTATGAGTACTCCAGATGGGCTTTTCCTGTTTTGAGGTGGGGTTGGGTATGAGGACTCCAGATGGGTTTTTCCTGTTTTGAGGTGGGGTAGAGTATGAGGACTCCAGGTGAGCTTTTCCTGTTTTGAGGTGGGGAGGGTATGAGGACTCCAGATGGGCCTTAGCTGTTTGAGGTGGGGTTGGGTATGAGTACTCCAGATGGGATTTTCCTGTTTTGAGGAGGGGTTAGGTATGAGGACTCCAGATGGGCTTTTCCTTTTTTGAAGTGGGGGTTGGGTATGAGGACTCCAGGTGGGCTTTTCCTGTTTTGAGGTAGGATAGGTTATGAGGACTTCAGGTGGGCTATAGCTGTTTGAGGTGAGGTTGGCTATGAGGACTCTAGGTGAGCATTTCCTGTTTTGAGGAGGGGTTGGGAATGAGGACTCCAGATGGGCTGTTCCTTTTTTGAAGTGGGGGTTGGGTATGAGGACTCCAGGTTGGCATTTCCTGTTTTGAGGTGGGGTGGGGTAGGGTATGAGAACTCCAGGGGCGCTTTCGCTGTTTGAGGTGGAGTTGGGTATGAGGACTCCAGGTAGGCTTTACCTGTTTTGAGGTGGGGTTGGGTATAAGGACTCCAGATGGGCTTTCCCTGTTTTGAGGTGGGATAGGGAATGCGGACTCCAGGTGGGTTTTTCCGTTTTTGAGGTGGGGGTTAGGGTATATGGACTCCAGGTGGGCTTTTCCCTTTTTAAGGTGGGGTAATGAATGAGGACTCCAGGTGGACTTTTCTTTCTCCGAGGTGGGGTTGGGTATGGGGACTCCATGTGGGCATTTCCTGTATTGAAGTGGGTTAGGGCATGAGGACTCCAGGTGGACTTTAGCTGTTTGAGGTGGGGTTGGGTATGAGTACGCCAGATGGGCTTTTCCTGTTTTGAGGTGGGGTAGGGTATGAGGACTCCAGGTGGGCTTTAGCTGTCTGAGGTGGGGTTGGGTATGAGTACTCCAGATGGGCTTTTCCTGTTTTGAGGTGGAGTAGGGTATGAGGACTCCAGGTGGGCTATAGCTGTTTGAGGTCGGGTTGGGTATGAGGACTCCAGGTGGGCGTTTCCTGTTTTGAGGTGGGGTAGGGTATGAGGATTCCAGGTGGGCTTCAGCTGTTTGAGGTGGGGTTGAGTTTGAGTACTCCAGATGGGCTTTCCCTGTTTTGAGGTGGGGTTGGGCATGATGACTCAATGTGGGCTAAATCTGTTTGAGGTGGGTTGGGTATAAGGATTCCAGATGGGCTTTTCCTGTTTTGAGGTGGGGTAGGGAATGAGGACTCCAGGTGGGCTTTTCCTTTTTTGAGGTGGGGGTTAGGGTATACAGACTCCTGGTGGGCTTTTCCCTTTTTAAGGTGGGACAATGAATGAGGACTCCAGGTGGACTTTTCTTTCTCTGAGGTGGGGCTGGGTATGGAGACTCCATGTGGGCATTTCCTGTTTTGAAGTGGGGTAGGGTATGAGGACTCCAGGTGGGCTTTTCCTTTTCTGAGGTGGGGTTGGGTATGAGGACTCCAGGTGGGCATTTCCTGTTTTGAGGTGGGGTAGGGTATGTGGACTACAGATGGGCTTTAGCTGTTTGCGATGGGATTAGGTATGAGTACTCCAGATGGGCTTTTCCTGTTTTGATTTGGGGTAGGGTATGAGGACTCTAGGTGTGCTATAGCTGTTTAAGGTGGGGTTGGGTATGAGGACTCCAGGTGGGCTTTTCTTGTTTGAGGTGGGGTAGGGTATGAGGACCCTAGGTGGGATTTAGCTGTTTGAGGTGGGGTTGGATATGAGTACTCCAGATGGGCGTTTCCTGTTTTGAGGTGGGGTACGGTATGAGGACTCCAAGTGGGCTTTAGCTGTTTGAGGTGGGGTTGGGTATGAGTACTCCAGATGTGCTTTTCCTGTTTTGAGGTGGGGTTGCGTATGAGGACTCCATGTGGGCATTTCCTGTTTTGAAGAGAGTTAGGGTAGGCGGACTCCATGTGGGCTATAGCTGTTTGAGGTGGGGTTGGGTATGAGGACTCCAGGTTGGCATTTCCTGTTTTGAGGTTGGGTAGGGTATGTGGACTACAGGTGGGCTTTAGCTGTTTGAGGTGGGGTTGGGTATGAGCACTCCAGGGGTGCTTTCGCTGTTTGAGGTGGAGTTGGGTATGAGGCCTCCAGGTAGGCTTTACCTGTTTTCAGGTGGGGTTGGGTATAATGACTCCAGATGGGCTTTCCCTGTTTTGAGGTGGGATAGCGAATGCGGACTCCAGGTGGGCTTTTCCGTTTTTGAGGTGGGGGTTAGGGTATATGGACTCCAGGTGGGCTTTTCCCTTTTTAAGGTGGGGTAATGAATGAGGACTCCAGGTGGACTTTTCTTTCTCTGAGGTGGGGTTGGGTATGAGGACTCCTGGTGGGCTATAGCTGTTTGAGGTGGGGTTGGGTATGCAGACTCCAGGTGGGCATTCCTGTTTTGAGGTGAGGCAGTGTATGATGACTCCAGGTGGGCTTTAGCTGTTTGAGGTGGAGTTGGGTATGAGGACTCCAGGTGGGCTTTTCCTTTTCTGAGGTGGGGTTGGGTATGAGGCCTCCAGGTGGGCATTTCCAGGTTTTGAGGGGGGGGGTATGAGGACTCCAGGTGGGCTATAGCTGTTTGAGGTGGGGTTGGGTATGCAGACTCCAGGTGGGCATTCCTGTTTTGAGGTGGGGCAGTGTATGAGGACTCCAGGTGGGCTTTAGCTGTTTGAGGTGGAGTTGGGTATGAGGACTCCAGGTGGGCTTTTCCTGTTTTGAGGTGGGGTAGGGTATGAGGACTCCAGGTGGGCTTTTCCTGTTTTGAGGCGGGGCTAGGGTATAACGACTCCAGGTGGGCTTTTCCTGTTTTGAGGTGGGGTAGGGAATGAGGACTCCAGGTGTGCTTTTCCTTCTTCGAGGTGGGGGCAGGGTATAAGGACTCCAGGTGGGCTATAGATGTTTGAGATGGGGTTGGATATGAGGACTCCAGATGGTATGAGGACTCCAGGTGGACTTTTCTTTCTCTGAGGTGGGGTTGGGTATGGGGATTTCATGTGGCCATTTCCTGTTTTGAAGTGGGCTAGAGTAGGAGGACTCCAGGTGGGCTATAGCTGTTTGAGGTGGGGTTGGGTATAAGGACTCCAGGTGGGCATTTTCTGTTTTGAGGTAGGATAGGGTATGAGGACTTCAGGTGGGGGTTTCCTGTTTTGAGGTGGGGTAGGGCATGAGGACTCCAGGTGGGCTTTTCCTTTTTTGAGGTTGGGGTTAGGGTATACGGACTCCAGGTGGGCTTTTCCCTTTTTAAGGTGGGGTAATGAATGAGGACTCCAGGTGGACCTTTCTTTCTCTGAGGTGGGGTTGGGTATGGGGACTCCATGTGGGCATTTCCTGTTTTGAAGAGAGGTAGGGTAGGCGGACTCCATGTGGGCTATAGCTGTTTGAGGTGGGGTTGGGTATGAGGACTCCAGGTTGGCATTTCCTGTTTTGAGGTTGGGCAGGGTATGTGGACTACAGGTGGGCTTTAGCTGTTTGAGGTGGGGTTGGGTATGAGTACTCCAGATGGGCTTTTCCTGTTTTGAGGTGGGGTTGGGTATGAGCACTCCAGATGGGTTTTTCCTGTTTTGAGGTGGGGTAGGGTATGAGGACTCCAGGTGAACTTTTCCTGTTTTGAGGTGGGGTAGGGTATGAGGACTCCAGATGGGCTTTAGCTGTTTGAGGTGGGGTTGGGTATGAGTACTCCAGATGGGCTTTTCCTGTTTTGAGGTGGGGTTGGGTATGAGCACTCCAGATGGGTTTTTCCTGTTTTGAGGTGGGGTAGAGTATGAGGACTCCAGGTGGGATTTTCCTATTTTGAGGTGGGGTAGGGTATGAGGACTCCAGATGGGCCTTAGCTGTTTGAGGTGGGGTTTGGTATGAGTACTCCAGATGGGATTTTCCTGTTTTGAGGAGGGGTTAGGTATGAGGACTCCAGATGGGCTTTTCCTTTTTTGAAGTGGGGGTTGGGTATGAGGACTCCAGGTGGGCTTTTCCTGTTTTGAGGTAGGATAGGTTATGAGGACTTCAGGTGGGCGATAGCTGTTTGAGGTGAGGTTGGCTATATGGACTCTAGGTGAGCATTTCCTGTTTTGAGGAGGGGTTGGGAATGAGGACTCCAGATGGGCTTTTCCTTTTTTGAAGTGGGGGTTGGGTATGAGGACTCCAGGTTGGCATTTCCTGTTTTGAGGTGGGGTAGGGTAGGGTATGAGAACTCCAGGGGCGCTTTCGCTGTTTGAGGTGGAGTTGGGTATGAGGACTCCAGGTAGGCTTTACCTGTTTTGAGGTGGGGTTGGGTATAAGGACTCCAGATGGGCTTTCCCTGTTTTGAGGTGGGATAGGGAATGCGGACTCCAGGTGGGTTTTTCCGTTTTTGAGGTGGGGGTTAGGGTATATGGACTCCAGGTGGGCTTTTCCCTTTTTAAGGTGGGGTAATGAATGAGGACTCCAGGTGGACTTTTCTTTCTCCGAGGTGGGGTTGGGTATGGGGACTCCATGTGGGCATTTCCTGTATTGAAGTGGGTTAGGGCATGAGGACTCCAGGTGGACTTTAGCTGTTTGAGGTGGGGTTGGGTATGAGTACGCCAGATGGGCTTTTCCTGTTTTGAGGTGGGGTAGGGTATGAGGACTCCAGGTGGGCTTTAGCTGTCTGAGGTGGGGTTGGGTATGAGTACTCCAGATGGGCTTTTCCTGTTTTGAGGTGGAGTAGGGTATGAGGACTCCAGGTGGGCTATAGCTGTTTGAGGTCGGGTTGGGTATGAGGACTCCAGGTGGGCGTTTCCTGTTTTGAGGTGGGGTAGGGTATGAGGATTCCAGGTGGGCTTCAGCTGTTTGAGGTGGGGTTGAGTTTGAGTACTCCAGATGGGCTTTCCCTGTTTTGAGGTGGGGTTGGGCATGATGACTCAATGTGGGCTAAATCTGTTTGAGGTGGGTTGGGTATAAGGATTCCAGATGGGCTTTTCCTGTTTTGAGGTGGGGTAGGGAATGAGGACTCCAGGTGGGCTTTTCCTTTTTTGAGGTGGGGGTTAGGGTATACAGACTCCTGGTGGGCTTTTCCCTTTTTAAGGTGGGACAATGAATGAGGACTCCAGGTGGACTTTTCTTTCTCTGAGGTGGGGCTGGGTATGGAGACTCCATGTGGGCATTTCCTGTTTTGAAGTGGGGTAGGGTATGAGGACTCCAGGTGGGCTTTTCCTTTTCTGAGGTGGGGTTGGGTATGAGGACTCCAGGTGGGCATTTCCTGTTTTGAGGTGGGGTAGGGTATGTGGACTACAGATGGGCTTTAGCTGTTTGCGATGGGATTAGGTATGAGTACTCCAGATGGGCTTTTCCTGTTTTGATTTGGGGTAGGGTATGAGGACTCTAGGTGTGCTATAGCTGTTTAAGGTGGGGTTGGGTATGAGGACTCCAGGTGGGCTTTTCTTGTTTGAGGTGGGGTAGGGTATGAGGACCCTAGGTGGGATTTAGCTGTTTGAGGTGGGGTTGGATATGAGTACTCCAGATGGGCGTTTCCTGTTTTGAGGTGGGGTACGGTATGAGGACTCCAAGTGGGCTTTAGCTGTTTGAGGTGGGGTTGGGTATGAGTACTCCAGATGTGCTTTTCCTGTTTTGAGGTGGGGTTGCGTATGAGGACTCCATGTGGGCATTTCCTGTTTTGAAGAGAGTTAGGGTAGGCGGACTCCATGTGGGCTATAGCTGTTTGAGGTGGGGTTGGGTATGAGGACTCCAGGTTGGCATTTCCTGTTTTGAGGTTGGGTAGGGTATGTGGACTACAGGTGGGCTTTAGCTGTTTGAGGTGGGGTTGGGTATGAGCACTCCAGGGGTGCTTTCGCTGTTTGAGGTGGAGTTGGGTATGAGGCCTCCAGGTAGGCTTTACCTGTTTTCAGGTGGGGTTGGGTATAATGACTCCAGATGGGCTTTCCCTGTTTTGAGGTGGGATAGCGAATGCGGACTCCAGGTGGGCTTTTCCGTTTTTGAGGTGGGGGTTAGGGTATATGGACTCCAGGTGGGCTTTTCCCTTTTTAAGGTGGGGTAATGAATGAGGACTCCAGGTGGACTTTTCTTTCTCTGAGGTGGGGTTGGGTATGAGGACTCCTGGTGGGCTATAGCTGTTTGAGGTGGGGTTGGGTATGCAGACTCCAGGTGGGCATTCCTGTTTTGAGGTGAGGCAGTGTATGATGACTCCAGGTGGGCTTTAGCTGTTTGAGGTGGAGTTGGGTATGAGGACTCCAGGTGGGCTTTTCCTTTTCTGAGGTGGGGTTGGGTATGAGGCCTCCAGGTGGGCATTTCCAGGTTTTGAGGGGGGGGGTATGAGGACTCCAGGTGGGCTATAGCTGTTTGAGGTGGGGTTGGGTATGCAGACTCCAGGTGGGCATTCCTGTTTTGAGGTGGGGCAGTGTATGAGGACTCCAGGTGGGCTTTAGCTGTTTGAGGTGGAGTTGGGTATGAGGACTCCAGGTGGGCTTTTCCTGTTTTGAGGTGGGGTAGGGTATGAGGACTCCAGGTGGGCTTTTCCTGTTTTGAGGCGGGGCTAGGGTATAACGACTCCAGGTGGGCTTTTCCTGTTTTGAGGTGGGGTAGGGAATGAGGACTCCAGGTGTGCTTTTCCTTCTTCGAGGTGGGGGCAGGGTATAAGGACTCCAGGTGGGCTATAGATGTTTGAGATGGGGTTGGATATGAGGACTCCAGATGGTATGAGGACTCCAGGTGGACTTTTCTTTCTCTGAGGTGGGGTTGGGTATGGGGATTTCATGTGGCCATTTCCTGTTTTGAAGTGGGCTAGAGTAGGAGGACTCCAGGTGGGCTATAGCTGTTTGAGGTGGGGTTGGGTATAAGGACTCCAGGTGGGCATTTTCTGTTTTGAGGTAGGATAGGGTATGAGGACTTCAGGTGGGGGTTTCCTGTTTTGAGGTGGGGTAGGGCATGAGGACTCCAGGTGGGCTTTTCCTTTTTTGAGGTTGGGGTTAGGGTATACGGACTCCAGGTGGGCTTTTCCCTTTTTAAGGTGGGGTAATGAATGAGGACTCCAGGTGGACCTTTCTTTCTCTGAGGTGGGGTTGGGTATGGGGACTCCATGTGGGCATTTCCTGTTTTGAAGAGAGGTAGGGTAGGCGGACTCCATGTGGGCTATAGCTGTTTGAGGTGGGGTTGGGTATGAGGACTCCAGGTTGGCATTTCCTGTTTTGAGGTTGGGCAGGGTATGTGGACTACAGGTGGGCTTTAGCTGTTTGAGGTGGGGTTGGGTATGAGTACTCCAGATGGGCTTTTCCTGTTTTGAGGTGGGGTTGGGTATGAGCACTCCAGATGGGTTTTTCCTGTTTTGAGGTGGGGTAGGGTATGAGGACTCCAGGTGAACTTTTCCTGTTTTGAGGTGGGGTAGGGTATGAGGACTCCAGATGGGCTTTAGCTGTTTGAGGTGGGGTTGGGTATGAGTACTCCAGATGGGCTTTTCCTGTTTTGAGGTGGGGTTGGGTATGAGCACTCCAGATGGGTTTTTCCTGTTTTGAGGTGGGGTAGAGTATGAGGACTCCAGGTGGGATTTTCCTATTTTGAGGTGGGGTAGGGTATGAGGACTCCAGATGGGCCTTAGCTGTTTGAGGTGGGGTTTGGTATGAGTACTCCAGATGGGATTTTCCTGTTTTGAGGAGGGGTTAGGTATGAGGACTCCAGATGGGCTTTTCCTTTTTTGAAGTGGGGGTTGGGTATGAGGACTCCAGGTGGGCTTTTCCTGTTTTGAGGTAGGATAGGTTATGAGGACTTCAGGTGGGCGATAGCTGTTTGAGGTGAGGTTGGCTATATGGACTCTAGGTGAGCATTTCCTGTTTTGAGGAGGGGTTGGGAATGAGGACTCCAGATGGGCTTTTCCTTTTTTGAAGTGGGGGTTGGGTATGAGGACTCCAGGTTGGCATTTCCTGTTTTGAGGTGGGGTAGGGTAGGGTATGAGAACTCCAGGGGCGCTTTCGCTGTTTGAGGTGGAGTTGGGTATGAGGACTCCAGGTAGGCTTTACCTGTTTTGAGCTGGGGTTGGGTATAAGGACTCCAGATGGGCTTTCCCTGTTTTGAGGTGGGATAGGGAATGCGGACTCCAGGTGGGTTTTTCCGTTTTTGAGGTGGGGGTTAGGGTATATGGACTCCAGGTGGGCTTTTCCCTTTTTAAGGTGGGGTAATGAATGAGGACTCCAGGTGGACTTCTCTTTCTCCGAGGTGGGGTTGGGTATGGGGACTCCATGTGGGCATTTCCTGTATTGAAGTGGGTTAGGGTAGGAGGACTCCAGGTGGGCTATATCTATTTGAGGTGGGGTTGGGTATAAGGACTCCAGGTGGGCATTTTCTGTTTTGAGGTGGGGTAGGGTATGTGGACTACAGGTGGGCTATAGCTGTTTAAGGTTGGGTTGGGTATGAGGACTCCAGGTGGGCTTTTCCTGTTTTGAGGTGGTGTAGGGTATGAGGACTCCAGGTGGGCTTTAGCTGTTTGAGGTGGGGTAGGGCATGAGGACTCCAGGTGGACTTTAGCTGTTTGAGGTGGGGTTGGGTATGAGTACGCCAGATGGGCTTTTCCTGTTTTGAGGTGGGGTAGGGTATGAGGACTCCAGGTGGGCTTTAGCTGTCTTAGGTGGGGTTGGGTATGAGTACTCCAGATGGGCTTTTCCTGTTTTGAGGTGGAGTAGGGTATGAGGACTCCAGGTGGGCTATAGCTGTTTGAGGTCGGGTTGGGTATGAGGACTCCAGGTGCGCGTTTCCTGTTTTGAGGTGGGGTAGGGTATGAGGATTCCAGGTGGGCTTCAGCTGTTTGAGGTGGGGTTGAGTTTGAGTACTCCAGATGGGCTTTCCCTGTTTTGAGGTGGGGTTGGGCATGATGACTCAATGTGGGCTAAATCTGTTTGAGGTGGGTTGGGTATAAGGACTCCAGATGGGCTTTTCCTGTTTTGAGGTGGGGTAGGGAATGAGGACTCCAGGTGGGCTTTTCCTTTTTTGAGGTGGGGGTTAGGGTATACAGACTCCTGGTGGGCTTTTCCCTTTTTAAGGTGGGACAATGAATGAGGACTCCAGGTGGACTTTTCTTTCTCTGCGGTGGGGCTGGGT
This sequence comes from Ambystoma mexicanum, assembly GCF_040938575.1. Classification (NCBI taxonomy): domain Eukaryota; kingdom Metazoa; phylum Chordata; class Amphibia; order Caudata; family Ambystomatidae; genus Ambystoma; species Ambystoma mexicanum. The sequence goes on from NC_090940.1 coordinate 10,183,879, forward strand.
ATGGAGACTCCATGTGGGCATTTCCTGTTTTGAAGTGGGGTAGGGTAGGAGGACTCCAGGTGGGCTATAGCTGTTTGAGGTGGGGTTGGGTATAAGGACTCCAGATGGGATTTTCCTGTTTTGAGGAGGGGTTAGGTATGAGGACTCCAGATGGGCTTTTCCTTTTTTGAAGTGGGGGTTGGGTATGAGGACTCCAGGTGGGCTTTTCCTGTTTTGAGGTAGGATAGGTTATGAGGACTTCAGGTGGGCGATAGCTGTTTGAGGTGAGGTTGGCTATATGGACTCTAGGTGAGCATTTCCTGTTTTGAGGAGGGGTTGGGAATGAGGACTCCAGATGGGCTTTTCCTTTTTTGAAGTGGGGGTTGGGTATGAGGACTCCAGGTTGGCATTTCCTGTTTTGAGGTGGGGTAGGGTAGGGTATGAGAACTCCAGGGGCGCTTTCGCTGTTTGAGGTGGAGTTGGGTATGAGGACTCCAGGTAGGCTTTACCTGTTTTGAGCTGGGGTTGGGTATAAGGACTCCAGATGGGCTTTCCCTGTTTTGAGGTGGGATAGGGAATGCGGACTCCAGGTGGGTTTTTCCGTTTTTGAGGTGGGGGTTAGGGTATATGGACTCCAGGTGGGCTTTTCCCTTTTTAAGGTGGGGTAATGAATGAGGACTCCAGGTGGACTTCTCTTTCTCCGAGGTGGGGTTGGGTATGGGGACTCCATGTGGGCATTTCCTGTATTGAAGTGGGTTAGGGTAGGAGGACTCCAGGTGGGCTATATCTATTTGAGGTGGGGTTGGGTATAAGGACTCCAGGTGGGCATTTTCTGTTTTGAGGTGGGGTAGGGTATGTGGACTACAGGTGGGCTATAGCTGTTTAAGGTTGGGTTGGGTATGAGGACTCCAGGTGGGCTTTTCCTGTTTTGAGGTGGTGTAGGGTATGAGGACTCCAGGTGGGCTTTAGCTGTTTGAGGTGGGGTAGGGCATGAGGACTCCAGGTGGACTTTAGCTGTTTGAGGTGGGGTTGGGTATGAGTACGCCAGATGGGCTTTTCCTGTTTTGAGGTGGGGTAGGGTATGAGGACTCCAGGTGGGCTTTAGCTGTCTTAGGTGGGGTTGGGTATGAGTACTCCAGATGGGCTTTTCCTGTTTTGAGGTGGAGTAGGGTATGAGGACTCCAGGTGGGCTATAGCTGTTTGAGGTTGGGTTGGGTATAAGGACTCCAGATGGGCTTTTCCTGTTTTGAGGTGGGGTAGGGAATGAGGACTCCAGGTGGGCTTTTCCTTTTTTGAGGTGGGGGTTAGGGTATACAGACTCCTGGTGGGCTTTTCCCTTTTTAAGGTGGGACAATGAATGAGGACTCCAGGTGGACTTTTCTTTCTCTGCGGTGGGGCTGGGTATGGAGACTCCATGTGGGCATTTCCTGTTTTGAAGTGGGGTAGGGTAGGAGGACTCCAGGTGGGCTATAGCTGTTTGAGGTGGGGTTGGGTATAAGGACTCCAGGTGGGCATTTCCTGTTTTGAGGTGGGGTAGGGTATGTGGACTACAGATGGGCTTTAGCTGTTTGGGATGGGATTGGGTATGAGTACTCCAGATGGGCTTTTCCTGTTTTGATTTGGGGTAGGGTATGAGGACTCCAGGTGTGCTATAGCTGTTTAAGGTGGGGTTGGGTATGAGGACTCCAGGTGGGCTTTTCTTGTTTGAGGTGGGGTAGGGTATGAGGACCCCAGGTGGGATTTAGCTGTTTGAGGTGGGGTTGGATATGAGTACTCCAGATGGGCGTTTCCTGTTTTGAGGTGGGGTTGCGTATGAGGACTCCAAGTGGGCTATAGCTGTTTGAGGTGGGGTAGGGAATGAGGACTGCAGTGTGCTTTTCCTTTTTTGAGTTGGGTTAGGGATTGAGGACTCCAGGTGGGCTTTTCCTTTTTTGAGGTGGGGGTAGGGTATACAGACTCCAGGTGGGCTTTTCCTGTTTTGAGGTGGGATAAGGTATGAGGACTCTAGGTGGGCTTTTAATTTTTGAGGTGGGGGGTAGGGTATAAGGACTCCAGGTGGGCTTTTCCTTTTCTGAGGTGGGGTTGGGTATGAGGACTCCAGGTGGGCATTTCCTGTTTTCAGGTGGGGTAGGGTATGAGGACTCCAGGTGGGCTTTAGCTGTTTGAGGTGGAGTTGGGTATGAGGACTCCAGATGGGCTTTTCCTGTTTTGAGGTGGGGTTGGGTATGAGGACTACAGGTGGGCTTTTCCTGTTTTGAGGTGCGGTAGGGTATGAGGACTCCAGGTGGGCTATAGCTGTTTGAGGTGGGGTTGGCTATGAGGACTCTAGATGGGCTTCTCCTGTTTTGTGGTGGGGAGTAGCGTATTAGGACTCCAGGTGGGCTATATCTGTTAGAGGTGGGGTTGGCTATGAGGACTCTAGATGGGCTTTTCCTGTTTTGTGGTGGGGGTAGGGTATAAGGACTCCAGGTGGGTTATAGCTATTTGAGGTGGAGTAGGGAATGAGGACTACAGGTGGGCGTTTCCTTTTCTGAGGTGGGGTTGGGTATGAGGACTCCAGGTGGGCATTTCCTGTTTTGAGGGGGGAGGGTATGAGGACTCCAGGTGGGCTGTAGCTGTTTGAGGTGGGGTTGGGTATGCAGACTCCAGGTGGGCATTCCTGTTTTGAGGTGGGGCAGTGTATGAGGACTCCAGGTGGGCTTTAGCTGTTTGAGGTGGAGTTGGGTATGAGGACTCCAGGTGGGCTTTTCCTGTTTTGAGGTGGGGTTGGGTATGAGGACTCCAGATGAGCATTAGCTGTTTCAGGTGGGGTTGGGTATGAGGACTCCAAGGGGGATTTTCCTGTTTTGAAGTGGGGTTGGGTATGAGGACTCCAGGTGGGCTTTTCCTTTTTTTAGGTCGGGGTAGGGTATACGGACTTCAGGTGGGCTTTTCCTTTTCTGAGGTGTGGTTGGGTATGGGGACTCCATGTGGGCATTTCTTGTTTTGAGGTGGGGTAGGGCATGAGGACTCCAGGTGGGCATTTCCTGTTTTGTGGTGGGGTAGGGTATGAGGACTTCAGGTGGGCTATAGCTGTTTGAGGTGGGGTTGGGTATGAGGACTCCAGGTGGGCATTTCCTGTTTTGTGGTGGGGTAGGGTATGAGGACTCCAGGTGGGCTTTAGCTGTTTGAGGTGGGGTTGGGTATGAGTACTCCAGATGGGCTTTTCCTGTTTTGAGGTTGGGTAGGCTATGAGGATTCCAGGTGGGCTATGGCTTTTTCAGATGGGGTTGGGTGTGAGGACTCCAGGTGGGCTTTTCCTGTTTTGAGGTGGGGTTGGGTATGAGTATGCCAGATGGGCTTTTCCTGTTTTGAGGTGGGGTAGGGTATGAGGACTCCAGATGGGCTTTTCCTGTTTTGAGGTGGAGTAGGGTATGAGGATTCCAGGTGGGCTATAGCTGTTTGAGGTCGGGTTGGGTATGAGGACTCCAGGTGGGCGTTTCCTGTTTTGAGGTGGGGTAGGGTATGAGGATTCCAGGTGGGCTTCAGCTGTTTGAGGTGGGGTTGGGTTTGAGTACTCCAGATGGGCTTTCCCTGTTTTGAGGTGGGGTTGGGCATGATGACTCAATGTGGGCTAAATCTGTTTGAGGTGGGTTGGGTATGAGGACTGCAGATGGGCTTTTCCTTTTTTGAGGTGGGGTTGGGTATGAGGACTCCGGGTGGGCATTTCCTGTTTTGAGGTGGGGTAGTGTATGAGGACTCCAGGTAGACTTTAGCTGTTTGAGGTGGAGTTGGGTATGAGGACTCCAAGTGGGCTTTAACTGTTTTGAGGTGGGGTTGAGTATGAGGACTCCAGGTGGGCTTTTCCTGTTTTGAGGTGGGGTGTAGGGTATAAGGACTCCAGATGGGCTTTTCCTGTTTTGAGGTGGGGTAGGGAATGAGGATTCCAGGTGGGCTTTTCCTTTTTTGAGGTGGGGGTTAGGTTGTACGGACTCCTGGTGGGCTTTTCCCTTTTTAAGGTGGGGCAATGAATGAGGACTCCAGGTGAACTTTTCTTTCTCTGAGGTGGGGCTGGGTATGGAGACTCCATGTGGGCATTTCCTGTTTTGAAGTGGGGTAGGGTAGGAGGACTCCAGGTGGGCTATAGCTGTTTGAGGTGGGGTAGGGAATGAGGACTGCAGTGTGTTTTTCCTTTTTTGAGTTGGGGTAGGGAATGAGGACTCCAGGTGGGCTTTTCCTTTTTTGAGGTGGGGATAGGGTATACAGACTCCAGGTGGGCTTTTCCTGTTTTGAGGTGGGGTAAGGTATGAGGACTCCAGGTGGGCTATAGCTGTTTGATGTGGGGTTGGATATGAGGACTCCAGATGGTCATTTCCTGTTTTGAAGTGGGGTAGGGTATGGGGACTCCAGGTGGGCTTTTCCTGTTTGAAGTGGGGTAGGGTATGAGGACTCCAGGTGGGCTATAGCTGTTTGAGGTGGGGTTGGCTATGAGGACTCTAGATGGACTTTTCCTGTTTTGTGGTGGGGGTGGGGTATAAGGACTCCTTGTGGGCTATGGCTGTTTGAGGTGGGGTTGGCTATGACGACTCTAGGTGGGCTTTTCCTGTTTTGTGGTGTGGCTAGGGTATGAGGACTCCAGGTGGGCTATAGCTGTTTGAGGTGGGGTTGGCTATGAGGACTCTAGATGAGCTTTTCCTGTTTTGAGGTGGTGTTGGGTATGAGGACTTCAGGTGGGCTTTTCCTTTTTTTAGGTCGGGGTAGGTATAAGGACTCCAGATGGGCTTTTCTTTTCTGAGGTGGGGTTGCGTATGAGGACTCCAGGTGGGCTTTTCCTGTTTTGAGGGGGGGAGGGTATGAGGACTCCAGGTGGGCTATAGCTGTTTGAGGTGGGGTTGGGTATGAGTACTCCAGATGGGCTTTTCCTGCTTTGATTTGGGGTAGGGTATGAGGACTCCAGGTGTGCTATAGCTTTTTAAGGTGGGGTTGGGTATGAGGACTCCAGGTGGGCTTTTCCTGTTTTGAGGTGGGGTTGGGTATGAGGACTACAGGTGGGCTCTTCCTGTTTTGAGGTGCGGTAGGGTATGAGGACTCCAGGTGGGCTATAGCTGTTTGAGGTGGGGTTGGCTATGAGGACTCTAGATGGGCTTCTCCTGTTTTGTGGTGGGGAGTAGCGCATTAGGACTCCAGGTGGGCTATATCTGTTAGAGGCGGGGTTGGCTATGAGGACTCTAGATGGGCTTTTCCTGTTTTGTGGTGGGGGTAGGGTATAAGGACTCCAGGTGGGTTATAGCTATTTGAGGTGGAGTAGGGAATGAGGACTCCAGGTGGGCGTTTCCTTTTCTGAGGTGGGGTTGGGTATGAGGACTCCAGGTGGGCATTTCCTGTTTTGAGGGGGGAGGGTATGAGGACTCCAGGTGGGCTGTAGCTGTTTGAGGTGGGGTTGGGTATGCAGACTCCAGGTGGGCATTCCTGTTTTGAGGTGGGGCAGTGTATGAGGACTCCAGGTGGGCTTTAGCTGTTTGAGGTGGAGTTGGGTATGAGGACTCCAGGTGGGCTTTTCCTGTTTTGAGGTGGGGTTGGGTATGAGGACTCCAGATGAGCATTAGCTGTTTCAGGTGGGGTTGGGTATGAGGACTCCAAGGGGGATTTTCCTGTTTTGAGGTGGGGTTGGGTATGAGGACTCCAGGTGGGCTTTTCCTTTTTTTAGGTCGGGGTAGGGTATACGGACTTCAGGTGGGCTTTTCCTTTTCTGAGGTGTGGTTGGGTATGGGGACTCCATGTGGGCATTTCTTGTTTTGAGGTGGGGTAGGGCATGAGGACTCCAGGTGGGCATTTCCTGTTTTGTGGTGGGGTAGGGTATGAGGACTTCAGGTGGGCTATAGCTGTTTGAGGTGGGGTTGGGTATGAGGACTCCAGGTGGGCATTTCCTGTTTTGTGGTGGGGTAGGGTATGAGGACTCCAGGTGGGCTTTAGCTGTTTGAGGTGGGGTTGGGTATGAGTACTCCAGATGGGCTTTTCCTGTTTTGAGGTGGGGTAGGCTATGAGGATTCCAGGTGGGCTATGGCTTTTTCAGATGGGGTTGGGTGTGAGGACTCCAGGTGGGCTTTTCCTGTTTTCAGGTGGGGTTGGGTATGAGTATGCCAGATGGGCTTTTCCTGTTTTGAGGTGGGGTAGGGTATGAGGACTCCAGATGGGCTTTTCCTGTTTTGAGGTGGAGTAGGGTATGAGGATTCCAGGTGGGCTATAGCTGTTTGAGGTCGGGTTGGGTATGAGGACTCCAGGTGGGCGTTTCCTGTTTTGAGGTGGGGTAGGGTATGAGGATTCCAGGTGGGCTTCAGCTGTTTGAGGTGGGGTTGGGTTTGAGTACTCCAGATGGGCTTTCCCTGTTTTGAGGTGGGGTTGGGCATGATGACTCAATGTGGGCTAAATCTGTTTGAGGTGGGTTGGGTATGAGGACTGCAGATGGGCTTTTCCTTTTTTGAGGTGGGGTTGGGTATGAGGACTCCGGGTGGGCATTTCCTGTTTTGAGGTGGGGTAGTGTATGAGGACTCCAGGTAGACTTTAGCTGTTTGAGGTGGAGTTGGGTATGAGGACTCCAAGTGGGCTTTAACTGTTTTGAGGTGGGGTTGGGTATGAGGACTCCAGGTGGGCTTTTCCTGGTTTGAGGTGGGGTGTAGGGTATAAGGACTCCAGATGGGCTTTTCCTGTTTTGAGGTGGGGTAGGGAATGAGGATTCCAGGTGGGCTTTTCCCTTTTTTGAGGTGGGGGTTAGGTTGTACGGACTCCTGGTGGGCTTTTCCCTTTTTAAGGTGGGGCAATGAATGAGGACTCCAGGTGAACTTTTCTTTCTCTGAGGTGGGGCTGGGTATGGAGACTCCATGTGGGCATTTCCTGTTTTGAAGTGGGGTAGGGTAGGAGGACTCCAGGTGGGCTATAGCTGTTTGAGGTGGGGTAGGGAATGAGGACTGCAGTGTGTTTTTCCTTTTTTGAGTTGGGGTAGGGAATGAGGACTCCAGGTGGGCTTTTCCTTTTTTGAGGTGGGGATAGGGTATACAGACTCCAGGTGGGCTTTTCCTGTTTTGAGGTGGGGTAAGGTATGAGGACTCCAGGTGGGCTATAGCTGTTTGATGTGGGGTTGGATATGAGGACTCCAGATGGTCATTTCCTGTTTTGAAGTGGGGTAGGGTATGAGGACTCCAGGTGGGCTATAGCTGTTTGAGGTGGGGTTGGGTATGAGTACTCCAGATGGGCTTTTCCTGTTTTGTGGTGGGGGTGGGGTATAAGGACTCCTTGTGGGCTATGGCTGTTTGAGGTGGGGTTGGCTATGACGACTCTAGGTGGGCTTTTCCTGTTTTGTGGTGGGGCTAGGGTATGAGGACTCCAGGTGGGCTATAGCTGTTTGAGGTGGGGTTGGCTATGAGGACTCTAGATGAGCTTTTCCTGTTTTGAGGTGGGGTGGGAGTAGGAAACAAATGAAGGAGATGAGGGCAGGGGGTTGGCAGGCATATTTTATTTTCCTTTTTTGGATAGGGGGAGGAACTTGTCACTTTATAGGGAGATGCTGCAACGGTGTAGTTAGGAGTGGAACCCCACATAGGTGGTGGGCTCTAGTGTGGAAGGACAGGAGGCCAGTTTTTTTTTGTTTTGTTAAATGATTCTATTCAAGTCTACCCTGACAGTATCTCCCCACACAGAGACAGGATCTCAAATTCCACAGCAAAGGGGAAGGTCAGGTCAGGGACAGGAGCATAAAGTCAGCAACACAGAGACACTCACTTCAATAAAAACACAAAGGGACAGGGCTGTAATGTCTGTAACAGAGACGGGAGCTTGAAGTCAGCAACACAGGCAGGGAGTGGAGGTCTCAAACACAGAGGCAGGAGCCTGGAGCTAGCATGTTGGAGACGCTGTAATGCCAGCAACACTGGAACATGTGCTTAAACTCAGAAACAGAGGCAGGAGCTTGACGACAGCATTTAAGAGACATCTGTAATGCTAGCAAAACTCAGACATGTGCTAAAAGTAATCAACATAAAGACAGGAGCTTATATTAAGCAACATAGAGGCAGGGGTGTGATTAATTGATGACCATAAGTTGTGATAAGAGCTTTAACAATACAAAGACATGTACTTGAACTCAGCATTTTCTATGAGAGTGTAATGTCAGCAAAACAGGAACGATGCTCCAAGCCAGCAAAACAGATACAGAAGCTCAAAGTCAGTAAGCTACTGCCCTTGGAAAATTCCATCTGATACTGAATGGGATTACACCAGAATAATTCTGAGTCCAATCAACCAGACAAACTCAAGAAGATGGCAAGTTGCCAACTTGCTGTTTTATTAGCAATTATCTAAAAGAGGAAGTTACAACAAACATCAATGGACGTACGCTCATTCTCAGCGATATCCACGTGAAACACAATGATATACTCTCTTTGTGCATCAGAATGGCGTCATGCGATGTGGCAATAGTGAAAAATCGATCAAGGGTTTGTATTGGTCAAGGGACACATCTAGATATACAATCATATAGGAGCTAGGGTTGTTATTGGCTGTCAGATATCAGGTGGATGCCTTATGCCTACCTCTTCATATGTGTCATTTAAGAACAATCAGTTACATAGTGTTTCATTGGTTTCTTAAGCTATAAGGTCCTTCATTATACAGACTAATACAATTGGTTTGGCACGATTGTGCCATGTCTGGAACATTTGGTTCAATTAGCAGCACATAAGCCCAGACCCATGTGCAAGTAGATAGGACATGAAGATGCTCTACCAACCAATTAGCCCAACATTTTCTCATTACCCATGCCTTCTACCATGAAATTCTCTTTATACTTGGCCTTGCAGAGTATTCTTGTCCTGGGATTGCAACGGGAGTGAGGACACTCAATATTGTGCCTGGAACTCCAAGTTCAAGCCCTAGTTCCAGCCTCGACTCATGTGACAGGAAACCACAATTCTGCTCATTCTGCAAGCTTTTAAATGTTGTAATGAATTAAGACTTGGCATTGCTCTAAGGAACTTGAGCACATTTGCCATCCAGTTGGGAATCCATGCCAACAGAAATGAGACCCAATCGTCATCTCCTATAGCCTCTGTCTTCTCCATTTTTGTGTGCAGTCCTGTCAACATAGATATAGCATCCATCAGAGTCCCGTTCTCACCATCATGTGATGGTGTGAAAGTACAGCAAGAAGGCCCGACCCTGGTGCAAACACCTCCTTCCATTGCTGTAATCATGTCGAGAACATACCTGTTCTGGTGGGTCATTAACCTTATGGCCCTCAACTTTTCCTTTGTGGCGTTAAATCCTTATAGTGGCATTGGTTTTCTGTAACCGCTCCCATCTGGTGATATGCAACCATTTGGCATTCACTGCTGCTTGGAGTCCAGGCATGAATATAGATGTCATTATCATAGCAGTCTTGCTGAACAACTTGTGCTCATCAGGAATATTTTCATAAGCCTTTATTGATTTCGATGAAAAATAATTCTCTCTTTTCATCCGCCAGAGTGCAAGTGACCTTTTTCTTAAGTGCTCATCCACTTGTGGAAATCCCTTGATCTTCAGGTCGCTCTGAGGAATCACCAAGACTAGAACATGGATGAGAACAATGGAACACACTCCTCCCCAGTTCCTGGGCAACTTCATATATGCTCTGGAGCCACAGGCCCAATATTTATCCATTAAGACAGCAGTGCCTCTCTTCATTTCTGGGATATCAATTATGCTCTTGCACCCTTAATTCTCTTCAACTTAGTCTTTACCTTTGCTTCGAAAGCACATTGTTGCATTGGTCAATGGAACTACAGCCACTGGTCCTGATTCGTCGTGCACCCATGTCAGCAGTTTGGAGTTCTTGGCCCATGACCTTAGGCACTCATCATTCACTTTCTGCACCTCGTGCATTGGTTTCTTCCTCAGTAGATGAGCTGCACAGGAAATCATCCCAGAGCAATTCATCCTCTTAATTTCTTCAAATATTACTTTGTCTTGTCCCACGGAAGGATACACAAGCATCTTGTCTGTCCATCCAGGTTCTTAGTACATTTGCTCTGTCTTGATATAATCATCCTGGTATGGGAATGACTGTCTTGATCGTCATCGCAGAGTTGCCCGGCTCCCTTGGAACTGTCCTCTGGTAGTACATGCTGCTAGATGGCTGAGGCACTTCACATCATGCGCCGGCATCTCTTTTGAAATGAATGTTCTTACTGTACTCATGGCATAGGGGATGAGAGAGCAGACATAGCAGCTCTCATTGGATGTTCTCAATTCCCCACCTTTTTCAAATGTTCGAACCACATATTATTCCCCAAGTGAGCCGAATTATCAAGATAGGTGTTTATCCCCTGGCTATCTTCTTCTGCACCCCTCCTATGTCGTCTGACATGCCCAAACAGATCAAAGAAATTATCATCATTTGTGCTCATACTGGGGAAGATCACAGGTGTCGTGTTTTCAATTTAATCATCAGGCTAATAAAGACTTCAGAATGTAAGATACAAAAAGAAGAAAAGAAAACACATGCATATGTATATCATGCATACAAGTCTAGAAAAACATTTTGTGTGCCACACCATTTCTTGTTGAATTGCTAGTCTTCCTGCAACTGCATTTTCCTCTCCCTGAATCATTTTTAATACATGTGCTCAAATCACATTCGTAGCTGCACAATCTGCTCAATTATTGCATTGAAAAACCTTATAACTAGGCCTTTCTTTGGATCATGAAGAAAAGTAAAGATATTAACATCTCTCCTAACGAGGGTAGGGTATGACTAAAGTATAAACACAAAAACTGCAACCACAATCCTATGTTTGTCACTATCGACTGGTATGGGTTATTCTTAAAATATATGTTTTCACAAAAATGAATCTGGGTATTGATCTCTCTTCCAGTTTTCAATAATGTATTGGCGCTTGGGCATAGTGCCGATATGATTTTACTTTTTCAAAGAATCTCTAAAAATTACGTTTAAGCTCTGGAATTCTCTGCAAGTCCATGCACTTCCTGCTAATATTTCAAGGAGTGTACAATGAATTCCGGTCCATAAGAAATGTTTTTTAATCACATGCTGCTTTATCATTCTTCTTCTTGGTCATCGATCGAGTCTGCACATGCAGCAATTCTTCTTGTCTTGCTTCCCAGTCGGCGGGGTACTAGAGGAAGGGTCTCTGCTTTGTAGATTTTTATGTTGCCCAAATGTAACCATGCTCTTCTTCCAAACACCCTAACTGCAGTAGGGGAAACTTCCTCTACTTGGGTATGGTCCATTAAATCTTGGCTCATGCCATCCTTGCGTAAAGATTTTCATAAGCACTTCATCCCCAACATACAACTTTGGTTGTGGCAATAATTCACTTAGATCGGTTACTGGGCCGTCCTATTCCGTGTTCATCAACCCCTCCCTCTGGTGCTTGATTTGATCTGAAATGAAAGAAACACTGAAAGTCATACATGCCAAATAATAGTACATCTCATCACCTAGAGTCTGTGCTACACTCTGGGCATCACTCCTGACTCTAGATGGGGGTGTGAGGGGCGTCCTCATGCAGAGCCCTGTTACTGATTCATGGAGTGTAAGGTGATGGTCTGAACCTGGCTGATTTTGAAGGGCATACAAGGATAAGGGTAGGCAGTATAGCCATCCCTTTTTCAAAGTTAATCTGATCATTCCTATCCTTTCCTTGAGGAGGCTGTTGAGCCTTTCACATATCTCATTTGCTTGTGGGTGATGAGCAGAAGAAAACATAGGCTTCATGTTCAATACATACCCTATTCGTTCAAGTAGCTCATTGACAAAATGTGGCCCATGATTGGACCTTAACACTTCGCACACGCCCCATCTCGGAAATACCTCATGCTCTAAGAATTTATTTGCGCAGGTAGCGTCAGGATATGTACAAGGACTGGCTTTGATCCATTGAGAAAAGGGACACATCATCACTAATAGATGCTATAGCCATTTCATGTCTGCAGCATATCGACATAGTCAATATGTAAATGCTAAAGTGAGCCATTTGAATGGGGTATTACTCCTCTGATTGTTCTTAGTGTATGCTCAGCTGTAAACTTCTGACACACGATGCAATTCACATTGAACTGTGCAATGTGTTCCAATAAATTGGGAACAAACCAGTCTTCTGCAGTAGTGGCAGCAAGACTTTCTTGGGTTATATGCACAGAGTAATGCAGCTGCTTAAGTGTGACTTTTAGCAATGCCGCTGGCATCAGTGGCTTTCCAGTGCTTTCCTGTCTCCATAGTGCTTCTGTGGGGGATAAAGAACATCCCCTTCATCTCCATAGCGCCTACTATTCTTGTTGGGCTCTACCCTACATCTCTACTAGTTGCGTAATTGACAGCATATTAAATACCTCTAGTATCAGCATGCTTCTATTCAATACTGCTTTAACATTTTCAGTTTCGAAACTCGACATTTATGAGGAATACGCAACCCTTTTGGCTTCCACATCTGGGCCTCTGTTTCTGTGAGAAATAAAGTCTATTAATTTAGTATGTGCTGCGCATTTGACGACCACTATGACCACTGGGAGTTGTTGTGCCTCAATGAGCCTGTCCAATAAAGACGCATGTTGCACAGGAGTGCCGTCTGTGCTGAGCTAACCCCTCCTTTTCCAATGTGACAGCACTGCATGCACAGTTGACAACACATAGGCGGAGTCACTGTACACTGTCACTTCCTGATCTTTGTGTTTCTGGAGTGCAACAATAAGCGCTACAAGTTCTGCTGTCCGTGCTGAATAATGTGATGGTATTCTTGCCCTTGCCACTACCTCAAATTCACCATTAAATATTTGTCTTACAACTGCGGATCCTGTATGCCTTTCCCCACTAGTCTGATCAATTTTTGATGACCTGTCAATAAAAAGAATCTCCCCTCACGCTAAAGCATTTTCTTTCACACAGGGTAAATCATCATAAAATTCAACATAGTACAATCGTGTACATGATCACCTTCTTTTATAGTCTCAGCTGCAAACATGGCTGGATACACTATTTTACATCTCACAATTTCAATCACTGAATTAGAAATCATTACTTCATATGCAGATGCTCTTTGTGACACTAATATACTTTTCGGTTTCTCTAAAATAGCAAATAAGGTGTGCTCCACAAATAACGTCATTGCACAGCCCATAGTAATACTTGTGGACATCTCAATAGCAAATGCAGCAGCAGCCAAAGATTGTTCACATGGAAAATGTCCTCTCATAACTGGATCTAAAATACCACTGTAATACGCCAAAGTTTTATACCCTAGTGTCGTTCTTTGTGTGAGCACTGCTGTCATCACTGATCCCTTGGTGTGTGAAAACAAATAAACTCTTCACTAGAATTAGGAATTCCCGAAACTGGAGCTGTACAAATTGCACTTTTTAATTCCTCAAATCCTTCCTCCATTTCTTCAGTCCATTCTATCTTTTCCTTACCAAGTTATGCTTTCTTAAGTGTTTGCAAAAGTGGTTTGTGTATGTACTGTAGTCGAACACCCTACACACTACAATAGTTGCATAGGCCTAGAAATTGCTGCATTTGCCTCACTGTATTTGGCTTTAGTGTTTTCATAATAACCTCAGCTCTCTTAGGTGTCACTTTCTTTTCTTCATATGAAATTAATTGGCCTGCCAATACAGTCATTAACTGAACAGAGTCATGACTACATTCATCCTGTTCCACTACAGATTAATATGTCCCCTACGTACTGAATTACTGCACTTCTGAGTTTAATATTATCAAGATCCATCTGTAGGACCCTATTAAAATTGACGAGACTCGCAGTGCCACTCAAGGCAAACGAGTATGTTTTAGTCTTTTTTGTCTGAATGTAAAGGAAGTAAGGTATTGTGAGTCTTTGTGCAAAGGTATCAAGAAAAACAAATTTTTCAAATCGATCACCGTGAAATACTTAGCTTCAACTGGGATGCTACACAATATTGTCGCAGGGCTCGGAACTAATGGAAATTCCACTTCTGCAATCTGATTAAGAGGGCGTAAGACCTGGATAAATCTCCACAACCCCCCTTTTGATTAATCGGATACACCACAGTATTGCAAGAGGACTCCGATGGCACTAGGATTCCCTGTTTCATCAACGTTGATATAGTCTCAAATATGCCTTCACCAGCTTCTCGAGACATGGGGTGCTGTTTTGCTTGGGGTAAAATTGCTCCTGGCTTGAGTTTTATTTTAACCTCCCCTATACCCTTCAATAGGTAGCGTCATATGTGCCCGAAGTCTAAAGAACACTAGACACATTTTCTATGTCTTCCTGAAAGAGTGCTGGTCTTTGCTGTATTAGTGCCATTCGATGTGGGAATTCCCTTTCCTCAATCGTTATCCAGTATTTAATGCTTATGAAAAACACTACCTCATTATCTATACATTCATCTCTGAAAATATCTTCATCTGTTATATCAGTCAATCTGTATCCCTCTTCATGAGTTATCAGTGTCCTCCATGCTCTGCCTTCGCCGTCTACTTCTTCAAGCATTGCTATTTCTCCTTGAACTAAAGCTGCTTCCATTTCTATAGGAATATTCTGCCCTTCTTCCTCATCCATAGGTACTTGTGGTCTACATAAGAACTCATCAGGTATCCTCACAATTTTCCCTTCTAATCCAGGTAGCCATGTAAATAAAATGCTCACCCTATACAATAGATGTTTTTAATATGGGATGCCCAAAGCATCTCAGGCATATCAATAATTTCTCTTGTGGTGGACCAGGCCATAGCAAAGTGGATTACGTGCCAACATATCTTGGAGTCATTTGTCAAAATCAATGTATTCATGTTATTCCAGTTCACGTTGGCATGACCCTGCCGATGATTGAATAGCCACTGTTTGTAGTGAGATCTACTCTGGCATGTCTTTTCTTTCCTCCAAACCACCTCAAGACCATAATCTCTTTGAATTTGTCTACGTGCTTTATATGTCTCCCTTTTCCTTTTGGCAATCTCTATGTTGTAGATCAAGCCAGGAATATGGCTGAATGTACTTTGCCGCTGATGTCTTCCAGGGACGTGGCCAAACATCCTTACCATATCTTCCAATTGCCAATCATTTGCCGCAAGGATCTCCAATTCAGATTCATCCGTATCAGCCACTTTTCTTTTGAAGTTACTAATATTAGAGACTGTCCATTCGAAGCAGTTACCATGTATGTGTACCTCAGGATTAAGCATGAATGTATCCTGAAGCTTAGAGTGAGAGGATGCAGTCATGGAAGGAATAGCGTTGTCACTCAGGGGCATGGGAAGGACTTCCAGCTCGGGATTACAATGCTGCAGAATATCATTTACTAAAATAGAATACATTCTGCTAGAGTACGAGCCATTTAACCACGTGGGTCTAAAGCATCCATCCTTAGGGGGCCGAGCATTCTAATCAAATTCCAAAAGCATATCACACCAATCATTACTCAGTTTCTTTCTTTGTGACTTAGGCTCGCTCCCTGAACTTGCAATTGTCCTGGGCAAACAGTCCACATTAAAGTCACCAGCAAATATGCCTGTGCCCTTAGGATTAATAGCGCACCATTCCCACAGTGCACCTTTCACCAGGCTCCTTAGTGTACCTGTGCAGGTGCCATCAGTGGGGCCATAAAGACTCATCAACAGTGCAGGGCACTTATCAAACAGAGGGTTGGACATAATCTCACAAAGGAGATTGCTGCATCGGCCATTGCTCGCCAGGGGCTTCAGATTGTAAGCAGAATTCGCACCCATACAAAGGCCGCCTTTATGGCACCCCGATAACGGGGTTTCAGACAAGCTAAAAAGCAGGCTATATCCATCTAACTTAAAGCCACTAGTCAGCCAGGTCTCCTGTAAGAAAAACATATTGGAATTCTTTAGTTGTGACAGACTCATAACATAACACAACCCACTATATTGGTCAGGAAGGAACAGTGACCTCCTGTATTCCAAGAAATCAGGCGAGTTACTGGCGATGAGAGTCTTTTGTCACTGCCGGGAAGGTGAAATATTTAACCAGGTACCAACCACGCTGACCTCCTTCCTGGACTGGTCCATTTTTACATTAGCAGTGTGAGCACCTCTCGGGGGACACTTCGGTCCAAGTTTGTGATCATTATCCACCACTTTGAAAGGTCTGAAGATAGCACCTCAAAACCTAGCTCAGTCAGTTCCCAGGAGTGTTGGCAGATCAGCTCTGCTGCTTTAGCCGAAACTATAGTCATCTAAACCCAGTTAGTAGGGCTACTCACACGCGTTAATTCAAGAGATGCCATAGTGAGGGGAGTCAATTTGTTTAGAGTTCGTATTAATCCAAACAATTGAAATAACCATTTGCAATTTAAGAATGGGCTGGTATCAGAGGTTGACTTTCCCACAATTGTTATGAATATCGCTTATTAGAACCCTGGGCAGGTGCAGCAGCCAATCAGGTAGGTTGTACAAAACATAGGCTGAATCCCATGA
Organism: Ambystoma mexicanum; assembly: GCF_040938575.1. Classification (NCBI taxonomy): domain Eukaryota; kingdom Metazoa; phylum Chordata; class Amphibia; order Caudata; family Ambystomatidae; genus Ambystoma; species Ambystoma mexicanum. The sequence continues at coordinate 10,200,308 of NC_090940.1, forward strand.
TTCAAGTCGGACTCTGAGCAAGCTCTGAGCTGCTTGTACCCGGCTCCTATGTTCTCTCTATCACCCTGGCACTTTCCCCATCCCCTGCTCCCAGGGCGTATCCAGCATTGCAAAAGTGGGGGAAGCCACGAAAAAAGTCCTGCCACCCCCCTTCCCCAAATTCAATGCACACTATTCCACACTGTGCGATTTACGCCCCCCCCCCAATCAACTTTTTTGGTATCATTAATGCAGATGCCATTTTAACACATAGAGATAACAAACAAACAAAAACAAACTACAGGACTGTTACAGATGCAGGAAACCCATTTATTAGAGCTCTGTCCAGATACTATGTGGCAAAATACATGCAAACCTCCTAATTTGCATAACGATTGCACCAACAAAAGTGCCTTCACAGAAAATCACATTGCAAGAAGCATCATCAGTGTTTGATAATTGGAGGCACCATGGAAGTGACTTTAGAATACGTTGCCATAAGTAAGTCAATTGGCAAATAACTTTGTGCTGCAAAATATCTAAATTGTATTCTCATTATGTATGGAGCAACTATATAATCATTAGGCTTTTTTATAATAGCATGATACATTAACATAAGCTATGAAGTGAATCACTTACAGAGCTGCAGATTAGACACAGTGCGATTAAATGATTTGCCCAGGATCACACACTTTGGTTAAATGGTGAAACCGAGATGCAGACAATTTCATAAACAGAGCACATCTTTACAGGTTTATTTGATATACATATTTATTAAGTTTTTGCTTTGCATTTTATGTGCTTAAATAATACTTTACTGCCTTGGAAAGGAAACCACATTACATAATAAAGTAGCGCTTCATAATAAACTAACTATACATTTTTTGCATCATCAAAGAAATATGTTGAACCATACGAGTATGGCTTTAGTTTTATTCTCCCCATCCTGCATGCAAAGTCACAATAGCATCATGCAGGTTAACTTAGCCTAACAAATTTGCGCCCACCCCCATTGGTTTTAAAGCCATAGTCATTATTTCATAAAGCATGCAGCGTTATGCACCATTCTCAATTCTGATCACCTACATTCACATGTCTTAAGGGACAAACGTCCCTGCTAACAGCCCCCCACACCATCAGTGCCTAATAGCTCCCTTTGTAGTGCTCTGTTCACACAGAGCAAAGTGTAAGGTCCGCAGGAGAGCCGCTCTGCTGCCTGGAGCTCTGCTGGACATTGTCCTAGCAGAGGGACACCTCTCCTGCTCGGCATCTGCTGAACGAGAGAAGTGTCCCGATGCAAAATGTACCGCCACAGGGGCAAGCTGCTCCTCCCCACCTCTCTGCTGGTAGGCCACTGCCTGCTCCTCCTACCCCCTCCTGCGTCACCCTCCTCAGCCCATGCCGAGTCCCGCAGCGCCCCTGCACCTCGCTGAGGCACGCCATCTGCTCTGGCTGCCATGGAAATGGAAGGGGGGCTCTACACAAAGCCCTGCATTCCACTTCCATGGTGACCCTCTTAGGTGTATTTTTTTTCTCCATGTACTTGTTATTATTTTTCATATTATAAAACATCATCCGGGCTATTATAACAGATGAACCGCCCAACGCCCCTCCTCTGTGCCAGAAGAATAATCTTTCATCCCCATAAATGTCTTATTCTCAAGATCCTACAATGTCCAATATTCTTATCTTGTGTGGGCACCATTGCACCATGTAATCACTTTGTAAGTAATTCAGTACAGACCCCCAGTCTTTCTCAAATCACTCTTGGTCTCCCTGGGTCTTGTAAGTTACCCATTCCAATGATACGAAAGTCCAAACTTTCTGCAACCGGTCTTGGATTGTGGGTGGTGATTGTTTTCTCCATCTTTGCGCAATGACTAAGCACTCTGCTATTAATAATATCATGAACCCCCTTTCCTCTTCGGTTCCTACATACCAAACAACCATACTTTTTCTTCGAGCTGATCCACCCCTGAAACATCCCTTGCATTTGTGTTTTGACCCCATCCCAGAATGTATGTAGCTCCGGGCATTCCCTCCATATGGGTTTCCAGTCCCCCACTTTCTTGCGGCCCCTCCAGCATTGGTCTGATGCCTTTGGGAACATTACATGTATCCTCTCGGGGGTGTCGTGCCATTGCAAGAGGATATTTATCCACGTTTCTCTCACCTGTATGGCTAGAGTTCGTTTTGGGATAGCCCCTGCCCCCCCCCCCCCACAGGTATTCCCAGCGATTCTTTGAAATTGTCTCCCTAAGGGTTTTTTCATAAAATTCCATTGAATTTGTTACTCATGTTCATTCAGGAATCTATACATGTTCGAGATCAGATTCTTTGAGCCCGAGTGGGTTGTTATGTAGGTTTCGATTGGTGTTCATTGTCTTGTTGTCGCTTGTTTGATGGTTTGATGGTTGGGGAGATCAGTCACTGCTTCAATTGTTCGTATTGCAACCTATCCTTTCCTGTCAGTTCTTGCATACATCTTACAAATTACCTAATAGTTTGGCCCTGATACATATCTAGTATCTGCGTACGTCCTGCTTCCTCCCATTTCTTGTATGCCCCTTTCTCCATCCCCGGTTGGAAATCCGGATTCCCAAACATCGGAGTGAATGGGGCTGGATCCACCGTAAGTAGCCCTCTTTCTACGGCCGAATCCCATGCTTCCACCCCAACCTTTATTACTCCCCTAATCTTAAGATTAGGGTGTCTATTTAGTTGATTTAACGACATCAACCCCGAAAGGGGAGTTCCTGCAACCGCTCTACCCTGTTTAACCCACATTTTGTGTAGCCCTTCCGCTGATCATTCTCTCACAACCCGTATCTGTGCTGCTTCATAGTATTTATAAAAATGTGGAAGGCCCATGCCCCTGTTGTTTTGTGGGGTTGTTAACATTGTCATCGCTACTCTGCAGGGTCTTTTCTTCCAAATGTACGATGATATTGCCTTGTTGAGAGACTTTGAGAATGTTTTTGGAACTATGATTGGCAATGCCTGGAAGTGATAAAATAGTTGCGGCAAAACCTTCATTTTTATTGATGTCATCCTACCCCACCATGATACTGTAAGAGGATTCCATTTTACAAAATCATGTCTGATTTTTTTCAAATAGTTGCGGGTAGTTTGCATTATACATTTCCCCAATCTTTTTAGTAAGGGTTATGCCTGAATATGTAATTTTATGCCTGTTTCAATTTTAATTTTTGTGGCTAGCCTGTCCATTGTTTCCTGGTCTTCCGGGAAATTTAAGATTTCCGATTTCTGCCTATTGAGTTTTAGTCCCGATATGCCTCCATATATATCTAACTCCTGTATTAGTGCCGGGAGTAATTATTCAGGTCTATCAGTGCTACCAGCATGTTGTCGGCTAATGCGACAACCTTGTGAGTTACTCCCACCATTTCAATTCCTCTAAGCTGATCAGTGTCCTGAATTTAGGCTAACAGGGGCTCTAGATCGCATAAAACATCAGCGATAGGAGGCACCCTTGTTTAGTACTCCGACCCAATGCTACTTTAGCTGTTACCGTTCCATTCAGGGCTATGCGAATTCCCAGTGAATTATAATTGGCTCGCACCATTTGGATACATTTTTCCATTTCCCCCCGAATTCCATGTATTCTAGAATGTGAAAACAGAAGGGACCATTCAACCCTGTTGAGTGCTTTTTCTGCATCAAGTGAAACTAATATTGCAGGGTTTTTGGGAACCCCAATTTTCTCTATTAAGTGGGCAATTCTACGCGCATTATTGAATGTTTGTCTTGATGGAATGTATCCTGATTGGTCATATCCTATTAATTTGGGAAGCAAATTTGTAAGTCTGTTAGCCAATATTTTAGTATATAATTTTGAATCTAGGTTGATTAGCGCTATCAGCCTATATGATCCTGGGAGGGTTGGGTCTTTGCCCTATTTGTGGAAAACCAGAAGTTTGGCCTCATTCATTGATGGGGTAGTGTTCCCTTTGATTTTAAATGTGTTGAATATTTTTGTGTACGAATTGGAGGCAAAATGTCGCTATACTTCCTATAAAAAGAAAAATCTGTCTGGGCCTAGGGCTTTATTTAATGGTAATTCTAATATTGCTTTTTTAACTTCTTCCTCCCTTATTTCTTCTTCTAAGAGATAATTTTCTTCTCTCAAAATCTGTGGGAGTGATACCCTCATCAGATAATCTTCCTGTTTCTGACCTGATGGGTTATCAAATGTGTATGGGGTTTGGTAGTCCTCATTCTTTATCTGTACCCGCCCCAGTTTATTTTGTAATTTTGTAATTGTTTGTGTGCATTGTTTGTCCCGTAACTGCCAGGCCAAATGCCTATCCTGTTTGTTAGCCTTCACAGAGTACCATTGGTTTAAATATAGGAGACCTTTCTTGGCCCATTTCATTCAAATAGCTTCCAATTGCCCCTGGACGTGTCTCAATGACCTTTTTAATACCATGCTGGTAATTCTCCCTGAATGTCACGTAGTTTGCCCTCTACTTCCTTTTCCCACTGATCTCTTTGTTTATCTCTCCTAACTTTAAATGCTACCATATGTCCCCTTGTAACTGCCTTAAAGGCTTCCCATATTGTTTCTCGTGAGGCCTCTTCTATCTCGTTTTGACTGACGTATTGATCAATCTTGTCTATAATGGTAGCTATCTGAATTGGGTCTTGTAAGAGATCTGTGGCGAGTTTCCACTGTCAAAGCCCTGTTTTTCTATTTTTCAAGGACATGCCCAGCCACACAGAGGCATGATCTGAAAGTGAGATTGACCTAAATTCTATATTTCACACTTTCTCCAGTAGCCCCATTGACATCCATATGTAATCTATTCTGTCCCAAAACGTTTTGGGACAGAAAAAAAAAACAACCAAGAAAATGGCCACCGGGAAAGTGAAAACAGTCCGTTTTCCCTTTCCATGGCAGCCATCAGGAGTGGATGCACTGGAAACAGAAGTGTTTCCAGCGCGTCCGCTCCCGAAAAAAAAGGAGAAGAAGGTAAGTGGGGTTGGGAGGGAGGGCGGGGAGAGAAAGAAGGAAAGAAGAAAAAGAAAAAAAGATTACCTGCATCGCTGGGGGGGAGGGGGGGGTTCCTGGGGGGGGACGATGGAAGCCTCCAGCCGTGTGGAGTCACGGAGCGGGGATGGCCCGCTCCGAGCCTCCACATATCTGGAGGCTGCCATCGTCCCCCACCGGGGACAAAGGAGGCAGAAGGTAAGTGGGGTGTGATGGGGAGGGCAGGGAGGAAAGGGAAAACAACAAAAAAAACCTTACCTGAGTCCCCGGCGGGGGGGGGGCAAAGGCAGCCTCTCAGCCATGGGGAGGCTCGGATTGGGGATGGCCTCAATTCGAGACTCCTCATTGGCTGAGGGGCTGCCACGCCCCCCTCCAGGTACAATGGCCATGGAGGGGGATTCCCGGCCGGGTAATGCCTCGGCGAGGGCCAATCAGAATGGTTGATTCATTCTGATTGCGCCTTCGCCGGGTACTAATAAAAAATATGTACCTTCCCTCTTCATCCACCATCTATTCTTGAATTTGAATGCCCAGCCTTTTATGGAACGCTATTAGTACCCCCGCTTACTTTACGCGTTTGCCTGCTGTATTTGGGTATACTCTACGATTTGCGTTTTCCCCTTATCTTTTTTACTAATATGTGTTTCCTGCAACATGAGGATATAAAATGTTTCCCTGCACAGAAGGTTTTCAAGCTTTTTCCTTTTAACTAGGGTATTCAGTCCTCTTACATTGTATGTGAGAATTTTAATCTCCTTCATTTGAGATTCCCCGTTCGCCTATCCCTCCTTTGTTCTGGATTCTTTCCCTTTCTCTTCTCTTCTGGCATCCCCCCATGTCCCTAGGTTCCCCCCCTCCCACTCTCCTTCCTTCACCAACAACCCCCAAATCGATGATTCCCTCCGTATCCCCTACCTTCTCCTGAGGAGGGTGCAGGTTCCTATGATCGCTCAGACGGCTTGTCCGTCACGTCTGGCCCTTTACAGTACCCAGAGAAGTAATTGTGGGGAATTCTAAACCCCGCTAAGAACTTCAAGATTCTCCCCATTCCCCTCCTCATGGGCTGCATGCCTAATAGTATGTGTTGTCACCTTACCCTCTTCCTGGGGAGTCGTTTGTGTCTGATTTCCCCTCAGTCTTGAGCTGGTATTGCTCGCCATATTGTGCTCCTGTTTCGTTGTTTCATTTCTTAAAGCTGCCTTTCCCTTTTTGCTCTACGGTTTCCATTCCCACATCTTCTAAGGCCTCTGTCATCTTTTTTTCATTTCTCCACCAATTCCTCACTCTCTTCTTGTATATTCAGAATCTGCAGACCCTCTTCACATGTCGTGATTCTATGTTGCCTTCCTTCCCATGTAAATAGCATGCCAAACGGGAATGACAATTCATATCTGATTTGTTTTGTTGCTAGAAATTTCACCACTGGGCCCATCTCTCTCCTCTTTTGTAGCGTGGACTGTGCTAGGTCTTGATAAAGTATTTCCTCACCATTCATTTGGATTTGGCCCACCATCCTAGCTTTCCTTAAAATGTGTTCCTTCTGGGAGTATGAGGCGAGTGCTACCAATACATCCCTTGGGCGTGCGCCTGGAACTCCTGATCTCCGTGGGCCCATGCCGTGCACTCGGTCCAGTGGAATCTCTTCTTCCTCATTGCTTCATAAAACGTCTTTGAAGACATTTTGGACCACGCCTTTGAAGTCTTTATCCTCCACTGTTTTCACAAGGTTTTTAATTCTAATGTTGTACCTTTGAGAGCGGTTTTCAAAGTCCTCACATTGAATATATAAATTGTGTGTGAGGCGTGCCATGCGTTCCAGGGCTTCCCCGCTTTGTTGTGCATCTTCTTCCATGTTTTGTACCACTTTCTCCAATGTGTCCGTTCTTTCTTCCAGTTTTGCCACGTACACTTTCAGTTCCTGCACGTATTGTTTCATTTCTTCTTTTAGTGCTTCGAACTGGATGTGAAAGGAAGACACAAATTGTTCCTGGAACTCCTTGAACCATGTTTCCATATCTTCTTTGGTTGTTGCCATTGTTACTTCTGGTCGTGACTCTGGTGTTTGCGTTTTTTGACTTGATCCTCCACTTGTTGAGTGTGTGGAAGTTTCACTGCTCCACAGCTGTTTAATACAGGGTTCTTATCTTGCTTGGGAATTATGTGGCGTCGCCTGCACCGCTTTCCCCCTTGTCTTGGACATGTGCACTCTATCAAGGGTCCTAGTGTTTCCTATTATGTTGTCTTGTGTTTCTTATTTGCCTGTGTGTGGGGACTTCGGTCCGCATTGTCTCTTATCGTTAGCCCACTCTCTGTCCCCTTTTCTGTGGGGAATGTATTTTGTCCAGGGATTTATCGTGTTTTGGTCGTGACCTTCTCAGTCGGTTTTTGCACCTGTTTGCATTTCCTGGGCCTAATGTCCCAAAATGCTGGGTCTGTACTTTAGGAATACGCTCTTTAGTCCCTAAAGCTTCTTTCGTGGAGTGCAACCCATAGTTTGGGCTTCTTTTATTTCCCTCTTGCCTGCCTTCCTTCACTCACATGTATGGGTTTATTGTTTGAGTAGGAGAGAGATTTCTCTTTATTTGTGCTTGAGATATCTCATTTGGATGCTATCCCTGCTCCGACAATCCTTTGTTACATAGGTTAGGTTGCTGCAGTCCTCTTTCTTGCTGGGACAATGCTATCCCGGCTGATGGGCTATTTTATTGGCTGCGTTTCCTTTTGTGCAGTCGCCCTGTGGTCTGTAAGTTCCTCACATGGGATGTAGTGCTTCTTAGATGTATATATTGCTGATATTTGCTGCCTTGTTAGATCCCCCTCCCTGCGATTGTGGTCCGGCCGTAACTTGGCTAGGAGGCATGGAGCTATATCTGTTGTGCTTATTTTGTTTTGCAGGGTTATGATATTGCATATGGTGCTCATCGTACCGCAATCTTATCTGATGTTAGTGAACTGGATAACCCAGCCCTTTAAGATGAGTAGCAATTACCCTGGAGATAGACGGTAATGCAGATTTTTGTTCATACATCAATAATCAAAATGGCTCAGATAGTTGGTAAAACAGGGAGCACAACTAACATCAACGAATTCGCTTGATCCTCTTACTCAATGCATTCTAGAAAAAACAAGAGATTTTATACACAAAACACGTCATCAATGACGTTAACCTACATATTTACTAACGTCATCCTACGTAGCAAACTACAAAAACCTACGAGTATGGGTGATTGGCTCTGAGAGAATCATCTAAGTATACGATCCACAATGACCACTATGAACATCACTAAATACACGACTTCCCATTGGTTTACACAACTATAGAACCCCTAATTATGCGGTCCTCTACAATTGGTTGGCACTCTAACCTCTGTCAATACTTTTCCACCTACGTCTAGCAGCATGCAGGCTGGCCATCCAGGTGCGGGTGAGCTCGCTTTGACCTTTGCTTACCGCCAATCAGCATATCAATCCATCATCACCTCAGTGGTCTACTGTCAATTAGGCTTTGAAGCTCGGCCTTGAGAGTGTTCTTAGCTCTGAGAAATTCAGGGAGTGAAAGCACGCTCTGCCCTCGTGCATAGGTGTGACCATCTCGTTCATCCAACTTCCTCCTTCCATGTGACTGGAGACCATAGAATTGAGCTTCTAGTGCTTTTTAATACTATTTTTTAATAGACCTCTGACGTCTTCCTTGTTTTGTTCATGCCTTCTGAACAGGAGTTCTGCTCTTTCACACAATTTGTATCCAATGTCAGTTTACTCCGTTTGATAAGACCTTGACTTCTTTGGCTCATTCAGCCTTGTCTGCTTTGTAATTCAATGTGCTTTTCAACTGCGACACTATGGAAATGAGGCTTTCTCTGCCTTCTTGCTAAAGTCCAGCACTGCTATAATGCGTAGTGGAAACATCCATCCTTTACATGTCCATATGCATATGTATATATATATATATATATATATATATATATATATATATATATATATATATATGTTGGCACTTGCCGCAATCTATTCACTATAAAGCTAGCCTCAAGATTACTTTGTCTGCTTGTGTTTCTTTTGCATCTGTATACGTGGAACATAGTTTGATGTCTTCATCTGTTTCTGTGGCATGAGCTTCTTCACCTTGATCTAAAGATGTCACTTTTCCTTGATACTTTTTTGATGCCTTATAGAATATCTGCATTCTCTGGGATCTGCATCTCTTCTGGGTACGTCAGTTCAGCTATGTGTGACGTTTACTTAGTAATGGTTGGTGACGTTACCATTCTTCCTTACCATTTATTTGCTCTGCTTCTTCAGGAATATTATTTAAACAACCATCATATTTCCTCGTATGCAGGTATGGTTTCCTCAATGGGAATCTTGCCTCTAGGATTCCTTTTGGCCTTTGTCGTTTCAACTGCTCCGTGTATGTCACATAATTTGGTTTCCAACATACAGGCAATAGAGGCGGAACGGTTCAGGTGGGGGCACTTGGCTCCTTCTCTACACCCCCCCCTCTGGGCAATTCATTGACCACTCTCACATCATCCTTCACATCCAGGCATTCAGGTCTGAAGAAAAGCTTCTTTGGGATCCATCTCTTTATGACACCCTTTAAGCATCCTGCTGTTTTCACATGATCATCCTTGTTCTACGTCATGAGCATGCACTGTCCATTTGGACTGCAATAGATCCATCCTCCTACGTGCTTCTTATGATTCTTTGGATACAGGAACTTTGTCCCCTCAGGTGCATGAATACTGGCCTTCACAAAGTCTCTGAATTCTTCATCCGTCAGGTCTTTGGCTTTCCATCCTGGTTCGACATCGATCATGATCTTCATCCCTATGGCTTTCTTTGCTGTCTTCTTACATTGTGAGATTATCAACTTGATCACACAAAATCCAAGTAATATCATCACTATCTGGGCTCCAAGGAACTTCAAAATGTCTGCCATCCATTCTGTAACCCAAGAAAAGAGTGATCCAAACCAACTGTCATCAACAATGTCTTCAACCTGGTCTATCATCTTGCCATGGAGCTTCGTCAGCATGTATATGGCCTCTTTCAAGGTCCCATTTTCATGAGAAGGTATAAATGTGCAACATGATTCTCCAATTTGTGCACAAACACCTCCATCCATAGCTGTAATCATATCCAAGACAAATCTGTTCTGAAGAGTCATCAGTCGTATGGCTCTTATCTCTTCTCTGATTGCATTGACTCCCTTTATAGTTGTGTTAATCGTCAGTATCAATTCCCATCTGATAATCTGCAGCCATTTGGTATTTGCATCAACCTGGATTCTTAGCATGAAAATTAAGGTGAATACTGATGAGGTCTGGCTGAACAGCCTGTGCTCATAAGGAATAGCATCAAAAGCTTCAATAGATTTTGCTGAAAAATAGTTCTATCGTTTCATCCTCTTCATCAGCACCACAGATCTCGGCTTCCTCAGGCGAGCATCTGCTTTTGGATAACTGTCAAGGTGTAAGTCATTTTTGGGAATCACCAGTGCTGGAACATGGACATTTACTAATCAACATCGTCCTCCCCAATCCTTGGGTAGCTTCATGTACGCCTTGGATCCACAAGCCCAATAATGATCCATGATTACTGCTGTTCCATGTATCATTCCTGGTACATCAAAGATTCAACTACAGTTCTGATTCTCTCCAACTTTTCTTGTGCCATTATTTCTGAAGCACCGCTTTGAACTTTCCAGAGGCACTATCTGCAAGGGTCCTCCTCTGTCTTCGACCCAAGTCAGTTGCTTAGCAAGTCTTGGCAATAATGGTTTACAGCCATTCTGTACAATGTCAATGGCAGGTTTGTAACAACCAATGACCACCCAGGCTCTGCAAATTACCACTCCTTCTTCCCATCCATCTGGTGATAACACTGATCCTCAGATCTGCATTTGGCCTCTGTTCTTCCATCTATGAATTTCTTCTACAGATTTTCCTGGACTATCCAGTTTTTTGTTTGCCTCCCATCTAATTCCAGCTCCTTTCACTCCAGGCTTCACGTATCTGATCACATGATTCTTAGTATGGGCTCTGTTTCTTGTCTTTGTATCTTGGATGTAGTCATCTTCCTCTGGATCTGTCCACTCAGTTGCCCATTTGAGGTAGGCATCTCGGCCCATGAACTGGCCTCTTGTTTTGCAAAGTTCTATATGCGAAAGACAATGAGCTGTCTGGACATCTATCTCGATAGCTATGAAGATCTTTTTTCCCATACTGTAAGGCAGGAGTGCACACACAATGCATTCCTCCTTCGTAGGACTTCTTCCCATTTCCTTCATGTGTTGATACCATATTTTATTTCCCATGTGAGCTGTACTGTCCCAGTAATCATTTAGTTGGAAACCACCCTCTTTGATGCTTCTTATAGGCCTCATTCTTCTCATGTGATCCTCCATGATCATTTCATGAAGTTTGCTAGCATAACTCCTTCTATTTGGGCTAATCATAGGTACATCCATCAATGGAATTGGTACATTTACATGTGTTATCTGAGTAGGAGAAAGTTTAGAAAGTTTCATCCTCTCAGCATACCTTTTAGGCATGAAAATGTCTCGCAGAATCTCCATGTGTGACTTTCTTTTAAGAATCACCCTTGGGTCACCTATCACAGGACCTGGTGTAATGGCATGCATTACCTGTGTAGGTTCACCTTCTATCAACCATTTCTCTTGCCTGCCTTGATCAATCAGCTGCCTGCTTACTGGATACCAAAAACAAACTCTCAATGTATCCCTGGAACCAGTCTTTAACCAGATGAAATGTGGATGCCTCTCCTAGCAAGAAGAAAACCGACTTCAGTAAGTCTAGATGAGTTCAACGACATACACCAGTTCCCAGTCGATTCCTCGAATCTGTCTTAGACCAGATGACATGATGAATTTCTTTCAGCATGAAACAAAAGTTCTGTCTGACCAGCAACCTCTCAATCTGTCCTTCGAAGGAAAGTTTCACTCTGACCCCAGAGTTCTCAAAGAATAAGCGTTTACTTGCAGTATGCTGTCTCTCAAGATTTCGTTTAGTGCTGCATTGTTTCTCGGATCCCTTAGGAATGTACGCACATCAGTGTGTCTTCCAACAAGATGCAGGTATTCTTCAATCAGACGATAGAAGACCACACTGACCAGTCTGTGCACGTCATAAGCTGATAGGGGCATTTGTCCATTCCCCACTATACTCTGGTAGCTGCAGAACTTGTTCGATGATTGCTGTGAGTAACCCCCTTACGATTGGGCCATTCTTAGGATCTTGCAGGAAAACATTAACACTAGTAGTTCTCCCCACAATTACAGGATATGTGCGCAATATAAAGATAAAAACGTCAAATATAATCCATGAAACGTTGTCATTGGGAATCAGCATGGGCAAATCCAAACAGGAACTGAGTGAAAAATGAATCAGGGTACTGTACCCTCTTCCAATTGTTGAAAATGAGCCCACAACTTGGCATATTTTTCTTCTTATCAAGGCTTAAGCATGCCTCAGTCCAAAGTCAACAAACTCCTGTGGCTTTAAGAACAAAAGATCTTCCCTTAACCAAGAAATGACTGCACAGAGTGTTCGAATCAGCTTCCTTTAACTCTTTTAGAAGTGGCCAAAAGAGTGTCCCAAGCCAAGCCACGGTCCAATTAAATATTTTCTTTCACTCAGCAGCCTCTGCGTCCTTTTTCCTCATCATAGACCTTGTCTCCATTTGCTAAGGTTCTTCCCTGATGCTTGTTTCCAAAGGGTGTGAGAGTGAAGGGGTCTCTCCAGCATAGATTTTTATGTCACCTAGAAAAGTTCAATCGTGTCTGCCTTGCACTCTGACTGCAGACGGCGTGACGTCTTCCACGATGAAAGGGCCATTAAATCTGGGCTTGTGCCACTTCCTTGTGAAATTGCTGATTAGCAGTGCATCTATAGTTTGGGAAGACATAATTCTTGAATGCTACTTGTTGAAGCATCTCCTTCTTTGTTCTGTACTGCCCCGCACCCTTTTCGCCATAGCTGACCTGAAATGACAGAGATACTTGAAGTCATTTACATAAGATAATCACGTATCTCCATTTCTAACAGTTCAGATGTAGGCTGAGCATCACTTCTAATTCTGGATGTAGGCGCGAGGGGTGTCCTCATCTCTCTCCCTGTCACTATCTCATGGGGGTGAAATGGTGGTACAAACCTGGTTGGTTCCTCAATGCATATAATGCCAGCGGTAGGCAATGCAACCACCCTTTCTTCAAGGTAAGCTTCAACTTGGCTATCCTATCTTTAAGCAAGCCATTGAGCCGTTCAAAGATCCCATTTCCTTGTGGATGATAGGCCAAAGAAAACGTGTGCTTTATACCAAGCACCACACTGATCTGCTGAAATGTTTGATTCACAAAATATGGGCCATTTTCTGACCTCATTACTTCACATACTCCCCATCTAGGAAACACTTCTCTTACTAAGAATGTTGCTGCACAGGCAATATCTGGGTGTGTACACGGACCAGCCTCAATCCATTGTGAAAAGGGACAAACTACTACAATCATGTATCTATATCAATTACATACTTATAGCATGTTGACTTAGTCGATATGCAAATGCTGAAAGGGGCCAGTGGGTCTCGGAATAACTCCCCTGATTGTGCGCAGTGTAGGCCCACCCATGAATTTTTGACACACAATGCAGTTCACTACATAGAAAGCAACATGTTCTAACAAACTTGGTACGAGCCAATCCTCTGCAATAGTTGCAGCAAGGTTTTCTCTAGTTGTGTTCGCATGGTAGTGTAGCTGTTCCAGCGCCACCCTTAAGGCTACAGGCATCACCGGTTTTCTAGTGCTGTCTTGTCTCCAGAATGCATCAGAGGGGTTTAAAAAACACCCTCTTCGCGTCCACAAATCCGTCTCATCTTGAGGTGCTTCCCACTGGACCTCTATTAATTGTGTGTTTGACAAATTATTATATCCTTCTGATACATTCATCATTACAACAATTTTCTCATTTACATCAGGCGTATCAAATGACATAACATTTTCTGAACATGCAGCAAGTTTTGCTTCATCGTCTGCTGCTTGGTTTCCGTGTGAGATAAAGTCTGCCCTTTTAGTGTGTGCTGCGTATTTAACGACTGCGATGGCTACTGGGAGTTGCAGCGCTTTAATAAGCCTGTCCAATAAGGCGGCATGCTGCACTGGCATGCCATCCCCTCGGAGGTAGCCCCTCCTTTTCCAATCTGCTAGCCCTGCGTGCACCATTGACGTCACATAGGTGGAGTCGCTGTACACTGTTACTTCCTGGTCTGCATGATTCTCAAGCATGACAATCAGCACCACTAACTCTGCAGCCTGTGCTGAATAATGAGATGGTAGTCAAGCACTTACAATCTTCTGAAACTCCCCATTGGCCGTGTGCTTTACTACAGCAGCACCTGTGTATCTCTGTCCATCCTTCTGATCGATTCTTGAAGAACCGTCTGTAAAACTGTCCACTCCTTCAAGAACAATGCTAAAACATGGCTGTTCTCCCAAGATCCATGATACCCTTACTCAGTCCAGTCTCCCTGTGTGGTACAGGACATGTATATACATCTCTGTCTGCTCTGTACTTGTATTATATTATGTTAATGGTACCCCTCGGTTTATGTATATATGCTGTATATTTTGTAACTTACTGTGTAACTACTGTTTTATTGTAACATGTTTAAGAGTATGCGCCCGGTTGCCCCTGGGCCTGGTTTTCTGCACTTTATAAATGAAATAAAATCAAATCAAATCAAATCAAAAACAATTTCTCCTCCTTCTAAAGCATTTTCTTTTATCCCTGGAATTTCCCTGGAATTTCATCATAGAACTCTTCACAGTTTGAACAGTCATGCACATGCTCATCCTCTGCCAGTGGTTCAGCACAGGTTCAGATTTTCCCCAAGATTCACGCGTCTCCAAGCTCCACTGCTCTTGGAAATTTTGAATGTAAACAAGCGGATCATCCCCGTCTTGCATCTTTTTTGTCATTATAACTCCCATATCGGACGTGTCTGGATACAATACTCTAAGCGTATTCCAGACCACCACTCTACAGTTATTGAACAGTGCTTCATCGTGAGCAGTGTTAACTGTTGTAACACCAGCATACCCTGCCCTTGACCAAACGTCATCAACTCTCTCACCAGGTACGGCGATCAGGAGACCCTTAATGCCCCCTATAGCCAATGTGTATCCTCCCGTCATTTTCTCTAACTCATGTATCCATTTCCCAGTGCCAGAAGTTAAACTCAGAAGTTTACACCTTAAATTATCCTTGTCCATCTGGGGCCACAGTATACACTGTGGTCTGGCCCCCCTTTCTCTAGCAAGGGAAACTGTGAAGCCCCAAACTCATTCTCATTTCTCATCATGTGTCTGTCCACCGCCTTCTTCCTGGCAGCAATCTCAATCTGCTCACATATGGTGGTAACTCCCCCCTCTCACCATGGAGTTTCCCCTTACGTCGGTCTGACGGTGGCAATCGTTCTGGTGCCCTAGGTATAGGTGCGTTTAAATCTGACAATCTTACCTCCTTATCCATTGAAAAACAACCCTCAGGACCACATACATCCCCTCTTTCTTCCCCATGGGTGGTGTCTCTGTCTTCATCTGACATTTCTTGTGCCCAACTCGTGCAACTTCTCTACTTCTCTCCTCTTCATCTTTGTTCAGAGTCAGTCTATCTAAAGACAACTCCTTCTGCCTTGTATTGCAGGAGGCTCCCTCTGTGTCGTATAACTGCGTACTCTCGAGTCGATAATTTTTTTCCTTCCCCTTTGATTCTTTCTGGACTTTCATTTCATGGTAATCTTTATCGATCGCTTCCCAAATGCTCCTAGAGTCAAACTCATCCTCTAGATTTATTCTAGACGGGCCTAGTAATGACTCGTATTCTGGGAAGAATTCCTCTATGTTCTCCCATGCTACTTCTGGTTCAGGATCCCTTATCTCCTTCTCCAAGCGATTGAGATTGCATGCTCTCTGTCGTCTTTAACGTTCTATATCATCATCAAATTCTCTCTGCTTCCTTGCTTCCTCTCTTACCCTGTCTTCCTCTTTTTTCTTCATATCCCTCCTCTAGTTTGCCCAGTGTATTTCCTCATCCTTTCGTCTCTGTATTCTTTTGTCCCTTAACTTCTGTTCCTCCTCTTCTATTCTTTTTCATTCTAGCCTTTCCTGCTCTTTGTCTGTTATCACGTTTTCTTTGCTCTTCTGCTCTCTCTTGTTTCCTTAATTGCTCCTCTTGATATAACTGCTCTCGTCTGTGTCAATCCTTCCTTTTCTCTTCTTTGTCCTTCAATTGTTCCTCTCTTTCTTTGTCCTTTTTATCTTGCTCATCTTGATCTTCCCTTTGCCTTACATCCTCGATGCCTTTACAATCGAGTTTAAGCAAAATCTGGTCACCCATCCATTTGTTCTGTACAAGTGCTAACTCATCATCTTTATCTCTTTCTCCCTTCCATCTCTTTATTTCTCTTCCTACATCTAGAGATGTGCTTGCTCGATCACTTCTCTCTTTATCACATCTCTCCTTGTCTCTCGGGACCTTAGAGATTACATTTCTCTCAATATTTTCCTCTGGACCCTCGTCACTGCTTTGCGTAGGCAACGTATATGCCGGGTTGCTATACCCTGCCTCTGCCTTAAGCTCCCTCAATGAGTATAACACATTGGGCCTCATTACGAGTCCGGCGGCAACCAGCCAGTTTTTCCGGCTCGGTTACCGCCGGACTCGTATTACCATTCTGCCTCCGTGACTCCCGGAAATTACCAGGGCATTACAACCCTGGTGTCCCGGGAATTCGGGAGGCGGAATTCGGTAAATCCCCATTTCCCATTGAGTCCGATCAATGGGAATGGGGAAGTGGAAACACCGGCACCATCTCGTGATGGTGCTGGTGTTTCCATGTCTGCCTGCAGGCTGGCGGTGTTAAACCCACCAGGTCAGACCTGGAGGGAACACCCCACCTGTGGGACTCGAGATTGGGCGGTCCGGAATTAACAGTGGCGGCGGGTTTACCGCCACTGTTATTTCCAGACCGCCCGACCCGTAATGAGGCCCATTGTCTTTCTTATTTCCGTTTTCTATTTCAGCTGGGGTGGGGGGTGCAGAGGGCTCCTCACCCCCCTCTTTGCATACATTAAGTAGCTAATCTATAGGAGACGGCTCATCTAGTTCCTCCTGGTACATTTTCCAAAGCTCTAAGCTCACCAGTCACTTGTCTAGCTTTTTTCCCTTATATGCTGCATGCAAATATGTCATCATATGCTGCAGGACTGCCTTCGATAGTGACCCTCGTTGCGACCATGGCATGAACATTTTATCCGCGGTTCCTTTAACCCATTTTGCACTATACTGTCTAAGCTTGGGTGTAATTGCTTGCAGAGATGCGCAAGTGGAATAACGTCCTCCATTCTCAACTTGTTATTCTTAACCTGTTTAACACCCACTTGCCTTTTTCACAAATTTAAAAAGTACGTTTCAGAAAAATAACACAATATGAGCTAGCACCAATTGTCGCAGGCTCCAATCCCTTTAATCACACTTTTTACTTTAATCTTGCTCAAAAACAACTACCAAGTTCAATTTAAAACAATCAATTTGTTTTTTCCGCTTATGACATCATCATTTACATAATCACATAAAACAAACAGACATACTCGACCGGTCACATATATTCGCTACGGGACTCTAGGTTCAAATTTCTTCTGATACTTTCTTTAAAATGCAGGCCAGGGCGTATTCTATCATCGTGGCCTCTCTCACGATACCTCTATTACTTGGCCACACTCAAGTCAATATCTATTCACTATATACATATAACACTCTTTTATTCTCACTTTATGTTTATCCTGCCTCCCTCTGTTACTCACTTTTTTCTTCACTCATCACTCATACGTTTTGCCAACTCTCTCAGTTTTTACTTGCCACTCGCATTTTCGTCTTCCGACTCTCAGGATCGTACGCCTCTTTTACCGCCTCTTCAAATCTCTGTTTGATCAGCTTCTCGTAGAAGTGGGAGGGGATTCTGTGGAAACCAGGGGAACCCGTCACACTGCGCTCGCTAGCTTTTTTCAAATTACACTTACCACAATCTACGGGGAGCTTCATGTCCTTTCAGCCAAATGGCAAAGGTTGTTTGATATTGCCAGAACTCTAAAGTTTACTTATGTTGATGGATCTGAACCATCCTTTCCACTACCAAGTGAACTGGATAACCCAGCCCTTTAAGATGAGTAGCAATTACCCTGGAGATGGACGGTGATGCAGGTTTTTATTCATACATCAATAATCAAGATGACTCAGATAGTTGGCAAAAGAAAAACTGTTTTAATATCAATTATCTAAAACAGGAAGTACAATAATCATCAACGAATTCGCTCGATCCTCTTACTCAATGCATTCTAGAAAAAACTGAGATTTTATACACAAAACCCGTCATCAATGACGTTAACCTACATATTTACTAACGTCATCCTACGTGGCAAACTACAAAAACCTATGAGTATGGGTGATTGTCTCTGAGTGAATCATCTAAGTATACGATCCATATTAGTCTAAAAAAGTGTAACTATGTGATTGGTTACTTAACATCAGGTGGGGCAACAAAGCCCTCCCCTAAAAATGACCACTATGAACGTCACTAAATGCATGATGTCCCATTAGTTTACACAACTATAGAACCCCTAATTATGTGGTGCCCTACAATTGGTCGGCACTCTACCCTTAGTACTTTTCCACCTACTTCTAGCAGCATGCAGGCTAGTCATCCAGGTGCTGGTGAGCTAGCTTTAACCATTGCTTCCCACCAATTAGCATATCAATCCATCATCACCTCAGTGGTCTACTGTCAATTAAGCTTTGAAGCTCGGCCTTGAGAGTGTTCTTAGCTCTGAGAAATTCAGGGAGTGAAAGCATGCTCTGCCCTCGTGCGTAGGTGTGACCATCTCTTTCGTCCAACTTCATCCTTTCATGTGACTGAAGACCATGGAATCGAGCTTCTAGTGCTTTTTAATACTATTTGTTAATAGACCTCTGACGTCTTCCTTGTTTTGTTAATGCCTTCTAAACAGGAGTTTTGTTCTTTTACACGATTTGTATCCAATGTCAGTTCACTCCATTTTGATAAGACCGTGGCTTCTTGGCTCATCCAGCCTTGTCTGCTGAGTTTCGCTTTGTAATTCAATTTGCTTTTCAACTGCAACACTCTCGAAATGAGGCTTTCTCTGCCTTCTTGCTAAAGTCCAGCACTGCTATAATGCGTAGTGGAAACATCCATCCTTTACTTGTGCATATATATATATATATATATATATATATATATATTGGCGCTTGCCGCAATCTATTCACCATAAAGCCAGCCTCAAGATTACTTCGTCTGCTTGGGTTTCTTTTGCATCTGTACACATGTAACATAGTTTGATGTCTTTGTCTGTTTTTGTGGCATGTTTCTTCACCTTGATCCCAAGATGTCACTTATCCTTGACACTTTCTTAATGCCTTATAGAATATCTGCATTCTCTGGGCTCTGCATCTCTTCTAGGTACGTCAGTTCAGCTCTGTGTGACGTTTACTTAGTAATGGTTGGTGACGTTACCATTCTTCCTTACCATTTATTTGCTCTGCTTCTTCAGGAATCTTATTTAAACAACCATATTTCCTTGTATGCAGGTATGGTTTCCTCAATGGGAATCTTGTCTCTGGGATTCCTTTTGGCCTTTGTCGTTTCAACTACTCTGTGTATGTCACATACTCTGGTTTCCAACATACAGGCAATATGGGGAGGAACGGTTTTGGTCGGGGTACTTAGCTCCTCCTCTACACATGGGACGTTCAGTGTGAGATGTAGATCAGTATCTGTCTTACCTGGAGCGATGGACAGGAGGTAACTTCCACTCCGCTGCTCTGATGTTCCTGTTTTGTGTCCTGGGAGTTATTCTTTCAGCCATATCTCATTGCGCGTTCTCCTTCTCTGTTGGATGCCATCCAGGGGCCAGCCGATTACTCTTTGTGCTCTCCCTTTCTCGGTCACGGTTTGTTCGCGGCCACGTTGCTGCTGTTGGGCTCGCTCGATGGCTTTTACTAGCCATGTGTTTTCTCAGCCCCTCCCTTGTCCGACTTTGTTGCGGGTCGCACGTACCGGCGTATCAAAAATAAAAAATAAATCCAGTATCAGAGGTTCCTCTCCTCCACTTGTTTGTTCTAGAATAGTGGGGAATCAGTCCTCCAGAGGCAGCCCACATCTGTGGCTTTCTTTCTTCCTATCGGCAGTTCCTCCACCATGAAAATAGAAAGAGGAGTGTTTCTTTTAAGAAAGAGCTCCCTTTCATTTTCCATTATGGCCACCCCCCCCCCCCCCCCCCCCGATATGGACTTCATTTTGAGAAACATGATGGTGATTTGAGCGTTCTCAGTGCAAATGTCTTTTCTAAGAATGAAGCACCAGCATCCGGGTGCATCCAGTGATAATCTTGCGGCAGAAAAGCTGCAGCAGAAAAAGCCAATTTTTAAAAATGCATTTTACAACGCATTTCTGCGTGGGCAGTGTTATAGGCCCGGAGTGATGCTCTTAGCCAGAAAGAATGAAGACACTACAGGTTTTTATTGGGTTACTGGGAGGGGCTCCCCGAGGGGCGGGAAGAGCTCCCTCTTTTATTACATTGGTGCGCATAGGTCACCTGCACCATAACATCCCCTTCCAACTCTCCTCCAAACAAGAACATTTAACAACAAAAAACATTACTGAACAGCGTGACTTGTTATACTTGCGAGTCCCCGCAGCTGACTCCATCGCATAGTCTTTCAGCCACTCTGGAGGGCACTGGAGATATCTCACTGGGTTGCGACCCGAGCTGTCAGCACTCTCTGCGTTGGGGCCGGTGTCGCTCCACTCGTCTGCCCCCTGTTGGCGACTCTCTTTCCCTTTCTCGGCATGGTCAATGACCATCCTCACTCTCCGGGTGATCTCTCGTCAGAGTCTATCAGATGCGTTAGAACCAGCTGCAGTTATGGGTGAGGGGAGAGCCCACGTGGGTCACTGTGATCATTGTTCCTTGACGGGGTGCCACCCTCCCGGGGTTCGGGTCGTGAGGCAGGCATAGCTTGTTGCATGGACCTGATCACCGATTTCCAGCGACTGTTCATCAAGGCAACGGCAAGTCAATTTTTTGGCATTTAGTTGTGCCTGTCGGCATCTCACCAGTGCTGACTCTACCACTCCTGGCAACCGAGCCTCGTGCTTCAGGATTGTGGACCTGACTTTGTGGCCGAACGGTGCTTCTGCCGGGGATACAGCTGTGTTGGAATGCGGCGTTGTGCGTTATGTCATGAGGAACTCCGTGAGTGTGGGCATCAGTGCCTGATCCTTCTCCAGGGTGCTGCGGAAGGCCTTATTGAGGGTCTGCATAAACCGCTCCAAGTCACTGTTGGCTCCGGGCCAGCACGGTGTGATGCAGTGGTACTCCATTCCGTAGGAAGTTGGCTAACTCCTCGCTTTGGAAGGGGGACGCATTGTCTGACCTCAACGATTCGGGAAATCCAAAAGTTGTGAATGTCTCTTTCAGCATCGGTATGATGGGCCTGTCTGCCATGGAACCCATGAAGTGTACCACGGGGTATCTCGAGAATTTGTCCAGCAGCACCAAGAAGTGTTGGGATTGAAGTACCATTCTGACATCCCTGCTAAGGGCTTTCTGCGGGTCTCCATGCATGCCAGGGGTGGAATGGGGGGTCCTTTGGCCAGAGGCCTCACCACTTGGCACCAAGTGGACGCCACTACAGTCTTGTCAACTTTCCTCTCCATCTCCAGAACTACACTTTCTCGTGAAGCCTCACCACCGTGTAGGTCACTCACTGGTGGCCCACGTGAGCGAGGTTGATCACCCTCTTCTGAAGGGATACAGGGACTACGTGCTCTGGCCCTATCGTGAGCTTGCTCCTCACGTTCCATAGGCCCCTGAGGAAGGCTTGCACCTCTGGTGTTCAGGTTTGCATGATGCTCAAGAAGTCCTTCCATCGCCCCAACAGCAGCTGCTCCATCAGTTCCTGCATGTCTAAGTCTTGGCATGACGTCTCCGCGATGTCGGTGACCGACATGGAGCTTGGGACTGATGCCTACATGACCTTGGTGTCATCCACGGGGGTCTCCTCCCCTCTGGAATAGTGGGACAGATAGACCGCAGCGGTGCCGGTGCCTGCTCGGAAGGTCAGTGTCACCTGATATTGCTGCAGTTGAAGTAGCCAGCGCTTGACCCTGATGGGGGTCTGGGTGCGGTCCCGCCCAGTGTGGGGACTAGGGTCTTGTGGTTTGTGACCACCATGACAGGGTGTCCATAGATGTAGATATGGAAATTCCTGCAACTCCATAAAACAGCCAATGCCTACTGTTCAATTTGCGAATACCTGTGCTGTGTGGCCGTGAGTGCCTTGCTCGCGAAGGCGATCAGTTGCCTTTCTCTGCATTCAGAAACTTGTAGGAGCACTGCCCCAGCCCCACCAGACTTGCGTCCACCATCACCTCAGACTCCTTTGTGGGGTCAAAGTACACCATAATAGTGTCCGCCGTGAGGGCGTCCTTTGTGGCATTGAACACTTCTTGCTCTGCCTTGTCCCTGCTCCAGTCCTGGTCCTTCTTTGTCAGGACACGCGGGGGTTCGGTGAGGGTAGCGAGATTCGGGATGAACCTTCCACAAAAGTTGACCATACTGAGGTAGTTGCAGACCTCGGGGGTGAAGTTGGCACTGGTGCCGCCTTGATATCTTCCACCTTCCTGCGGTCAGGTGACAGTCTCCCGTTGTGAAAGATGAATCCAAAGAACTCCAGCCTCGGTTCCATAAAGCTGCACTTCCTCCGGTTTAGGGTCGGTCAGTCCTACCCGGGACAGCCTCTCCAGTACCGCCTTCAGCCTGGCCATGTGTTTCTTATGTGATGTTGAGTACACCAGCATATCATCGCTCACATTGAGGGCCCCTGAGAGGCCCGCCAGCACGCCCCTGATGGTGTGCTGGAAGACTTTGGGCGCCGATGACCCTCTGAAGCTCAGCTATAGGTATCGGAGCAGGCCGATGTGGGAGGAGAACATAGTGATCGCCGAGGAGTCGATGTGCAAAGGGAACCTGATGGTACCCGGCCTTGAGGTCCAACGTCGAAAATAGCTGTGCTCCCCGCAGATCAGCCAGGATGTCATCAAGCGTGGGTGTTGGCTCTCCCTACTGATCGCCTGGTTGAGCAGTCTCATATCAACGCAGATGCGGACCTCATCAAGGCAGTTTGGTTTGGCTGCTATGACGATCAGCGACACCCGGGCATGGGTCCTTCTACTCTCTCGAGGATGCCAGCTCCTTCCATCTTGATGAGCTCAGCATCCACCTTTTGGCGCATGTGGAGTGGTATGCGCTGAAGACGCAGTACCACTGGCTGGATGGTTGGGTCGACGTGAAGCTGCACCTCCTGCCCTTTTAGGCAGCCCACTCCATCGAATATGCCTGGGATCTGAGCTAGTAGACAGCATATGTCCTGGGGATATACCTCGAAGGCAAAATGCACCAGTCCTAAGTCCACCGCAGTTGCATAGCTGATCAAGGTCTCTTTCGCGACCGGTGCCACATAGAATTTGGCCTTGGTTGTGACATCTTCGTGCTGCACCGATGAGATGAAGAACCCATCCAGTGGTAGCTGTGAGGAGCCTCTGTATGTGACGATGCGATTGGTCGGGCATTGCAGCGGCGCTGGCACTTGTGAAAGCTTTCTGAACTCTGCTGCCAGCATGACATTGACCGAGGCACTGGTGTCCACCAGGATCGACATCCTTGTGTTCATGATGGCTATCGAGCATTGGAGCTTCCTTCAATGTGGCCTTGAGTCCAGGCATATCGCCAAAATAAAAAATGCCTCCTCTATATAACCCGCTCCTTCCATCCTTGACAGGGGTGCCAGGCCTGGCCTTCCGCCCTCATCTACTGCAGCCACCTGTCGGTACTGAGTTCTGGGTGGTGTCGGGGTTACCGGGACACAAGTTGTCTCGAGATTGCAATGTCTTGAAAATCTGATACACCCCGCTGCCAGCGTAGAATAGGAGCACGGCCCTCTGAGTTGCATCGTCTACCTCCTTGGCGGTGGCAAAATACATCTCTAGCCTCTCCACCCACATGTCCCAGCATGGCTCCAAGGTGGTGGGGACACTTGAGACATTGAATTGTGGCACTGGGCACCAGTGAAGCTTCGGGGCCCCTTGCGGGCTGCGACTGAGTTCCTGCGCCCCTCACTCTGGGACAATGATAGGGGTAGTCTGTCCGTGGATGATGCACCTGCTCTGCTGTCCTGGTCTTCATCCCCCATGTTGTCTGTGTTCTTTCACCCACTTGTACAGGGGTGACTTCCTTCTGCTGCCCCACTCTGCGGCACAAGCACCCCTTGTGGTGCTTCCGGGGCCACAAGCTGAGTAGCTGGGCTGTCTTGATTTGACAGGCAGACATTCCCACCAGTCAGTCAATGCACCAGAGATTCTATTATAGCGGATGTGGTAGAACCAATATCACATTTCTCCCCTATTGCTCCCGGCCACTGAAGTTGCTTGGCCCATCCAGAGTACTGCCCCACACTCTGCAATGTCCTGTTATGCTATGATATGGAGTCTTTCATTGCACACCATCTACGATTTTCACACTTTCTAGGACTTTCAGGATCTGCAAGAAGGGGGTGTTTTCAGACTCAAATGAGAGAGTTAACTGATTGTAACATTGAAGCTGCACTAGAATAGTCTAATTACAATGAGTAATGAAGTTAGATGCCCCTAGACAAGTAGGTTTGCCACTTCTCCACCGTCGCTGAAGTTAGCGCCTCTCCCAACATTTGAAGGGTTAGCCAACTGGCGATCAGCTCAAACCTGCTACCCCTGCGAATCGAGGACAGCGACCTTTGGTGGGAAAAGCAACATAGGACCCTCTTCCTTTGTCCTGCCAAGTCTGGGGAAGAATCAGAGGATGGGGGTACGTTACAGAGCTTCTAACCTACCCCTATACTCCCATTAGAAGTCAGGGGGCTTATAATAAACCTTAATTCTAACATTATTGGCTTTGCCATTGCTTGCGCAAGACTTCGGCATGTTGGGGCTACTTTTGGGCATTAGTCTAATTTGAACCTTAACCATAAATAAATAACTGTACTTTTATACATCTTGTCTAAGTGTAATCTGAGATTCCCATTGTGTGTCCTCAGTGTGCACCCTTTACAAGCTCAGCCCCTCTGAAGAACATAGCCTATACCACCTGTCACTGCTACCTAAACTGGGTTGGCTACAGCTTCCCAGAGTTGTCTCTGCCACAATATAGGTTGGCCTTGTATACATCTGTCCACCAGGCCAGAGTACAGAAAATCAGTCCTTACAGCAGCCGCCTTTTTCGGGGCAGAATTATGGGGGTTTGCAGACCTGAAGCCATTGAGAACAGTGGAAAACAAGTTTCTCAAGAGACTATTGTGTCTCCCTTTATCTATGTCTAATGGGTTGTTGCATCTTGAATTTGATTTATGCCAATTGATGTAACTGCCGCAGCTAAACCAATTCTCTATTGGCTCCGGCTTTGGGAGATGCCAAACTTGAGTTTTATTATAGGGCGGATATGATTCAGCTGATGAGTCTTGAGGGAGCGATGAAATTGCCATAGCTGACGCATGTCCGAAAAAGCCTCTGTGATTTAAATCAGCAGGAAGTATGGACCCAACCACTGATGATTAATAAACTAAAGTCCAAATGTATAAAGGTAATATGTGAGGATTTCTATAGAGGATGTATGGTTACAGCATGCAGGAATCTAAAGTCTGCACTCGACTACGCATCAGTCAAGTTAGATTTTGAGTTAAAAAAATATATGGACTAGATCGACCCTTATCTTGCCTGTGCACTTTTTATTAATTTCAGATTGGGTTCATTCAAGGTGGGAAAATTCACTGCCTCGTGGAGGCCAGGAAACACGAGTGAATGCTGTCTGTGTAATGCAAGCGAGGAAACTGTTATGCAGGTTATGTTTTTTTGCCACACTACTCAGGGATTGAGAAAGTTGTACTTAAATCCCTTAATGAGACCAGCCGGTGTACACTCAGTCATCAAAGCCTTGGAGCTATGTAAAACAACTGATGACCCAAGAAGCGTTTATAACTTGTCAGAATGTATATATAGGGCCTGGTTGTTGAGGCCTAAAATGTGAGATGCTGCTTTCATGATAACTGATGACTCTGCATTTGATTTTAGGGAGGCTGCAAGTTTTCTATTTTATGATCCATTATTGGTTACTCTCTCCCTCTGCAGTACACGTTTTATTTGGTTGTATAAATGAAATGTTGTGGTTCAATGAAATACTGAATGATGCTGTGGATTTTATAAGCTTTAAAATATGAGATGTTGTTTTGAGGATTACTGATGATTTTTATTTTTTATTTTGGGGGGCTGTGAGCTTTAAACTGTATGATCAGTAAGTGGTCACTCTCCCCCGCCCCGAAGACATTGGTTTACTAGATTTTATAAATGATATGTCTTAGAATTTGGATGATTTGAATGTCACTGCTGTTTTTAAAAAAGATTTTCTTGAAATATGAATTTGTAACCAATTTATTGACATGTAATGGTGTAATGTAAGGTTGTTCTTTTATGGCTTAGTAGACGAATAAAAGATTACAAAAGTGACAATGTGTGCATATAAAAATGTTAATCCTCAGAGAGTTCTGTTTGAAACTCTATTGTGACAATAGTATTCTGCGTGGTCCCACAGGACACTTCCTATCCGTACAGTCTATTATGATATGATATGATATAGCATTTATAATGCACCTATACACAAGTGTTTCATCGTTCATATATGAATGCTTATATCTTTGTGATTGTTCTGGACAACCTGTCTTCGGCCGCTAAAGATATCCACATGAGTATCAAACTTGTTGGTCGCAGAAAAAAATCTAAGTTATTCATTAGTGCTTAAACAAACCCCATTCTATGGTAGTATTCAGACCATTCTTGACTGTGTCTACTTTATGAATCCATTTTGTTCTACCTTACGGAGTAGTACATTCCGGTCTCCTCCTCTTGGGAGTTCATGGATCTTCTAGATAATAAACCAGAACAAGTCAGTTGGATTACGTTTTAATTCTGAAAAACGGGCCACCATAGGTTTCTCTGACACAAGGCAAAGAGCAGCAAGAGAGTAGGGACACTGCAGACTGAAGCTAGTGCATAAACACAAGACAAGCTGATGCAAAGGACCAGATACAACTGCCTACCTCAAACTAAACCCATCCAAGACTGAATTCGTCCTCATCGATCCGCCCGCTAAAAAACAACTTGTCCAACAATGGCTCAATGATATGCGCCTAGAAGGATTTGATCTACAACTCTCAGACTTAGGCTTCACCATTGACAGAAATGTGTCCTTCCAGACACTCAGACAAGAAGGCCCAAATAGCCTGGCTCAGAAACTCTACCCTTTGAAAAATCAAACCCTTCATCCTGCCGCAGGTCTTCTGGACCATAGTCCAGGCCCACGCTGCAGCACGTCTTATTACGGGGAACAGACATTTGACTTAATTACACCCATCCTTTGTGAACTACATTGGCTTCCTCTACAAGCCAGGTTACTGTTCAAGACTGCATGGATCATTTACAAAGCAGTCATGAGTAACACAGCAGCGTGCCTGGTGGCGAAGCACCACTTATCTGTTGGCACACGGTCTTCGTGCAGCAGATCGACCAACTGGCTTCAATCGCAAAGAAAGGGCACGCAAAGCCGGGCCCGCATACAATCCTTTTCTTATCATGCACCCACCTTCTGTATCCCGATCCCTGGGTTGGCTGAAAAATGCCCCCACAATTCTACAATTTCACAAATCTCTCAAAACATGGCTCTTTCACCACCTGACCAAGGACTAATTCCAATGGCCGCACACACCGACGCACAGACCTCACACTACTGCGCTACTGTTAGAAGATGCCAGCCCAAATGCCGACTATCCACATTGTGTCGAGCTAGGTCCGTGCTTTAAATAATACAATTAAAAATCAATATAAGGCAAACAGCAGCAAGAGGGTAGGGACACGGCAGATGGAAGCAAGGGGCTAAAGACAAGACAAGCTGGAGTAAAGGACAAGATACGAGGCAAACGGCAGGAAGAGACAAAGAGGCAGGTTTGTTTTCCTATTAATGAGCAATTGGAATGTACAGATTCTTTGTCATGTTTCCCGGTTGAGTCGTCCTGATTTCCTTCCAGATTTTGCCAAGAAGTTCCTGATATCATAGATTGAAGTTTTCTTACAGTATGTATGACTGTGTGTAGGAATACAATATCAACCTTTTCTCTGCTCCCAATGACCCATCCACAATACCATGGCTATTTCTACAGAACCGAACCAGTGCATCAATATTCAGCCAAATCACGCATTCAGTATTTTTTATTCTGTCATTTTGGCCAAAACTGATCAGAAGGAAAGTTTATAGTAAGATTACAGACTAGAAATCCTAAGGGTTTGACGTTTGAAGATGGGATGTGTAATTTATTTTTAAATCATAACTAAAAGATATAATGGATAATCGTGGGACAATACACAAGCAAGTCATGTCATTTAACTGCAATTGTGGCACAGCATTCTGTATGGACATCACTTACTGTTACTTTCCCCCAAAGAAGGTCCCATACATCTAAGGGCCTGAAACATGTAGGGCTGTGCACACTACACTAAGTGTTTGTTTCTTATTGTGTTATGATCAGAACTATGATCTTTCACAAAACATACAAATATAATAAAATCTAAACAATCTTAAAATACATTTTTAACAATTTTAACAAAATATATTTAAAATCACATGATCCATATAAATAGTGTTTCTCCTAATAGTAATGTAGAAATATAAAATCAAAATGTATTATACCATATCATGATCATATCCAAAATAATTAACATGATAACTAATTTCTCAGAACATACATCTGATCTAATATTAAGAATACCTATTTCTTTCAACATTCTCACCACTTCTGTAGTGAAGAACAATTCATTTCCCACATTAAGATGATTCCATATGTCCTCAGAATATATTTCATTTCTTAACATAAAAAAGCACCTCAGATATGTTGTCCTATTCTTCATGAGCTTTGGGCATTCTACCATGATATGTTTAAAGGTTTGGACAACTTCAGGATTTTTGCAATAGTCACAGAGGCCTTTACGTAAATTTCAATTTTTAGAGCGGACATACAAAATCTCCCCAGTAGGTAAAAGGTTCAACCGAAAACGTAAAAATGAGTCTCTAACATTTGGACAAGGTGATTGATCGAGCTATTTGGGCAACATTCCCAAGGCTTTGTCTAATTGAGAAAATGAAGAATATACGTTATAGCTTTGAACCTTAGTTATAGTATCTATCCAATCCTTTTCTAAAATACCTTATTTCACCCTTAATGGATTTTCCACCAAGTCATTCCTTTGTCTCCCAGAATAGCAGCAGTATATGACTCAATGGCAACCAGAAATAAGAGGATTTATTATACATATCCAATTGGAGGTCTTCATACAGCAAAGATCTAGTAGGTGAAAATATTGTATCCATGAGCGAGACTACTCGCCAGTGAAAGCAAGCTTTAAGAGATTGAATCCCACCATCACAATGCAGGGAAGCCACGGGAAGTGAAGATATCAAATTTAGGGCTTTCTTCCATACTTGACACGCCGAACTTTCCCACCGCAGTCCATAGGACGTTTGTTCAATATCTAATCCATATAGGATCTTTAGGATAACTTTCCCAATGTAAAACCTCAGCAATGGTTTAATAGTGAATTTACAATATTTATAGATGCATTTTCTTCATTTGTAAATCCAATCCATCTATTTTGGATCCAGTTCTCTTAAGCATGGTTTCCTTGTTTAACTGAGCTGCAAGACCAAAACACAAATGGACAATCTCACTCATGACCTCTATTTGTGTTCATCGATATACCATTTGAATTTACATCTTTTATTAAGATCTATCAAAATGGATAATAATACATTTCTTATAATGAATGACTAGATCATTCTTCCGTGCATATGTACTCATTGCTCATAATAACCGCTGAAGAACAATTGGCATTGCTTCTAAGAGGGCATCATCATCTGCGTACGCCAACCAGCAAATTTGCTGCCCCCTTTTTATGTGGCTAATTAGTGCTACATCTTGCAAGACCTCATTTAAATCTGCTAAATATAAGTTAAATAGGCAGGGTACCAAAAGGCAACCCTGCCTCAGTCTCCTGGTTGAAACAATAAAATCAGACACGTTACCAGTAGCATCTCTTCTAACGTGTATCTTGGTTCCATCATGAATATATTGCAAAATGTCTCAAAGTAAAGGATGGATTTTCCATTTCCTCAACTTTTGCCATAGAAATTGCTGGTTATCCATATCAAAGGCTTGGGAGAAAACTATCATTGCAACGTATTAGGAGGAGGGAAGAGATTCCTTAGATGACCACACCTTATGCTTCAGAACTGGCATCACTAAACCATTGAACGTTGCTGCCATCCCTATTCTGAAATGAGTCTGCAATTCTGAAATTATTCTTCTATCCACAGCCCAAGTATCCAACTTTTTTAGGATCAGGGCCGCAAAGCTTTTGCTGTCTGAATTCAATAAGGCAATAGGTCCATAATTGACGGGATCCGCGTGTTTTCCTTTCTTAAAGATAGGAATTATGATAGACTGTTTCCATGTTTCTGGCATTTGCAGAGGCTTTACAATGCCCTTAAAGAGTAAGGTTAACTATATTGAGCACATTCCTTTGTTTAATTTTAGTTTTTTTTTAAATTATTATTTGCATTTTAGTTTGTTAAAACCTTTAGCAAAAACAGACGTTTAGGATAGTGTTCTTATCTGGACTGTTCTTCCGAATTTAGCTCTGGTATAGTGTTTGTGTCATTGTCGGGTCCCTTTATCGTTGGTTCGCAGACATTCCTTTAAATACTTAATTGTTTGTCAGTCTGTCCTTGGTAGTGTGTGCAGGAGGATCTCACACTTCCTGGTCAAGCTGCAGCCACACTTGCTTTCTTTGTCGTCCCTGCTAGTACTGCCTTCAAGTCTGGAAGAGCAGGGAATAATAATGCCCTCAGTCACATCACATGTCATTGTGGAATAGTTCACTTATAGGTGCGACTTCCAGTGGGAGGCAAGGCTTTCAATTGAGTTTTGTGCCTGAGACCAAAAACAGTATTTTCTGGTATTCTGAGCCTCTTCCAAGGTGATTGAAGTCTTGTGGGGGACAATATAATGTACATGGTTTTTGTCAACACCCCAGCCACAACATATTTCACTGACATTTTTTATGCAAGCAAAGTTATCCTTTCACAGTGGCTTTTACAAGTATTTTTTCTTTATTTCACGCGTGTGCAAGCCATTTTTTCATCTAACGATTGAAATGCTGTTCTGTAGGTCATGGGATTCTTCAATTTGTCCTCTTTGAGTGAGTTTGCATTCTCTTTTGGTCCATTGATACGGAGGGGTAGGCCCCCTGCACAGAGTTCTTTGATTTGACATGGAATAAAAGCAAAAGCCAAGCAGTTTTTTTCATTTGCAGTTTTTTAGACCACTGCTGTTCACACGAAAGGGAAACGAAAGCTGTGTCGGGTTGAAATGTTGAAATCATTGCCCCTCATTTGAATTAACAGTAAGACAAGGCCGTTTTTGGGTGTAGTGCATAACTTCTTGGTATTCAGATGAAACAAAAGCAAATGTAAGGCCGCTGCAAATGCAGTGCCTAACTTCTTGTTATTCAGATGCAAGAACAACAAATGCAGTGCCACTCTTGGTGAAATGTTCAAATGCTTGCCACAAATGTGCCAGGGAAAGCAAAGCACACCTGTCTTTGGTTGCAATGTTTAATGCAGCTTTTCAGGTAATGGGGATCTGTTTAGGGCCTTAAATGCACCCCACAGATGATCCCCTGCTCTTCCATGACTTTTTGTTGGGCAAGAGTAGGGCAGAGTGGGGTTTCCTTCGATGTAATTTTCCTTCATCAGGGAGTGGCACTCCAGATCCCCCTTCCGTCTTTGGGTTGGAGAGTGTGGTGTGGTACCCTCTTTCCTTCCTTGCCCTCGAGGTCCCTGGAGTGTCCCTCTCCAGGCTGGAATGTAAGGATGTTAATTCTCTAATAGAAGAGAGACAAAACAAGTTTTAGTAGTTTTTACAAACATTTTTCCTGGAAGATTTACAACAATGGAACAACGACAACAACTTGCAACTTTCATGGCTTTTTTTTCATTATTACAGTAAGACCAAGTAAATTACACCCTGTTATATAGATATACCTATGAATCTAAATACTCCTGTCTGCTTTTTCCTCCTTTCTTTTCATTCTTCAGATGGTTCCTCTACTTGTTTTTCATTTGGCTCATCAATCAGCTGCAAAGTGTGTCTGAGGTGACAGCTTTTCAACTGATTGATGTGGACCCATTTTTCTTCTGACAGTTCTCCTTTGCAGATCTTATAGGTGACAGGTGAGATTTTGTCTACAATTTCAAACGGACCGCGCCAGGAGGGGAGGAATTTCCGCTCCTTGGTCTGGTTCCTCTGAAAATTGTACACGTATACCCTGTCTCCTATTTGATATTCTTTTTTAGTAGTCTTTAAATCGTAGTGTGTTTTCATCTCCTCTGCCAATTTTTCCAGATTCCGCTGAGCATACACAAAAGCATGCTGAAGGTGTTTTCTCAGATTTGGAATATATTTGTGTGTTGTGGACGTGTTAATCAGTGTTTATTCTTGTGTTCTGTAGAGCAGATGCTGGGGAAGCACCATTTTTTGTCCATTCATTAGCTCAAATGGAGAAATTTTGGTCGCAGATTATGGTGTAGAACTGATGGCCATCAGGACAAGCGATAGTCGGATGTCCCAACTAGGCCCAGAGTCCGCCACAAATGTCTTAAGAATGCTCACAATTGTTTTATTGTACCTCTCAACTCCCCCACTAGAGGCAATATGGAGTTTTCTCTTTACCCCAAGTATCTCCCACATTGTTGTCATCACCTCGCTGGTGAAGTGACTTCCTCGGTCCGACTCAATCCTTCGGGGAAGGCCGAAAAACAAGAAGATGTGGTTGATCATCAGGGCAGCTGCTGTTTCTGCCTTGCAATTTGGGGCCGGGAGACATTCCACCCATTTCGTAAACAAGCATGCTACTGTTAACATGTACTTGTTTCCCCTAGAGGAGAAAATCACAGGCCTGATGAAATCTACTTGTAAATCTGACCAAGTCAGTGTCTTCCCCTTTTCTGGAGGGGAGCTCGGTGTGTCAGTGAACGTGGCTGAAATTGTGCACACACAAGACACCCCTTAAAATATTGGTTAAGGTCTTGACCCATGTGTGGCCAGTATGCGACCTCTCACAAGATTTCCAAAGTAGTATGAAACCCCGATGACCGGCTGTGGCTGTGTCATGGCGTGACTTAGCATCAGGCTTCGGAATGAGGTAGGTACCACCCACTGGTCACATCCAGAGATGGATCTCCTTATCAACAAACCGCCTTGGATTCGGAACATTTTAAGGAACTTCATCAACACCTGGAGATCCTCATTGCCGATGTAATCAGTTTGAGTCAGAGGAACATTCACAGGGTCTTCAATGTGTTTATAACATTTCCCAATAATCGGATCCCCTTTTTGTGCCATGATCAAATCAGCATCTGGGGTCTCCTTAATCCACTGGGCAGTTGAAAGTTCATTTTGGGCAAGTGTTTGGGACCTGGTGATGGCAGCGACCTGGAATTCTCCCAACAGGGACTCGATCTCAAAGAGATCCCCCTGGATGGCTCCAGTTTTGGCCAACTGGTCAGCCAGTTAATTTCTGGTTTTGTCTGGTCCCTCTATTCTGGAATGACCCTTGATCTTCTTCCAGTAGATGATCAACCCATTAGAGGTGGCCAGATCATCGATGGATTGTATTAGTTTGCCATGCTTGAGTGGTTTATTGTTTGCACACAGCATGCCTCTGGTTTTCCAAGTAATCAGGTGCTCCACGAACCCGTTTTGGACATAATCTGAATGATTTGAATCAGTGATTATGACCAGTTCAAGGAGTCGGTGTTGCACGACAGTGAGGATGGCCTGGTGAACTGCCATCAACTCTGGCACCTGATTACTTCGGGGACTGATCTTGTACCCTTAAGAGGGCTCAGGGGCATCATTCACCCAGGCATTCCCAACGCCGGCCACCAGTTACTTTTCCACATTGTTATCAACATGGTAGGAGCACCCGTGCACATAAACTGTGGGCATCCCCTTGCACGTGTCTTCTTCATAGACTTTGTGCAGGGAATTCAGGTACACCTCCATGTTGTCTTGTGTTTTGAGACTTGCATCCCCGAGACAGTTTTCTTGGGCACAATCCTGCAAGTCAGCCAAACCTTGTGCAAGGGAACTCTTCTTGTTTTGGCCATATCTGACCTCCACGGGAAAGCCTTGCATGGACAGAATCCAGGAAGTAATTCTGGAATTACTCACATTCTCTGCCTGGATTCTGTCACTTTGGAGGTATTGCAATGGCTGTTGAGGAGTCTTGACAATGATGTGCTCCCATTGGATAAATGGGCGGTCATTTTTCAATGCTCAAACCATGGCCAGGAGTGCCTTTTCACAATCGTTGAATTTTTCCTCCACAGAGGATAAAGACTTGCTCCCATAGGAGATTACTTTATTGACCTTGTCATGCTTCTGGTATGATACTGCTGTTAAGCATGTATTCGAGAACCCCTTCTCCAAGAAGAACTCCTTGTTTTTGACAGGGTAAGCTAGACAAGGCACTTGTGAGAGGCTTCTCTTGTTCTGGACCCCATTCCCACTTGACCCTGGCCTTTAATAAATGGACCAGGGGTCTTGTGACCTCTCCATAGTCCTCTATGAACTTTCTACTGTAATTAGTCAGAAGGCTCCTTAGTTCACGCAGAGTTGTGGGGTCTTTCAATTTTAATAATGCTTCCAATTTTTTCACCTGGGGACAGAGACCCACAGGGGTGATTTCATGTCCTAAGAAGTTTACACGGGTCCTACACCACTGCGCCTTCTGGAAGGACAGTTTCACTCCGGCTTCCTTCAACTGGTTCAGAACATAGCAGGTTTCCACTATGTGTTCCCCCACAGTTGAGCTTTTAATTAGAACATCATCCACATAGGCCAGGTTACCCCTTTCACCCAAGTGTGGCATGGCCTTACGCAGAAAGATGTTAAATTCCTCACCAGAGTTTATGTATCCAAAGGGAGTTCGGGTCCATGTGTACTGCTGCCCCCCGAAGGTGAAGGCCAGCTTATACTGGTCTTCCCTACTTACGGATACTCTCCAGTATCCATTGGTCAGGTCAATGGCGGTGTACACCTTTGACCCCTGGATCTGGGGCAGCCCCTGGTCAATGTAGGGAAGAGGCCATCGGGACATATGGACCTGTTTGCTTAGCTCCTAAAAGTCTGCGCAATATGAATCCCGTCGAGGTTCTGGAGTTGTGCAGGAAGAGGTGTGAGGGGAATTTGGTGACTCTCCCCCTTCCTGAATCGATTTGCTCGAATGCCTTTCTAGACAGGTGGGTGGCTTGTGATCCGGTGTCCACCAGCACTGAAATTGCACACTGCCCTTGCACCCCGATGGGGGCATAAAACCTACCTTCTTTGTCCTCCAGTGGGCAAAGGAAATGGACATTTTGGGCCAGTTGGGCAGTTAATATCTTTATTTTGGACTCTGACGCCGTGGGATCTTGGGCCGTTTTTTGTGTCGGAGTTTGGGAATCTGTGAAGAAAATTTGGCATCCTGAGATTTGTGAGCTTTTGTAATCTCCCTTTTCCCTTGATTCTGTGCTGTCCCCCCTTTTCCAGAGTCAGTCACTTGAAACGGTTTGTGGGGAGGATCCCTCATTCAATTCTGATCTCTCAGGATGACATTTCTGGGGTTCAGGGATAGGCGGTTCTAGGTCGGTCCCCATACCTACCCTGTCTGAGTTATGGTCTTTTGGGACCCATTTTTCTTTGGGAGGAATCCCCCCCCATCCTTGAAAGAGAATACTTTCTTCCCAGAATCCTCCAAGGATTCTTGCCCTTCAAACTGAAGGACGCGGACTTCCTCCACAAAATGGGTCTTCTTTGTTCCTTGGTTTCTCCTACTTACCCTCTGTTCCGTAGGTTGCAGTTTTTTGGGGGTAGGAGATTTGAGTTCAGGTTCAGAGGTTTCTAGGGGCTTTTCACAGGTGAGGAAGGAAGCTTCCTCTAGGGCTTTGCATCCCCCTTCCTCCTGAGCCTCCTCCTCCGGAACCTGCTGGTTGTCGGGGTTCTCTCCGTGTCATTGTTCTGGGGTGCCAGACCCTGGATTCGATCTGTTCTGGGTAGCCATGTTTATCTGAGGGTTCTTCTGAGCCCTCAACACGTGACTCATGTCTTGGGTCAAGTTCTGGACCTGGCGCTGAGGGCTGTGACACCCTCTCTGGCTGATACGGGGGTCTGGAGTCAACTCTTTGCTGCTCTCAGGAAGGGTAACTGTCCCTTCTCCCTGGTTTGCCTTGATATGGAAAGTTTCACTGGTAACCCTCCATTCTTGGCCTTCCTTCTCCCTGATTTGGTGGTCTAGACTCCTGAAAGCGTGTAGAGAAGGGAAGGTTGTTCTGAACATTGGGGTTTTGAGGGTACCTGAGGAAGAAACTTAAACTAGAAGGTGGAAGATTACTGCCCTCCTGAAGGAGGTTTGGAGGGACGTTTCCTGGGCCCATACTTGTAAAGCACCGGAGGGGGTGTCTGTACTCCTGCTCTCTATATGGCAGAGCAGAGGCACAGAGGACTCCAGCCAAGATTCTCTATTATTTTTATGTGGTCGAGCAATCAGGGCCTAGCTTCTCAGGAGGTGATGCAGGCTGGTTCC
Source organism: Ambystoma mexicanum (assembly GCF_040938575.1). Classification (NCBI taxonomy): domain Eukaryota; kingdom Metazoa; phylum Chordata; class Amphibia; order Caudata; family Ambystomatidae; genus Ambystoma; species Ambystoma mexicanum. The sequence continues at coordinate 10,237,206 of NC_090940.1, forward strand.
TAAGTACAGTGTTGTCCCCAGGCACCCACAGAGGAATATCCACACACTATGTTAGTTAAGACACAGCTCTTTCTATAAATAAGGTTCAAGGTTATATACACAATCACGATAATACACTTTGTGCTCCGACAATTCTAAAAAGGTAAATATATACAGTTCTAGATGGTACCACTAATTCTCTGATTCCATTAAAATGCATCAACTGTACTCAGTTGAAATAGCATACGAATCAACCATAGACTTAGGAGGAAAACAAGTTGGTTACGTAATTGGCAGAATACTGTGCCCCTACCACCAGGCACAGTTCTGTATGAGGATCCCCCACCTGAGCAACCTGTAAATGAATATGCACTACAAGCCCAGTCCCTGTATTGTCTATTAGAGTCCTATCTCCATCTATAAAAGTTCTACTGCCCCAAAGTACCTGGTTCGGAGAGGTTTTCTGGTGAGTCGTCGACAGGCCCTTCTTGAGCGCACTCCCTTTCAGGCAGGAGACGCGTGTTGTCGAGATTTGGTGAAGAAAGAGGCAAATGTTGTCGTAGAGGGAGCAGCTTCGATATTCACAGTGCTCGTTGACGAAAGCTCGTGAACGTCCTGTGAAGAAGATGCCTGAGGTGCACCTCGATGATGAGTGTTCATTGCCGCAAGGAGTCAATGAAGAACTTTGGCCCAGCAAGGGTCATCGGCGTCTGGCGTCGGTGAGCGGGACGTGACCATGGCTGGCTTCCGTAGCTCTGTCTGCGTCTCTGAGGTCTTCGGGTGGCGGGAAACCCACCGGCGGGTTCTTCTCGGTCGTCAGCAGTCTTGACTTTTTCCGGCAGGACGAAAGCGGTCGACGAGGGTGAACAAGGGAGTCCTTAGAACAAATGTCTTAGGCAAAGGGAGCGCTGCGGCTCCGGTCGGCGATGGCGGTCGGTGACGGTGGACGGCTGTCCAGTGCTTCTCTTCATTCTCCTCAGCAGTCCCCTTCTCCGGTCACTAGCTTTCCGTAGGTCTGTCTACCAGGGAGCTTTGGGAAAGTTCAGCTGGTGCACAATGGTCCCTCATAGCTCAGGAAGAGGTCTCCCAGCCAGGTCCTCTCTTGGATCAGTTCCTTGAAGGCACAACAGCTTTCCGATTAGCGAAGGACAGCATCAGCCATTCTTCTTCTTTGAGTGGGCTTCAAAGTTAAGCATCCACTTCAACTTCGGCTTCTGAACGGTGTCAGTTTTGATGTCAGTTTCTACTTCAGTTTCTGAAAGATTTCTAGCAGTGAGAGTCCCCCAGATATACTGTTGATCTCCCATTCACTCTGCTGGGTCACACTTAGGCGACCAATCATCCAGAAGGGCATTCACGCAGTCAGCCAGCCAATCAGGTGTACAGTGCATTCAGGCCATTCTTTTCCATCCAAACACTCGCAACACATAATGTGGGTTCAGATAAGCACTCTGTCATTCAGCACTACACACTGCATTCATACTAGTTTCGGGCCGGGCTGTCTCAGTCATTGTGTGAAACACCAGATACTAGATACCCATTATACAGAATGCGTATTTGTCACACACTCCATTCACCCAGGTCCCACCCCACGGTCGTACCCACAACATACAGTCATTGGGAAGGCTCTAGCCAGTCTGGCCTGGACTTCCCCACAACATCATATATGGAACTTCCATCCAACAGTCAACAGCCAGTTAGGGGGAAGGGACAGAGTCAGGGCTTCCCAGGACTTCGGGAAAAGTAAGGTAAAAGGCGATAGAAAGCAAGAGGTCACAGGGGCCACCTTGTTTCCTATCAGGAATCCACTGATCCCAATGACTGGAACTCAGTCAGGTTATCTCTCTGTTGTTTTATAGCACCCAACTTCTGGCGTTCCTGGTCAAAATCTGTTTGGGAATGGACCACTTTAATGATTGACTTATTATTCTCCTCTTCCAATTGCTTGATCTGATTTTGTAAAGTGCTTATCTCCTCTGAGCAGGCTCTATTATATGTCACTTGTTAGTTCAATTTTAGTTGACCCTCTTTCAGGGAATCAACCCTTTCTTGGCACTCTTCTTTTAGTACAGACATTTGGGACCCCTGCTCTGAATTACTTTGTTGTTGTACTGCCAACTCCTCCTTGAGCTGCTTGATGAGGTTTCCTAATTTTAACTCAGAATTTTGTCTCTCTTGCATTTTCTCCTCTACCTGCCTTAATTCACCCTGTGCTTGATTTAAAAGCTCAGAGTGATTTTGCACAGAGGTTACACTTTCTTGGTACCTTTCTTCCATGACTATCATGTGGAAGTACATGTATGCAGAGAGTTGGACCATTTTAATTTGTTCATCTTTAATGTTTTGCGTCATGTAGAACCTGGTCAGGGCTTCATGTAACAGGCCACTGTCCTGCCACACATCCATACTTATAGAGGTCACTTGTTGTATCAAACTAGATAGCCAGGCTTCCTGTTTCTGTTAAGCCCATTCCCCTATAATGAACAATTTGGACAGAAGGTGCTGCCTAGCCACATTAATTTCCACGGTGCTCATTATGAAGAGTGTTCTTCCTTTGGTTATCTATGCAAGGACAAAATCTCTACCCTGCTCTTGCCTAGTTCATGGTTACAATATTTTATTTTGAGACACCGGCCTGATACCTAGGGTACACGTTTTTGGATGGCGCCTTTACAGTGTAACACAGCTTTCTAGCCACTAAAAGTAACACTACCTTCAATGGGTTAGTCTGCTGTGTTGGACTGTCACGGATGAAAACTCTAACCTCAATCACGGCATGAGCCCTCACTTTGTCACAGTTTTATTACACGGCACACTCAAGTCAGGGACTCCTTCCCCAAGAATGAATGTGGCGTACAATAAAGCGCTTTTTATTTTTAATAAACCACAGGTTCTTTCATTTCAGTAGGCCACCAACCCGTCTCGCAGCCAACCTTCACAAACACCCCATGTCACAATGGACTAGGAACCAGGCCGGTGTGTATCAATAAGAGATTTATTCATTTATTTTTTACTGAAAAAGGAAAAATATTCAAAATACAACAGCCACTGTTGTGTGGCAACACTAATGCAATGATTCCTTCCGAACAATTTGTTTCAGATATCCTATCACAGTTTACACAGATCTTTAATGGCAGAACACGAAAAATAACAGTTATTAATCAAGTGATAGCATCAAGGTTTAGCACTCCACCTGCAACACTCACCCCCCCAAACATCAGCTAACTTAATTCCTTTGAATGGAAGGCAGTGGCACGGAGTAAGGATACAGATAGACAAATTGGATTTGGAATAAAGGCCACCACCCCAAGATGGGAAGCCAGAAAAGAAAGTGAAAACCTGTTTTTGGAGCAAAGCGGCAGAATCGACTTGGATTATTATTCACATGGCTACTCACAACTGCAGTGGGACAGAATAAAGGAAATTTGTGTTGCTACACTTGAGGAGATAGGGAAGCTTAGAGACTACTAATCAGTACACAGAACATCGTGGAAATGAGGTAGGAAAATCAATTTTGGGGAGAAAGCAAATGCAAAAGGAAAAAATACAAACAGGAAATAGAAATGCGTTTTACACAGGATTTACAATGACAGGTAGCTAGGGAAAGGGTTTAGTTTTCATAATCTAAAATTGGTTTTCAAGGACAAGGACAGAGGCACATAACAGATAGGATTCTAGGCAAAAGGGATTGCTCTCAATGGGACTACGGTTTGGGATTTTCAATAGGACAGTTCATGGGTACATTTGGTTTTCAGTCACACAGAGACTAATTCTGTTGAGGCTATACGTTAATGACTAGAACAATTAATAACAACACTCAACAAGATTGTTGATTTCGAATGGCAACAATTTTGCACATGTATTTAAATGGGGGAATTCATTGATTTATTTCTAAATGATACTAAGGACTTATAGACAACTGAGAGGTTTATCAAAGGGAATATGCTAACATACACAGGCTCATACAGATTATTTTATAGAAAGGTGAATGAATTATACTGGCAATTTGGGATTTTCAATGGGATTTCAATGGGATTTTCAATGGGATGCAATGTTATAAAAAGGAAAGGTTTATGCAATTTAGGGTTGGGGTTATTTGCTACTTACAAAGTAAGACTTGGTTTGAGATTCTGAAAACCAGCTGGATCTCAGGACACTCTGGACTGCTTGGCAAGGGATCTGGTCACGGCACTATACTGGATGGGAATCTGGAGAGCCAGCTGGATCTCCGGACACTCTTGACTGCTAGGCAAGGGGTCTGGTCTCTGCACTCTCCTTGGGATAGGTCAGCTACTTCCTCTCTGTCCTCCTTCTCCTGTCTCCCTGGATTCTTGTGTGTGGTTTTTTTCTGTCTAGTACAGTCCCTCCTTATATAGCCCACATGACATCATTAATTTTACAAGGTAGGGGGAGTACTCTAGAATTACTCCTATGCTCTGATAGGACAATCTACCATTCCTCTCCCCGCCCCCTGGCATCATTGGTTCAAGGTGAGAGAGCACCATCTGTCTGTTTGGCATTCATTACAGTTCTTTGTTTCTCAGGTCAACGTTTTTGCAATACTGAGTTATGCTTCCTAACTTCATATTTATACTAGCCACCCCCATAAGAAATAGATATGCGGTTTCAGTTAGTCATAGGGAATTAGGTAAGCCGATCGCCAACTCTGTGCTAGGTAGCATGGCCCTTTGGTGCATTTTTTCCTTTTCATAAAATATATAACAGTTATAACTCTGCAAATGATTAGGCATGTTCATAATCCAATTTTCCATCTTTCCATCCAATCTCATGCTTGTCACATTTTTAAATCAGCCATAAACTAGTCTTTACTGGCCATAGCCGTCCACAAAGTCCTAGGAACATGCACTTAGTCTCTAGGAAATCACATGAAATAATAGCAGAAAACGAAATTACTTCATATTCTGGGTGCTGCGAAAAATGCCTAAAATTAATCAATCCTTTAATGTCAATTTGGAGGATCTGTCACATGTGGGAGGGCAGTGCTTCATCCCCCACAGCCAACTGTCTTCCCCTGGCTAAGCCAGTGACCAAAGATTTTCATTACACCCTTTGAAGTTTGTCAGTTTTTCCTTGGTAGTGGGTGCAGGAGGAACTCACACTTCCTAGTGAAGCCACACTTGCTTTTTTTGTCCTCCCTGCTAGCAATGCCTTCAAATCTGGAAGAGCAGGGAATTATAATGCCCTCAGTCACATCACATGTAATTGAGGAATAGTTCACTTATAGGTGCGAGGCAAGGCTTTCAATTGAGTTTTGTGCCTGAGCCCAAAAACGGTTCATTTTTGGTATTCTGAGCCACTTGCAAGGGGATTGAAGTCTTGTGGGGGAAAACATAATGTACATAGCTTTAGTCAACACCCCACCCACAACATACTTCACTGACATTTTCTATGCAAACAAAGTTATCCTTTCACAGTGGCTTTTACAAGTCATTTTTCTTCATTTCACACATGTGCAAGCTGTTTTTCATCTAAAGTTTGAAATGCTGTTCTGTAGGTCATAGGTTTCTTCAGTTTTTACCTTTTGAGTGAGTTTGCATTCTCTGTTGGTCCATTGACACAGAGGGGTAGGCCCCCTGCACAGGGTTCTTTGATTTGACATGGAATAAAAGCAAACCCCAAGCAGTTTTTTTCATTTGCAGTGTTTTAGACTGCTGCTGTTCACATGAAAGGGAAAACAAAAGCTGTGTCAGGTTGAAATGTTAAACCCCTTTGCGCCTCATGTGAATTAACAGTAAGAAAAGGCTGTTTTTGGATGTAGTGCATAACTTGTTGGTATTCAGATGAAAGAAAAGCAAACGCAGGGCCATTTTTGAAAGCAGGGCATAACTTCTTATTATTCAGATGAAAGAAAAGCAAACACAGAGCCGTTCTTGGTGAAATGATCAAATGCTTGCCACACATGTGCCAGGGAAAGCAAAGCACAGCCGTTTTTTGTGGCAATGTTTAATGCGGCTTTTCAGGTGACAGGGTTCTCTTTAGGGCCTTAAATGCACCCCACAGCAAGTCGTGTCTCGCAGTTCATTTTAGTATCGCATTTGACAGACCATTAGGCCCCGCAGCCTTGGAGGAAGAGGCATTCCTAATGAGACGCTCAAGAACTTCTATCTCAAAGTGTACATCCCAGTCCTTTTCTTCACTGATTTTATTTCATCACTAATTTATTCCCAATCTGCAAGCCACTTCGTTTCGCTAACATTATTACTCTATAGGTCGATTTGGGTAGTACTCAAATTATTAATTAAGAACAAAAAATTCTATTTTGGATTAAAGTATTGAACATCGTCTCTCCATCTTTTTGTACCATAAAATGTCTATGTGTTTGAATCCAATTTTTATCAGCTCTAGTTAATTCATATTTCTTTTTGTGATAGTTATCACCATTCAAATTATTTGATCTCAACAGGCGAGTTGCTGACGAAGAATTTTCTTTTTATCCCACACATCTTTATCAAACCTATGTGTGTGGGTAGATTTTTTATTGTATTTTATTGATCATTTGTAAAGTGCTTTCTACAACAGAATTGTGTTTCAAAGCACCACAAGGCTGAATGCAAAGAGGGGAAATAATAACAGTGGCAAGAAACAAAAAACAACAATAAAATATTTACAGTCGTGGTCCTACTAGGCCTTGTGGTATTTGCCCAGATTTCATTGGTTGCAAATATTTGGGCATTTCTTTAGCGCATAGAAACTACTTGAAGACACTTCTGCCAGCGCTCCCATTTTGGTTTTATTGGTGAACTCTTCCATTTTCTCCACCAAAACAGTCCGTCTTTTAAATTTCTGGATCCGGTCGCCAGCACAATTTAACAGCAAATCCCTGTGATTTTCAGATGTGTCTTTATTGATACTTATCCTTAACGATGCAAACAGCATGTCGTGATCACTTAAGGGGGTATCTTTAACCTGAAAAGATCGACATATCTCAATATTACATAATCAATAATAGAGGACTGAACCCCCCCTTTTCCAAGTTACCTTTTTATGAACATCTCCCTTGAACCCAATATTTCCGATAGCACATTCAAGAAGCAATCCAGTTCTGCCAGTCCCGGGTTCCAATAGAGATTTAGTAGGAGGGCACACACATTCCTTCCACTGGTGCTCATTTCAGTTGAGACAGCCAAGATACCAGGAACATTCTTAGAAATTATACTCATAGATTTTATTTTGGAATTTCTAGTAGCTATCAGCAAACCCCGTGCTGGCCTCCCCCATTATTGTTAGTGGCTGCTTGCTGTACTATAGTGAGCCCATCACACCATACTGTATATACCGTATAATAATTACTCTACAATGTAAACATTTGGTTTGTTACCCCCATGGAACTGTTCACATTTTGTGTTTTTGTGGTGTTTTGCCTAGTTTTTTGTAACATAAACACAATATTAAAAATAGAAAAGTGGTCCCTTTGCTATTTTTCTAGAATTGAATTAGCTGAGAAGTTTGGAGTTTTCCTTTCTCTTTTCTGAATTGTGCATGCACTGCCCATCAGAGTTGTCTTTGGGTGCTCTGTGTGGTTGTGGGGCTGCCTGCCTAGTGTCCCTACTTTCATTGACGTTCCTGTACATGTTTCCCTTTTTCTCCTGAGATTTTTCTCAGAGAAGCCGCACATGGCAGGCAGCCCGCAGGACGAGGAGGTGCTGGCCGGACACATCTACAACACGTGGAAGATGAACCTTGACAGTGCGCGCAATTACATCTACACCGTCCTCCTCTCCTACCCCAACGCCAGCGACCCCAACTATGTGTCAATCCTACAGGAGGACGGTACTGAGGTTGAAGAGTCCGCCAAAAGGGAGAAAGTCCTCAGGATGGGCCAGAACGACCCCACCGTGGTGAATCCCTTCAATTCCTACTCCCCGGCCGGTGTGGTGCTGGTAAGCCAGATAGCCCCCCAGCATGCATGAATCTCAACCTGATCCCCCAGCATGCATGGATCTCACCCTGATCCCCCAGCATGCATGAATCTCACCCTGATCCCCTAGTGTGCATGGATCTCACCCTGATCCCTCCCTCGACTAGACTTCCTCTCTATCAGAGCTTCGATTAGCGTCATCGGCCCAGGACTCCAGCCATGATCTCTCCGCTAGACCTCTTTGATTAGCGTCACCGGCCCAGGACTCCAGCCCTGATCTCTCCCCTAGACCTCTTTGATTAGCGTCATTGGCCCAGGACTCCAGCCCTGATCTCTCCCCTAGACCTCTTTGATTAGCGTCACCGGCCCAGGACTCCAGCCCTGATCTCTCCCCTAGACCTCTTTGATTAGTGTCATCGGCCGAGGACTCCAGCCCTAATCTCTCCCCTAGACCTCTTCATTTAGCGTCACCCGCCCAGGACTCCAGCCGTGATCTCTCCCCTAGACCTCTCGGATGATCGTCATCGACCCAGGACTCCAGCCATGATCTCTCCCCAAGACGTCTTCGATGAGCATCATCAGCCCAGGACTCCAGCCCTGATCTCTCCCCTAGTCCTCTTCGATTAGCGTTACCGGCCCAGGACTCCAGCCCTGATCTCTCCCCTAGACCTCTTCGATGAGCGTCACCGGCCCAGGACTCCAGCCCTGATCTCTCTCCTAGAACTCTTCGATTAGAGTCACCAGCCCAGGACTCCAGCCCTGATCTCTCCCCTAGACCTCTTCGATTAGCGTCACCGGGCCAGCACTCCAGCCCTGATCTCTCGCCTAGACCTCTCTGATTAGCGTCACCGTCCCAGGAATCCAGCCATGATCTTTCCCCCCTAGATCTCTTCAATGAGCGTCACTGGCCCAGGACTCTGGCCCTGATCTCTCCCCTAGACCTCTTCGATGAGCATCACCAGCCTAGGACTCCAGCCCTGATCTCTCCCCTAGACCTCTTCGATTAGTGTCACCAGCCCAGGACTCCAGCCCTGACTCTTCCCCTAGACCTCTCCGATGAGCGTCACCAGCCTAGGACTCCAGCCCTGATCTCTCCCCTAGACCTCTTCGATTAGCGTCACCGGCCCAGGACTCCAGCCCTGATCTCTCTCCTAGAACTCTTCGATTAGAGTCACCGGCCCAGGACTCCAGCCCTGATCTCTCCCCTAGACCTCTTTGATTAGCGTCACCAGGCCAGCACTACAGCCCTGATCTCTCCCCTAAACCTCTCTAATTAGCGTCACCGTCCCAGGAATCCAGCCATGATCTTTCCCCACTAGACCTCTTCAATGAGCGTCACCGGCCCAGGACTCTAGCCCTGATCTCTCCCCTAGACCTCTTCGATGAGCATCACCAGCCTAGGACTCCAGCCCTGATCTCTCCCCTAGACCTCTTCGATTAGCGTCACCGGCCCAGGAATCCAGCCCTGACTCTACCCTAGACCTCTTCGATGAGCGCCACCAGCCCAGGACTCCAGCCTTGATCTCTCCCCTAGACCTCTTCGATTAGCGTCACCGGCCCAGGACTCCAGCCCTAATCTCTCCCGTAAACCTCTTCGATTAGCGTCACTGGCCCAGGTCTCCAGCCATGATCTCTCCCCTAGACCTCTTCGATTAGCGTCATTGGCCCAGGACTCCAGCCCTGATCTCTCCCCTAGACCTCTTTGATTAGCATCACCGGCCCAGGACTCCAGCCAAGATCTCTCCCCTAGACCTCTTTGATGAGCGTCATCGGCCCAGGACTCCAGCCCTGATCTCTCCCCTGGACCTCTTTGATTAGCTTAAACGGCCCACGACTCCAGCCCTGACCTCTCCCCTAGACCTCTTCGATGAGCGTCATCGGCCCACGACTCCACTCCTGATCTCGCCTCTAGACCTCTTCGATTAGCATCACTGGCCCAGGACTCCAGCCCTGATCTCTCCCCTAGACCTCTTCAATGAGCGTCATCAGCCCAGAACTCCAGCCTTGATCTCTCCCCTGGACCTTTTTGATTAGCTTCAACGGCCCACGACTCCAGCCCTGACCTCTCCCCTAGACCTCTTCGATGAGCGTCATCGGCCCACGACTCCAGTCCTGATCTCGCCTCTAGACCTCTTCGATTAGCATCACTGGCCCAGGACTCCAGCCCTGATCTCTCCCCTAGACCTCTTCAATGAGCGTCATCAGCCCAGAACACCAGCCTTGATCTCTCCCCTAGTCATCTTCGATGAGTGTCACCGGCTCAGGACTCCAGCCCTGATCTCTCCCCTAGACCTCTTTGATTAGCGTCACTGGCCCAGGACTCCAGCCCTGATCTCTCCCCTAGACCTCTTCGATTAGTGTCACCGGCCCAGGACTCCAGCCCTGACTCTCCCCCAGACCTCTTCGATGAGTGTCATTGGCCCAGGACTGCAGACCTGATCTCTCCTCTAGACCTCTTTGAGAACTACTGGTATTAAAGACCACAAGCCCGTTATCACTCCTCCAGCTATTCGTGGCCTTTGTCTGGGCTGGGACTAAAGCCTAAGGCACATGCCAGTGGCCCTGATCTCTCGCCGCTGGTGCTCGCTCATTCGCAGGTGTGATTAGGGACCAACAATCATACACTTCCCCCTGGTCTCTAATTACTAGCCATGAGGCCCCTTGAGTTTGGATAAACGCCTGGTGGCTGCACCCTAGTCATGTTCTAATAGCACTAGTCCTGATGAAGATAGGGACGAGACTCTGCCTCACCCAGGAGCTCAGTCCCTAGGCCTGTGTCCCTTCCTTCAGCCCTGAAGTCACAGGTGCTAATAATGACCCTTTTCTTGCTTTTTAGGGGGAATTGGTTTATGTGAACTACGGGGATGTGGGGGATTTTCACTACCTGGCCCGGAACCTGAGTCTGGACCTGACGGGGCGCGTGGCTATCGCTCGATATGGGAGAATCTTCAGAGGGGACAAGGTAACACCTGGCCAATGGTCAAGTCTGGCTTTGTGTGAGCGGGGGGACTGTGGTGCAAGGTGGGGGGGGGGGGGGCAAGTATATACAATGATTTCTCCTGTTCCTAGCGGACCAGGGGTTTCGCTCTTCTCTCTATTCAATTTCATTTCTCTCTCTTCTTACTTTCCCCCCTGCACCTTGGTAGGCATGTACTGTGCTCCCCTCTCCGCCCCTTCCCTGCACCAGGGTCTCCACATGATGATACCCGCCGGCTATAGAAAGCGCGCCTTGCACTGTTATTCCCCTGTATTATTAATACGGGTGCAAGACGAGGCCCGCGGAAATGCAGCAGCGGCCCTGCACTCACGACTCATCACTTCCTCCTCTGCACACTCTCTTCCTTGCACCAACTACCCCGACACACGCAGCATGTCTCTTCCCTGAAGCGAGAGTGCTCAGGACTGATCCTCTTCCAGACCCTGCACACTCTAGTCCATGCACCCTCAGACTTTTGCATATCTCTTCCTTGAGTTGTTGAGTGGCCAGTGTTGCATGTCACCCCTCCTGGGGAGCATGGTAGCTCCCAGGAACTGTATCATTGTCACATGGTTGTAACCATGTGACCAAGTGAATAAAAGAGACAAGCCGCTTCCGGCTCGTCAGTTGATCCGAAGCTGACTCCAGTGTCCACACCGCGGGCAGGAGACCCAATGGCCGGGCCCTGCACGAGGACGGTGCCCCTTCTGGGCACCACCGTCCCCCTCGAATGTACGGGCCGTGTGACCATGGCTGGATGTGCAACCCCGGCCTGGGTGCCCCCAGCCCACGTGTCTGTCTCCGGTGATCCGGGGCTCACAGGACGATCCCTCTGATCCATCCGCTGCATGAACACAGCCCCAACGGTGTCTGCCGGGTGACCCTGACATCTGTGTGGCCCGCCCCAGTGACCTGGGAGTGGGCCCCACCACAGCCGGGACTGATCCGCTCCCAGACCCTGCACACTCCTTTCCTCCCACCCTCAGTCTCTTACATGTCTCTTCCTTGAGGTGTACAGTGGCCAGGACTGATATTCTTCCAGGCCCTGCACGCTCTCTTCCTCACACCCTCAGACACTTGCAGGTCACGTCCCTGTATTGCTGAGTGCCCAGGACTGATATTCTTCCAGGCCCTGCACGCTCTCTTCCTCACACCCTCAGACACTTGCAGGTCACGTCCCTGTATTGCTGAGTGCCCAGGACTGATATTCTTCCAGGCCCTGCACGCTCTCTTCCTCACACCCTCAGACACTTGCAGGTCACGTCCCTGTATTGCTGAGTGCCCAGGACTGATATTCTTCCAGGCCCTGCACGCTCTCTTCCTCACAGCCTCAGACACTTGCAGGTCACTTCCCTGTATTGCTGAGTGCCCAGGACTGATATTCTTCCAGGCCCTGCACGCTCTCTTCCTCACACCCTCAGACACTTGCAGGTCACGTCCCTGTATTTCTGAGTGCCCAGGACTGGTCCTCTCCTACACCCTGCACACTCTCTTCTATGCACCCTCAATCTCTTGCATGTCTCTTCCCTTATGTTTCGAGAGCCCAGGACTGATTTGCTCCCAAACCCTACACACTCTCTTCCATGCAACTTCATTCTCTTGCATGTCTCTTCCCTTATGAGTAGAGTGTCCAGCACTGGTCATCTTCCAGACCCTGCACACTCTCTTCTATGCACCCTCAGTCTCTTGCATGTCTCTTCCCTTATGTGTAGAGTGTCCAGGAGTGGTCCTCTCATACACCCTGCACACTGTCTTCTATGCACCCTCAGTCTATTCCATGTCTCCTACCTCAAGTGTAGAGCACCCAGGACTCTGGTCCTCTCCCAGACCCTGCACACTCTCTTCTATGCACCTTCAGTCTCTTGCATGTCTCTTCCCTTATGTGTAGAGCACAGAGGAATGGTCCTCTCCCAGACCTTGCACACTCTCTTCTATGCACCCTCAGTCTCTTGCATGTCTCTTCCCTTATGTGTAGAGCGCCGATGACTGGTCCTCTCCCAGACCCTGCACTCTCTCTTCCTCGCACCCTCAGTCTCATGCATGTCTCTTTCCTTATGTGTAGAATGCCCAGGACTGGTCCTCTCCCAGACCCTGCACTCTCTCTTCCTCGCACCCTCAGTCTCATGCATGTCTCTTTCCTTATGTGTAGAATGCCCAGGACTGGTCCTCTCCCAGACCCATCACTCTCTCTTCCTCACACCCTCAGTCTCTTCCATGTGTCTTCCCCTATGTTTGTAGAGGCCAGGACTGGTCCTCTCCCAGACCCTGCACACTCTCTTCTATGCTATGCACCTCAGTCTCTTACATGTCTCTTCCCTTATGTGTAGAGCGCCGAGGACTGGTCCTCCCCCAGACCCTGCACACTCTCTCTTTTTCGCACCCTCAGTCTCTTGCATGTCTCTTCCCTTATGTGTAGAGTGCCCAAGACTGGTCCTCTACCAGACCCTGTACACTCTCTTCTATGCACCCTCAATCTCTTGCATGTCTCTTCCCTTATGTGTAGAGCACCCAAGCATCCAGGACTGGTCCTAACCCAGACCCTTCACTCTCTCTTCCTCGCACCCTCAGTCTCTTGCATGTCTCTTCCCTTATGTATAGAGTGCCCAGGACTGGTCCTCTCCCAGACCCTTCACTCTCTCTTCCTCGCACCCTCAGTATCTTGCATGTCTCTTCCCTTATGTTTAGAGAGCCCAGGGCTGATCCGCTCCCAGACCCTGCACACTCTCTTCTATGCACCCTCAATCTCTTGCATGTCTCTTCCCTTATGTGTAGAGCACCCAAGCATCCAGGACTGGTCCTAACCCAGACCCTTCACTCTCTCTTCCTCGCACCCTCAGTCTCTTGCATGTCTCTTCCCTTATTTGTAGAGTGCTTAGTACTGGTCCTCTGCCAGGCTCTGCACACTCTCTTCTGTACACCCTCAGTCTCGTGCATGTGTCTTCCCTTATGTGTAGAGCGCAGAGGAATGGTCCTCTCCCAGACCTTGCACACTCTCTTCTATGCACCCTCAGTCTCTTGCATGTCTCTTCCCTTATGTGTAGAGCGCCGATGACTGGTCCTCTCCCAGACCCTGCACTCTCTCTTCCTCGCACCCTCAGTCTCTTGCATGTCTCTTCCCTTATGTGTAGAGTGCCCAGGACTGGTCCTCTCCCAGACCCATCACTCTCTCTTCCTCACACCCTCAGTCTCTTCCATGTGTCTTCCTCTATGTTTATAGAGGCCAGGACTGGTCCTCTCCCAGACCCTGCACACTCTCTTCTATGCTATGCACCTCAGTCTCTTACATGTCTCTTCCCTTATGTGTAGAGCGCCGAGGACTGGTCCTCCCCCAGACCCTGCACACTCTCTCTTTTTCGCACCCTCAGTCTCTTGCAGGTCACTTCCCTGTATTGCTGAGTGCCCAGGACTGGTCCTCTCCTACACCCTGCACACTGTCTTCTATGCACCGTCAGTCTATTCCATGTCTCCTACCTCAAGTGTAGAGCACCCAGGACTCTGGTCCTCTCCCAGACCCTGCACACTCTCTTCTATGCACCTTCAGTCTCTTGCATGTCTCTTCCCTTATGTGTAGAGCACAGAGGAATGGTCCTCTCCCAGACCTTGCACACTCTCTTCTATGCACCCTCAGTCTCATGCATGTCTCTTTCCTTATGTGTAGAATGCCCAGGACTGGTCCTCTCCCAGACCCTGCACTCTCTCTTCCTCGCACCCTCAGTCTCTTGCATGTCTCTTCCCTTATGTGTAGAGTGCCCAGGACTGGTCCTCTCCCAGACCCATCACTCTCTCTTCCTCACACCCTCAGTCTCTTCCATGTGTCTTCCCCTATGTTTATAGAGGCCAGGACTGGTCCTCTCCCAGACCCTGCACACTCTCTTCTATGCTATGCACCTCAGTCTCTTACATGTCTCTTCCCTTATGTGTAGAGTGCCCAGGACTGGTCCTCTCCCAGACCCTGCACACTCTCTTCTATGCACCTTCAGTCTCTTGCATGTCTCTTCCCTTATGTGTAGAGCACAGAGGAATGGTCCTCTCCCAGACCTTGCACACTCTCTTCTATGCACCCTCAGTCTCTTGCATGTCTCTTCCCTTATGTGTAGAATGCCCAGGACTGGTCCTCTCCCAGACCCTGCACTCTCTCTTCCTCGCACCCTCAGTCTCTTGCATGTCTCTTCCCTTATGTGTAGAGTGCCCAGGACTGGTCCTCTCCCAGACCCATCACTCTCTCTTCCTCGCACCCTCAGTCTCTTCCATGTCTCTTCCCCTATGTTTATAGAGGCCAGGACTGGTCCTCTCCCAGACCCTGCACACTCTCTTCTATGCACCTCAGTCTCTTACATGTCTCTTCCCTTGTATGTAGAGCACCCAAGCATCCAGGACTGGTCCTCTCCCAGACCCTGTATACTCTCTTATATTCACCCTCAGTCTCTTGCATGTCTCTTCCCTTATGTTTAGAGATCCCAGGACTGGTCCTCTCGCAGACCCTTCACTCTCTCTTCCTCGCACCCTCAGTCTCTTGCATGTCTCTACCCTTATGTGTAGAGTGCTTAGTACTGGTCCTCTTCCAGGCTCTGCACACTCTCTTCTGTGCACCCTCAGTCTCTTGCATGTCTCTTCCCTTATGTGTAGAGTGCCCGGGACTGGTCCTCTATCTGTTCCTGCACACCCTCTTCCTCGCTCACTCAGTCTTTTGCATGTCTCTTCCCTTTTGGATTGAGTGCTTAGCACTGGTCCTCTCCCAAGCTCTGCACACTCTTTGTCGCACCCTCAGTCTCTTGCATGTCTCTTCCCTTATGTGTAGAGTGCCCCGGACTGGTCCTCTCCCAGATCCTTCACTCTCTCTTCCTCGCACCCTCAGTCTCTTGCATGTCTCTTCCCTTATGTGTAGAGTGCCCAGGACTGGTCCTCTCTCTGTCCCTGAACACCACCTTCCTCGCACCCTCAGTCTCTTGCATGTCTCTTCCCTTATGGGTAGAGTGCCTAGGACTGGTCCTCTCCCAGATCCTGTACTCTCTCTTCCTTGCACCCTCAGTCTTTTGCGTGTGTCTTCCATTATGTGTAGAGTGCTTACTACTGGTCCTCTCCCAGGCTCTGCACACTCTCTTTGTCGCACCCTCAATCTCTTGAATGTCTCTTCCCTTATGTGTAGAGTACCCAGGACTGTCCTCTCGCAGATCCTGCACACCCTCTTCCTCGCACCCTCAGTCTCTTGCATGTCTCTTCACTTATGGGTAGAGTGCTTACTACTGGTCCTCTCCCAGGCTCTGCACTCTCTCTTCCTCGCACCCTCAGTCTTTTGCATGTCTCTTCCCTTGTGTGTAGAGTACCCAGGACTGGTCCTCTCCCAGACCCTGCAGCCTCTCTTCCTCGCACCCTCAGCCTTTTGCATGTCTCTTCCCTTATGTGTAGAGTGCCCAGGACTAGTCCTCTCTCTGTCCCTGCACACTCTCTTCTACGCACCGTCAGTCGCTTGCATCTCTCTTCCCTTATGTGTAGAGAGCCCAGGACTGGTCCTCTCCCAGACCCTGCACACCCTCTTCCTCGCACCCTCAGTCTCTTGCATGTTTCTTCCCTTATGTGTAGAGTGCCCAGGACTGGGCCTCTCTCTGTCCCTGCACACCCCCTTCCTCGCTCCCTCAGTCTCTTGCATGTCTCTTCCCTTATGTGTAGAGTACTTAGTACTGGTCCTCTCCCAGGCTCTGCACACCCTCTTTGTCGCACCCGCAGTCTCTTGAATGTCTCCTCCCTCAGGTAAAGAATGCCCAGGACTGGGGCTGCGCCGGGGTGATCCTCTACAGTGACCCTGCAGATTACGTGGCTGGAGCTGGTGCTAGGGTGTACCCTGATGACTGGTGGCTGCCTGGCACAGCAGTCCAGCGAGGAACCACTTTGCGCTCATCTGGGGACCCGCTGACACCCTTCTATCCCTCGATTGGTAAGTGCCATGCACAAGTCAGGTCGCCATATACAAGTTCTTACCATTAAACATGAAGCCATACACATGTTATGTTATATTTGTACCGTGCAATGCTACCACACAGGGGCAGTCTACATGGACTCGCGTGGCTCTGCAAGAAAGTAGGGCTGGGTGGGTTAGTGAGAATAGGATGATAAAATAGGTTCAGGAGCAACTGGCATCTGTGAGCGTTGTGTTGCATGTGGGAGTTGGTTCGGTAGGCCCTGTGTGTTGTAACCGTATGGCTAGGACTCAGTTCCTCAGGTTTGTGGTAGTGTTTGTGTTGGGTGTGTGTGTCGTGTGATGTTAGGGTGGGATTTGTGATCGTACACACTGTTTAGTTTTATCCATAAGGGTCCAGAGTTGCTGATGGCTGTTAGGTGTGAATATATTGTATTAGTGTGCAATTGTGTAGTGTTGATGTGTTTATGGCCTATGTGCAAGAGTGTTCCCTCTAGTGTTGTTTCCAGAGTCTCTGAGATTTGTTAGGGTGCTGTAAGGGAGGCATGGTATCACAAGTATGACACTGACAGAAGAGCTAAAAGTTTCAAAACCTTTAATAAATTCTTGGCATTTGGAAAAACTTCTACTTTGCCCCATAGGTATGATGGAAGTAGCCTCTACCATCAAATAATAAAGAAAACACAGTCCTAGTCAGCCTATGCCAAATCAAAATGGCCTATCCTAAAACTAAAAAGAAAAATGAATGCCTGTCCTATCTCTTGTACAAAAAGTGTGTAAAGGTGGAATGTGTTATGCAAAGCAAAGTCATTGTTATAACATAAAGGATCAAGGTGGCTGAGTCAGCTCTCCTCTCCACGTTGGAGAGCACGGAGTAAGGTGGCCCCCGTAGACAAGATGACACACTCTGGCTCAGGTTTTTAAAAAAAAGGGCAGTTCAAAACGAGGGTCGAAGCCACTTGGCCTTCCACGTTAAAGTAACTTACTTCCACAGCACTTGCAGGGTTTCCCTTCTCCAAACTTCATTCACAATCGATAGGGGTTCCCTTCCCATAACTTATTTCCTGTTCCTGGTCTTCCCCAGTCGGGTTCGGACCTTTCACTGATGTCGAAGACTTTAGAATGAGCGAGGCCTATTCCATAGACCTCCGCAGGACCACTGAATTTCACTTCAGTTCTCCCTTGTTATTTGCCCCATGGTCTCTTGGTCTTGGTAGTTCCATAATACACTCAGAAAAGTTAAAAGAAATTTTTCTTCTAAAGCAATCACCTTTACCTTCCCCTTTCAATGGGATTAATCTTGACCATTGTGCATTTCATAGCTTGTTCGCATTGTCGATTTTATAACAAGACATCAAATATTTCGCTGAGACTTTCGAGTGAGCTATTTGCCTTTGCCGGACCACTCTGCTACTCTGTATCACTGGCTTCACAGTTATCAGTAACTTTTAAAGTTCACTACTCATTTGCTTTCTTTTGCATCTCATCAGCACGCGCGCAACCTTCAATCGGAGATACACTGTTATGGCATCAATCTTTCCTTGACACAAACAGGCCTTTCATTTCTTTCGCTAACTCACCGGGTGTGTGCTTTCCTTTCTTGTTGCTGCGGCTTTGATTCACGAGTCAAGGTTGATACCACAGGTTTGCCCCTGCCTCCCAAACTCTGTCGTTCACCCGGGAGGGTCACTGGCATCCTTGAAACTCAATGCAGGCTTCTTCTTTTCTGGGATTTTCCTTTCTCCGCATATCCTTCACGGTTTCCCAGAGGCAATGACCTCCTGCAGGGATCTTAATGACTTTCCTACCCTTCGCTATTATCCCTCGATCAGTTGTCCTCCTCCATTGGGGTCGCCTTCACCCTGGAAGATCTGCTCCTTCTCGTGTTCCACCTTGCTCAGAGTGTGTCTCTATGTTCCGCCTTTTATACGTCTGGGGCGAGCTAATGGGTATCAGATGTATCTGATCATGGTCAAGTGCCTGACTTTGCCTGACCCTATTAACGGGACACGCCCAATGAGATATGTAAGTGTTAGCCTCTTTATGTTTGTTTGTTTTATTATTTATATTGCGCAGATATACCCAGGGGTATCAAGGCGCAGCATTTACAAGAATATGCGAAGCTTGGTTACAAATATAGAATATACATGTAGACCCCATTGTCTCCTACTTTGTTCCATTTATTTGTCTATTTCTCTTCGCTTTCTCGCATCCCTTCTAATTCTTTCTTCCTCTTGCCTTAGTTCTTCTCCTCTCCATATTCCTTCCCTTCTTTGCTCTTCGTCCCTGTAATCTTGTGTCCCTTAGTCTTTGCGCTCCTCCTTTTCGCTCTTCATTCCCTTCTATCCTTATCTTCTATCACTCTCTGTCTATTGTCATACTTTCTTTTTTCTTCTGCCTGTTATGATATGAGAGTTTATTTATATAGCACCTATACACAATGTGTTTCAAAGATCTTCACAGCAAGGGAGGGAACAATGCAAAATACAATGACATTCTTACAGGCCATGAACAACAAGAATGTGAAATTAACTATCGTACTCGGCCTGACGACATTTCAGATAGTGAAAGAGCTAAAACACAGATAGGAAGGAAATGGGAAACAGACAGGCGACTACCGTACTAGGCCCAACGACATTTCTGGTAGAGCCGGAAATTAACAAGAGATGAGGGAGGGGGAGCAAAAAGGGGGGAGAGGAACAAAACAAGCGACTATCGTACTAGGCCTGACGACATTTCAGATGGTGCAAGGAACAAGTAAAGGGAGGGGGGGAAGAGACAAACATTTGTTGCTATCATATTAGGTCCAGGGACAATTCTGATAGAGTAAGTGCATAGAAAAAAGTAAAGGAGGGCGGGAAAAGAGAGGGAGAAGGGAGAAGGGAGAGGAGGAGAAAACAGAATAAAACAGTAAGAAAATATATATATATATTTATAAATATATAAAACGCAGGTGCCAAACTTGAAGCTGGATCTCTGTGAGGATCCAATACATCTGAACTTCAAAACTGCAATGTTCAGCCAGTGGGTCTGCATCACTGTTCTCATCTGAGGCTGTTCCTGGTATGTTCTTCTGTTTTTTCTTGCTCCTCCTGATATATCTGTTCGCGTCGCTCCCTGCTCCTCCTTTTCAGTTCATCTTGTTTCAATCTCTTCTCTCGTTTATTGTCTTTTCTTTCTTGTTCATTCTTATCTTCTCTTTGCCTAACTTCCTCAATTGTTTCCCCATCTATTTTAAGTAAGATCTGTCCTCCCATCCATTCGTTCTGCACGAGCGCTATCTCGTCAGCTTTATCCTTCTCTCCTTTCCATCTCTTAATCTCTCTGTCTATTTCTGTTGACAGATTTGACCGCTCACTCCTTTCTCCTTTGTCTTCTATGATCTAATAGATCTCTTCTTTTCTCTTATTCTCTTCTGGACTATCGTCACTACTGTAAGCGGGGAGTTCATATATCGGATGACTATACCCTGTTGCCGCTTTCAACTCCTTTAAATGATATAACCCTATTTCTTCCGTACTAGCACCGTTTGCTTCAGGTGAATTAAGGGGAGCTGGGGGCTCAACACCTTCCTTGTTACGCTGACTAAGCATCCACTCCTCAGGTGCCGGGTCTACTCTTTCTTCTTGGTACATCTTTCAGAGCTCTAGAATTGCTAATCTTTTCTCTAATTTCTTCCCCGTGTACGCAGTGTGCAAGTATGTGGTCATGTGTTGCAATACCGCTTTTGACAATGATCCCCGGCATGAACATTTTATCTGCAGTGGCTTTCACCCATTCCGCACTATACTGTTTGAGCTTGGGCATGTGCTTTGGTAATGTTTTGCATAAGTGCATAAGAGGAGTGTCTCCCATAATGACAAGTCTCACTTGACTGTCAATATTTACCAGATTTGGTAAATAACCGGTATACTTTTGCTTAAATCACCATTTTTCAACGTTTTAAAACAACAAATATGAGCGCGCACCAGCAATTGCTGCTCAAGCCTCCAATTTCAACAGTTAACCTATTTTCTTACTCGATATATCTATTCTCTCGATTGGTGCCAATTGCTTTACTACACTGTTGCTTTTTCAGTTCTTCACAATCTCTATCGCTATTCGATATTTTTACTCAACAAACAACATTCAGACTAGTCGACATTACACATTTATAAACACTGTCATCATCTTTCTCTCTTGCCTTTTTTCTATACCCTATACAGGGTTTGAGACGTCACCTTACATTATCCTGATTACGCATTATATGTTTCTGCTCTAGCCCCGCTGGGATTTGAGATGTCACCTTCTAAACTCCCTTGAGTCAGGACTCCTAGGCGCTACCTTTTCTCTTCACAATATTTCCCGTTACTCAAAAAAAGATCACAATCCCATCCCCTTTATTTGCCATTCCCGTAAGTCTACTCACCATTCGTTAATGGACTCGAGGACTTTTGTATCGACTCCTCCTTCAATCCAACCACTTCGCCTTCTGTTCGTAGAGTGCTTGTGGAAACCGGGCAGGTATTTCGTCAAAGTGTGACCTGCCCACTGTCTCGGTTCTTCTTGTAAATGTATTACTATGGGCCGCTCTCCACAGGAAAACCCGCAATCTTACGACTAATGGCGGAGGATGCCTGATCGTTGAAGCAGAACTAGTTTGGATCTTTTTCAACCATCCGCACCGCTACTACGTGAGCCTATGGCCCTTAAGTAATTTGCATGCAATGTATGAGATTGCAGAGTAATGCCGAGTCCAAATGATCGAACCAACTCAGAAAGATGGCAAAGATACTGTTTTATTAACAATTACCTAAAACAGGGAGTTACAATGGACATCAATGGACGTTCGCTCAGCCTCTCAATGATTTGCTCATAAAAACATCCTTATATGCCAAAAATACGTCAGAGGTGACGACATATTACGTGGCAAATAATTGAAAACCTATCAAGGGTTGGGATTGGATAAGGGAGACATCTAAATATACTTTCTATAGGGGCTAGGATTGTGATTGACTGCCCACTGTCAGGTGGACAACTTATGACTACCTCTAAAACATGCCATCTTCAACACTATTAAACTCACAGTTTATGATTGGTCTTCAAACTATAAGACCCTTTGGTTATACATCCCTCTACAATTGGTTGATACGCTCGTGCCATGTCTGAAACATTCGGTTCACTTAGCAACACGTAACCCCAGACCCAGGTGCCAGTAGGTGGACTTGACTTTCCCTCCCCACCCAATTAGCCCAACATCTCTTATGACCCGTGCCTTCTGCCATGAAGATTGTCTTTGAACTTGGCCTTGCAAAGTCTCCTTGTCTCTGGGAATATCGTTATTCTAGGACTCCAAGCTCAACTCTGTTTCCATCCTTGGCTCAAGTGACAGGAGACCACGATTTGGGGCCTCATTACAACCTTTGCGGAATGGGTTAACGAGTGCCGCTAATGGAGGCGGACCCGTTAAACCCATTCCGCAAGATTACGAGGTTCCCTCGCGGGACCCGGGACCCTGTAAGGACGCCTGGCAAAATCAGGCATCCTTACCAGGTCCCGCAAGGGGACCAGGGAGCTAACAACGGGCCAGTCGTAATCGGTCCATTGTTAGCTCCCTGAACCCATTCCCATTCAGCCGTATGGGGGCTCAAATGGGAATGGGGAAGGTCCGGGCCCGGGTTCGCTGAAGGAGGAATTACCAGGCCCTCCAAACTCGGAATGGCCCGGTAATTCCCCATTCAGGGAACCCGGACCCGGTTTTGGTGGCAGCCATGACCTTATTAAGGGCATGGCTACCGCCAAAGTCGTAATGAGGCCCTTGGTCCATTTGGTCCATTTTGCAGCATGTAAATGTCTTAAATGAATAAAACTTGGCACCCTTGGTGTTATTTATCTGCACCTTAGCAAGGGATGATTCGGTCTTTGCACGTTCACTTCTTTCAAGAAGATAAACGACCTTGGCTGCTTCAGTTTTGATACCAGGCCAGTGAGCCTCACCATGCTGCTCCACGATTTTCAGCCTATTCTTGCTGCAACACAATTCTCTGCCCTTTCTCTCCATGGGTCCGAGCTTACTAAATTCATGACACTGATGTCCAGCTCCTATACAATGGCGGCTTTGCCTGCAGTCTATTCACTGCATATAGCCAGCTTCTACGATGACTTGGTCTACTTGCGTTTCAGCGTCTGTACAATTATTGAACGGTTGATGTTCTGCAGTACTTCACATATGTGCAGTCTTCTTTCCGCATATGAAAGTTTAATCGATTCTTAACTTCGTCATTAGTTTCTGTAAGATCCATGCATTCTCTTCAGCCAGTATTCTCAGGACGTCACGCATGTTTCTTGTGACGTCACGAGCTTCTCTCTTTGCTCCTTTTCATATTCCTTCAGGGAGTTCCTCCCTCAGATTGTCATCTCTTTGGGAATACATTTGAGAGGGTTTTCTCAGAGGACACCTTCTTTTGAATACTCAGTATAGTCACAACTGCTGGTGTCAAACATGGCACGATCTCAGGCTTCCAACATATGGGACGTAGGGGGCGGAATTTCCTGCAGAGGCATGTAACTGCTCCTCTACAGTGCAAATGAATTACAGAATCACGTGTAGGCAGAGGCGCCACCAAGGGGTGTCCAAGGGGGGCCACAGCCACCCTTACAAAAATGCTGACCCCATCGCCGGCCCGCCTGCCTCTTATTAGGGCAACTTCATGTGCAATCCCAAGATTTCCAGTGACCTCATCAGGCCACCCCTATGAAAAATGTCTGGGGTTGCCACTGCGTGTAGGCAATGTGCATCACAGAAAAGGAATCTAGTGCACACCCTGAGTGGCTGTGTATACAACAGTCAGCACACACTCATAGGCTCGCTCCCCTGCTCTGTCTTCATGCATAAGGGGACCATTACACCCCCCGCTAAACAAAACCCTTTCATTGTTGCCAGAACTGGTGCGAGAACCGCCATTGCTGTATTGCAAGAAAAGACCCCACAAGGTTACATGGATTGGCCCACGCACTACAGTGATTCCAACAATCTGCAAATTATTGTTCAGAAGGAATCGCGCACCACACCACACACCACCATGAACATCTGGAGGGGAGTCATTATTACCACCGAAAAGCCAGGAACGACCGACTGTAGCAAGGGAACCCGAACCAAGCAAGGAGGGTTAGGTTGGATTCTACCCTGTGAGTTTTTTATTTTTTTTTAATTTTAGGTTATAATCGTGCCTTTTCTGCACACTTTCTGTAAAATAAAAAAAGCAGCAAAAAGCAGCAGTTTGCAGTGTCTTTTGTAGGATGGGTAACACATGATCAACTCCAATAGATGCAAGTCATCAACAGTCAACATCATTTTCATGATGCCTTTGCTCACTGCATGCAAGAATAGAAAAACATGTTTCAATCATCTGAGCCCATATATGTCCATGCAGACTGCACCAATTACCAGTATTACCATATAAGCACATACTCCTGTTGGCTTTACCAGTACCAAATGCCATGCCACAGTAAGAAAATATGTCCAGATTGGACCCATCAACGCTCATGATGTTGCCTTCGCCCGATGCCCAGTAAAAAAACAATCTGGGTCAGTATCAACAAGAACGCTCATGATGCTGCCTTCTCCCGATGCCCTGTAAAAACAATGCCATTGTGAATATTTGTCTAACCTGGACATACAAATTTGGTGTGCCCATTCTGGAGAAATATTCACCTAACTAATAATTATAAAAAAAGTCTTTATGGCTGCCTTCAAACCACCTCCACCCCCCTTCCTCACCCCAACAAGAGGACTGCTGCCCAGCTGGCACATGCACCCACATTCATCAACGATCATTCATACAGCATTCATTCTTCAGGCACGCTCACATTCACACACACACACATGCAATAACATTCATAATGCATTCATTCTTTATTCAACCTTCATTCACACACATGCACACATCAATATTCATACAGCATCATTCATTCATTTACTCTCCATTCACACATACACACATGTTATGTTATGTTACTTGGCATTTATATAGCGCCTTATGTATCATTGGTATGATCTCAAAGCGCTGGGGGGTTGAACGCCTTGGGAACCGTAGTTCACGTCAGTAGAGAGAGAGAGAAGTCATATAGAGCGTTGGCGTACCAGCTATGTGTGCAGCTGGTGCAGTATTTGCATGATAGCTACTTCTTAGCAGAAATCAGTTGGATGTGTTCAGTCTGGAGGGTGGACACCCAGACTGAGTTCTGGCTGCGTTAGGCCTGAGGCGAAGCGTAATCTAGCAGTGAGTGCTCAGCTAGCTGTGTTTAATTAGGATGGATGGGTAGTTTGTGGGATCATGTTAGGAAGAGAACAGCTATACCGAATGTGTCATAGTATAGCTGTGTTCTAGTTGAGTGATGGTGTATAAGAGAGAGTAAGCGTAGTAGTGTGATATGGTGGTTATCAGTAACGCGCCAGTGACCAAGCACTACATCCGTACCATTTGCTCTATCCATTTTATTCACTCTATTTGTTCCATCCGCTTTGTCCGTTCCATCCACTTTATACGTTCCATCTGTTGCAACCTTCACATCCATTCTATTCACTCATCCCCTCCATCCACTCATCCCTTACATCCCTCCATACACTCATCCCTTCCATCCACTCCATCCCCTCCATCCACTCATCCCTTCCATCCACATGATCTGCTCCATCTATTCCATCCACACACTCCATCCTTCCTATCTGTTCCATCCATATCGTCTGTTCCATCCACTTCATCTGTTCCATTCACTCCATCTGTTCTATCCATTCCATTTGCTCCATCCATTCCGTCCGTTCCATCCGCTCCATCCGCTCCATCCACTTCATCTGTTCCATCCGTTTCATCCACTACATCCGCTCCATCCACTTCATCTGTTCCATCCGTTCCATCCACTACATCCGTTCCATCCACTTCATCCGTTCCATCCACTCCATCGGTTCTATCCACTCCATCGGTTCCATCCACTTCATCCGTTCCGTCTACTTCATCCGTTCTGTACACTTCGTCCTTCTGTCCACTTCATTTCTTCCAATTACTTCATCCGTTCCATCTACTTAATCCATTCCATCTACTTAATTCGTTCCATACACACACACACAAATATCAGCATTCATAACGCACCATTCATTCTTCATGCACTCTCCATTCCCACACACATCAGCATTTATAAGGCACCATTCAGTCTTCATTAACATACATGAATCAGCATCATTCCTACGTCATCACTCAGATTTTCACACGCACACACACACACAGCATTCATACACCATTCATACGCTCTCACATAAACACCACACCCAAACAACATACACTCTCATTCATGCATCCACTAACAAACACAAACACTTTCATACACTCACACAACTACTTCTTTTTACAGTTTTCTTAGCTGCTGCCCGGCTCCGGTCCTCTCGCCTTGCGATGAAGGCCCTCAGATCTGGCTCAGCATATGATAGGAGCCAGGAAGCAGAGAGTGCTGCATATGGGCAGTGGAGCCTGAGCGCTTTGCTAATGATGCCCCTCTGGGCTTGTATGTGCGAGGAAGCCCAAGAGCGCCCCTTGCACATTCAGGCATGCAGTACCTCAGCCTGCAACCCCAACGAGTTCTGCAAGGCTGTGGCCCTGCATGGCTAATTGAGAATGCGCCGGGGTACTACTGAACTGTCAAAAGGAAAACAGGTTTACCTTTGACAGTTCAGTTAAAGCCAGCCCAGCTGCAGCTAGTGGACACACTCAGTGTTTTAACTGGGCTGGCTTGGCTCGTTTGTAATGGGGGAGGGGTGATTGGTGCCCTGTCGCCCATTATGGACGAGCCACCCCTGGAGCAGAGGTACAATAGTGGTGTCCATTGCAACATTCCTGGGTGATTGATTGATTGATTGATATTTCATTCCTATCGCGCTCGTACACAAGTGTTTCAGAGCGCGACAAGGCACGGGAGGGGAACAGGGGAGAACAAAACAGCGATTTTACTAGGCCCAGTGACATTGAGAACGCGCAAGTGCATGCGAGAGGGGGGAGGGGAAAAGTGCATGGAAGGGGTGAGAGGTGGAAAGTGCGAAGCAGAGGAGAAACAGATAAATAACAATAAATAAATAATAAAGGCAACAAACAGTGGTAATGCAGCCAGCAATTTGCAAGTGCTGGGTTTAAGGCAGCAGACAGGGTAGGTCCGATAAGTGCAGGAAGAAAAAGGGGGGGCTGTATGGGTACAGATACAGACCCCAGTGCAAGGGGTGACCCGGAAGCTGTGTGGGAGGGTGGCAGGGTGAGCAGGTACCTGGGCCCAAAGGACAGAGGGTGGCCAGGTGCATAGTGCCAAGAGAGAACAGATCAGCAGGGGAGAGGGGGAGCGAAGGCAGAAGAAAAGAGGAAGATCTTGAGGTGCTTCCGGAACCGGAGATGGTTCTCCTCAAGTTTTAGAGTGGTAGGGAGGCTGTTCCAGAGGGAGGCCCCAGCCGAAGACAGAGATCTACCCCCAGCTCTTTTCTTAGGGTGCTGCCTAAGTCTTTGCAACATTGCCTGTTTGTATGCTCAGGTGATTTCTGTTTGTGTCTTGTGCAGACTCTGCTTTCTTCTTGGAGGAAAAAGATGCTGGTTTGCCAACAATTCCTGTAACTCCAATTGGCTATGACGATGCCGTGAAATACTTGAGGTATGTCACTGCCCTCTGATTCTGCTCTCAAAGGTTTAGTTAAAGTGTTTGGGTTATATTCCTCCGAAACAGCTGCGGATTCACCAACAAATGAATCGCTCCTGCCCAAACCCGTCTCCCTCTATACAACATACAGTCTCTGGCTGTAACCTGTATCCCTGGCCTGTAGCATGCATCCTCTGATTGTAACTTGTATCTCTTGCCTGTATCCCCTGCCTATAATATGCATCCTCTGATTGTAACCTTGTAAAGACTGAAGGGGGGTGTCTGTACTTCTATATGGTAGGCTAAAGGCACAGAACACCCCATCCAAGGCTCTCAAGTTGGTAACATTAGACGAGCAGCCAGGCTTAAACTCTCAGGAGGTGAGGCAGGCTGGTTCTTAAGTACACTGTTTCCCCCAATCCCCCACAAAGGAATGTCCATGCTCTATGTTAGGTAATAACACAGCTTCTTTATATAAAACAAGGTTCAGTAATATATATATACATTTAAATAGTGACACTTTGTACTTTGGCACACTTAAATTCAGTAAAAGATGCACTAACTGCAGACAGTTTTAAATAGGCAGGTGGACTCTTAAGTTAGGTGTAACACATGGAATAGGGAATAAAGGCAGGTTAGCTATGAACATTGGCCGAGTGCTTTCTTTAGACTAGACAAGTGAGGAACCACCACCTGGGCAACCAGTAATAGAAAAGTTAGGGAGAAACTTATCTTGTCTTTTACAGCCCAGTCAAAAAAAGTTCAATAACCTTTGGCTTTTGTTGAAAGGGTTCTAACACCCCAACGTACCTGAGGGGCCACAGGAGAACGGATCCAAGACGAAGCTGGGACCCCTGGAGGACTCCTGAGGCTAGAAGATGCTCTTCCTCATCACAGTACCTTTGGTGCCTTGGCAGGCGAAGTGGCAGAGTTTCTCGGTTTCACTGGATGATTCCCTCAGAAGATGGACCCTCTTGGAAGAAGGAGCCACTGGGATGCTGAGTCCAAGAAGAAACATTTCACCAAAGTCTTTGTGAAGTGCAGCAGTTTTGCTCTTCGTAGTGTCTCCTTTGGTCGATGATTTCTCCAACTGTAGAGGTCCTGTGAAATAGAAACTTGCTGTGGGCTCCTTAAAGGTTTGGCAGATGAGAGTAAGACCCCTGGGACCCTTCGATGACTTATGGCGGCGACTGGTGCATAGGTCACTTTTGGTGTCGGGTTTCGGATCTATGCAGTTATCTGACTTTCGGTTCTTTGGTACTGCAGCCACGACAGGGACATTTGGACACCTTCTGGTGACTTGGACTCAACCACTGCAGTGGACCTCAGACTCTCACCAAGTCTGGATCCTTGGGACATCTTCATAAGCTTCTGGCCACCGGGAAACCACTGGCGGACCTTCCTCTGCACTCTGCGACTCTGGACACTCTCCGGCGGGAAAAAGTGTTCAGTGATGACGTCAAGGATGTCCTTTGAAATGTTCTTAGGCTGTTTGGAACTTTCACAGCTCCAGGTGTCCATCAGCACTATGCCAGGGTACCCCCTCTTCTGGGCTGTAGACAGCAACAGCTTCCAGCAGTCACGAAACGCACCTCTGGACCCAGGGTGACACCAATGGACTTCTTTGACTCGAGATATCTGGGCACTCCCCTTCAGGACTCACACACACCTCTTCTCCGGACAGCAGACACACAGGACTGGATTCCAGGATACTTCAATGAAGAGTAGCTTGGGGAGAGGTCTCCTTTGTAGGTCCTCTCTGGATCAGTCCTTGAGAGACATGACAGCATTCGGATTACTTGAAGAAAATTCAGCAGCAGACATCTCCTCCAGCTGGGCTTCAAGGAATAGTTTCCTTTTGCTTCTTTACTTTTACTTTACGCACCAATAAGCCTGGAGGTGTGAGGGCGCATACAAAACAAACAAACATGAAACATAAGAACAGCATATGCAAAGAATGGACATTCAACATGGCCAGAGAAGTGCATCAAACAACTAAATTAGGGATGGACTGGGAAGGACCAGTTTAAGCACAAAGAAGCAATAAGCCAGGGAACTATATACCACCCCTCATAACAATATCAAATCACAGTTCGAGGATCCTCTGGGAAGATATTTACAGCGTCTTAGAGAGGCCAGTAGGGAGCTACCCGCACAGCCCACTAATACACAGTCACTATTAAGTTGGGACACCAGTCCTTAAGGTCCAATCTGTGAATAATCAACTAGTCGGACCGTCGGACTGCACCTGGTCCTGTTCTCTGGTGTAGCCAGGCGAGTACTTTATTGCGTAGTGTTTGTTTAGACTCTTTACCTTCCATTTCTGGGACATTCGTTAAAACAAAGTTCCTTTTATCCATAATGAAGTCAAAGGTGTTCTGATCATTTATTCTAGGCCATTGTGACTTTTGGGATTGCAAGTTCCACAAAGAAATGGTCTTACGTTCATCGACCCCCAATGAAGGTCGTTTAGCTGCTTGTAGAGCAGACACAGGTACCAAGGAGGGTAAGGATGTGTCCTGTGTCTCACCTTTACAACATGCTTTAGAAGACTTGGTTTCCTCATTAGTAACTAAAATTGCCCCCTTGGCCATTATGGGCTCCACACAAGAAAGTACAGTTTGAGAGGCATAGTCTGTTGACTCTTTTTGCAAGGTAACTTGGCAGCCAATGTGCAATTTAATTGGTTGTAACAATTCGAATGGACTAGGGTGCACGTCTGTATGGGGTACCATGCATACTTTAGACTGACGTAGATCCACCACCCAAGCGCTCAGCGCATCCACCAGAACACCCAGATTAAAGGGACTGGTGCATAGTAAAAGCTCTTTAGAAATTCTAGCCATAAGCAGGGGCCATTGTTCTACTTGAGACGGAGCAGATGCCGCTAAAGGAGAGGTTAACTCCATCGGGCCCACCGCATCTACCACACAAGTTCCTCGTGTGCTGCCGTGAAGATCTGCAAATTCCCAGCTATTGGGAAAGTCACGCCACCCTTCTCACTCATGGCTGACATATCTAGCCGGAACCACATGCAAGGGGCCAGAGACCGGGGGCACTACACACACTGGGATAGCAACAGTATCCCCAGACAGAATACTGCAGCCGTAACGGCTGTCGGAACGGCAATGTTGACACTGAAAAATGAGGAATGACTGCAATCACAGCCACCCAGTATAACAAACTCACTGCAACAGGTAGCGCAGGAGCGCAGGAGCTTACAGCTGCATGCTAGCACCCAAGCTTACCAGCCTTAACCGTTTAGGGGATAAGGGGCTCCCAAAACTCCCGGCGGAATGCCTTAGCATCACATCCCAAAATCCATCCGCAAGCAGCGAGGCAGCTGGTGATCCCCGGTGATCTCCGAAGTGAGGGATGACCCCCGTCTCGGAACGCCACGGCCAGACCCCGCTCGAACCATGGGGGCCGCTGGAGCTGGAGCCACCAGACAACGCTCAGCATGCACACCAACAGGAAAAGCTAGGGCTAGAGGAAAGGACCTATGCGGGCGTCAAGCCGCACGGCCACAGAGGGTTGCCGCCGCCTCTGACACCTCAGCTCATAGCTGCCAATGTAAGCAATGTAAGTGGCATTTCAACTTCAGCTTCTGAACAAATTGTTGAGTGAGAGAGCCCCCTCAGTCAGCCAGTCAGATAGTAGGGCATTCATGCAGGCAGCCAATCAGGCTCACAGGCATTCAGGCCATTCACTCCACCCAGACACCCATAACAAAAAATGTGGATTGGGGTAAGTGGCCAGCCTTTCAGCACACAACACTGTATTCATGTCAGCTTCAGTCAGGGCTGTCTCATTCATTGTGCCACACACACGGAAACCAGACACCCACAACACAGAATGTTCAGGCTCCATTCACACAGTTCCCACCCTTAGGGTGTACCCACAACAGATAGCCCCTGGGAAGGCTCCAGTCAGTCTGACAGTAGGGCAGCCCTAGAGCCATATATGGTATTTTCACCCAACAGCCATTTAGGAGGAAGGGACAGAGTGAGGGCTTCCCAGGACTTCGAGAAACAAGGTAAAAGGCAATAGAAACCAAGAGGACACAGGTAGGGCCTGTGTGTCCCAAAATGGAGGACACACAGAGCCACTGCCAAGTCAGCATGTAGCTGCCACCAGCCCATACCCTGCTCTGTGGGCAACACACAGGCACCACAGAACACACATATGGGGTACAAGGGTGTACCCCCACCCATGGTGCCATAAGGGTATCCCATGGGTGTTGTTCATCAAAAGGAAAACATGAAGAGCTGCATTGTCAGAGGTCCAGAGTGGACGTCAGTGGCAGAAAACAGAGAAAACACCCACAGAGAAGTGGTAGGACAAGGGGGAAGGGCTCGTCCCTGCATAAGGCATTTCTAACATTACAAAGCTGTAACCTCTGCCTGTTGCATGGATCCTCTAATGGTAACCTGTATCCTGTGCCTGCAACACGCACCCCCTGGTTGGAACCTGTCTCCTCTGCACCCCCCTCTCCATGGCATTCCAAGTGTGCACCCTTAAACCCCTATCATTCAAATTGCATCCATATTCATGGTGCCCTGTCCTTGTATCCTCTTGTTGGGCAGCACTCCATTACTTCACAGCCATGTTCCTGCTATATAAAATTCAGAACATACATGCACATAAGATGAAAAAGAGACAAGAGGTAGCAAGTGGCATCTCAGAAACAAGCGCCCACTTTTGCATCAGAACGTGATTCTAAACGATGCATAGGGGCAGGTGGAATGGTTGTGCCAAGGGACCAGAAGGCGTTCACTGCAGTGCATTTGGCTTCATTTTGGGATGAAAGAAGCACTTGTATGGGCAGCCAAATGCTAGGCGGCTGGAAGTAAAGTATTAGGCCCAGTACGAAGTTATTGGAGGGGGGGGGAGGTGTGAGAGATTGGGCTATGCGTCCAGTGCGTCCCAGTCAATGAATGAAAATGCTTATGCAAAATGGTGGCTCTGGTTGTAGAAGGTGGGGCTCCGTACAGAGCCCGTCTTCTGTTACCATGGCGTCCGGAAAAGAGGCGGGTGCCGCCCCTGCAACTATCAGGTAAGTGGCACTGGGGAGGGGGGTTCTGGAAAGTTTAAAAAGAAAAAGGAAGGGGGAGTGGCGGAGGAGATAGCAGCCCGCGGCAGGGGAGACAGACTGTGGGCTCCGTGGAACGTGGGCTGAGATTAGCGGTTTCCACCCGCGCTTCATAGAAGGGGATTGGCTGCTCCCGCTCCCCAGCCCGCGGCAGGGGAGACAGACTGTGGGCTCCGTGGAACGTGGGCTGAGATTAGCGGTTTCCGCCCGCACTTCGTGGAAGGGGATTGGCTGCTCCCGCTCCCCCGGTGCTAATGGGGTTTATGTTCCACCCTGGAACGGAGGGCAAGATGCCGCAGGTCCTAGCTTTCCTCGATAGGCAGAACCCCAACCTGATCAGAAAGCATGCCATCCCATGAAAGGGGCCTGTACCTGCTAGCGATAGTGTAGCCAACAAACATAGGTGGCGGAAGGTGGGATGGAAGCGCTGTCCCAGAGGGGGCTCACCCCCAGTGGGAGCCTGCTTGTCCTGACCCCTAGAGAGGGTATTGTGGAGTGGCCTCACTTCCTTTGTTCCAAAGGGGGTGGCTCCCCTTGCGGAGAAGGGACGAATTGCCTGAATTCTTCACAGATCAGTCCTCATTACCCACTGGAAAAATGTTTGCAAATAGGGTCGAATCTCCGGCTCAAAAGAAATGAGTCCCTGAGTTTGGGGCAAGTAAGCCTAGGATTATGGTACGAAGACACCCCAGAGCCTGTAAACTGCAAATAAATCCATATTATGCCACAAATCCATGCTATGTTTTAGTTCTGAATGAGTATCAAGGTTTGAGTCCGATGGTGAGGGGTGGAGGGTAGAGAAAACAGAGGTTTCTTAATGCTGGGCACTCACTCCTGACTGAGTTCGGAAGTGGCTTTGTAGCAGGTGCAAGCAGTGAATGAACTTGTGTGTTTATCTTTGCTTTTTTGTAGCTTGTCTTGTTTCCTCTGATGAAGGTAGGACTACAAGTACCAGAAGGCCAATGAAACACAGCTTACCTCACTTACCTGCACTCCTAAGTACAAGTATTTTTAAGTACATGTTTTATTATGAAATTAGACATAGCGTTGCATAAACAGTGAGCAAAAAATACACGTCTGTAAATAATGGCGGCTTGTCAGATTAATAGACCCATCTGTAGAGGAGGGCCGTTCTATGGTTGCCCGACCAGCAAGACCCTCCAGCCACCTCCCCGCAGCTGTGGGGTCTGGGGAGCGCTTAGACGTGAGTACACACCTCTGTCTCAGCAGGGGTCTCTTGGTGGGGCCCCGTGTCTGCGTGGGGGGTGGGATGTCCCGTTGCTTTGCGGCAGGACAAGGAGGAAAAGTCACGTGACACCTTCAGGGAGAGGCAGTTAAGAGACCACAGTGACGAGTTAAATGAACCTATCAGAAGCCGGGCATGTTAGGGGAGCCTGGCGAGATGTTTGTGCATAGTGGGTATTATATGAACTAGTAAACACGAGCTCAGCGGGCGTACTCGGGAGCTGCCAGGATGTGGCCCCTGCACTGCTTGCTGCTGGCTGGGGCAGGCCTAATGTGATAACTGGGCATAATGTGGACTAGCAGTGACGGGCTGGCAAGTAGCAAAGTCCAAACATGATGATGACACGTGTGAAAACAGAATGATATTTATGCAAGAGACGGTTTCTTGCATTGCAGCGTGAGATCCACTAGAGGGCGGCCTGGGCCTGGAAATCGCCCGTGACTGCCACATGGCGACTCCATCAGGCCGATTCATGGAATTAATGTGCGCCGAAAATTCCGGCGCAGAGGTGCCAAAACGTGCGATTCGCAGTAAAAGTGCGAAAATCGCAGGGAAACCAGCGCACATCGATTCATGGAAGTCTGTGCGCGAGAAAAATATTGGATGTGCGCTGAAAAAGTGCGCGGCGCACGCCGGCGCACAGGTCATCCAACGGCGTGCGCCACGGCCGCTGCGAAATCGCACATAGCGCGGCGCACATAACAAAAGTAGGCGGAACATGGGGCGTAACACTCGGAATGGGGAACAACGTGTGAAAATATGGGCGTCACGGGGAAAGTACAGGAGGCAAGTGCGCGGAACACCCACACGCTCGCCTACAACTCGTATTCATGGAATCGAATAGGGCAAACCAGCGCACGGTCAAAGACGCGCACAGGGCCAAACAAGTACGCCACAAGAAAGAAGGCGGTAGCGTCCCTACGCCTGAAATAAATGTGCGCCAAAATGTGCGCTAACAAAAAGCACCCATATACAGCTATGATGAATGATCCATACTGTGGCCCTCTAGGAAAAATGAGGTGCAAAGGGGTACCGACAAACACGGACACCCGCTGTGTGAAAAATAGCGTGTGCGTGTATTACGGGGTGCGCGGGTAGTTCCACACGCGATTTCAGCAGGGTATGTGTATTCCAAGGTGCGCGGGAAGTTTCACACGCGAATTTGCAGGGTACGTGTATTTCGGTGTGCGCATGAAGTTCCACACGCAATTTCAGCAGGGTGCATGTACTCCGGGTGCGCAGGAAATTCCACACGCGAATACAGCAGCCTACGTGTATTTCGGGGGTGCCGGGGAGTCCTACACGTGAATTGGCCGTGTGGGTCCTCCCAGCTGTTCCCTCTACACCCTCCACGGCCCCTGCAGGCGGCCCACACCACAGGGGACTACCCTGCACCCCTACACATGTCCCGCAGGCAGCCCATCCACCATGGCCATGCCCCCCAGCCAACCCACATGTCACCTTGCACTACTGCCCACCAACGCATGTCTACCAGCACCCCCACCCCCCAGCAGCCAGGGGCACCCTCCACCAGGCCCCCACTCATGTCCCCCAGCACCCCCACCCCCCAGCATCCAGGGGCACCCTCCACCAGGCCCCACTCATGTCCCCCTGCACCCCCACCCCCCTGCATCCAGGGGCACCCTCCACCAGGCCCCTACTCCTGTCTCCCGGCACCCCCACCCCCCAGCACTGTAGGGCACCCTCCACCAGGCCCCCACTCCTGTCTCCTGCACCCCCACCCCCAGCACTGTGGGGCACCCTCCACCAGGCCCCCACTCATGTCCCCCTGCACCCCCACCCCCCAGCACTGTGGGGCACCCTCCACCAGGCCCCCACTCATGTCCCGCTGCACCCCCACCCCCCAGCACTGTGGGGCACCCTCCACCAGGCCCCCACTCATGTCCAACTCATGTCCCCCTGCACCCCCACCCCCCTGCATCCAGGGGCACCCTCCACCAGGCCCCCCCTCCTGTCTCCCTGCACCCCCACCCCCACCCCCCAGCACTGTAGGGCACCCTCCACCAGGCCCCCACTCCTGTCTCCCTGCACCCCCACCCCCCAGCACTGTGGGGCACCCTCCACCAGGCCCCCACTCCTGTCCCCCTGCACCCTCACCCCCCAGCACTGTGGGGCACCCTCCACCAGGCCCCCACTCATGTCTCCCACCCCCACCACCCCCCAGCAGTGCGATTTGCCTGGGTACGTGCATTTCCGGGGTGCGCGGGTAGTCTTACACGCGATTTCATCAGGGTACGTGTATTATGGGTCCGCGTGAACTTCCACACGCGATATCAGCAGGGTACGTGTATTACGGGGTTCGCGGGAAGTTCCACACGCGATTGCCCTGGGTACGTGTATTTCGGGGTGCGCGGGAAGTTTCACACGTGAATTTTCAGGGTACGTGTATTTCGGTGGGCGCGTGAAATTCCACACGCGAATCCAGCAGCCTACATGTATTTCGGGGGTGCCGGGGAGTCCTACACGTGAATTGGCCGTGTGGGTCCTCCCAGCTGTTCCCTCTACACCCTCCACGGCCCCTGCAGGCGGCCCACACCACAGGGGACTACCCTGCACATGTCCCGCAGGCAGCCCATCCACCATGGCCATGCCCCCCAGCCAACCCACATGTCACCTTGCACTATTTCCCACCAACGCATGTCTCCCAGCACCCCCTCCCCCCAGCATCCAGGGGCACCCTCCACCAGGCCCCCACTCCTGTCTCCCTGCACCCCCACCCCCCAGCACTGTGGGGCACCCTCCACCAGGCCCCCACTCATGTCCCCCTGCGCCCCCACCCCCCAGCATCCAGGGTTACCCTTCACCAGGCCCCACTCATGTCCAACTCATGTCCCCCTGCACCCCCACCCCCCTGCATCCAGGGGCACCCTCCACCAGGCCCCACTCATGTCCAACTCATGTCCCCCTGCACCCCCACCCCCCTGCATCTAGGGGCACCCTCCACTAGGCCCCCACTCATGTCCAACTCATGTCCCCCTGCACCCCCACCCCCCTGCATCCAGGGGCACCCTCCACCAGGCCCCCACTCCTGTCTCCCTGCACCCCCACCCCCCAGCATCCAGGGGCACCCTCCACCAGGCCCCACTCATGTCCCCCTGCATCCTCACCCCCTGCATCCAGGGGCACCCTCCACCAGGCCCCCACTCATGTCCCCCTGCACCCCCACCCCCCAGCATCCAGGGGCACCCTCCACCAGGCCCCCACTCATGTCCCCCTGCACCCCCACCCCCCAGCATCCAGGGGCACCCTCCACCAGGCCCCCACTCATGTCCCCCTGCACCCCCACCCCCAGCACTGTGGGGCACCCTCCACCAGGCCCCCACTCATGTCCCCCTGCACCCCCACCCCCCAGCACTGTGGGGCACCCTCCACCAGGGCCCCACTCATGTCAACAACAAACAAGCTCAGACGCCAGAATGAATATACCGTTCCTAGCAGCAGCTGCCGTGGGATACCGCAGGAGGAGGAGAAGGATAGTCAGGGCCAGAATCTTCACACCCAGAACCAGCCTATTTGGTATGCCTGATGAGCAGGTGTATGGGAGGTACAGGTTTCCACCACACATAATACTCAACCTGGTCAGTGAGTGGGAGGATGACCTCACATCACCCACCCTGTGCTCCCAAGCACTCAGCCCCCTGGAGAAGGTCCTCAATGTACTGCACTTCTTGGCTACCGGATCATTTCAGTGGACAAGTGCCATAGTGGGGGGGTGTCACAGGCCACGCAGTTACGGTGCCTACACCAGGTGTTGGCCATCATCACTGCACGCCCATCAGTCCACAGGCACATATACCTGCCCAGAACACCTGCAGAAAGGCAGGCTGTCAGCCAGGATTTCTACAGGGGGGCACAATTCCCCAAAGTACTAGGTGCCATTGATTGCACCCATGTGGCTCTACGTCCCCCCAGGGCATCTGAGCACATCTATAGAAACCGCAAGCACTGGCATTCCATCAACGTCCAGGTAGTATGTGATTCCAAGGGAATCATCACCTCAGTATATGCCAACTATCCAGGGTCGACCCACGACAGCTTCATTTACAGGATGTCAACCCTAAACCGGGACATGGAAGCTGGGCGGCATGGCGATGCATGGCTGCTTGGTGAGTATAAATGCCACAGCACACGCATGCATGACAGATACAGAGTAATGTCACTACCCCACTAATGATCCCCATCACCACCTCCCCAGGGGACAGTGCCTACCCTCTGAGCACCCACATGATGACGCCAATTCGGAACCCCATCACGCCTCCCGAGGTAAGATACAACACAGCCCATATTGCAACCCGGGGCATAGTGGAGCGAACATTCGGAGTGCTCAAGTCACGCTTTCGCTCCCTTGACCGTTCTGGCGGGCAGCTGTTATACGCTCCCCCAGTAGTGTGCAGGATCATAGTGGCAGCATGTGTCCTGCACAATGTTGTAACACGCCGGGGCCTGGTTGTGGACATGGTGGTGGCCCCACATCCCCAACCACATGCACGCCCGCTGCGCATGGGAGGGGAAAGGGCACGAGGTGAGGCAGCCCGTACGCAGCTGGTGGCTAATTACTTCACATAGAAATCACACCCCTGTGGAGTGCACACAGCCCTGGCACATACCATCTGACAATCAATGATGACTCAATCTGACAATTATGATGAATTAAGGGACAGTCAACTGTCAGAACCATAGCAGCCTGAGATTTTTCATCTGGAAGTGTCACAATGTGTGCATCCCTACCTACACAAACACCATCAATACAGTGTCATCAAAAGAAACACTTCTATGCAGCAAAAATGAATACCCACTTGCAAAATACAACATGAGAACAGTGCCATGTCACCCAACCCCTCCCTGGCACCGCCACACAACACACCATGGCATGTCATGGTATGTGAGAGCAAACAAATGAATCCCCACAACATGACACAAGTGTCACAAACTACAGTGTCCCTAATGGAAACTGGCCACACATGAAATGCTCACAGTAATGCAGGACCAACAACACACATTACCAAATATTTACCAATAATACTAATCACCTACACAACCTCCAACCTACCATAAACATGACAGTACGGACTTAAAAAATTGGTAGCCTCACTACCTGATAATGCCAGCACTTCGAACACTTCCAACTGTACAGTGTTAGCGCCACGCAAAAGTGTAGGTGCACTGCTTACAACATGGACTCCATTTCCAAAGTAGACCGCCTTGTGAAGACATGAGAAATGGACCTGCAAATTAGGAGGATGAGATGGATGCAGAGGCACATATCAATACACCATGCAGTGTACAATAGAACAACAATATGCACTAGGAATGTATACACAGTATTGACTACAGACTGCCCACACATCAAATGGGAGTCCAACGTCACCGTGTAAGTCAATGTCACTTGGGCAAACCCTTTGCAAGCCCATGGAAACGGGAAGCAGGAGGGGTGTGTGTCACACAAACCCAAGCATCTGACCCAAATTCAGGACAAGCCTGCATGTGCCCAGCCACAATACAGCGTATGCCCACGGGAGCCACACAAGGCAACACACTGTCCAAAAAATCAAAAATCAAAATGCAAAAATCCAAAATCAAAAATGGCCATGAATGGGCCAGGGGGGTGGGGGAGGCCACCCAGGAGGTCCGAGGACAGTGTGCACACCAAAACCCACCTGTGTGGATCTTGCGAGAAAAAAAAACACCTCCATGGGCTCATGGCCTGCACGGCTACCCTATTGTGAGAGATTCGCTGCTGTCGCTCTCCTCACCCTCTGCAGCTGCATCAGGAGGTGGTGGCACTATGGGAGGCAGCCCACGCAAAGCCCTAGTCTGGTCCTCCATGGCAGCAAGCATGCGGGTGTGGAAGGTCTGGTTCTGGAGGATAATCATGCAGAGGTCCCCATGCAACAACTCACGGGATGCCCGGACCTCCTCCCTAGTTGCCTGCATCTCAGCTGAGAGCGTACATGTGAGCCGCTCCAGCTGCTGCTCTGTCCTTGTGTAAGTTGAAGCCTCAAGCTCAACAAGAGTTACCCTGAGCTGACGGAGTTCCACCCTCAGGGCTTCTCTGTGGCCCTGGGACTCAATAGAAATGGCTTCCCGCAGAGTCTCCAGTGCCGCCTGCCTGTCCCTGTTGGACGCCAACATGTCCTCCCTGTGTGACTGGCAAATGGT
The DNA here is from genome assembly GCF_040938575.1 of Ambystoma mexicanum. Lineage (NCBI taxonomy): Eukaryota > Metazoa > Chordata > Amphibia > Caudata > Ambystomatidae > Ambystoma > Ambystoma mexicanum. The sequence goes on from NC_090940.1 coordinate 10,277,117, forward strand.
GTCTGTTGCCTGCTGTAGTTGTTCAATCAGCCTTTCTTGGGGGTCAATGGAAGTGGCCACCCTATCCATGGCCTGAGCCATCATCTCAGATGATGCTGCCTGTTGGTTTGCCATACCGTATATGGATTGCTCCCATGCGGTATTGCCAGGTGGTGTACGGCCACCGCGTCGGCTGGCATCACACCTGTCTGGGGCAAGGTGAACTGCGCTTTGCTGTGCCGGCACTGCCTGAGGCTGCAGGACTGCATTCCCCCTCTGATCTGCTGGCCCAGGAACAGGATCAGATGTTGCAGAGTGTGACCCTGCATCCGTAACCACCAAAGGCGGACCTACCAACACGGACATCCCCATTGAGGGTTCTACCCCTGGTGCAGGTGGGTTGGACAGTACAGAATCCCTCCCAGAAACACTTACCTGCGACGGCACATAGGTCTCATCATCCGAATCGACACCTGAATAGAGCTCGGGGGAGGTGCACCCAGAGACACCCCTTGAGATGATGGTCTGCAGCAAGTGTGGGTTCTCACCCACCACCACACCACATCCCTCACTGGTGCCCGGTCGGGCCTGAGACCCCTCCTGGGTCTGCACCATCTCCACAACCCCAGCAGTATCAAGTGCGTCATCCCCTGCAAAGACATGAAAGAAAAGAAATGGGAACAGGCATTAGCACCATGGCACACAATTAGGGCTGAGAAGCAACAGAAACAGTACTTCATTGACACATGTCCCACATGACTATAACCCTCCCATGCATGCACCATCACTGCGTATGAAGGGGAGGCAAATGGCACACATTGATGACACCAAGATGGAAGACCAACACATTTGCTGCATGCTGGCTAGCAGTGCCATCACACATTGGCCTGTGATTGGCATGTCCAATACACATACATGACACATGCCATCACACAGATGGCATGTACCATAGCCATGTCACACATGTGACAATAGGACTGAGAAATGCCTAGTGAAAGTGGTGGAATGCAGACAATCAGCCCGAATGAACACAGAATAATACGCAACTATGTTGTGGCAAGATGACACTTCAAGGGCAACTGGCGTGAGGTTGGGCTGAATGTCTACTGTTGCCAGAAGGGATACTGCAATACCCAAATCCTGGTGCGCAGAATGTATTGGATGAAGCACATGGGTGACCCAAACCACTCAGGCACACACACCCTCACCTGGCACTCAATCAGAAGCCCTCACACACACACCATGCACATGGATGACACACACATGCATGTGCACTCACCGGACAATGCCTCGTAATCTGGCAGGTCTCCCACGCCTTGGATCTGTTCCTCCGTGACGTAGGTCCCAGCAACATACTCATGTGGAGTGAGTTCTATGTCCTCTGCTGGAGACCCACCTCCAGTCACTAGAGTTGCGGCATTACTTGAGGCCAGCTTTTTCTTTGCCCTGCGCTTCAGGTCATTCCAGCGCTTGTAGCAATCATTAGCTGTGCGCCTCACGAATCCAAGGGCACTTATGAGGTCCGCGATGGTCTGCCAGTGTGCCTGACGTTGTGCAGGTGTGGTCTTGCATCCTGCAGTAATCACCATTTCGCTGTCATGTGCGGACACATACTCAACAAGTGCATCAAGTTCTGCCTGATTGAAGCTGGGCTTCCTTGGTGGGCCGGACTGTGTAGCCGTGTCTGGGGTATCAGCCTGTACTGGACGAGCACTCTTCCTCTTCCGCTTGGAAGGTGGTGGGGATCCTGAGTGTCCTACGCCGCTCTGGACACTAGGGGCAGGAGCCCCGGTGGACTGTGGACTAGGAGTGTGGGAATGAACACTCACCATGGGACTTGGTGCAGGCATTAGCTGAAGTGTGATGTAGCCAGGGGGAATGTCAGCAGGATGGACTGGGACCGACACTGTCCTGGCAGGGAGACTCAGAGCTGGGGTGGATGGAGCCGCAGCTGCCCCTGCAGCCTCCCCACCCTGCCTACTCGGGGCAGCAGATGACATAGCTGCCCCTGATCCACGTGGCCTGGTGACACCAACGTGCACCGCCACACGTGGCCTAGACCTGCTGACCTGGAAGTCAGCCATGGAGTCACCCTGTGCCTGGTCTGGTGCCACAATGGGCTGGTCCAACAAGGGCTGAGCAGGGATGGTGTCAGCCACGTTACCCTCAACCAGGGGGGGGGGGGGGCATGGGTGTCCCTGACTGGTCACCCACACATGGGGGGCTAGGGGCACCCTGCAAGTCCCAGCCACGTCCCCTACCGTATCCACCACGGCCACCTCTTGTGGCTCGGCCACCTTTGCCACCCAACCATGGCACTGATGTTGTTGTGCGTATGGGAGTTGCAGTAAACTATTGTCCTGGGCAATTGGGGGTCAAAAGGGTAGGGTACTAGATGGAATTTGTACCCTAGTGTTCTAGCAAGGCTGTATGTGACCCCTGGGGGAAGATGACGGGTCACGCAACGCACAGGCACCCCAAAAAAGGGAGATAATGTGCACGCAACCCCTCCTAGACCACGTGCGTAGAAAAATAAACCTGCACTACGCTGTGGCACCCAGAAACACAAAAATGAACGTATGCGTGTCACACGCAGCCTAGACTGACCTCTGAAGGGGTAGGCAACACACGGGGCAAGCACAGATGTTAAAAACGTGCGCGACTCACCGTCTGCCAGGAAAAATCGCATGAAAAATACACGCGTGTGCGCGTTGGCAACCCCCCCGCCAAAAGAAGAATTGTACGCTGTTTGAGGAAACAGGCACAGGAAAAAGACAAAAAGAGAAAAAGCTGTCAGAAGTAACAGGGAGTACGAACTTGGAATGCCGTGAAGTAAATCGTGTGTGAACTGACAAGAAGTACAGATTTCACCCACTCGCTCTCCACGAAAAGCACGTACAAGGAAATGGCGTTCTACACGTACCTTTTAAACATGCCCACACGTCCAGCGTCACTTCCGCGTGTACGCGCTAAGGCCCCATCCTCCAATTACACGAGCTGACACTCTGACGTGCAGTCATTGGACGTGTAACATGCACCCGTGTACAGGGAAGCGCCCGCGCACACGTCACAGACGCGCATACGCGCTGGTGGCCTTTGGGCCAATGAATTCACGTACGTGTGCTGATGCGCTTACGCGCTAAGGCCCTTTCCTCGAATTACACGCAGACGTGCTTGATTTTCACGTGCCAAATCACTCCGTATCAAGCTGGCCACGCGTAAGCACACGGAAGACCACGCTCCTGCCCAGAAAGCCAAATTACTGCCCCCCAGAGCCCCGAGCACGCTCCCACCTGCCATCTGCTGCTGCCTGATTGCCTACTGCCCACGTGCCCTGCCATTTGCTGCCTGCACATCAGCCAGAGGTGCTATTGCTGTGACCACCCCTGCTGGAACCGAAGACTCCCGACTGGGATTCCATCGCTCCACAGACCAGCCCCAGGACCCAGTTGCCCACCCACTCCTGCCTCTGGGGTTGTCATGTCGGGCACTGCAACATCTGGCACCACTGGCAACCCCCGGCCAGAGAGGCAGAGGGGCACCAGCTTCACTGCCACTGAAGTTGGTGTCCTGGTGGAGCAAGTCCTGGGGCAGTATGATGCCCTCTTCAGAAGTTTGCGCGCCGACAAGGAAGGACGGACTCGGATCTGGACGGACATCGTGACTGCCATCAACGCAGAGGGGGTGGCAGTCCGACTATTCCATCATGTCAAGAAGCGCTGGGAGGACTTCAGGTCCAGGACCCTCAACAAGGCCCGGCGCCTCTTGAAGGCAGCGGATGCTAAGGGGCGCCGCAGCCACTTGTCGGACGATCAGATGAGGGTCCTGGAACGCATATCCCCAGCGCTCCACGTCCAGGTCCTTGAGAGGCAGACCCGTCTGGAGTCGAGCGGTAAGTGTACATGCATCATCATTGTAAGCTGTGCGTGTGGTGATGTGCCAGTAGTGTGCATGTTGCACATGTGTTTTTATGGGGCCAAGTATGGGGTGGGGTGTACAGAGCCGTGAGGCTAACACATGCAAGGGCTCTAATGTGTGAGACATGGATGGTGCGTGTATGTGTAGGCTTGCATGCCAAATGCAGTTGTGTGGGCACACATGTTTGGATGAATGAGTATGTAAGTAGGCATGTTCGTGATGTCACACATGGATGTTGGTTTCAGCTGCATGTATCAGCAGTGTGTACATGTGCATGTGTGTGTATTTGACAAGGGTGCAGCAGTGATGCGGCATAGATGCATGTGACAGCGGGATGTGGAAGCCTGATTGGCAGATGTGACATGGATGCCATTCTGAACACTGCGACAGTTGGCAAAGGTGTACACATGCATGCAAATGTGGTGGTGTGTGTGCATGTGTAGTGCACTCCCTGTGTTGCATGTGATGTCTGAGTCACCTTTGCCTGCTCATGCAGTTGTATGTGTATGGATGGTGCTGGCTGTTGCGATATGGCTGTGGTATGGCTCATGTGTGCGAGTTTAAATGACATGTGTGTTGGCGATTGTGATGCCATGTCTGAGGTTTGCCAATGCCACTCATGTACAACTGTCATGTGTGTATGTGTCCATTGTACAGTGCCCTGATGCCTGTGTTTTATTTCTCCCTGTCTGCAGCGTCACTGATGAAGAGGGCGGAGAAGGTGCTGTGGAGCACAGCGGCGGGGATTGCACCGCCAGCCGGAGACGCAAGGCCCGGCTCCCCTCCCAGGTTGTCATCTCGTCGGGGAGTGAGGAGTCCGGTGCCGCGTCCCAGGCCGCAGCTGCCGGGGGGAGGTCCAAGAGGCGGAGGTCGGAGTTGGACTCCTCGGCAGCAGAAGGGGCAGCTGGGACCCCACAGGGCCCAACGGGGGAAGATGGCACGGAGTCATCCAGGTTGGTGGGGGGTTTGGTGGAGGAGGAGGCCGTGCAAGCGACAGAGACGGGGTCTGGAGGTGGGGATTCCACTGGTGCTAGTGGTGCAGTGCAGGACCAGGGACAGGAGGCAGCACAGGCCGCCGCGGAGGTCCCTGTGTGCAATCCTGTCCCAGATCCTTTCACTGCATCATCTTGCACCAGCAGGGATGCCTACGTCCAGACCCGTTTTCAGGTAGGGGATGAGCTTACAACAACTGGCCTTCCTCTGCCTGCGGAGGTGGCTATCCAGGTACGGGTTGAGCCTGTCATGACTGGTGTGGCGTTGCGTCAACGGGCCATGCAAGGTGACCTGCAGTCTTTTCATGAGGAGACTGCACGTCATCTCGAATGGCTCATTGACCGCGTCGGCCTACTGGGACAGGTCACCCAGGCCGGATTCCTCCGTTTGCTGGAGCTTGTTCTGACCCCCTCCTCAAATGAACACCCTATGCGCCAGTCGTCCTCTGTGCCATCTTTCCACCCATTTGTCACCTGGGTGCCCTGTGGAGCTGCCTCTGACGGTGTGGCCAGACTGGTGGAGGACACATCCCTGCCACAGTCGGGAGTCAGACGTCCAGCAGGGGTGGCCACATCAACGACTGCACCCCGGCCGGTGGAGGATGTGCAGGCAGCAGGAGCCAGGGCACGGGCACAGGCACAGCAGCAGCAGCAACAAGGTGGGAGCCATGATGGCTCGGGGCCTTCGACATCGGAGGGGCAGGCATCGGCCGGAGGGCAGGAAGACTCAGGACGGGAAGTGTCTTCCGTGTGGCAGCGGTTGGGCCACGCCATAGATGCGGAGCGGCAGCGGGCGGAAGAGGCACGGCTCACGATGGTCAGGGCGGAGAACTCCATGCGGAGGGCCCTGAGGCGGGCCGAGTGCCTCGAGGCAATCCGCAGGGAGTTGGAGGAGAACATGTTGTCGGCCCTGCGGACCCTCAGGGCCATGGAGGAGGACCGCCTCTGGGACATTGAGCAGGAGTTCGATGACGCCCTGGCCCGGAACATCCCGAAGTGAGCCGTCGGACTAGCCCGCTGCCCTTGTAAATAGTTATGTAGTTAGTGTTAGGTTTCCTTTGGTTTTTCTGTTTTTTTTTGGACCTTTTGGAAAATGGACCACATTTTTGTATATATTTTTTAAATAAGGTAGTATTAGTAGATAGGTTTCATTTCTTCTGTTGGGATCATGGACCCTGGGTTGGTTAAGCTGTATATAGTTGACTGTTGGATTTTATTTTTTTATTTTGAATTTACCCATGGAGCAATGTTTTTCGGTTTTGATTTTCCTTTGGATTTACTTTTTTGAACTGTGACTTTGGACACCTTTCCTTTGGATTATGATTTGTGGTTTTACATTATTTTACGGACATGCTGCTTTTTGTTTTTAATTCCCATTGTCGTTTGTTTATTTTTGATTCCATTTATGTTGCTTTTAATACATTTTCTTCATCAAACTTCAATGTGTAGTAGCATCTCATTGGTTTCATGCATGTCATGATATGTGTTTTGACATTCACTGACACCCATTGTGTGTATGTGAGGGACATGTGTTCATTTACATACATGCCATTGGGGTTGTATCATGTAATTGGCATTTCTAAGTGGGTGGATGCAATACTTGGGTGGGTGTTTGGCATGTGGAGGCAGCCCATAAGGGCCAGGGATCTAGATTCTCATGACATGGTGGCTGGGGGACATGAGTGAGGTCCTGGTGGAGGGTGCCCCTGCACTGCTGGGTGGTGGGGGTGCAGGGGGACATGAGTTGGACATGAGTGGGGCCTGGTGGATGGTGCCCCTGACTGCTGGGGAGTGGGGGTGCAGAGGGACATGAGTTGGACATGAGTGGGGGCCTGCTGGCAGGTGCCCCACAGTGCTGGGGGGTGGGGTGCTGGGAGACATGAGTGGGGCCTGGTGGAGGGTGCCCCTGCACTGCTGGGGGGTGGGGGTGCTGGGTGACATGAGTGGGGGCATGGTGGAGGGTGCCCTGCACTGCGGGTGGGTGGGGGTGCTGGGAGACATGAGTGGGGTCCTGGTGGAGGGTGCCCCTGCACTGCTGGGGGGTGGGGTTGCAGAGGGACATGAGTTGGACATGAGTGGGGGCCTGCTGGCAGGTGCCCCACATTGCTGTGGGGTGGGGTGCTGGGAGACATGAGTGGGGGCCTGGTGGAGGGTGCCCCTGCACTTCTGGGGGGTGGGGGTGCTGGGTGACATGAGTGGGGGCCTGGTGGAGGGTGCCCTGCAATGCGGGTGGGTGGGGGTGCTGGGAGACATGAGTGGGATCCTGGTGGAGGGTGCCCCTGCACTGCTGGGGGGTGGGGGTGCAGAGGGACATGAGTTGGACATGAGTGGGGGCCTGCTGGAAGGTGCCCCACAGTGCTAGGGGGTGGGGGTGCTGGGAGACATGAGTGGGGGCCTGGTGGAGGGTGCCCCTGCACTGCTGGGGGGTGGGGGTGCTGGGTGACATGAGTGGGGGCATGGTGGAGGGTGCCCCTGCACTGCTGGGGGGTGGGGATGCTGGGTGACATGAGTGGGGGCATGGTGGAGGGTGCCCTGCACTGTGGGGGGTGGGGGTGCTGGGAGACATGAGTGGGGGCCTGGTGGAGGGTGCCCCTGCACTGCTGGGGGGTGGGCGTGCTGGGAGACATGAGTGGGGGCCTGGTGGAGGGTGCCCCTGCACTGCTGGGGGGTGGGGGTGCTGGGTGACATGAGTGGGGGCCTGATGGCAGGTGCCCCACAGTGCTGGGGGGTGGGGGTGCTGGGAGACATGAGTGGGGGCCTGGTGGAGGGTGGCCCTGCACTGCTGGGGGGTGAGGGTGCAGAGGGACATGAGTTGGACATGGGTGGGGGCCTGCTGGCAGGTGCCCCACAGTGCTGGGGGGTGGGGGTGCTGGGAGACATGAGTGGGGGCATGGTGGAGGGTGCCCTGCACTGCGGGGGGTGGGGGTGCTGGGAGACATGAGTGGTGGCATGGTGGAGGGTGCCCTGCACTGCGGGGGGGTGGGGGTGCAGGGGGACATGAGTTGGACATGAGTGGGGGCCTGCTGGCAGGTGCCCCACAGTGCTGGGGGGTGGGGGTGTTGGGAGACATGAGTGGGGGCCTGGTGGAGGGTGCCCCTGGATGCTGGGGGGTGGGGGTGCAGAGGGACATGAGTGGGGGCCTGGTGGAGGGTGCCCCTGGATGCTGGGGGTGGGGGTGCAGAGGGACATGAGTTGGACATGAGTGGGGGCCTGATGGAGGGTGCCCCTGCACTGCTGGGGGGTGGGGGTGCAGGGGGACATGAGTTGGACATGAGTGGGGGCCTGGTGGAGGGTGCCCCTGCACTGCTGGGGGGTGGGGGTGCTGGGTGACATGAGTGGGGGCCTGGTGGAGGATGCCCCTGGATGCTGGGGGGTGGTGGTGCAGAGGGACATGAGTGGGGGCATGGTGGAGGGTGCCCCTGGATGCTGGGGGTGGGGGTGCAGAGGGACATGAGTTGGACATGAGTGGGGGCCTGCTGGCAGGTGCCCCACAGTGCTGGGGGGTGGGGGTGCTGGGAGACATGAGTGGGGGCATGGTGGAGGGTGCCCTGCACTGTGGGGGGTGGGGGTCCTGGGAGACATGAGTGGGGGCATGGTGGAGGGTGCCGTGCACTGCGGGGGTGGGGGTGCTGGGAGACATGAGTGGGGGCCTGGTGGAGGGTGCCCCTGGATGCTGGGGGGTGGGGGTGCAGAGGGACATGAGTTGGACATGAGTGGGGGCCTGCTGGCAGGTGCCCCACAGTGCTGGGGGGTGAGGGTGCTGGGAGACATGCGTTGTTGATCAGTAGTGCAAGGTGACATGTGGCTGGGATGGGGGGCATGCCCATGGTGGATGGGCTGCCTGCGGGACATGAGCAGGGGTGCAGGGTAGTCCCCTGTGGTGTGGGCTGCCTGCAGGGGCCGTGGAGGGTGTAGAGGGAACACCTGGGAGGACCCACACGGCCAATTCACGTGTAGTACTCCCTGCGCTCCCCTGAAATACACGTATCCTGCTGGATTTGCGTGTGATACTTCCCGCGCACCCCTGGAACACACGTACCCAGGACAATCGCGTGTGGAAATTCCCGCGCACCCCTGAAATACATGTGACCTGATGGAATCGCGTGTGTTACTTCACACGCACCCCTGATATACACGTAACCAGGACAATCGCGTGTGAAACTTCCCGCGCACCCCTGAAAGACACGTACCCTACAGAATTTGCGTGTGATACTTCCTGCGCACCCCTGGAATACACGTACCCAGGAAAAACGCATGTGGAAATTCCTGCGCACCCCTGAAATACACGTACCCTGCTGGATTTGTGTGTGAAACTTCCCGCGCATCCCTGGAACACACGTACCCAGGACAATCGCATGTGGAACTTCCCGAGCACCCCTGAAATACACGTGCCCTGATGGAATCGCGTGTGTTACTTCACGCGCACCCCTGATATACACGTACCCAGGACAATCGCGTGTGAAACTTCATGCAAACCCCTGAAATACACGTTCCCCGCTTGGCGTTTGCTGTTTGGCAGCCCTGTGGACTGGTCCAGGGTTGGCGCAGACATTTGCGATGAATTGGGGATTTTGATGGCTTTTCCTTGCGCGAGGGCGTTCTTGGGGGCGTAACTGGCTCTGCTGCAGGGTCGCTGCGCCACTCTGCGCCACGGATGGTTTTGGAGGCTAAAATCCATGAATACGCTGTGCGATGAAATGGATTTTATCGCACGCGGCTGGCGCAGTGTATCGCACGGGGACACTGTGCGCCAGCCGCGTGCGCCACTTTTGTGCGAAATTCTATGAATTACCCTGCATATGTGGCGCCGCCCCTGGAGCTGGAGGCGCCGCGTGGCAATGAGGGGGTCCTGTCCCATCCCTCCGGATAGTTCCACTCAGGGGTGAAGTCCTAAAAATTAAAGTGGAGTACGCATCAACAAATGCAATGGGTTGTGACGTCGCCAGAAATTAGCACTTGAACGTGAAATATTCATATTTCATTAAATTGGCTTTGCATAACCACCCAAATTGAACAGGACGAATGCCATTTGCCTTTCATAAAATCAACACACACAGAACCAAGAGAGGATAGTTTCTTCTAATAGTGTTTTTAAAAACTTTTAAAAGGTGTGCATGTTTTATACTCCAAGAACCAATACAAATGATTTCCCTGGAACTTGCAGTACCGAAATGGGACATTTCACCTTTAGTTGTTTATTTTTCATCAGGTCATATAGTGCAGTGAAGTCTCTGACTGCGGTCTGATCCCGAGGTCGGCGTTAATTCATAAATTCAAAGAGGACATTCAATGTTTCTCATTTTAGCTGGGGGGGACTGAGTCCACCCTCTGAATAAAGTGGGGGGACTGCGTCCCCCCGCCTGTACCTTCGACTTGAGCCCTGGTTCCACTGATCGGGGCGATATTGTGACGGACGTGACTTTTATTCACAACATCACATAGCATTTTATGTGAGTAACCACACCACTCACACCGGCCACCAGGTGGGGGATCAGCGGGGTCGGACTGGACTGGGCCATAACATTGTCTCGGGCACCAATGAAAAAGTGGCCCACAGTTGCACACGACAATTCATTCCTTTGTTTGAGTAGTACCCATGGGGGATATTTTTGATAAAATGTGATGCAAATTGTGATATTTAAAGAATATTTATTCAGCAACACTGGTCAAAACTACTAGCCACATTGTGAAGTAACTGAGCAAACTGGCCCACATTGGTCAAAAAAGAGGCCCACTTTGACCAGAAAACTGGCCCACAACAGCATTTTGTGTTTTTGGTTCGGCCCTGGGCCTATTGGCCTATACACCAGTCCAACCCTGGGGCACAGGCTATAACAGAATTATCTATACCCACCTCGGGTCACTCGGGCCCCACTCCAGGCTTCCCTCGTGCCCTGCAGGAGCTGGGAGGTGTGGTGTCACGCGCCCGAATAGCCCGGTCACGTGTCAGGGGCAGGAGACAGGAAATAAAGGTATTACCGGAACTGGCATGTGAGCACCCGTCCGGGTTTATGCAATCCAGCGAGCATACGTGTGTTTTCATGCACAGCGAGGTGCCACGCACTTAGGCCTAGTTAGGCCCACCTCCTGTGTCGGGCCCCACAGCCAACAGCGGGCCCGCTCTCACACTGGCAAGGAAGGTACTGCAACCCCATGCACCCTTGAACCAAGCAGCAACCTGCGCGCGGGTGATAAGAGAGCCTTGCTCTCAGGCCCCCAACATTCCAGGAGGCCTGCTAACGTTCCGCCCAGCTGCGTACTATCACACGCGGCAGTGAGAGCCTCGCTCCGGCGCCCCCAATGTTCCAAGGAGCTCCCGTAAACAAACGAGGAAGTGGAGCCTTGTTTTCAATCCCCCAATGTTCCGTGGGGTTTAGAATACGCCGGATTCCAACGCACACGGACACTTAACGCTCCACAATGGCAGACATCAACCAAGCCCTGACATCACCACCCACAAGCCACCCAAGCATCCAGGACATCAATCACAAGATACTGGTGAGTGACCTGCCAGAGGAAAAAAAAAATAAAAACAAGGCCTGGACACTATCCAAGAACATGTGGTTACACCCATAGTAGGAAAGGAACCCGCTCCCCACAGCCGCCTACCCCGCAGCGTCAGCCATGTCCAGTGCAGATACAAGCCCCTCGAGGGCCAACGCAAGCCCGTCGGCAAGGGTGAGCAGCAGCACAGAAAACCCTGACCCAGCACTCGCCACCCTCATGCCGCCTTTTTACCCTTTCACCACTGGAGTGGCATTCGATGGGAAATCTGGCTGCAGCAATTTGAAATGCACCTCGACGCAAGGGAGATCACGGCACCCAAAAAGAAACACACCTTCCTCCTGCTTAACATCAGGGCAGCGGCGCTACGCCTTTTCAACGCCATCCCCAACAATGGAGATGCAAACAACTACGATGCCGCCAAGAATGCACTCACCAACACCTTCAGGCCTGACCTCAATCCTAATTATGGGCGCTTCCATTTCTGCATGGCCAGACAACAAGAGAGTGAGACGGTGGACAAGTTCCATGCCCGCTTACGAGAAATGGCAGTTGGCTGCAAGTTCCAAAATGAAGAATTCGCTATCCGCCTCCAAATAATAAATGGAATCTCATCAGAAAAATTGAGGAGGGCCATTCTATCAGAGAAAAACGTACGACTGTCCCGCATTCTCGAAATGGCGCGCCTGCACGAATGCACATATGACCAGGTAGCCGTCATTGAAGCCACGATGCAGCGACTTCCACTTGACAACCCCAAGAAAACGGAAGACATTGCAGCCATCTCAAGACACCAAAACACCAGGGAACAGAATGAACGAAGAGCAAAACCCCCCAAACACCAAACACCTCAAGGGAGAGAGAATGCGAGCAAATGGTGCGGTGGCCCATGGCACAGAGGGGAATCATGCCCTGCATGGGGGACAACCTGCCGAAAATGCAACCGCCTCAACCACTATGCAGCTGTCTTCCTAAACCCACCAAACAAGAATGACCGGGAACAAACACCGGAAGAAATTCACTCCTCGAGAACCCTCTCACCAACCGAGCAGAAAAGGGAGGTCGAGAGCCGTAGACCACACACAGAGGTCACCAGACACAAGCGAAAGTGAAGACAGTGAAGACAGCACGTTCCCCGACAGATGGGACAAAGAGAGGTGGAAGAAAGCCAGCAAAAGAATACACTGGGTACACCTCATCTCGGCAGTAGAACCAAAATGGTCTAAAGAAAGGAAAAGGCTGTCATGCACTGTCGTTTCCGACGGAAAACCATTAAGAGTAGTCATTGACAGAGGCGCCACCGTCAACATCATGCCAGCAACAAGCTCTGTCAAAGACCAAGACTCCAAGACAGGAAAGTCCGACTGTACGCGTACGGCTGCAAGAAACCCCTTCCGGTGCAGGGGTCATTCAAATCAGACTTCTCTCATAACAACACATGCCGAGCACGAATCTACAATGTCGGTGCAGGCTGTGAGACACTCCTAAGCTGTAGAACCACCGAAAAACTGCAGCTAATACGGTTCGCTTTCAGCATCCAACGTACAGAAATCAGTGACCTACTGGAACGACACCACAAGATATTCCAGGGCATCGGGTGCCTGAAAGGCCGGTCCATCAAACTTCATATTGACCCTACCATCGAACCAAAAGCAGTGTGCCATCGCCGAGTGCTGTTCCACATGAGAGAGGCCGTAGCAGAAGAACTCGACAAACTGGAAAAAGCAGGCATAACGGAGAAGACCTCAGGCCAACCCCGTGGGTATCTCCCATGGTAGTAGTGAAAAAACCCAAACAACCCCCGCAGTGTGAATCTGCATTGATATGAGACTCCCCAACGCAGCCATCGGGAGAAAACGTCATATCACACCGACAATAGATGAGATCATTGTCGACCTGACTGGGGCGACAATCTTCAGCAAGCTCGACCTCAGGTCTGGATACCACCAACTCAAACTGGCCAAGGAGTCAAGATACATCACCAGCTTCTCCTCCCACCTCGGACTGAGAAGATACAAGAGCCTAAATTTCAGAATATCATCAGCTGCTGAAGTATTTCAGCACGAGATCAGGAAGGTCCTCAATGGCCTGGAAGGGGCAACAAACATCAGCAATGACATCATCGTGTATGCAACCAACGAAAAAGAACACCTCAAGCGCCTTGCTACAGTTCTACGCAGACTAGAGGATGCTGGACTAACCCTGAACGCCAAAAAGTGTGAATTTGGGAAGGATGAACTCTGCTTCTTCGGATACATCTTTAACGCCAAAGGAGTGTCGCCAGACCCAGCCAAAGTCAACGATATCAAAAACACCAAGGCCCCACAATCCGCCACTGAAGTGAGGAGTTTCATGGGTATGGCAATATACTGCGCGAGATTCACCCCAGACCTCGCCACCATCACAAGCCCCCTCCGCGAACTTATGAAAAAGGATCAGAAGTGGGAATGGTCATCCACCCACCAACAAGCCTTCCAACGAATCAAAGACACGTTATCCACCTTGACAACAATGGCATTCTTCGACATTGAGAGACACTCCGAACGCCTAGTTAATGCCAGCCCGGTTGGCCTAGGGGCTGTGCTTACCCAAACTGGCAAGGAAGGGAATGTGCACCCAATCGCTTTTGCAAGTAGCGCACTAACCAGAACTGAACAAAACTACGCGCATATAGAAAAAGAAGCCCTTGCAATACTATGGGGATGCAGACATTTCAAGGTCTACCTGTTAGGCAAACAAGCAAAGGTATTCTCCAACCACAAGCCCCTCACACCAATATTCAAATGCTCAGCACCTCATCCACCAGCACGCATCGAGAAGTGGATGCTACAACTCCAGCCATACAACATTGAAATAGAATATCGAACAGGAGCGGACAACCCGGCCGATTACCTGTTCCGTCACCCGCGGCCCGCCAAGGACCTGGAAGAGCACCACACAAAGGAAACAGACGAATATGTGTGCCACGTGGTAGCATGCGCTCAACCACAAGCCCTGACCCTGCATGAGATTGCCAACGAGACAGAGGGTGATGCCATCCTGACCCACACGGCTCTCGCCATCAAATCTGGAAACTGGAAGAACTTCCTAACGTCCATGGCTCAGCGCACCACATCTGCTCAAGAGAAACTGCAAACACTGTTCGGGATCCGCCACGAACTTACCATAGCCCCCGAAGGGGTGATACTCAAAGGACACTGTATCGTATTACCCACAACGCTGGAAGAAAGAGCCCTCAAACTAGCCCACAGTGGGCACCAAGGAATTATGAAAACCACGGCATACTTGAAGTAAGTCCTGGATTGGATGCCCCACATGCAACAACGAGTGATGGACCTCGTAGGGTCCTGTGCAGCCTGCCAAGCCACCAGGAGGGCTGAAAACCCAGAACCAATCATCAGCGCCCCGAGGAGCAACAAACGGTGGGAAGCTGTCAGCATCGATTACTCCACTATTGCAGATGAAGGCTACCTACTTGTCCTAGTCGACGAGTTCAGTCAATATCCCGAAGTTGAACACGTGGAATCCACCAACGCGGAGACCATGGTGCTAGCATTAGAAAAGATATTCGCAATACACGGAATCCCGTCAAAAATCAAGAGTGACAACGGACCGCCTTTCACCAGCCAAGAGTTATGCCAATTCTTCCAAGACCTCAACATAAAACACAAGTGGATCACCCCAGGATGGCCACAAGCAAACGGTGATGCCTAACGATTCATTGGGTCACTCAACAAGGTCATCCGCATCGCAAAGAAACGAGGGCAGTCCTGGCTCAAAGCAGTATATCGCTTCCTGAGGTCCCACCGTCAGACCCCACACTCCTCGACAGGAATCAGCCCCGCCGCACTCATGTTCGGGGTACCTATCCAAACTGAACTCCCCATGCACCCCAGATGGGTGGCACCAGATCCGGACATCCCGGCCATCGAAGCCAGAAAAACAAAGCGGAACGAACAAGAGAGTCTCTCTCGCAGGGCCTACCACCGCAAACTGATACCATGGGACACTGTGCTAGTCAATAACCGGGCCACGGCCAAGAAAATGTCCCTCAACTTTGAATTCCAGCCCTGGACAGTCAGCGCCGCAAACCACAGTATGACTACAGCCACCCAAGGGAGTGAGACAGTGACCAGGAACATCTCACACTTCCGGAGAGTACTGACGGAACTGTGGGAAGAAAGCAGAGGAAGCACGGGAGAAGAACCCAGACCTCCCCGTCGGTCAAATGACCAGGACGCAACCGGAACCTCCAGCAGACCTCAAGAGCCAAGGACACCCAACCAACATGAAGATGAGACCGGGCCAGCAAGCCCTCCAGCGGAAGAACCGGAGAGGAGTCATCCACGATATCACTTGCGGGAGAAGCCGAGACCGTCCTCCCGCCTCCAAGGATATGTGGTAAATGGAATCTACCAGCATGTGGGCATGCCAAGACAAGCTCTGAAAGACTAGAATAGACTACACCTGTTTTGATATGTTAAAGTTAAATACTGAGAAAAAACATTCCAAGTTTGGGAGGAATGTGGTGCCACGTGCCAGAATAGCCCGGTCACGTGTCAGGAGTGGGAGACAGGAAATAAAGGTATCACCGGAACTGGCCTGTGAGCGCCATTCCGTGGTTATGCAATCCAGCGAGCGTACGTGTGTTTTCATGCGCAGCGAGGCGCCGCGCACTTAGGCCTAGTTAGGCCCACCTCCTGTGTCGGGCACCGCAGCCAACAGCGGGCCCGCCATCACAGGAGGAACGCTCAGCTGATGGCACCCTCCATGTGCTTCTCAGCTCTTTCCCATCGCTCTGTTACCACATACAGGCAGAGCCGGCAGTAGACACCGGCCCTCATTACGACCCTGGCGGAGATCCATGGTGCAATTTGCACCATGGTCCATGGCGCAGAGCTGCCAACTCCGCCATGGGGGTTGGCGGACTTACCGCCCCATTCCGACCTTGGCGGGGCGGTTAGTCCCCAATCCCCATTTACCCTTCCCCATTCCCATTTTTGCCCCATAGGGTATAATGGGAGTGGGGAAGGCGTTAATTACGCCACCGTAGATTACGGTGGCGTAATTAACAAGAGGTCCCGTAGCGCCATGGATTTTTCCGCCCGGAAAATCCGGGCGTAAAAATCACCATGGCGCTACGGAAAGTCGTAATCTGGCGGAGAGGTACGCCATGCATTACGCTGGCGTAAACCCCTCTCCGCCAGGGTTGTAATGAGGGCCACCGACTCTACAACTAAGGGAGAGAGGGAGGCTCGGGCCACTTGCAACACTGTAAAGCCGCCAAAATAGGACATGGGAATGTTCTTGGGGTCCCCACGCCCTCTGCAACTTGAAAGAGATGCCTGGGTGCCAAGTGACAGCTGCAGAGAGCCTATAAGGCCATCTATAAGGCCATGAAAAGGCCACTAGAAACAGCAAGAATGGCTGCAGGTCACAAGCGCATCAGCAGGCCCTGTGGATGCACACATTGCTGGAGAGGCTGCTTTTCAAGATGCGGCTGAGGGCGAGAAACTGAAACTAAGTGTAAAAGACGACAAACCAGCCTAGAGGCATGAGTCGCGGAGAATCGGCGACAGACACCATTATTGGGAAGAAAGACGATATGCCCGAAGCAACAGCGGATACGCCAGTGTCTCCGCTACTAGTCCAACAAGGGGATATCCTTCAGTTCCCCCAGGCCAGGACGACACGGTGGATAAAGGTATACAGACAGCCTAGCGGGGGCAGGCCACAGCTGCGCCCCAAGCCCCCGTCATTGCAAGCATCCACCTCCTTACTCATCATACTAGACCTTCCCCATCGCCGGCTACCCCAACCCCAAAGTACCCCTTGGGAATTCCCCGAAGTAAAGAGGCAGGACCAGTTTTCAAAGATGGAAGTCACAGAAGCCAGGAGCTATCTTACAGGTGATGCATTTCTCCAGCGGGCCGCGGGATTATTGTGCGCTGGGTGTGGCTTCATAAGCACCCCCCCTCCATCAGCGTCCAGAGGACCCGGCCTGCTAGACCCCCCCTAGTCATCCCCTCTCTACCCATGGCCATTCCTTCACTTGTTTATTTTTCTTTTCTTTTCCTTCTATTCATTAGTTTCTTTCTTCATTTGATTCTCTTCTTTTTCTAGTTCCCCATTTCTTTCTTTCCCCCCACTCTGTGCCCCTTCCCCCTGTCCAATCCATCCCCCTTCCGCCATTCCTGAGTCTCTTCTCACTCCCCCGGTGCTTTCATCCCCCTTCAGTTTTGTCCATTTCCCCCTTACGGTTTCCTTTCTCAGTTCTTTCTATTCCCCAAAATACCTATCATTCCCTCCCCAAGTTCTTCCTATGCCCCACATCTTAGTTCCACAAATGCTTTTGCCTGCCCCCCAACTCCTTCCATTGCTAATCGATTCCAATCCCAGTACCCTCATTCCCTTCCATGGCTTTTCCAGTACCCCATACCCAAGTCGATTCAACCGCCCAATTCATTCCAGACCTAAAATCCGTACTCCAACAATGCCTTTCCGTCCCCCAAATCTTCCCATTCCCCCAATTCTTTCCTTACCCAACTCCTTCCTTGCCCCATTCTTATCATTCCCCAAACTCTATCCTTTCTCAATCCTTCCTTTAACCAAATTCTTCCCGTTCCCGACTACTTCCCCCTTCCCAAGTTTTTGTTCCCCCATTACTTTCCCTTCACCCCATTTGCTTTCCTCCCCCTTCTCCCAAGCTTTCCACACGCCCCTGCGTTGGAGTTGGAAGGACTGCCAAGCCCCCTACCCCTCCCCTTTCCCCGGCTATCCCCTGAGTCTAGTGCCGTACATTCTAAGCGAGTGACTGTGCAGTCCCCTTGTGGTATCTGACAACGCTTTCTCTTGGGATCGACCTGTGACTCCGCCATGACTCTCTACTGCTGACCGGTGGCAGAGAGTTCCCCCAGACACCAGGTCATGGCTCGCCCTGGGGCAAGGGACTTACCACCAACTGTCGCCTCACGCACACATTCATCACAACATTGATGCCATCAGAAGGGCCACTTTGTACGTGTCCGGCGGCTTGGCGAACTTTGGAGAGGGCCTCCGGCGCCGGCCTTCACCCTTGCGTGAAAGCGTCTCTCTTACAGACGGCTGCCACTGAGGTCCTGAACCTGGAGGTCCTGCCCCCCTGTGTCTTCAACATTACCTGATCTGTTCTAGCCTGGAGGCCCCCCTGCAACTACCGAAAACTTACATAACTCAAAAAACCAGTGAAAGCAATGAAATCCCCAACCTTTACCAAAGGGTGAACTAACTTAATCTTAGACCAACAGAAACCTTCATTCATGGCTTACCCCTCAACCCTAGGCACCATTAAATACTTCTAAATAGTTTTGCTATCCTACTGTCAGGCGAGGGCGAGGGGGACTTCAGATGGGGAGGCTGAAGAAAAAGACTGGGTTCAGCAGTCCCCCGGCTTATATCCCATCACTTGTAACAGGGGCCCTTATGTCATGACTCGGCTCAAGTACTGTGTAAAATCATTCCGCGTGAACTCCCCCCACTGCTAAATCTTATCTGGTCACTGACTAAACCTAAAGTGGCTCAGCAGAAAAACCCCACCTTCCTTGCCCGTTACCCCCCTGCGAAGGATCTGCCGCTAATTGTCAGCAAATAAACTCCAACTGGTGGTGCCTGGTAAGTCAAGAATTCAACTAAGCCAATGAGCAACCCCAGGTGTGGAACAATTTACCGGTACTCCCAAAACTGGGACCAGAAGGAACCGTAGCTTGAGGAGGACACCACAACCCATTCTGTTTACACACGCCTTCTGCTGACAAGAGACTCTCAGCTATGAAACCTCTCCCTTCCGCACAAGTCACTTACTCCCATTTAGCGACTTATGTTTACCATCATAGTAGTATAAGATGGGCAATCAGAGCTCCTTCCCAGGGTGTCCGTCTGCGTGTACCACTGATTCGAAACCCGCTGTGACCATGGAGCCCCCTGTGCCAGCCGTTTGCTGGTGCTGCATTTGCTTGTTTTGCAAGTAGCGGTGCAGTGCCTTTCATACAGCTGCACTAGTGTTTATAAGTCACGTAAATGGCACCTTGCAAGTTAAATGCCCTCTGTTGTGTGTTATTTATGCATGCTGTACATGGAGCATGTTTGCATCATCCGCTCGAAGCATGGGAAGAACACGCATGGTCTTGCACCCCCCTTGACCCCTCCTGGGTCCTGTGTGTGTCCGGGGTACGAGTGAAGCATGCCAGCGGGTGATGTATTACGCGACATGATTTCTTCTAAGGCGCCTCAATCTTGCGTCGCGGGTTTCTTTGGGGCCCATTAGGGATTGTCCGAATGCTATGATATTAACCACGTTGCAGCTGCACAAGGACTTAGGAATCTACCAGTTAGCAAAAAAAAACCATAAACCAAAACACAAGTTAGTACAGTACATAATAGACCACAGAGGGTGAGCGATGATCCGGGAGAGAGAGCGCCAAGAAGACAGGCGTCACGGCGGACGTGACGAGTATCAGAGAGATTCAGTGAGCGAGAGCCCCACACTGTTAGGGTGCACGACACCTGCAGGGGGCCCACCGGCTGCAATGGAACCCCACCTGCTTTCTCTACTTCTCTAATAGCATGGCAGGCGGCCAAATGGCTGCCCAAGAAATGCCCCATGTCCTCACTTGTTCAAATTCTTCCAGAAGTGATCAGAGTTCACTTTCGCAAAGGGCTGCGGCGTCATAGGTTGACAGACTTAGGCACCCCCAACCTTTACGCATGTTAAGCACAATTCTCCCACTAGCCCATGCTACATATGTCCAGTTCGCAGGCCCCTTACTTCTACTTTCTTCTCTCTCCACAACGGCCCACGCGATTCGCTGCCTCTGCAAGACTGCACTTGTGCATTGAAAGAATATTTATTCAGCAACACTTCCTAAACTCAATGCACGGAAACAAGCGTTTTGCTGCAAGCCAACCCGCGTTTCACACTTGTGATCTAGAGGCCTAATTTGGGGAGAACGTTTACTCTGAATGGATGTGCTAATGAGACACCCACAAACCCCTTATGCGCGTTAGGCACAATACTGCCACTAAGCCATGCAAGATATGTTCGCTTCACACTCCCCTTATGTCTGCGTTGAACGGGGTATCCTAGCAACACTCATTCTATCTCAGCCAACAGCCCAAGCTCCCCCCGCAAGCACACATGACCTTCCTGTGGCAGAGGCACGCTATGAGGCGTGACTCTGTGTCCTGCCTTACTGCTCATACATGCAGCATTGCCAAAGGAGAGATGTTTCGCCACTCCTCGAAACGTCGGGGTTCACTATCACAACTAATCTTCTGTTCCTCCTTTGATGTGTATTCACTTTCCTCCACACGAAAGCACTACTCTGTGCGACCCCACAATGTCACGAGGAGCCTTCAAGTTCCTGCAAGGCCACTGCTTGCAGGAACGGCCGTTCCGTGGGCCCTTAAGTTTGCAAGGCACCTCTAGGAACCTCTACATATTGCCTGGCTAATATATCTCAGTGGGGTTAGGCTTCTGCTGCCTGAGAGATAGCTGCAACGCCTTAGGGTCAGAGGTTTACAAAAAAAGGTCCTGGCACAGTTAATTCAGGTTTTCATCCTTCGCAGGTTAGTAGAACCGGAGCCATCCTACAAGTGTTTTATAATGGCGCAATCCCATAGGAAAACGTTCCATGACTCAGGCCCATAATATCTTTCTGTTAAGGGACCACGCAATTCAGTGTAGAGCGGTCTTTGTAAATGCTCGATATTTCAACTGTTAGTTCTTTACCACACCCACCCCGCACCTTATCACCAAAGCCTGCAACTCCCCACCCTCGTCCCCCAACCAGCGTGTCCCAACAACCAATGCGCGCGCGCGCGCACACACACACACACGCACACATACACACACACACACACCCCCCCACCCCCCCCTCCTCCTGAATTTAAAAGTCCCAGGAAACTTTCTAGCCTCAATGGTCCTAACTTTCTAGCCCCGTGGTCCTTGCCAACGCAACCTTCCTAGAATACCCCTGCCGCAGTAAGTGCAACCCAAACATTGCGATGGCTGCCCTCCTCCTTCTAAAGCAAGTGCATTATTAATGCACGCAGTGGCGTAACACAAAATGTAAGGGCCCCCCTACGAGCCATGCTGTGGGGGCCCCCCCAACTCAGCAACAAATCACTGGTCGCGCCACACTCTGGGCCGCCATAAATCATCACACTTGTGCAATACCCACGAATGTGCTGCTGAAGGGATATGCCGCACACTACACTAGCAGAACGATATAAATATGTGTTTTAATGCAACACCATTGAGTTGACTGGGATTCAGCTCTCCCTCCCCCATCCCCCTGAAATTTTGGGCTATGATGACTCAACCTGGTTGACCTTCACAGCAGTTGCCAGACAGAACAGGACACAGATCTTAAATGGCACCTGGGTTTTGCTCTTAACAAGAGCCCGGCAATTACTAACATAAAGCATTTCACTGTAGCACCTGCTTTCAAATGCCACATTTTTTAGGCAATTGAAATCGTGATGTGGGTTTAATACTTGCAGGCCAGGGGAGTGATTGGAAGGGTAGAGGGGGAACAGGAGACCACTGATTCTCACAGCAGTCCATAAGTGGGTGCTTTCAAACTTAAAGGAGAGAGTTAACTGCTTGTAACATTGAAGCTGCACTAGAATAGTCTCATTAAAATGCGTAATGAAATGAGATGCCCCAAACAAATAATTTTGCCCCTCCCCCAGCGCCCGTGAAGTTAGCGCCTCTCCCAACATTTGAAGGGTTAGCCCCGAAATGTAGATTTGTTGAGCTCCTGAACGCAAGCACACACACCATTCACCATATACACACACGCGCACCCAGCCATCCATACATTTAAGTGTGCATTCTTTCACCATACAGGGACACCCATGCAGCCACCCGTACATTTAAGTGTGCACCCTTTCACCATAGAGGCACACACTACCAGGCACCCACCTATACATTTAATTGTGCAGCCTTTCACCATACACTCACACACACACACACACATCATGGGGTTGAGGGGAGCCCTAATACTTCGCAAATAATTGGGCCTCATTACAACTATCGGGGTCCAGAAAGAACGGTGCAACGGTGGTAAGCTTACCAGCACCGTTGTTTCCGGACCGACATATTACAGCTCTGCGGGCGGTTGCCATCCCGCCCGGCAGGTCAGACCAGACCTGCTAGGCGGAACGACACCCACCCGCAGAGTTTTCATGGAAGCACCGGCACCATTTGTAATGGTGCCGGTGCTTCTGTAGACCCCATTCCCATAGAGTCCAATGGAAATGGGGACTTAGCCCGCGCCTGACTCCCCGGACTGAAGGGCTTGTAATCTCCCTGTGTTCACGGGAAGTCGGGCACCGGTAAATCATTACGGGTCGGCGGCAACCTGCTGGTAGCACCGGCACAGTTACTGCCAAACCCGTAATGAGACCTATTGTTTCTTTTTGAAGTTACTCTGACTTCATAAAGAAATTATTTCCGTTAATGACCGAACCATAACAGCAGTAATTTCTTTGGGAAGGCAGAGTGACTTCAAAAATAAACAATTTATTTTTTAAGTCGTAGGGCTCCCCACCACCCCATGACATGGAGGCCTCCAGCCTAGGGTCAGCCATGCCATGGGGGGGCTGAGCCCTCAGACTTCAAAAAGAACATTTCTTTTTGTAGTCACTGCCTTCATAAAGAAATGATTTATGTTAGAAATCATTTCTTTATGAGTGCAGAGTGCAGAGTAAATTCAAAAATAAAATAAAAATGTGGGGAAAAAAAATATTTTTCTTTTTTTTATCCAGGGGCCCCCCCCACACACCAGCCACTGTCGCACATTCACACATATGACCTCACTAGTCCGCCGTAAGTAATGCTAACGCATGTTAGTCTAACATTGTACCCTTGCCATCACACCATTCCGACCTCTCTGCCAAAGCAACCCCAACCAACATGTCCCAATCGACACCAGGCAAAGAGCGGCACTCCCCCAACAAAACTATGTTGCCCAGAATGTACTGCGAATTACACCCACACAACTGTCGAGCACAATAAAATACACAAGCAACCCCTGGCTAGGGTGATCAGACGTCTCGGTTAGCCCGGGACAGTCAGGGGAAATCACCCTCCGTCCCAGGGTGCCAGGAGTTTTGTCATTTTAGAAACACTGTCCCGGGTTTGCATGGTTGGGAGGCTACGGTCCCATTTTTTTGGCAGGACTCGATTTAGAAATCCTGAAATCGGGTCCCGGCGCGACTCCTTCTGCGTGAATGGGGCCGTGAAATGCTTTTCACGCCCTCATTTCGTCCAGCTTCCCCTGCCTGGCACTCTCCTCCAATGAGAGGAGTGTGCCTGTGAGCACACCCCCTGCCTGCCCCCCTGCAACATAAAAGTAGGACTACCGTTTTATTTGTATTTACTTTAGTCCTACTTCTAAGTCTATGCCTGTCCTGTTTTTTTTTTTTTATCTGGTCACACTACCCCCTGGCTCTTTTGTCGGGGCGACCAAGCACTGCCACTGCCACTGTTTGAAAACCCTTAGTTAACTACATTCCTGTTTAGTTACCGCAGCGGTACAGCGACCACACATTTACCCAGGGGTTTGGCAGTACTTACAGTTCACTCCTTCTTGCCCCATGCAGTTAACTTCACTGCCTGGTGAGTATGTAGAGGTACCAATATCCCCTGACAGCCTGAGCTCCCAGGAGGCTGTCCTCAGCCATTTATTTATGCTCAGGCTGTGTGCAGGGACCTGTGGATCAGGCAGGCAGCAACAGGAGGGCTGATTCCCCTCAATCTGGAGGCACGCCGAGGTCTGACTGTGTCCTCTGGCCGGGCTCCGCTTCTGGCACAAATCTCCCTCTCCTTGCGTTTTGCGTGCAAACTCTCGTGAACTCGTTGCAACGAGATCTCGTGAGGCGAGTCTCCACACCCTTGCCATCACAAAATTCCCCAACCTCCCCCAACAAAGCAACCCCAAACAACATGTCTCAATAATAAAAGGCAAAGTGCACCACTCCCCCGAATGGAAACTACAATACCCATATTGCACTGAGAATAAAACCCGCACCTTCCTCGCATGCACTGCAAAATACACCCTATTTGCAATGCATTGACAAGAATGTGTGGTGCCTCTAATCTGCAGCCCAACCACTGCTATGTCTAACGAGGTTGCAAGGCAGGAGCGCTGCTAGGCAGAATCTTATGCAGTATCCTTTGGGAATATTATGCACAATGAAGAGTACAATTTCACCTTTGGTACAAGCCTGTACTACACAGTAATGTGGTAGCAGTGGCTGAGCAGCTAGACCTATCTCAAGAGTTGAGTGAGCAGTAGAACAAGTTACACAAAGGACTAACAAATACAGTGATTCAAACAAACACTTACTCAAGGTTTCTTGGTAAAGGAATACACATTTATTTACACAGTCAGTTGGGAAACATTCCACTAGCAAGAGCAGCTCAATATCATAAACTAATATACTACAAATACACAACCAATAAGTTATTGAGCAAGTTCAGCTCCCTGAAGTGGGAGCAAAATGGCACGTCGGATACTTAATAAAGGGGTAAAAAGGCAAGGTTATAAGAATCAACCACACAAATACTTTCATAGGCAGGGCAAAGGGTTTCAGTTAGCTACTACCAGCAATTCAATTCAATAGGCCTGGGCCAAAGTCAATGGTTTACAGTCTTGTACAGGATAGCACAGTTCTGGTAGTAAGCGGTTAAGTCTTTGCCACGGTTCTTAGAAGAATTTGGTCAGACGAAAAGTTATATGTTGGTTTAGGGAAAGACAAGTCTTCAAAGTTGGGAAAGTTTCCCAAACTTTCACCGCGGCCGAACGGAATTCTGCACCGCACTTGCACAGTACCTTGTAAGTGAAGAAAAGCTGTAGCTGAGGCAGTTGTTCCTGGCAGTTCCTGCAGATCTCGCTGTTCCTGAGCTTCAGTCTTGGGGACAAGAAGGAGGACGTTGGGAGGTTCCTGCACTGCCCAGGGAAGAGGCCACAAGCTTGGCAAAACGTCGGTTTAAGGTGTGAGTGCCTTAACGACCACAAAATGGTATCCTTCCCACTGGCTATGCTGTTTTCAACAGAGCTCTGGAGAAAATTCGACCAGTATGGGGACGGTGTCCAGGCTGCTTACGAGTTGGTTGTTCCAACCAAACTCAAGGGAAGAAGTTAACCTTGAAGGGCTTCTCTGTCGATGGAGTTTCAGGCAATTCGGACCTGCAGCAGGGCTTCACCGCTGGACCAGGAGTTGCAGCAATCCTCTTCCTTCAGCTCTTCTTCGGGTTCTTTTGTTCCAGTGGTCAACTCTGCTTTCTAAGTCCCAGAGACCTGCTTTTAAACAGTTCCCCCATTCATTCCAGCCTGGCTGTCACTCACACAGCAGGGTGGCTGTCCTTGCCGGACAGCCAGCCGACCAATCACGCCAGAGTGCATTCAGGTCTGCTAGGAGACTAAGCACAGGGAGTTTCGGGCACCTCCCTCACATCATTTCCACCCCAGACACCCTGGCACCAAAGGAGGGCTTCGAACAAAGGGACCAAAAAGGGTTTGGCGCTCAGAGACAAACACAAGAAGGACCTTTCCAAAAAGAAATGGCGAAAAAAGTCCTCCGGAGTCCGTTTTTACAGATAGGTCTTGGACGCCATATTGGAAAACTAAAGGTAGTTTGTTTAAAACCACTGTCACCAGCTATTCCAAGTGGGAAAGGGAAACATTTGACTGTTACATGAGTGTTTAGACCCTGGGGATGCTAGGCAACCCCTCCAGCACTCTATAGGAAGGTAGTGTGCGCTGGGTCTGTAAATTTAAAAAAACTAGTAAAGTCAATTTAACTTTACATGCTCTGGGAGACGGAAATCAGTCCCAGAGAAGGTATTTACACCTTGGGAAGTCTGAAAGAGACCCCTGTGCCACTGCACTGCAGGTGCTGTGTGACACACAGAAAAAGATGATGCCTATAGAGTTTGTTTTAAAACTCCATAATCAAAGAACACAAAAGTAAAACACTCATCAAAATACATGAAAGAGTGGGAAAAAAAGGCTCACACTCTTTCCAGGTAGAAATTAAAGTCCTAGAAATCCAGAAAAAGTTGCTGTTGGTCTCAAAAGGTAAGGGAAATTAGCACATTCTTGAGAATTCTCCCTAACAAGTGCCTAGCGCATGAGCATTGCATTAAAACCCCCCAACGAACCAGAACACCCAACAAGCACAAAATTGCATCCACCCACAGTGCACGTCGTACCAGTGTGTCACACAACCAATCACTAAACGGAGCTGCGGAAGGGGAGTAGGCGTGAGGAAAGGTTATTCTCTATACCCATAATTTGGCTAACCTAATTGGTGCTAACTGCATGAAAGCTTAAACTATCTATAGCCGTTACCATAGGTAAATTGAAGTACACGTTCTCCCTCGCTTCTTATCACGCAGCACATTGATTATTTGTACAGCATGCTTTCACTGCCCCCGCTTCCCCAGTGTCTGCACCAGTGACACCAAACCAGCCCAACTCACTAACTGACACCCCCCACCCATTTCCCTATGGAGCTTCGAGCCGCCGATATTTACCTCCAACAAACTCTGGTGATCTCTTGTTTCCTTCCTCACCTCGCGACTGCAACAGGATCAGCTTTTTCCTCTGAGCTGGGGGGAGCAGGCCTTATACAGCCCCCCTTCTCTGACCTTGCCCTTGCTCCCCCTCTGTCACCCGACAGTGATGTGCTATACCCCCCTGTCGGTGGGGGCCGTATAGTCCGTCCTTCCTTCCTCTACTATATCCCTGAAATGGCCAAGACTCCATCCTGCAATATTTGTCCCGCTGAGCTAACTTACCCGCTAGCCAGCAAGTACTTGTTTTCTTACTGTGGCATTGCAGTTTATTACTGGTGTTATTGCCAAAGGCAACAAATGTTACATTGGGGTGGGGGCATTTGTGCAGCCGGCAAAGCAATGATATTCACTGCAGCATGACATTTTTACTGCCATGAGGGAGCAAATACACCACCATGATGAGAGTTCTCATATGGGGAGTGGGGGATTTCTGTAGCCATCAAGGATATGTTTTCTTACTCTGCCATCTTTAACTGGCATTAAGGCAAAGCCAGACTGATCTCAAATGGCGGAGTCCACGTGTAGGGATCACTACCTTCTTATTACATGGATATAGTCATACAAAAGAAGATGTAAATAAAGTGCCTCAACTAAAAAGGAACCAGACGTCTTACACACTCTGGCTCTAAAGACGGCCTTTTAGGAGAGGGTGCACAAGAGATGGGTTGTGTGGAAGGATCCTGTGACAAAAACGTGGTTTCAGAGGTCATCAAGGGCTGGGGCAAGAGAGGCAATGTTGTCCTTGATGGTTCTGGAGGAGCAGGGGTCCACCTGTTTAGAGGAGACTTTTGTAGAGCAGACAGCTCAAGAGATCTCGTCTGGTGCAATGGAAGGGAAGGAGGAGAGTGTGGGGACAGAGGGGGGCCAAGGGAAGTAAGAGAAGGGGAGGAGTGGGAGACCAGAGGTCAGAGAGGACAGGATATCAAGAGTTTTGGAGAAGTGGGCGGCCAGTGCAGAGCAGAGGGCTTGGGAGGGAGGAGGAGAGAAGGAGACTGCGGTAGGATTGGCAAGTTCCTTGCAGATTTTAAAGAGTTCAGCCATGTTATTGGTGGCTCTAGAGATGCAGGCTTGGACATAAGCCCTCTTCTTGGAGCAGATGGAAAGAGGGTATTGCCTTTGGAGTAGGCGGCAGGTCAGTTTGTCAGAGGATGAGCTAGATGCCTGCTACTATCCGCTCTGCAGTTTTGCACTTGCATTTCAAAGCTGCCAAGTCAGAGCCATACAAGGAGTTGCATTTGGAGGCAGGCTTCATGAGGATCCTCATGACAAGGGCAAGAATGTCCAGAGTGTTGGAGATAGAAAGTTGGAGGTTTGCAAGAACAGTCAGAAGGAGAGTACAAAGAAGGGGGCAGAGGAGGGATGAAGGAAGAGGCAAATTCAGCAACTGACACATGCTTCATCGGTCGAATGACAGAGGAGACTGGCAGTGTAGGTGTAGGCATTGTCAAGGGACAGGGGAGCTCAAGGTGGAAAGAGAGGAGAGAGTGGTCAGACCAGGAGAGAGGGTTAGTAAGAGGATGGAGAGAGGGATGTCTGATGAGATCAGAGAATCCAAGGTGTGTCTGGCAGAGTGGGTTGGGCCAGAGAGAAGGAGAGTGAGGGAAAGGTAGTTGCAGAGGTCACGAAAGAGTGCAGTAGCAACACCAGGGGAGGCGAGATGGATGTTAAAGTCTTCAAGGAAGATACATTTGGAAGAGGAGGCAAGAAGAGAGGAGGACAGGTCAGCCCATTCATGGAGGAAGAGGGAGGTCAGTCCAGGGGGCCTGTAGATGGTTGCGAGAACAAGAGAGAAGGTAGGTGAGACAGAAAGCCTGCAGACTAGGCTTTCAAAGGATGAGAAGGATTGAGTGGAAATGACAGAGGCAGGTGCCCACTCAGGGAAGATCAGAGCCACTCTGTCACCAGGATGGGAGGGACTGGGATTTGACAGGATCTTGTAGCCCTCAGGAAGAAGTGTCAAAAGCAGTGATGAGACTGGCCTTGAACAACGTCTCAGTGAGAGCAAGGACGTCAAGGTCAAGGTCTTCAAGGAGGTGACAGATGTTAGAGGTGTATTTGATAGCAGAGTGATAATTGAGGGTACCTAAGTGAAGCTGGGTGCCCGTTTTAAATTATTTGTGAGGGAGGCACAGGGATGGGGGATAACCACTGAGGGGCGAGGTATGTTAGTGATGCATGGTGGAGGGGTGGTGAGAGAGGGGGAGACGTTGAAGAGAGTTGGAAGACGCCTGTCAAGAAGGAGAAGGTTGGGCTAAGAGCCTTGGGCCATGAGAGTGCCATTGTGATAGACATTAATGGTATGATATGATAGGATATGGCATTTATAAGGCGCCTATACACAAGTGTTTCAAGGCTCGACGCGGCAAGGGAGGGGGAACAGAGGGAAGACAGACAACGATCCGACTACGCCAGGTATCATTCAGATCGCGCAAGTGCATGGGAAAGGGGAGGGGGAAAGTGCAGTACATGGGATAAGAATAATAAACAGTGAGTAATGTACGGCCAGCCGTTGGCAAGTGCAAGGGTAGTGCAGACATCAGGTGTCAAGTGCTGGTGGTGGAACTGTATGGCTACAGAAACAGTCCCTAAGTGCAGGGGTTGCCAGGAAGGCAGTGCAGGTGTGCTACTGGTGGGGGGGGACCTGGGCCCAAGATCAGGGGGTGGCCAGGTAACCAGTGCAGTTTCAGTATCGGCCAGGAAGTCAGCAGGGGAGAGGAGGAGAAAAAGCAGAAGCAAAGAGAAAGTTTTTGAGGTGCTTCCGGAACCGGAGATGATTCTCTTCAAGTTTCAGGGAGGCAGGTAGGCTGTTCCAGCGGGAGGCCCCATCCGAAGAAAGAGATCTACCTCCAACTCGTTGCTTGGAGAAGCGACTGACCCTAAGGCAGCTGGAGGCGGATGAGCGAGAAGCTCGAGAAGGAAGATATTTTGGAAGGGAGAGCTGAGGTTTTGAGAAGGCCTTGTGGACAATGCAGAGGGCTCTAAACTTAATCCTCGCAGCCAATGGGAGGCAGTGCAGAGATTTCAGTCCTGGAGAGATACAATCCCTGGGCTTGAGGCCAAGGACAAGTCTTGCAGTCCTGTTCTGGATGAGTTGCAGGGGGCGGAGAGTAGAAGCAGGTAGATGTAGGAAGAGGCTGTTGCAATAGTCCAGCCTAAAGAGAAACAGAGCTCTGGAAACAGTGAGCTTCTGGTGGAAGGAGAGGAAAGGAATAATACCTCTGAGGAGGTGCAACTGGTAGTGTGACTTCTTAGAGATGTCAGAGATGTGAGGAGAGAAGGAGAGTGTGGAGCCGGAGATGACCCTGAGGTTTTTAGCCTCACAGGTGGGAGCAGGAGGAGGGCCAAGAGAGGCCGGCCAGAGAGTGACTGGAAAGGAGGGAGCAGGTGTTCCAATGACGAGAATCTCAGTCTTACTGGCATTAAGGCAGAGATCATTGGCGGCACACCACTCGTAGATGGCGGACAGGCAGTCAGAGATGAGAGAGGGAGAAGAAGTGGCTGGGGGTATCCTGAAAATGAGCTGAGTGTTGTCCGCATAGCACTGGAAGTTGGGGCAGAGCGCAGCAATGCGGTGGGCAAGAAGTGCCAGGTATAAGTTGAAAAGCCAGGCAGAGTGGTTAGACCCCTGGGGATCCCTGGGGAACACCACAGGTAGAGATGGAGGTGGATGAGAGGAAGGACCCAAGTTGAAACTGGGCAGGTCGATCGGAGAGGAAAGAAGTGAGCCACGCCAGGCCCTGACCGGTGATACCCAGGTTATCACGGAGATGGTTGAGCAGGATGGCATGGTGTCAAAGGCAGAAGAGAGATCAAGTAGGATGAGGACACAAGGGGTATTGGAATCAAGATTGGAGAGCAGGTCCTCACAGATGTTCAGTAGAGCAGACTGATGATCATGGAGACAACCAACAGATTCAGTGTGAAGATTGAGCTGAGAGATGGCCAGCTTTTCCAAGAGTTTGCCCAGAAAGGGAGTGATGGAGATTGGGTGATAGTTAGCCAGGCAGGATGGGTCGGCAAAGGGTTCTTAAGAAGAGGGTGCACAAGGAAGTGCTTCAGGGGGGAAGGGAAGACTCCAGTGGTGAAGGAGTGGTTGCAGAAGTCGGCCAGAGCAGGAGCCATGGAGTCAATGTGGTCCTTGATGGTTTTGGAGGAACAGGGATGAACCTGTTTTGATGAGACTTTCATAGATCAGTCTTGTCTATAAACATAGTCAGGGGAAAAAGGGGGAAAGGTAGAGAAGGCGGGACGGGAGGTGGCTGATGAAGGGCCGAAGGAAGAGCAGGGAGTAGAGGGAGGAAGGGGAGAGGAGGAAACAGAGGACAGGATGTCCTGAGTTTTAGAGATGAAGTGAGAAGCCAGTGTCATGCAGAGGGCCTGGGAAGGGACAGGAAAGGTAGAGACTGCGGCAGGATTGTCTAGTTCCTTGCATATTTTAAAGAGTTCAGCCGAGTTGTTAGATACAGCAGGGATTGGGCTTGAATGTGAGCTTTCATCTTGGTGAGGACAGAGAGCCGGTATTGCCTTTGGAGCATGCGGCAGGCCAGTTTGTCAGAGGATGTACATGAAGTACGCCATTTCCTCTCAGCCACCCTGCACTTGCGTTTGAGGGTGACATGGTCTGAGTCGTACCAGGAGTTACACTTAGCTTTGGGCTTCAGGCGGATCCTCATGACAGGGGCAAGAACATCAAGAGTATCAGATACAGCAGAGTGGAGCATGGCGAGGGCTGTGTCAGGGTGTGAGTCAGCTAAAGGGGGAGGGGGGATGAGAAAGTGGAGGCAAAAGCCTCTACTGACACATGCTTCATGGATCGGATGACCGAGAAGATGGGTTGCAGTGATGGAGTTGGCTTGACCTGCGGGGTAGAGAGGGCGAGCTGGGAGGAAAGGAGAAAGTGATCACTCCAGGTCAGGAGAGAGGAGTGGTCAGAGGGAAAGAAAGGGGAAGGTCTGAGGAGATCAGAACATCTAGAGTGTGCCCTGCAGAGTGAGTCGGGCCGGAGTGGAGAATAGAGGGTGAGAGAGGGTTGCAAAGGTTGCGAAAGAGTCCAGAGGATGGACAGGGAGCATCCAGGTGGACGTTAGAGTCTCCAAGAAGGAGGAGTTGTGTAGTCGAGACCAGGAGGGAAGAGGAGAGGTTCGCCCACTCTGAGAGGAAGGAGGAGATCTGGCCAGGTGGCTGATAGATAGTAGCCAGAGTGAGGGGGTGTCTAGGAGAGAGAGAGCCTGCAGACAAGGCATTCAAAAGAGGAGTAGGCCTGCATAGGAATGACAGAGGCAGGAATCCACTCGGGAAAGATTAGGGCGACACCCCCTCAAGAACGGTTGGACCTGGGCACGGAGAGGTTCTTGTAGCCGTCAGAGAGGAGAGTGTCAAAGCTTGTGACAGAGCTGGCCGTGACCCATGTCTCAGTGAGACCGAGGACAGCGAGGTCAAGTTCCTCTAAAAGGCGGCAGATGTCGGAGGAATGTTTGACAGCTGACCGAGAGTTTAGTGTGGCAATATGGAGAAGGTTGCCATCCTAGAAAGACTTCCGGGGTGGGGTACAGCTCAGAGGTACGCCCTGCAGAAGTGTAGAGGATGCCAGAGGGGGGGCACAGATGGAGCGAGGAGAGGGCAAGGTAGCCAAGAAGGAGACAGCAGACGAGGAAGCTGTGGAGGGGGCAGAGGGTACAGCAGGAGAAGAAAGGAAATTGATGAGGCGCAGGAAGCATCTATCGAAGAGGAGAGGGGTGGGCTGAGGGCCTTAGACCAAGACGGTACCATTCACATAAACATTAATGGTGACCTTAGAGGTGTGGAAGGAGGGCAGGAGGGCCTCCCACCGTGTGCCACCATTAATGGGAGAGGAGGAGGAGGGCGAGAGCACAAAGACCATATGTAGGGTCCGTAGGTCTGGCGAGAGGATGTCGGTGAACGTTTGCCTGGAGGAGGCACTGGTATAGGTGTCAGCGATAGGGAGTCCTGGGTTGGAGACCAGGATGTCCTTTTTAAACTTCTTCCTACCAGATTTAGTGAGGAGAGCAGGATAGTCGATAGAGAAGCAGTTAGAGAAGATAGGAGAGATGGAGAGCATCAAATGGTGCATTTGGAAGATGTGAAGTGAGCCAAGAGCACTTTGCATCTGGCGCCGCCAGTAATGTGTGAATAGGGGAGAGGACAGAGACCATATGGGAGGGTGGTCCATATGTTAGAAGAAGGAACAGCAAAGAGAATGCCAGTGAAAGTCTGTCCAGAGGAAGCATGGATGTAGGTGTCTGCAATGGGCAGACCACGGTTGGATTTAAGGAGTGCCTTTTTACATTTCTTCCTTTCAGACTTCGTTAGAGAAGGAGGATAGGAGATAGAGAAGCAGTTAGGAAAGATAGGGGAGACAGAGATTGCCATGGGGGCAGAGACAGACAGAGATGGAGGGATAGGAGGATAGCAGGGTGAGGGATAGAAGCACTATGCAACTGTAGATACTCACAAGCCGGCCAAGCAGACAAAATCAGTGGGCACTGTGGAATGTGCAGGTTCGAAAGATCATGAAAATTGAAAAACACACCAAAATGCGAATGTGTCCGAGAGCAGCACCAACAGTACACAATGGAGGTTGCACAGTAGGAAAAAAAGCACACTTGGACTTTTTATGTCCTACCCTACAAAACTGATTGTAAACAGTGTGGCTTTTTACCTAATTATCACAGCAGGTGTACTGTAAAATGCACTATTTTAACCAATTCTTTGAAATCTTTTCTCAAGGGGACAACCCCCCTTGATTGATTCACCCTCCCTCCCTAGGCTCTGTTACTCCTGTGCATTTG
Organism: Ambystoma mexicanum; assembly: GCF_040938575.1. Classification (NCBI taxonomy): domain Eukaryota; kingdom Metazoa; phylum Chordata; class Amphibia; order Caudata; family Ambystomatidae; genus Ambystoma; species Ambystoma mexicanum. Next base: position 10,310,944 of record NC_090940.1, read on the forward strand.
GCTGGGGGCAGGACAAGTGCCCTTCCTTCTGCTGACTCTTCTTAGTGTGGGCCATGCTCCATTACCTCAGGCCCCACTAGCTACACAATCCTTGATATGCCTCTGGTGAGTTTGAGTTGAAGATGCATCTAATGGGCCAAAGGAAAGCATAATATCTACTTAGCCTCCTGGGTTTGGGGAGCGCGGCACAGGGGATGGCTCAATAGAGCAAAAGCTTTACTGCCCTGTCTCGCTAACAGTTTTTAAAACTGCCATCCAGCCCCCCAAAATATTGAGGCTGGCTCCGCCCCTGGGAAAAATGTCACAATATCCATGTGTCGTCTTAGAGGAGCTGGATAAGACTGCGATATGCAGGTAAAAACAGCATACACGAATGTGTGCAATGTCATTGTGATTGGCGGCATAGAAGATGCATTGTGCTCTTCTTCTTTGGATCCAGCACGTTCATGCGTTGTCTTTTGCTCCTATCTAAAATAGTTATGGAACTCATTCAAAAGTTTGTCTTTCTTCGTTGCCTTTGAAAAGTTCCTTATGGATTCAAAGTGTCCTTATTTCAATACATCGTTGTCTTGATTCCTTGTAGCCGATCTGGTCATCATCCGGGGGGGAGGGGCTTCTTCTCTTGCTTCACTCTCAACAGATGCAGGAGGGGTCAAGGTTTCTCCTTTGTAAGGCTTGATGTCATGCAGGTGCAACTAGGCTCGTCTTCCTTGTAGCTTAACAGCTGTGGGAGTAATTTATTCTACCTTGTGTGGTCCCTCGAATCGGGTTTATTCCAGGTGTGAACAAACCTTCGTACCAGCACCTGGTCCCCTGGATATAATCTAGAATTTGTTAGAATGCTTCAATAGATTGTCAACATTAATTGTTTGGTTATCTTCTACAATCCTCCTTGACCACCTCCCTCCGGTTCTTGATCTGTTGCGAAATAAAAGAGACACTAGCAGTCATAGTTGCCAAATACATATGCATCTCATCACCTAATGTCTTCACTATACTGTGGGCATCAGTTTCTATCCTAGTGGGAGGAGCAAGGGGTATTCACATGCAGCGTCCAGTCACCAACTCATGAGGAGTCAGGTGGTGATCTGAGCCAGGCTGGTTTTGCAGTGCAAACAATCAAATGTTAGGCAATGTAGCTACCCCTTCTTTAAAGTAATCTTGATTTTAGCTATCCTCTTTTTAAGAAGTCTGTTTAAATGTTCACAAACCCCATTCACCAGTGGGTGATAGACAGAAGAGAAGTCATGCTTTATACCTAATAAAAGAGTGACCTGCGCACATAGTTCATTTACAAAATGCAGTCCATTGTCCAACCGCAAGACTTCACACACACCTCATCTTGGAAATACCTCACATACAAGGAACTTGGAAGTTCATGTGGCATCTGGGTGCATACATGGACCTGCCTCAGTCTATCTGGAAAACTGACATACTGCTCCCAACATGTACCTATAGGCATTGCATGTCTGCAACATACCCACATCATCTATATGTAGATGCTGAAACGAGCCATTGGGTCCAGGCATTGCTCCTCTCACTGTCTGAAGTGTGCCCTGCTATACATTTCTGGCACACAATGCAATTTACAATAAACTGTGCCACATGTTTTAATACATTTGTTGAAAACCAATCTTCTGTAATCATAGCAGCAAGACTCTCTCTCTAGTTGTATGCACAGGGCAGTGAAGCTGCTCCAGCACCACCTTCACAATTAATTTAGTTCTGGTTCAAGATAATATGTCCATAAGGGTGTGAGTCAGCCCTGGCTCACTTACAACTTTGTACAAAAATATGAATATTAAAAAAAAATATTCAAATGACCCACTACTTGTTCCAGGCAAACATATATACATCAGCTTTAGCCCTACTGATTGTCACTTGTTTCAATTATATCTTCATGACTTTTTATGTATTTTCCTATTTCAATGTGAAAACATATACATCATTTCTCGCTAGGTTTCTCACAATTTCGCTAGTGCTTTATAAAAGAGATTGCCACTTTTACTTAAAAACAGTCTTTATGCAACCTGGTTCATAGCCTGTTTTAATTTGGACGGCTTCACTATTAATCACTTCTTAGCTCTGTGTCAGCCAGAGGAGTCTTGGCTAATCTTCAAAGGCGACACGGTTTTGAAACACAAATCTCACTGTGTATGTCATCTGTGCGTGGCTTTTAATCAGCTATGCACTTTATAAAAATGAATACATGTATGTCTTGTTGTATCTTTAAAGTATGTTATGTACAAAACTATCTTCATTTGTTCAAACAGAAAAGGAAATTACTGTCAGTTTTTGGCCGATAACTCAGTTTAAAGACTTTTTTCCAACTATACACTTTTTAATCAGCACAAGGGTGCAAACGCTCCCCATAGTGTTATCTGTTTTCTCCTTAGTTTCTATGTTCTGCTTATTGAATTTCTACCATTGAAAGCATTTCACTCTGTGTAAAGCCTTCTCATTGTGCATATATACATTTTAACACTTTACCTGATTTCATTTGCTTGTTTTAAAAGTGTAGAGTCACAATTTGATTGCATATTTTTACCATTGCATATTTTTACCAGATATTTTAAACACAAGTCTAAAACATCTTAAAACAACAAATATGAGCATGTATCATCAATGGCTTGAACAAACCTCTAATTTCAATAGTCTATCTATTCTTTTGTCCAACACCTTAACTCATCAGAAATGCAAACAGACAGACTAGTCGACTTTTCACATTTAAACCATGGTGATCACCCTTTATTCTCCTTGCCTCTAATCAATACTCTGATCACAGAGTTTAGCTCGTCTCCTTATGCAGACCTGTCCTGCACGTAGCCTAGTTTACTCCTACTGGAGTGTGAGACAATCTCTTCTAGAACCCCCTTGGATTAGGATTCTCGCGTGCTATCTCTCTCTCTATCTCTACATAATATTTCCCGTTACTCCCATAATTTTTCAAATTACCACAAACCCGTCCCCTTAATATTTACATGATCATGTTTTCATTTTCTATTGCCTCTGTCCCTCATAATACATGCCACAATTCATAGATGCCAAGTGTGCTATGCTGACGGTCATGGGGTGATACCCCTGAAGGAAATGAGAGCACACTGCAGTTTTTCCACTCACCTTGTCTCTCTTCAGGCATCTCCCCATGTCTGTCAGCACATCAACATAAAGCCTGGGTCCTTGTCCCTGAATCTGATTAAATACTTGAGGGTCCCACCTGGGTCACCAAGTGAACATGGGATCTTCTTCCCATCAAGCTTTCTGGCAACTGTGAATTCTGGCTCAGAGACAAAGGCAGAAGAAAATAATCAGGCGCCTGGAAGAGTATCTCAGCCGTCTTTATTGGATGCAGGTTCAAGACACGCTTTAGGCACACTCACAATGACATTATGGCTCACTGCTGCTTTTACATTCTTTTGTACACCAAGCCCACATTAGTCATACTTGGCATTAACAATTTCTTCTGACGTACAAATCTGATAGGCTATTTTAGATCTAGCTGAACACAATTATAACATTCTTCAACTTCTGCCAAGTACAATTTTAATCACATCACTATCAATCCTTATCTGCTTCTCGAGGCCTTGCCAAGTTTAGTTAGCCCTTATACCATGGAAAAATGAATAGTCTCCATTTTATGATGCTAAATAATGCAGCTGGTCTTGTCAAATTAGTCTTCAGGTAGCACAGTGCGCTCTCCTTATCCATAACATAGATAAATGTATCCAAGTTCCCTTGCCTTGTCTAACTTCATCATCAGTCTGGTTTGCTTTTCCTGCCATGGTGCAAGATTAACCTCCCAGACTCAATTATCAGTACATAAACTTAATAAATACAAATCTCAAAGCGAGATGCTGCCAAAGACCATTTCATGTGTCGTCTCGGTTGCTCATCAGCATCAGTCAGGATTTCCACACCTGTCCTTAACACTAGCGACCATTTTATGCTTGAGGTATCCAATTTGAAATATATCCCAGTCTGCCACTGTGCTACCCTTTAGAGAGCCATTATTTATTTATGTAAGCATTTCTCACTTTTTATCCCACATTCATAATATATTTTATACGCTCCTCAGATGTGTGTGTTATTTAAAGCACCCTTCACTTCCTGGGTCATTTTAACCCAAATATGCGTAGCGCCATGTGCACTATAATCCTGATTTCTGCAATAACTGAACCATTTGAACAACCTATCATGATATCTCTATACAAAGGTGTGAACCCTGGGCTCATAGGAGCCAAGGAGAACATGGTCAAAGTGGAAGAACACAGGTAAGGATGAGAGGTGTGTTTATCCGTACAAGATGCAACAATGGCTATATGTGCATTCCATGATGGTCTGGTGACACAGTGATACAAGCCGTGCCCTCGACTAGTGACTCATCATTTACAGTGATTTTGAATTTATGGTGATTTTGATTTAGCAAACATGCCATCTTTTCCAGTCGCTAAACACAGGTTGGATGAAAGGACAGCAAATCTTAGCTCTTTGGGTGAATGAGGTTGGATAGCATGGATGGTATTGTCAGAGCTCTTGATGGATGTTGGCGGGCCGAGCTGGTCTTGTCCTATCTCTGGATGGTGTTCAGTTGTCATAGTTGGTCCTGTTCCAGAAAGAGGTTGGCTGACATGTCTGGTATTTTATTTTTTTTGTTTTTTTGCGATTTAATTTAAATTAAACTTTACACAACATTAGAGTATCAAATGAAACAAGCATAAACCTACATTACATCCAAAAAACTGCAGACAATATCATGAAAACATAAGAAGACACGAAAACAGAAGAACAAATAATTTGTCTACAGCTCATGTACAATTAATGGTTGGTGTTGTGAAGCCTTCAGAGGGAGGGCTGGTGAAATGGCCAATCCTTTGGGTCTCTGGATGAAGGTCAAATGGCAGGACTGCTCTTGACAGATCACTGGAGGGAAGTCACATGCATAGCTGGTCTTGTCAGATCTCTTGATAGAGGGTGGTTGGCATGGCTCGTATTGTTAGATCTCTGGATGGTGGGTGGTGGGAATGGCTGGACTTGTCAGATCTCTGAATGGACAGTGGTTGGCATGGCTGGTCTTCTCAGATCTCTGGATGGACGGTGGTTGGAATGGCTGGTATTATCAGATCTCTGGATGGATGGTGGTTGGCTTGCCCAGTCTTGTCGGATTTCTGGATGGAGGGTGGTTGTCATGACTGGTCTTGCCAAATCTCTGGATGGAGGGTAGTTGGCATGGCTGTTATTGTCAAATCTCTGGATGGAGGATGGCGGATAGAAGGCATGGCTGGTATTGTCAGATCTCTGGATGGAGAGATTTTGACATGGCTGGTCTTATCAGATCTCTGGATGGATGGTGGTTGGCATGACTGAACTTGTCAGATCTCTGGATGGATGGTGGTTGGCATGGCTGGTCTTGTCAGATCTCTGGGTGGAGGGTGGTTGGCATGCCTGGTGTATTCAGATCTCTGGATGAAAGGTGGTTGGCATGGCTGGTCTGGGCAGATTCCTGGAGGGAGGGTGGTTGGCATGGTTGGTCTTGCCAGATCTCTGGATGAAGGGTGGTTGGCATGGCTGGTCTTGTCAGATCTCTGGATGGAGGGTGGTTGGCATAGCTGGTCTGGTCAGATTCCTGGAGGGAGGGTGGTTGGCATGGTTGGTCTTGCCAGATCTCTGGATGAAGGGTGGTTGGCATGGCTGGTCTTGCCAGATCTCTGGATGGTGGGTGATTGGCATGGCTGGTCTGGTCAGATCTCTGGATGAAGGGTGGTTGGCATGGCTGGTCTTGTCAGATCTCTGGATGGAGGGTAGTTGGAATGGTTGGTCTTGTCAGATTCCTGGAGGGAGGGTGGTTGGCATGGCTGGTCTTGTCAGATTCCTGGATGGAGGGTGGTTGGCATGGCTGGTCGTGACAGATCTCTGGATGGAGGGTGGTTGGCATGGCTGGTCGGTTAGATTCCTGGAGGGAGGGTGGTTGGCATGGTTGGTCTTGCCAGATCGCTGGATGAAGGGTGGTTGGCATGGCTGGTCTTGTCAGATCTCTGGATGGAGGGTGATTGGCATGGCTGGTCTGGTCAGATCTCTGGATGAAGCGTGGTTGGCATTGCTGGTCTTGTCAGATCTCTGGATGGAGGGTCGTTGGAATGGCTGGTCTTGTCAGATTTCTGGAGGAAGGGTGGTTGGCATGGCTGGTCTTGTCAGATTCCTGAAGGGAGGGTGGTTGGCATGGCTGGCCTTGTCAGATCTCTGGATAGAAGGGTTTGGCATGGCTGGTCTTGTCAGATCTCTGGATGGAGGGGGGCTGGCATGGCTGGTCTTGTCAGATTCCTGGAGGGAGGGTGGTTGGCATGGCTGGTCTGGTCAGATTCCTGGATGGAGGCTGGTTGGCATGGCTGGTCTTGTCAGATCTCTGGGTGGGGGGTGGTTGGCATGGCTGGTCTTGTCAGATTCCTAGATGGAGGCTGGTTGGCATGGCTGGTCTTGACAGATCTCTGGATGGATTGTGGTTGGCATGGCTGGTATTGTGAGATCTCTGGATGGAGGGGGTTGGCATGGCTGTTCTTGTCATATTCCTGGAGGGAGGGTGGTTGGCATGGCTGGTCTTGTCTGATTCCTGGATGGAGGGGGTTGGCATGGCTGGTCTTGTCAGATCTCTGGATGGATGGTGGTTGGCATGGCTGGTCTTGTCAAATCTCTGGATGGAGAGGGTTGGCATGGCTGGTCTTGTCAGATTCCTGGAGGGAGAGTGGTTGGCTTGGCTGGTTTTGTCAGATTTCTGGATGGAGGGTAGTTGGCATGGCTGGTATTGTCAGATATCTGGATGTATGGTGGTTGGCATGGCTGGTCTTGTCAGATCTCTGGATGGAGGATGGTTGGCATGGCTGGTCTTGTCAGATCTCTGGATGGATGGTGGGTGGCATGGCTGGTCTTGTCAGATTCCTGGAGGGAGGGTGGTTGGCATAGTTGGTCTTGTCAGATCTCTGGATGGAGGGTAGTTGGCATTGCTGGTCTTGTCAGATCTCTGGATGGAGGGTGGTTGGCATGGCTGGTCTTGTCAGATCTCTGGATGGAGAGTGGTTGGCATGGTTGGTCTGGTCTGATCTCTGGATGGAGGGTGGTTGGCATGGCTGGTCTTGCCAGATCTCTGGATGGTGGGTGATTGGCATGGCTGGTCTGGTCAGATCTCTGGATGAAGGGTGGTTGGCATGGCTGGTCTTGTCAGATCTCTGGATGGAGGGTAGTTGGAATGGTTGGTCTTGTCAGATTCCTGGAGGGAGGGTGGTTGGCATGGCTGGTCTTGTCAGATTCCTGGATGGAGGGTGGTTGGCATGGCTGGTCTTGACAGATCTCTGGATGGAGGGTGGTTGGCATGCCTGGTCGGTCAGATTCCTGGAGGGAGGGTGGTTGGCATGGTTGGTCTTGCCAGATCGCTGGATGAAGGGTGGTTGGCATGGCTGGTCTTGTCAGATCTCTGGATGGATGGTGGTTGGCATGGCTGGTCTGGTCAGATCTCTGGATGAAGCGTGGTTGGCATTGCTGGTCTTGTCAGATCTCTGGATGGAGGGTCGTTGGAATGGCTGGTCTTGTCAGATTTCTGGAGGAAGGGTGGTTGGCATGGCTGGTCTTGTCAGATTCCTGAAGGGAGGGTGGTTGGCATGGCTGGCCTTGTCAGATCTCTGGATAGAAGGGTTTGGCATGGCTGGTCTTGTCAGATCTCTGGATGGAGGGGGGTTGGCATGGCTTTTCTTGTCAGATTCCTGGAGGGAGGGTGATTGGCATGGCTGGTCTGGTCAGATTCCTGGATGGAGGCTGGTTGGCATGGCTGGTCTTGTCAGATCTCTGGGTGGGGGGTGGTTGGCATGGCTGGTCTTGTCAGATTCCTAGATGGAGGCTGGTTGGCATGGCTGGTCTTGACAGATCTCTGGATGGATTGTGGTTGGCATGGCTGGTATTGTCAGATCTCTGGATGGAGGGGGTTGGCATGGCTGTTCTTGTCATATTCCTGGAGGGAGGGTGGTTGGCATGGCTGGTCTTGTCTGATTCCTGGATGGAGGGGGTTGGCATGGCTGGTCTTGTCAGATCTCTGGATGGATGGTGGTTGGCATGGCTGGTCTTGTCAAATCTCTGGATGGAGAGGGTTGGCATGGCTGGTCTTGTCAGATTCCTGGAGGGAGAGTGGTTGGCTTGGCTAGTTTTGTCAGATTTCTGGATGGAGGGTAGTTGGCATGGCTGGTATTGTCAGATATCTGGATGTATGGTGGTTGGCATGGCTGGTCTTGTCAGATCTCTGGATGGAGGATGGTTGGCATGGCTGGTCTTGTCAGATCTCTGGATGGATGGTGGGTGGCATGACTGGTCTTGTCAGATTCCTGGAGGGAGGGTGGTTGGCATAGTTGGTCTTGTCAGATCTCTGGATGGAGGGTAGTTGGCATTGCTGGTCTTGTCAGATCTCTGGATGGAGGGTGGTTGGCATGGCTGGTCTTGTCAGATCTCTGGATGGAGAGTGGTTGCATGGTTGGTCTGGTCTGGTCAGATCTCTGGATGAAGGGTGGTTGGCATGACTGGTCTTGTCAGATCTCTGGATGGAGGGGGTTGGCATGGCTGGTCTTGTCAGATCTCTGGATGGAGAGTGGTTGGCATGGCTGGTCTGGTCAGATCTCTGGATGGAGGGTGGTTGGCATGGCTGGCCTTGTCAGATCTCTGGATGGAGGGCAGTTGGCATGGTGGTCTTCAGAGGCCTTCATACGGAGGGCTAGTGAAAGGGCTGGTCTTGTCAGATCTCTGGATGGATGGTGGTTGGCATGACTGAACTTGTCAGATCTCTGGATGGATGGTGGTTGGCATGGCTGGTCTTGTCAGATCTCTGGGTGGAGGGTGGTTGGCATGCCTGGTGTATTCAGATCTCTGGATGAAAGGTGGTTGGCATGGCTGGTCTGGGCAGATTCCTGGATGGAGGGTGGTTGGCATAGCTGGTCTGGTCAGATTCTGGAGGGAGGGTGGTTGGCATGGTTGGTCTTGCCAGATCTCTGGATGAAGGGTGGTTGGCATGGTTGGTCTTGCCAGATCTCTGGATGGTGGGTGATTGGCATGGCTGGTCTGGTCAGATCTCTGGATGAAGGGTGGTTGGCATGGCTGGTCTTGTCAGATCTCTGGATGGAGGGTAGTTGGAATGGTTGGTCTTGTCAGATTCCTGGAGGGAGGGTGGTTGGCATGGCTGGTCTTGTCAGATTCCTGGATGGAGGGTGGTTGGCATGGCTGGTCTTGACAGATCTCTGGATGGAGGGTGGTTGGCATGGCTGGTCGGTCAGATTCCTGGAGGGAGGGTGGTTGGCATGGTTGGTCTTGCCAGATCGCTGGATGAAGGGTGGTTGGCATGGCTGGTCTTGTCAGATCTCTGGATGGAGGGTGGTTGGCATGGCTGGTCTGGTCAGATCTCTGGATGAAGCGTGGTTGGCATTGCTGGTCTTGTCAGATCTCTGGATGGAGGGTCGTTGGAATGGCTGGTCTTGTCAGATTTTTCTGGAGGAAGGGTGGTTGGCATGGCTGGTCTTGTTAGATTCCTGAAGGGAGGGTGGTTGGCATGGCTGGCCTTGTCAGATCTCTGGATAGAAGGGTTTGGCATGGCTGGTCTTGTCAGATCTCTGGATGGAGGGGGGTTGGCATGGCTGGCTTGTCAGATTCCTGGAGGGAGGGTGGTTGGCATGGCTGGTCTGGTCAGATTCCTGGATGGAGGCTGGTTGGCATGGCTGGTCTTGTCAGATCTCTGGGTGGGGGGTGGTTGGCATGGCTGGTCTTGTCAGATTCCTAGATGGAGGCTGGTTGGCATGGCTGGTCTTGACAGATCTCTGGATGGATTGTGGTTGGCATGGCTGGTATTGTCAGATCTCTGGATGGAGGGGGTTGGCATGGCTGATCTTGTCATATTGCTGGAGGGAGGGTGGTTGGCATGGCTGGTCTTGTCTGATTCCTGGATGGAGGGGGTTGGCATGGCTGGTCTTGTCAGATCTCTGGATGGATGGTGGTTGGCATGGCTGGTCTTGTCAAATCTCTGGATGGAGAGGGTTGGCATGGCTGGTCTTGTCAGATTCCTGGAGGGAGAGTGGTTGGCTTGGCTGGTTTTGTCAGATTTCTGGATGGAGGGTAGTTGGCATGGCTGGTATTGTCAGATATCTGGATGTATGGTGGTTGGCATGGCTGGTCTTGTCAGATCTCTGGATGGAGGATGGTTGGCATGGCTGGTCTTGTCAGATCTCTGGATGGATGGTGGGTGGCATGGCTGGTCTTGTCAGATTCCTGGAGGGAGGGTGGTTGGCATAGTTGGTCTTGTCAGATCTCTGGATGGAGGGTAGTTGGCATTGCTGGTCTTGTCAGATCTCTGGATGGAGGGTGGTTGGCATGGCTGGGCTTGTCAGATCTCTGGATGGAGAGTGGTTGGCATGGTTGGTCTGGTCTGATCTCTGGATGGAGGGTGGTTGGCATGGCTGGTCTTGCCAGATCTCTGGATGGTGGGTGATTGGCATGGCTGGTCTGGTCAGATCTCTGGATGAAGGGTGGTTGGCATGGCTGGTCTTGTCAGATCTCTGGATGGAGGGTAGTTGGAATGGTTGGTCTTGTCAGATTCCTGGAGGGAGGGTGGTTGGCATGGCTGGTCTTGTCAGATTCCTGGATGGAGGGTGGTTGGCATGGCTGGTCGGTCAGATTCCTGGAGGGAGGGTGGTTGGCATGGTTGGTCTTGCCAGATCGCTGGATGAAGGGTGGTTGGCATGGCTGGTCTTGTCAGATCTCTGGATGGAGGGTGGTTGGCATGGCTGGTCTGGTCAGATCTCTGGATGAAGCGTGGTTGGCATTGCTGGTCTTGTCAGATCTCTGGATGGAGGGTCGTTGGAATGGCTGGTCTTGTCAGATTTCTGGAGGAAGGGTGGTTGGCATGGCTGGTCTTGTCAGATTCCTGAAGGGAGGGTGGTTGGCATGGCTGGCCTTGTCAGATCTCTGGATAGAAGGGTTTGGCATGGCTGGTCTTGTCAGATCTCTGGATGGAGGGGGTTGGCATGGCTGTTCTTGTCATATTCCTGGAGGGAGGGTGGTTGGCATGGCTGGTCTTGTCTGATTCCTGGATAGAGGGGGTTGGCATGGCTGGTCTTGTCAGATCTCTTGATGGATGGTGGTTGGCATGGCTGGTCTTGTCAAATCTCTGGATGGAGAGGGTTGGCATGGCTGGTCTTGTCAGATTCCTGGAGGGAGAGTGGTTGGCTTGGCTAGTTTTGTCAGATTTCTGGATGGAGGGTAGTTGGCATGGCTGGTATTGTCAGATATCTGGATGTATGGTGGTTGGCATGGCTGGTCTTGTCAGATCTCTGGATGGAGGATGGTTGGCATGGCTGGTCTTGTCAGATCTCTGGATGGATGGTGGGTGGCATGGCTGGTCTTGTCAGATTCCTGGAGGGAGGGTGGTTGGCATAGTTGGTCTTGTCAGATCTCTGGATGGAGGGTAGTTGGCATTGCTGGTCTTGTCAGATCTCTGGATGGAGGGTGGTTGGCATGGCTGGTCTTGTCAGATCTCTGGATGGAAAGTGGTTGGCATGGTTGGTCTGGTCTGGTCAGATCTCTGGATGGAGGGTGGTTGGCATGGCTGGTCTTGTCAGATCTCTGGATGGAGGGGGTTGGCATGGCTGGTCTTGTCAGATCTCTGGATGGAGAGTGGTTGGCATGGCTGGTCTGGTCAAATCTCTGGATGGAGGGTGGTTGGCATGGCTGGCCTTGTCAGATCTCTGGATGGAGGGGAGTTGGCATGGCTGGTCTTCAGAGGCCTTCATACGGAGGGCTACTGAGAGGGCTGGTCTTGTCAGATCTCTGGATGGAGGGTGGTTGGCATGGCTCGTCTTGTCAGATCTCTGGATGGAGGGTGGCTGGCATGGCTGGTCTGGTCAGATCCCTGGAGGGAGGCTGTTCGGCATGGTTGGTCTTGCCAGATCTCTGGATGAAGGGTGGTTGGCATGGCTGGTCTTGTCAGATCTCTGGATGGAGCGTAGTTGGAATGGCTGGTCTTGTCAGATTCCTGAAGGGAGGGTGGTTGGCATGGCTGGTCGTGTCAGATTCCTGGAGGGAGGGTGGTTGGCATGGCTGACCTTATCAGATCTCTGGATCGAGGGGAGTTGGCATGGCTGGTCTTGTCAGATCTCTGGATGGAGGGGGGTTGGCATGGCTGGTCTTGTCAGATTCCTGGAGGGAGGGTGGTTGGCTTGGCTTGGCTGGTCTGATCAGATTCCTGGATGGAGGGTAGTTGGCATGGCTGGTCTGGTCACATTCCTGGATGGAGGCTGGTTGGCATGGCTGGTCTTGTCAGATCTCTAGGTGGCGGGTGGTTGGAATGGCTGGTCTGGTCGGATTCCTGGATAGAGGCTGGTTGGCATGGCTGGTCTTGTCAGATCTCTAGATGGATTGTGGTTGGCATGGCTGGTATTGTCAGATCTCTGGATGGAGGGGGTTGGCATGGCTGGTCTTGTCATATTCCCAGAGGGAGGTTGGTTGGCATGGCTGGTCTTGTCTGATTCCTGGATGGAGGGGGTTGGCATGGCTGGTTTTGTCAGATTTCTGGATGGAGGGTGGTTGGCATGGCTGGTCTTGTCAGATCTCTGGATGGAGAGTGGTTGGCATGGCTGGTCTGGTCAGATCTCTGGATGGAGGGTGGTTGGCATGGCTGGTCTTGTCAGATCTCTGTATGGATGGAGGGGGTTGGCAATGGCTGGTCTTGTCAGATCTCTGGATGGAGAGTGGTTGGCATGGCTGGTCTGGTCAGATCTCTGGATCAAGGGCGGTTGGCATGGCTGGCCTTGTCAGATCTCTGGATGGAGGGGAGTTGGCATGGCTGGTTATCAGAGGCCTTCATACGGAGGGCTAGTGAAAGGGCTGGTCTTGTCAGATATCTGGATGAAGGTGGGTTGGCATGGCTGGTCTTGTCAGATCTCTGGATGGATGGAGGGTGGTTGGCATGGCTGGTCTGGTCAGATTCCTGGAGGGAGGGTGGTTGGCATGGTTGGTCTTGCCAGATCTCTGGATGAAGGGTGGTTGGCATGGCTGGTCTTGTCAGATCTCTGGATGGAGGGTGGTTGGCATGGTTAGTCTGGTTAGATCTCTGGATGGAGGGTGGCTGCCATGGCTTGTCTGGTCAGATCCCTGGAGGGAGGGTGTTCGGCATGGTTGGTCTTGCCAGATCTCTGGATGAAGGGTGGTTGGCATGGCTGGTCTTGTCAGATCTATGGATGGAGGGTAGTTGGAATGGCTGGTCTTGTCAGATTCCTGGAGGGAGGGTGGTTGGCATGGCTGGTCTTGTCAGACTCCTGGAGGGAGGGTGGTTGGCATGGCTGGCCTTATCAGATCTCTGGATGGAGGGGAGTTGGCATGGCTGGTCTTGTCAGATCTCTGGATGGAGGGGGGTTGGCATGGCTGGTCTTGTCAGATTCCTGGTGGGAGGGTGGTTGGCATGGCATGGCTGGTCTGATCAGATTCCTGGATGGATTGTACTTGGCATGGCTGGTCTGGTCAGATTCCTGGATGGAGGCTGGTTGGCATGGCTGGTCTTGTCAGATCTCTGGATGGAGGGTGGTTGGCATGGCTGGTCTGGTCAGATTCCTGGATGGAGGCCCCTTTGGCATGGCTGGTCTTGTCAGATCTCTAGATGGATTGTGGTTGGCATGGCTGGTATTGTCAGATCTCTGGATGGAGGGGGTTGGCATGGCTGGTCTTGTCAGATTTCGGGAGGGAGGGTGGTTGGCATGGCTGGTCTTGTCTGATTCCTGGATGGAGGGGGTTCACATGGCTGGTTTTGTCAGATTTCTGGATGGAGGGTAGTTGGCATGGCTGGTCTTGTCAGATCTCTGGATGGAGGGGGTTGGCATGGTTTGTCTTGTCAGATTCCTGGAGGGAGAGTGGTTGGCATGGCTGGTCTTGTCATATCTCTGAACGGAGGGTGGTTGGCATGGCTGGTCTGGTCAGATCTCTGGATTGAGGGTGGTTGGCATGGCTGGTCTTGTCAGATCTCTGGATGGATTGTGGTTGGCATGGCTGGTCTTGTCAGATCTCTAGGTGGCGGGTGGTTGGAATGGCTGGTCTGGTCAGATTCCTGGATGGAGGCTGGTTGGCATGGCTGGTCTTGTCAGATCTCTAGATGGATTCTGGTTGGCATGGCTGGTATTGTCAGATCTCTGAATGGAGGGGGTTGGCATGGCTGGTCTTGTCAGATTCCCGGAGGGAGGATGGTTGGCATGGCTGGTCTTGTCTGATTCCTGGATGGAGGGGGTTGGCATGACTGGTTTTGTCAAATTTCTGGATGGAGGGTAGTTGGCATGGCTGGTCTTGTCAGATCTCTGGATGGAGAGTGGTTGGCATGGCCGGTCTGGTCAGATCTCTGGATGGAGGGTGGTTGGCATGGCTGGTCTTGTCAGATCTCTGGATGGATGAAGGGGGTTGGCATGGCTGGTCTTGTCAGATCTCTGGATGGAGAGTGGTTGGCATGGCTGGTCTGGTCAGATCTCTGGATCAAGGGCGGTTGGCATGGCTGGCCTTGTCAGATCTCTGGATGGAGGGGAGTTGGCATGGCTGGTTATCAGAGGCCTTCATACGGAGGGCTAGTGAAAGGGCTGGTCTTGTCAGATATCTGGATGAAGGTGGGTTGGCATGGCTGGTCTTGTCAGATCTCTGGATGGAGGGTGGTTGGCATGGCTGGTCTGGTCAGATTCCTGGAGGGAGGGTGGTTGGCATGGTTGGTCTTGCCAAATCTCTGGATGAAGGGTGGTTGGCATGGCTGGTCTTGTCAGATCTCTGGATGGAGGGTGGTTGGCATGGTTAGTCTGGTTAGATCTCTGGATGGAGGGTGGCTGCCATGGCTTGTCTGGTCAGATCCCTGGAGGGAGGGTGTTCGGCATGGTTGGTCTTGCCAGATCTCTGGATGAAGGGTGGTTGGCATGGCTGGTCTTGTCAGATCTATGGATGGAGGGTAGTTGGAATGGCCGGTCTTGTCAGATTCCTGGAGGGAGGGTGGTTGGCATGGCTGGTCTTGTCAGACTCCTGGAGGGAGGGTGGTTGGCATGGCTGGCCTTATCAGATCTCTGGATGGAGGGGAGTTGGCATGGCTGGTCTTGTCAGATCTCTGGATGGAGGGGGGTTGGCATGGCTGGTCTTGTCAGATTCCTGGTGGGAGGGTGGTTGGCATGGCATGGCTGGTCTGATCAGATTCCTGGATGGATTGTAGTTGGCATGGCTGGTCTGGTCAGATTCCTTAATGGAGGCTGGTTGGCATGGCTGGTCTTGTCAGATCTCTAGATGGAGGGTGGTTGGCATGGCTGGTCTGGTCAGATTCCTGGATGGAGGCCCCTTTGGCATGGCTGGTCTTGTCAGATCTCTAGATGGATTGTGGTTGGCATGGCTGGTATTGTCAGATCTCTGGATGGAGGGGGTTGGCATGGCTGGTCTTGTCAGATTTCGGGAGGGAGGGTGGTTGGCATGGCTGGTCTTGTCTGATTCCTGGATGGAGGGGGTTCACATGGCTGGTTTTGTCAGATTTCTGGATGGAGGGTAGTTGGCATGGCTGGTCTTGTCAGATCTCTGGATGGAGGGGGTTGGCATGGTTTGTCTTGTCAGATTCCTGGAGGGAGAGTGGTTGGCATGGCTGGTCTTGTCATATCTCTGAACGGAGGGTGGTTGGCATGGCTGGTCTGGTCAGATCTCTGGATTGAGGGTGGTTGGCATGGCTGGTCTTGTCAGATCTCTGGATGGATGGTGGTTGGCATGGCTGGTCTTGTCAGATCTCTAGGTGGCGGGTGGTTGGAATGGCTGGTCTGGTCAGATTCCTGGATGGAGGCTGGTTGGCATGGCTGGTCTTGTCAGATCTCTAGATGGATTCTGGTTGGCATGGCTGGTATTGTCATATCTCTGGATGGAGGGGGTTGGCATGGCTGGTCTTGTCAGATTCCCGGAGGGAGGATGGTTGGCATGGCTGGTCTTGTCTGATTCCTGGATGGAGGGGGTTGGCATGGCTGGTTTTGTCAAATTTCTGGATGGAGGGTAGTTGGCATGGCTGGTCTTGTCAGATCTCTGGATGGAGAGTGGTTGGCATGGCCGGTCTGGTCAGATCTCTGGATGGAGGGTGGTTGGCATGGCTGGTCTTGTCAGATCTCTGGATGGATGAAGGGGGTTGGCATGGCTGGTCTTGTCAGATCTCTGGATGGAGAGTGGTTGGCATGGCTGGTCTGGTCAGATCACTGGATCGAGAGCGGTTGGCATGGCTGGCCTTGTCAGATCTCTGGATGGAGAGGAGTTGGCATGGCTGGTTATCAGAGGCCTTCATACGGAGGGCTAGTGAAAGGGCTGGTCTTGTCAGATATCTGGATGGAGGTGGGTTGGCATGGCTGGTCTTGTCAGATCTCTGGATGAAGGGTGGTTGGCATGGCTGGTCTTGTCAGATCTCTGGATGGAGGGTGGTTGGCATGGCTGGTCTTGTCAGATTCCTGGAGGGAGAGTGGTTGGCATGGCTGGTTTTGGCAGATTTCTGGATGGGGGTTAGTTGGCATGGCTGGTATTGTCAGATATCTGGATGTATGGTGGTTGGCATGGCTGGTCTTGTCAGATCTCTGGATGGAAGATGGTTGGCATGGCTGGTCTTGTCAGATCTCTGGATGGATGGTGGGTGGCATGGCTGGTCTTGTCAGATTCCTGGAGGGAGGGTGGTTGGCATAGTTGGTCTTGTCAGATCTCTGGATGGAGGGTAGTTGGCATTGCTGGTCTTGTCAGATCTCTGGGTGGAGGGTGGTTGGCATGGCTGGTCTTGTCAGATCTCTGGATGGAGAGTGGTTGGCATGGTTGGTCTGGTCTGGTCAGATCTCTGGATGGAGGGTGGTTGGCATGGCTGGTCTTGTCAGATCTCTGGATGGAGGGGGTTGGCATGGCTGGTCTTGTCAGATCTCTGGATGGAGAGTGGTTGGCATGGCTGGTCTGGTCAGATCTCTGGATGAAGGGTGGTTGGCATGGCTGGTCTTGTTAGATCTCTGGATGGAGGGGAGTTGGCATGGCTGGTCTTCAGAGACCTTCATATGGAGGGCTCGTGAAAGGGCTGGTCTTGTCAGATATCTGGATGGAGATGTGTTGGTATGGCTGGTCTTGTCAGATCTCTGGATGAAGGGTGGTTGGCATGGCTGGTCTTGTCAGATCTCTGGATGGAGGGGAATTGGCATGGCTGGTCTTCAGAGGCCTTCATACGGAGGGCTAGTGAAAGCACTGGTCTTGTCAGATATCTGGAGGGAGGGTGGTTGGCATGGCTGGCCTTATCAGATCTCTGGATCGAGGGGAGTTGGCATGGCTGGTCTTGTCAGATCTCTGGATGGATGGGGGTAGGCATGGCTGGTCTTGTCAGATCTCTGGATGGAGAGTGGTTGGCATGGCTGGTCTTGTCAGATCTCTGTATGGATGGAGGGGGTTGGCAATGGCTGGTCTTGTCAGATCTCTGGATGGAGAGTGGTTGGCATGGCTGGTCTGGTCAGATCTCTGGATCAAGGGCGGTTGGCATGGCTGGCCTTGTCAGATCTCTGGATGGAGGGGAGTTGGCATGGCTGGTTATCAGAGGCCTTCATACGGAGGGCTAGTGAAAGGGCTGGTCTTGTCAGATATCTGGATGAAGGTGGGTTGGCATGGCTGGTCTTGTCAGATCTCTGGATGGAGGGTGGTTGGCATGGCTGGTCTGGTCAGATTCCTGGAGGGAGGGTGGTTGGCATGGTTGGTCTTGCCAGATCTCTGGATGAAGGGTGGTTGGCATGGCTGGTCTTGTCAGATCTCTGGATGGAGGGTGGTTGGCATGGTTAGTCTGGTTAGATCTCTGGATGGAGGGTGGCTGCCATGGCTTGTCTGGTCAGATCCCTGGAGGGAGGGTGTTCGGCATGGTTGGTCTTGCCAGATCTCTGGATGAAGGGTGGTTGGCATGGCTGGTCTTGTCAGATCTATGGATGGAGGGTAGTTGGAATGGCTGGTCTTGTCAGACTCCTGGAGGGAGGGTGGTTGGCATGGCTGGCCTTATCAGATCTCTGAATGGAGGGGAGTTGGCATGGCTGGTCTTGTCAGATCTCTGGATGGAGGGGGGTTGGCATGGCTGGTCTTGTCAGATTCCTGGTGGGAGGGTGGTTGGCATGGCATGGCTGGTCTGATCAGATTCCTGGATGGATTGTACTTGGCATGGCTGGTCTGGTCAGATTCCTGGATGGAGGCTGGTTGGCATGGCTAGTCTTGTCAGATCTCTGGATGGAGGGTGGTTGGCATGGCTGGTCTGGTCAGATTCCTGGATGGAGGCCCCTTTGGCATGGCTGGTCTTGTCAGATCTCTAGATGGATTGTGGTTGGCATGGCTGGTATTGTCAGATCTCTGGATGGAGGGGGTTGGCATGGCTGGTCGTGTCAGATTTCGGGAGGGAGGGTGGTTGGCATGGCTGGTCTTGTCTGATTCCTGGATGGAGGGGGTTCACATGGCTGGTTTTGTCAGATTTCTGGATGGAGGGTAGTTGGCATGGCTGGTCTTGTCAGATCTCTGGATGGAGGGGGTTGGCATGGTTTGTCTTGTCAGATTCCTGGAGGGAGAGTGGTTGGCATGGCTGGTCTTGTCATATCTCTGAACGGAGGGTGGTTGGCATGGCTGGTCTGGTCAGATCTCTGGATTGAGGGTGGTTGGCATGGCTGGTCTTGTCAGATCTCTGGATGGATTGTGGTTGGCATGGCTGGTCTTGTCAGATCTCTAGGTGGCGGGTGGTTGGAATGGCTGGTCTGGTCAGATTCCTGGATGGAGGCTGGTTGGCATGGCTGGTCTTGTCAGATCTCTAGATGGATTCTGGTTGGCATGGCTGGTATTGTCAGATCTCTGGATGGAGGGGGTTGGCATGGCTGGTCTTGTCAGATTCCCGGAGGGAGGATGGTTGGCATGGCTGGTCTTGTCTGATTCCTGGATGGAGGGGGTTGGCATGACTGGTTTTGTCAAATTTCTGGATGGAGGGTAGTTGGCATGGCTGGTCTTGTCAGATCTCTGGATGGAGAGTGGTTGGCATGGCCGGTCTGGTCAGATCTCTGGATGGAGGGTGGTTGGCATGGCTGGTCTTGTCAGATCTCTGGATGGATGAAGGGGGTTGGCATGGCTGGTCTTGTCAGATCTCTGGATGGAGAGTGGTTGGCATGGCTGGTCTGGTCAGATCTCTGGATCAAGGGCGATTGGCATGGCTGGCCTTGTCAGATCTCTGGATGGAGGGGAGTTGGCATGGCTGGTTATCAGAGGCCTTCATACGGAGGGCTAGTGAAAGGGCTGGTCTTGTCAGATATCTGGATGAAGGTGGGTTGGCATGGCTGGTCTTGTCAGATCTCTGGATGGAGGGTGGTTGGCATGGCTGGTCTGGTCAGATTCCTGGAGGGAGGGTGGTTGGCATGGTTGGTCTTGCCAGATCTCTGGATGAAGGGTGGTTGGCATGGCTGGTCTTGTCAGATCTCTGGATGGAGGGTGGTTGGCATGGTTAGTCTGGTTAGATCTCTGGATGGAGGGTGGCTGCCATGGCTTGTCTGGTCAGATCCCTGGAGGGAGGGTGTTCGGCATGGTTGGTCTTGCCAGATCTCTGGATGAAGGGTGGTTGGCATGGCTGGTCTTGTCAGATCTATGGATGGAGGGTAGTTGGAATGGCTGGTCTTGTCAGATTCCTGGAGGGAGGGTGGTTGGCATGGCTGGTCTTGTCAGACTCCTGGAGGGAGGGTGGTTGGCATGGCTGGCCTTATCAGATCTCTGGATGGAGGGGAGTTGGCATGGCTGGTCTTGTCAGATGTCTGGATGGAGGGGGGTTGGCATGGCTGGTCTTGTCAGATTCCTGGTGGGAGGGTGGTTGGCATGGCATGGCTGGTCTGATCAGATTCCTGGATGGATTGTAGTTGGCATGGCTGGTCTGGTCAGATTCCTTAATGGAGGCTGGTTGGCATGGCTGGTCTTGTCAGATCTCTAGATGGAGGGTGGTTGGCATGGCTGGTCTGGTCAGATTCCTGGATGGAGGCCCCTTTGGCATGGCTGGTCTTGTCAGATCTCTAGATGGATTGTGGTTGGCATGGCTGGTATTGTCAGATCTCTGGATGGAGGGGGTTGGCATGGCTGGTCTTGTCAGATTTCGGGAGGGAGGGTGGTTGGCATGGCTGGTCTTGTCTGATTCCTGGATGGAGGGGGTTCACATGGCTGGTTTTGTCAGATTTCTGGATGGAGGGTAGTTGGCATGGCTGGTCTTGTCAGTTCTCTGGATGGAGGGGGTTGGCATGGTTTGTCTTGTCAGATTCCTGGAGGGAGAGTGGTTGGCATGGCTGGTCTTGTCATATCTCTGAACGGAGGGTGGTTGGCATGGCTGGTCTGGTCAGATCTCTGGATTGAGGGTGGTTGGCATGGCTGGTCTTGTCAGATCTCTGGATGGATGGTGGTTGGCATGGCTGGTCTTGTCAGATCTCTAGGTGGCGGGTGGTTGGAATGGCTGGTCTGGTCAGATTCCTGGATGGAGGCTGGTTGGCATGGCTGGTCTTGTCAGATCTCTAGATGGATTCTGGTTGGCATGGCTGGTATTGTCATATCTCTGGATGGAGGGGGTTGGCATGGCTGGTCTTGTCAGATTCCCGGAGGGAGGATGGTTGGCATGGCTGGTCTTGTCTGATTCCTGGATGGAGGGGGTTGGCATGGCTGGTTTTGTCAAATTTCTGGATGGAGGGTAGTTGGCATGGCTGGTCTTGTCAGATCTCTGGATGGAGAGTGGTTGGCATGGCCGGTCTGGTCAGATCTCTGGATGGAGGGTGGTTGGCATGGCTGGTCTTGTCAGATCTCTGGATGGATGAAGGGGGTTGGCATGGCTGGTCTTGTCAGATCTCTGGATGGAGAGTGGTTGGCATGGCTGGTCTGGTCAGATCACTGGATCGAGAGCGGTTGGCATGGCTGGCCTTGTCAGATCTCTGGATGGAGAGGAGTTGGCATGGCTGGTTATCAGAGGCCTTCATACGGAGGGCTAGTGAAAGGGCTGGTCTTGTCAGATATCTGGATGGAGGTGGGTTGGCATGGCTGGTCTTGTCAGATCTCTGGATGAAGGGTGGTTGGCATGGCTGGTCTTGTCAGATCTCTGGATGGAGGGTGGTTGGCATGGCTGGTCTTGTCAGATTCCTGGAGGGAGAGTGGTTGGCATGGCTGGTTTTGGCAGATTTCTGGATGGGGGTTAGTTGGCATGGCTGGTATTGTCAGATATCTGGATGTATGGTGGTTGGCATGGCTGGTCTTGTCAGATCTCTGGATGGAGGATGGTTGGCATGGCTGGTCTTGTCAGATCTCTGGATGGATGGTGGGTGGCATGGCTGGTCTTGTCAGATTCCTGGAGGGAGGGTGGTTGGCATAGTTGGTCTTGTCAGATCTCTGGATGGAGGGTAGTTGGCATTGCTGGTCTTGTCAGATCTCTGGGTGGAGGGTGGTTGGCATGGCTGGTCTTGTCAGATCTCTGGATGGAGAGTGGTTGGCATGGTTGGTCTGGTCTGGTCAGATCTCTGGATGGAGGGTGGTTGGCATGGCTGGTCTTGTCAGATCTCTGGATGGAGGGGGTTGGCATGGCTGGTCTTGTCAGATCTCTGGATGGAGAGTGGTTGGCATGGCTGGTCTGGTCAGATCTCTGGATGAAGGGTGGTTGGCATGGCTGGTCTTGTTAGATCTCTGGATGGAGGGGAGTTGGCATGGCTGGTCTTCAGAGGCCTTCATATGGAGGGCTCGTGAAAGGGCTGGTCTTGTCAGATATCTGGATGGAGATGTGTTGGTATGGCTGGTCTTGTCAGATCTCTGGATGAAGGGTGGTTGGCATGGCTGGTCTTGTCAGATCTCTGGATGGAGGGGAATTGGCATGGCTGGTCTTCAGAGGCCTTCATACGGAGGGCTAGTGAAAGCACTGGTCTTGTCAGATATCTGGAGGGAGGGTGGTTGGCATGGCTGGCCTTATCAGATCTCTGGATCGAGGGGAGTTGGCATGGCTGGTCTTGTCAGATCTCTGGATGGATGGGGGTAGGCATGGCTGGTCTTGTCAGATCTCTGGATGGAGAGTGGTTGGCATGGCTGGTCTGGTCAGATCTCTGGATGGAGGGTGGTTGGCATGGCTGGCCTTGTCAGATCTCTGGCTGGAGGGGAGTTGGCATGGCTGGTCTTCAGAGGCCTTCATACGGAGGGCTAGTGAAAGGGCTGGTCTTGTCAGATATCTGGATGGAAGTGGGTTGGTATGGCTGGTCTTGTCAGATCTCTGGATGAAGGGTGGTTGGCATGGCTGGTCTTGTCAGATCTCTGGATGGAGGGGAGTGTGCATGGCTGGTCTTCAGAGGCCTTCATACGGAGGGCTAGTGAAAGGGCTGGTCTTGTCAGATATCTGGAGGGAGGGTGGTTGGCATGGCTGGCCTTACCAGATCTCTGGATCGAGGGGAGTTGGCATGGCTGGTCTTGTCAGATCTCTGGATGGAGGGGGGTTGGCATGGCTGGTCTTGTCAGATTCCTGGAGGGAGGGTGGTTGGCATGGCTTGGCTGGTCGGATTCCTGGATAGAGGCTGGTTGGCATGGCTGGTCTTGTCAGATATCTGGAGGGAGGGTGGTTGGCATGGCTGGCCTTACCAGATCTCTGGATCGAGGGGAGTTGGCATGGCTGGTCTTGTCAGATCTCTGGATGGAGGGGGGTTGGCATGGCTGGTCTTGTCAGATCTCTAGGTGGCGGGTGGTTGGAATGGCTGGTCTGGTCGGATTCCTGGATAGAGGCTGGTTGGCATGGCTGGTCTTGTCAGATCTCTAGATGGATTGTGGTTGGCATGGCTGGTATTGTCAGATCTCTGGATGGAGGGGGTTGGCATGGCTGGTCTTGTCATATTCCCGGAGGGAGGTTGGTTGGCATGGCTGGTCTTGTCTGATTCCTGGATGGAGGGGGTTGGCATGGCTGGTTTTGTCAGATTTCTGGATGGAGGGTGGTTGGCATGGCTGGTCTTGTCAGATCACTGGATGGAGAGTGGTTGGCATGGCTGGTCTGGTCAGATCTCTGGATGGAGGGTGGTTGGCATGGCTGGTCTTGTCAGATCTCTGTATGGATGGAGGGGGTTGGCAATGGCTGGTCTTGTCAGATCTCTGGATGGAGAGTGGTTGGCATGGCTGGTCTGGTCAGATCGCTGGATCAAGGGTGGTTGGCATGGCTGGCCTTGTCAGATCTCTGGATGGAGGGGAGTTGGCATGGCTGGTTATCAGAGGCCTTCATACGGAGGGCTAGTGAAAGGGCTGGTCTTGTCAGATATCTGGATGGAGGTGGGTTGGCATGGCTGTTCTTGTCAGATCTCTGGATGGAGGGTGGTTGGCATGGCTGGTCTCGTCAGATTCCTGGAGGGAGGGTGGTTGGCATGGTTGGTCTTGCCAGATCTCTGGATGAAGGGTGGTTGGCATGGCTGGTCTTGTCAGATCTCTGGATGGAGGGTGGTTGGCATGGTTAGTCTGGTTAGATCTCTGGATGGAGGGTGGCTGCCATGGCTGGTCTGGTCAGATCCCTGGAGGGAGGGTGTTTGGCATGGTTGGTCTTGCCAGATCTCTGGATGAAGGGTGGTTGGCATGGCTGGTCTTGTCAGATCTATGGATGGAGGGTAGTTGGAATGGCTGGTCTTGTCAGATTCCTGGAGAGAGGGTGGTTGGCATGGCTGGTCTTGTCAGATTCCTGGAGGGAGGGTGGTTGGCATGGCTGGCCTTATCAGATCTCTGGATGGAGGGGAGTTGGCATGGCTGGTCTTGTCAGATCTCTGGATGGAGGGGGGGTTGGCATGGCTGGTCTTGTCAGATTCCTGGAGGGAGGTGGTTGGCATGGCATGGCTGTTCTGATCAGATTCCTGGATGGAGGGTAGTTGGCATGGCTGGTCTGGTCAGATTCCTGGATGGAGGCTGGTTGGCATGGCTGGTCTTGTCAGATCTCTAGATGGATGGTGGTTGGCATGGCTGGTCTGGTCAGATTCCTGGATGGAGGCCCCTTTGGCATGGCTGGTCTTGTCAGATCTCTAGATGGATTGTGGTTGGCATGGCTGGTATTGTCAGATCTCTGGATGGAGGGGGTTGACATGGCTGGTCTTGTCAGATTCCTGGAGGGAGGGTGGTTGGCATGGCTGGTCTTGTCTGATTCCTGGATGGAGGGGGTTCGCATGGCTGGTCTTGTCAGATCTCTGGATGGAGGGGGTTGGCATGGTTTGTATTGTCAGATTCCTGGAGGGAGAGTGGTTGGCATGGCTGGTCTTGTCATATCTCTGGACTGAGGGTGGTTGGCATGGCTGGTCTGGTCAGATCTCTGGATTGAGGGTGGTTGGCATGGCTGGTCTTGTCAGATCTCTGGATGGATGGTGGTTGGCATGGCTGGTCTTGTCAGATCTCTAGGTGGCGGGTGGTTGGAATGACTGGTCTGGTCAGATTCCTGGATGGAGGCTGGTTGGCATGGCTGGTCTTGTCAGATCTCTAGATGGATTCTGGTTGGCATGGCTGATATTGTCAGATCTCTGGATGGAGGGGGTTGGCATGGCTGGTCTTGTCAGATTCCCGGAGGGGGTTGGTTGGCATGGCTGGTCTTGTCTGATTCCTGGATGGAGGGGGTTGGCATGGCTGGTTATGTCAAATTTCTGGATGGAGGGTAGTTGGCATGGCTGGTCTTCTCAGATCTCTGGATGGAGAGTGGTTGGCATGGCTGGTCTTGTCAGATCTCTGGATGGATGGAGGGGGTTAGCATGGCTGGTCTTGTCAGATCTCTGGATGGAGAGTGGTTGGCATGGCTGGTCTGGTCAGATCTCTGGATCAAGGGCGGTTGGCATGGCTGGCCTTGTCAGATCTCTGGATGGAGGGTGGTTGGCATGGCTGGTTTTGTCAGATTTCTGGATGGAGGGTAGTTGGCATGGCTGGTATTGTCAGATATCTGGATGTATGGTGGTTGGCATGGCTGGTCTTGTCAGATCTCTGGATGGAGGATGGTTGGCATGGCTGGTCTTGTCAGATCTCTGGATGGATGGTGGGTGGCATGGCTGTTCTTGTCAGATTCCAGGAGGGAGGGTGGTTGGCATAGTTGGTCTTGTCAGATCTCTGGATGGAGGGTAGTTGGCATTGCTGGTCTTGTCAGATCTCTGGGTGGAGGGTGGTTGGCATGGCTGGTCTTGTCAGATCTCTGGATGGAGAGTGGTTGGCATGGTTGGCCTGGTCTGATCTCTGGATGGAGGGTGGTTGGCATGGCTGGTCTTGTCAGATCTCTGGATGGAGGGGGTTGGCATGGCTGGTCTTGTCAGATCTCTGGATGGAGAGTGGTTGGCATGGCTGGTCTGGTCAGATCTCTGGATGGAGGGTGGTTGGCATGGCTGGCCTTGTCAGATCTCTGGATGGAGGGGAGTTTGCATGGCTGGTCTTCAGAGGCCTTCGTACGGATGGCTAGTGAAAGGGCTGGTCTTGTCAGATATCTGGATGGAGGTGGGTTGGTATGGCTGGTCTTGTCAGATCTCTGGATGAAGGGTACTTGGCATGGCTGGTCTTGTCAGATCTCTGGATGGAGGGTGGTTGGCATGGCTGGTCTTGTCAGATCTCTGGATGGAGGGTGGCTGGCATGGCTGGTCTGGTCAGATCCCTGGAGGGAGGCTGTTCGGCATGTTTGGTCTTGCCAAATCTCTGGATGAAGGGTGGTTGGCATGGCTGGTCTTGTCAGATCTCTGGATGGAGCGTAGTTGGAATGGCTGGTCTTGTCAGATTCCTGAAGGGGGGGTGGTTGGCATGGCTGGTCGTGTCAGATTCCTGGAGAGAGGGTGGTTGGCATGGCTGGTCTGGTCAGATCCCTGGAGGGAGGGTGTTTGGCATGGTTGGTCTTGCCAGATTTCTGGATGAAGGGTGGTT
This sequence comes from Ambystoma mexicanum, assembly GCF_040938575.1. Classification (NCBI taxonomy): domain Eukaryota; kingdom Metazoa; phylum Chordata; class Amphibia; order Caudata; family Ambystomatidae; genus Ambystoma; species Ambystoma mexicanum. The sequence continues at coordinate 10,336,867 of NC_090940.1, forward strand.
GGCATGGCTGGTCTTGTCAGATTCCTGGAGGGAGGGTGGTTGGCATGGCTGGCCTTATCAGATCTATGGATGGAGGGTAGTTGGAATGGCTGGTCTTGTCAGATTCCTGGAGGGAGGGTGGTTGGCATGGCTGGTCTTGTCAGATTCCTGGAGGGAGGGTGGTTGGCATGGCTGGCCTTATCAGATCTCTGGATGGAGGGGGGTTGGCATGGCTGGTCTTGTCAGATTCCTGGAGGGAGGGTGGTTGGCATGGCATGGCTGGTCTGATCAGATTCCTGGATGGAGCGTAGTTGGCATGGCTGGTCTGGTCAGATTCCTGGATGGAGGCTGGTTGGCATGGCTGGTCTTGTCAGATCTCTAGATGGAGGGTGGTTGGCATGGCTGGTCTGGTCAGATTCCTGGACGGAGGCCCCTTTGGCATGGCTGGTCTTGTCAGATCTCTGGATGGATGGTGGTTGGCATGGCTGGTCTTGTCAGATCTCTAGGTGGCGGGTGGTTGGAATGGCTGGTCTGGTCAGATTCCTGGATGGAGGCTGGTTGGCATGGCTGGTCTTCTCAGATCTCTAGATGGATTGTGGTTGGCATGGCTGGTATTGTCAGATCTCTGGATGGAGTGGGTTGGCATGGCTGGTCTTGTCAGATTCCCGGAGGGAGGTTGGTTGGCATGGCTGGTCTTGTCTAATTCCTGGATGGAGGGGGTTGGCATGGCTGGTTTTGTCAGATTTCTGGATGGAGGGTAGTTGGCATGGCTGGTCTTGTCAGATCTCTGGATGGAGAGTGGTTGGCATGGCTGGTCTGGTCAGATCTCTGGATGGAGGGTGGTTGGCATGGCTGGTCTTGTCAGATCTCTGGATGGATGGAGGGGGTTGGCGTGGCTGGTCTTGTCAGATCTCTGGATGGAGAGTGGTTGGCATGGCTGGTCTGGTCAGGTCTCTGGATGGAGGGGAGTTGGCATGGCTGGTTATCAGAGGCCTTCATACGGAGGGCTAGTGAAAGGGCTGGTCTTGCCAGATATCTGGATGGAGGTGGGTTGGCATGGTTGGTCTTGCCAGATCTCTGGATGAAGGGTAGTTGGCATGGCTGGTCTTGTCAGATCTCTGGATGGAGAGTGGTTGGCATGGCTGGTCTTGTCAGATCTCTGGATGGATGGAGGGGGTTGGCATGGCTGGTCTTGTCAGATCTCTGGATGGAGAGTGGTTGGCATGGTTGGTCTGGTCAGGTCTCTGGATCGAGGGCAGTTGGCATGGCTGGCCTTGTCAGATCTCTGGATGGAGGGGAGTTGGCATGGCTGGTTATCAGAGGCCTTCATACGGAGGGCTAGTGAAAGGGCTGGTCTTGTCAGATATCTGGATGGAGGTGGGTTGGCATGGCTGGTCTTGTCAGATCTATGGATGGAGGGTGGTTGGCATGGCTGGTCTGGTCAGATTCCTGGAGGGAGGGTGGTTGGCATGGTTGTTCTTGCCAGATCTCTGGATGAAGGGTAGTTGGCATGGCTGGTCTTGTCAGATCTCTGGATGGAGGGTGGTTGGCATGGTTGGTCTGGTTAGAGCTCTGGATGGAGGGTGGCTGGCATGGCTGGTCTGGTCAGATCCCTGGAGGGAGGGTGTTTAGCATGGTTGGTCTTGCCAGATCTCTGGATGAAGGGTGGTTGGCATGGCTGGTCTTGTCATATCTATGGATGGAGGGTAGTTGGAATGGCTGGTCTTGTCAGATTCCTGGAGGGAGGGTGGTTGGCATGGCTGGTCTTGTCAGATTCCTGGAGGGAGGGTGGTTGGCATGGCTGGCTTTATCAGATCTCTGGATGGAGGGGAGTTGGCATGGCTGGTCTTGTCAGATCTCTGGATGGAGGGGGGTTGGCATGGCTGGTCTGATCAGATTCCTGGATGGAGGGTAGTTGGCATGGCTGGTCTGGTCAGATTCCTGGATGGAGGCTGGTTGGCATGGCTGGTCTTGTCAGATCTCTAGATGGAGGGTGGTTGGCATGGCTGGTCTGGTTAGATTCCTGGATGGAGGCCCCTTTGGCATGGCTGGTCTTGTCAGATCTCTAGAGGGATTGTGGTTGGCATGGCTGGTATTGTCCGATCTCTGGATTGAGGGGGTTGGCATGGCTGGTCTTGTCAGATTCCTGGAGGGAGGGTGGTTGGCATGGCTGGTCTTGTCTGATCCCTGGATGGAGGGGGTTGGCATGGCTGGTTTTGTCAGATTTCTGGATGTAGGGTAGTTGGCATGGCTGGTCTTGTCAGATCTCTGGATGGAGGGGGTTGGCATGGTTTGTCTTGTCAGATTCCTGGAGGGAGAGTGGTTGGCATGGCTGGTCTTGTCATATCTCTGGACGGAGGGTGGTTGGCATGGCTGGTCTGGTCAGATCTCTGGATGGAGGGTGGTTGGCATGGCTGGTCTTGTCAGATCTCTGGATGGATGGTGGTTGGCATGGCTGGTCTTGTCAGATGTCTGGATGGAGGGGCGTTGGCATGGCTGGTTTTGTCAGATTTCTGGATATGTGGTGGTTGGCATGGCTCATCTTGTCAGATCAATGGATGGAGGGTGGTTGGCATGGCTGGTCTTGTCAGATCTCTGGATGGATGGTGGTTGGCATGGCTGGTCTTGTCAGATTCCTGGAGGGAGGGTGAATGGCATGGCTGGTCTTGTCAGATCTCTGGATGGAGGGTAGTTGGTATTGCTGGTCTTGTCAGATCTCTGGGTGGAGGGTGGTTGGCATGGCTGGTCTTGTCAGATCTCTGGATGGAGAGTGGTTGGCATGGCTGGTCTGGTGAGATCTCTGGATGGAGGGTGGTTGGCTTGGCTGGTCTTGTCAGGTCTCTGGGTGGAGGGGGTTGGCATGGCTGGTCTTGTCAGATTCCTGGAGGGAGGGTGGTTGGCATGGCTCGCCTTGTCATATCTCTGGATGGAGGAGAGTTGGCATGGCTGGTTATCAGAGGCCTTCATACGGAGGGCTAGTGAAAGGGCTGGTCTTGTCAGATTCCTGGAGGGAGGGTGGTTGGCATGGCTGGTCTTGTCAGATTCCTGGAGGGAGGGTGGTTGGCATGGCTAGTCTTGTCAGAACTCTGGAGGGAGCGGAGTTGGCATGGCTGGTCTGGTCAGATTCCTGGAGGGAGGGTGGTTGGCATGACTGGTCTTGTCAGATCTCTGGATGGAGGGTGGTTGGCATGGCTGGTCTGGTTAGAGCTCTGGATGGAGGGTGGTTGGCATGGCTGGTCTGGTCAGATTCCTGGAGGGAGGGTGGTTGGCATGGCTGGTCTTGTCAGATTCCTGGAGGGAGGGTGATTGGCATGGCTGGTCTTGTCAGATCTCTGGATGGAGGGGGTTGGCATGGCTGGTCTTGTCAGAACTCTGGATGGAGAGTGGTTGGCATGGCTGGTCTGGTCAGATCTCTGGATCGAGGGCGGTTGGCATGGCTGGCCTTGTCAGATCTCTGGATGGAGGGTGGTTGGCATGGCTGGTTTTGTCAGATTTCTGGATGGAGGGTAGTTGGCATGGCTGGTATTGTCAGATATCTGGATGTATGGTGGTTGGCATGGCTGGTCTTGTCAGATCTCTGGATGGAGGATGGTTGGCATTGCTGGTCTTGTCAGATCTCTGGATGGATGGTGGGTGGCATGGCTGTTCTTGTCAGATTCCAGGAGGGAGGGTGGTTGGCATAGTTGGTCTTGTCAGATCTCTGGATGGAGGGTAGTTGGCATTGCTGGTCTTGTCAGATCTCTGGGTGGAGGGTGGTTGGCATGGCTGGTCTTGTCAGATCTCTGGATGGAGAGTGGTTGGCATGGTTGGCCTGGTCTGGTCAGATCTCTGGATGGAGGGTGGTTGGCATGGCTGGTCTTGTCAGATCTCTGGATGGAGGGGGTTGGCATGGCTGGTCTTGTCAGATCTCTGGATGGAGAGTGGTTGGCATGGCTGGTCTGGTCAGATCTCTGGATGGAGGGTGGTTGGCATGGCTGGCCTTGTCAGATCTCTGGATGGAGGGGAGTTTGCATGGCTGGTCTTCAGAGGCCTTCGTACGGATGGCTAGTGAAAGGGCTGGTCTTGTCAGCTATCTGGATGGAGGTGGGTTGGTATGGCTGGTCTTGTCAGATCTCTGGATGAAGGGGGGTTGGCATGGCTGGTCTTGTCAGATCTCTGGATGGAGGGTGGTTGGCATGGCTGGTCTTGTCAGATCTCTGGATGGAGGGTGGCTGGCATGGCTGGTCTGGTCAGATCCCTGGAGGGAGGCTGTTCGGCATGTTTGGTCTTGCCAAATCTCTGGATGAAGGGTGGTTGGCATGGCTGGTCTTGTCAGATCTCTGGATGGAGCGTAGTTGGAATGGCTGGTCTTGTCAGATTCCTGAAGGGGGGGTGGTTGGCATGGCTGGTCGTGTCAGATTCCTGGAGAGAGGGTGGTTGGCATGGCTGGTCTGGTCAGATCCCTGGAGGGAGGGTGTTTGGCATGGTTGGTCTTGCCAGATTTCTGGATGAAGGGTGGTTGGCATGGCTGGTCTTGTCAGATCTATGGATGGAGGGTAGTTGGAATGGCTGGTCTTGTCAGATTCCTGGAGGGGGGGTTGTTGGCATGGCTGGTCTTGTCAGATTCCTGGAGGGAGGGTGGTTGGCATGGCTGGCCTTATCAGATCTCTGGATGGAGGGGGGTTGGCATGGCTGGTCTTGTCAGATTCCTGGAGGGAGGGTGGTTGGCATGGCATGGCTGGTCTGATCAGATTCCTGGATGGAGCGTAGTTGGCATGGCTGGTCTGGTCAGATTCCTGGATGGAGGCTGGTTGGCATGGCTGGTCTTGTCAGATCTCTAGATGGAGGGTGGTTGGCATGGCTGGTCTGGTCAGATTCCTGGATGGAGGCCCCTTTGGCATGGCTGGTCTTGTCAGATCTCTAGATGGATTGTGGTTGGCATGGCTGGTATTGTCAGATCTCTGGATGGAGGGGTTGGCATGGCTGGTCTTGTCTGATTCCTGGATGGAGGGGGTTGGCATGGTTTGTCTTGTCAGATTCCTGGAGGGAGAGTGGTTGTCATGGCTGGTCTTGTCATATCTCTGGACGGAGAGTGGTTGGCATGGCTGGTCTGGTCAGATCTCTGGATTGAGGGTGGTTGGCATGGCTGGTCTTGTCAGATCTCTGGATGGATGGTGGTTGGCATGGCTGGTCTTGTCAGATCTCTAGGTGGCGGGTGGTTGGAATGGCTGGTCTGGTCAGATTCCTGGATGGAGGCTGGTTGGCATGGCTGGTCTTGTCAGATCTCTAGATGGATTCTGGTTGGCATGGCTGGTATTGTCAGATCTCTGGATGGAGGGGGTTGGCATGGCTGGTCTTGTCAGATTCCCGGAGGGAGGTTGGTTGGCATGGCTGGTCTTGTCTGATCCCTGGATGGAGGGGGTTGGCATGGCTGGTTTTGTCAAATTTCTGGATGGAGGGTAGTTGGCATGGCTGGTCTTGTCAGATCTCTGGATGGAGAGTGGTTGGCATGGCCGGTCTGGTCAGATCTCTGGATGGAGGGTGGTTGGCATGGCTGGTCTTGTCAGATCTCTGGATGGATGGAGGGGGTTGGCATGGCTGGTCTTGTCAGATCTCTGGATGGAGAGTGGTTGGCATGGCTGGTCTGGTCAGATCTCTGGATCGAGGGCAGTTGGCATGGCTGGCCTTGTCAGATCTCTGGATGGAGGGGAGTTGGCATGGCTGGTTATCAGAGGCCTTCATACGGAGGGCTAGTGAAAGGGCTGGTCTTGTCAGATATCTGGATGGAGGTGGGTTGGCATGGCTGGTCTTGTCAGATCTCTGGATGCAGGGTGGTTGGTATGGCTGGTCTGGTCAGATTCCTGGAGGGAGGGTGGTTGGCATGGTTGGTCTTGCCAGATCTCTGGATGAAGGGTGGTTGGCATGGCTGGTCTTGTCAGATCTATGGATGGAGGGTAGTTGAAATGGCTGGTCTTGTCAGATTCCTGGAGGGAGGGTGGTTGGCATGGCTGGCCTTATCAGATCTCTGGATGGAGGGGGTTGGCATGGTTTGTCTTGTCAGATTCCTGGAGGGAGGGTGGTTGGCATGGCTGGTCTTGTCAGATTTCTGGATGGAGGGTAGTTGGCATGGCTGGTCTTGTCAGATCTCTGGATGGAGGGGGTTGGCATGGTTTGTCTTGTCAGATTCCTGGAGGGAGAGTGGTTGGCATGGCTGGTCTTGTCATATCTCTGGACGGAGGGTGGTTGGCATGGCTGGTCTGGTCAGATCTCTGGATGGAGGGTGGTTGGCATGGCTGGTCTTGTCAGATCTCTGGATGGATGGTGGTTGGCATGGCTGGTCTTGTCAGATCTCTAGGTGGCGGGTGGTTGGAATGGCTGGTCTGGTCAGATTCCTGGATGGAGGCTGGTTGGCATGGCTGGTCTTCTCAGATCTCTAGATGGATTGTGGTTGGCATGGCTGGTATTGTCAGATCTCTGGATGGAGTGGGTTGGCATGGCTGGTCTTGTCAGATTCCCGGAGGGAGGTTGGTTGGCATGGCTGGTCTTGTCTGATTCCTGGATGGAGGGGGTTGGCATGGCTGGTTTTGTCAGATTTCTGGATGGAGGGTAGTTGGCATGGCTGGTCTTGTCAGATCTCTGGATGGAGAGTGGTTGGCATGGCTGGTCTGGTCAGATCTCTGGATGGAGGGTGGTTGGCATGGCTGGTCTTGTCAGATCTCTGGATGGATGGAGGGGGTTGGCATGGCTGGTCTTGTCAGATCTCTGGATGGAGAGTGGTTGGCATGGCTGGTCTGGTCAGGTCTCTGGATGGAGGGGAGTTGGCATGGCTGGTTATCAGAGGCCTTCATACGGAGGGCTAGTGAAAGGGCTGGTCTTGCCAGATATCTGGATGGAGGTGGGTTGGCATGGTTGGTCTTGCCAGATCTCTGGATGAAGGGTAGTGGCATGGCTGGTCTTGTCAGATCTCTGGATGGAGAGTGGTTGGCATGGCTGGTCTTGTCAGATCTCTGGATGGATGGAGGGGGTTGGCATGGCTGGTCTTGTCAGATCTCTGGATGGAGAGTGGTTGGCATGGTTGGTCTGGTCAGGTCTCTGGATCGAGGGCGGTTGGCATGGCTGGCCTTGTCAGATCTCTGGATGGAGGGGAGTTGGCATGGCTGGTTATCAGAGGCCTTCATATGGAGGGCTAGTGAAAGGGCTGGTCTTGTCAGATATCTGGATGGAGGTGGGTTGGCATGGCTGGTCTTGTCAGATCTATGGATGGAGGGTGGTTGGCATGGCTGGTCTGGTCAGATTCCTGGAGGGAGGGTGGTTGGCATGGTTGTTCTTGCCAGATCTCTGGATGAAGGGTAGTTGGCATGGCTGGTCTTGTCAGATCTCTGGATGGAGGGTGGTTGGCATGGTTGGTCTGGTTAGATCTCTGGATGGAGGGTGGCTGGCATGGCTGGTCTGGTCAGATCCCTGAAGGGAGGGTGTTTAGCATGGTTGGTCTTGCCAGATCTCTGGATGAAGGGTGGTTGGCATGGCTGGTCTTGTAATATCTATGGATGGAGGGTAGTTGGAATGGCTGGTCTTGTCAGATTCCTGGAGGGAGGGTGGTTGGCATGGCTGGTCTTGTCAGATTCCTGGAGGGAGGGTGGTTGGCATGGCTGGCTTTATCAGATCTCTGGATGGAGGGGAGTTGGCATGGCTGGTCTTGTCAGATCTCTGGATGGAGGGGGGTTGGCATGGCTGGTCTGATCAGATTCCTGGATGGAGAGTAGTTGGCATGGCTGGTCTGGTCAGATTCCTGGATGGAGGCTGGTTGGCATGGCTGGTCTTGTCAGATCTCTAGATGGAGGGTGGTTGGCATGGCTGGTCTGGTTAGATTCCTGGATGGAGGCCCCTTTGGCATGGCTGGTCTTGTCAGATCTCTAGAGGGATTGTGGTTGGCATGGCTGGTATTGTCCGATCTCTGGATGGAGGGGGTTGGCATGGCTGGTCTTGTCAGATTCCTGGAGGGAGGGTGGTTGGCATGGCTGGTCTTGTCTGATCCCTGGATGGAGGGGGTTGGCATGGCTGGTTTTGTCAGATTTCTGGATGGAGGGTAGTTGGCATGGCTGGTCTTGTCAGATCTCTGGATGGAGGGGGTTGGCATGGTTTGTCTTGTCAGATTCCTGGAGGGAGAGTTGTTGGCATGGCTGGTCTTGTCATATCTCTGGACGGAGGGTGGTTGGCATGGCTGGTCTGGTCAGATCTCTGGATGGAGGGTGGTTGGCATGGCTGGTCTTGTCAGATCTCTGGATGGATGGTGGTTGGCATGGCTGGTCTTGTCAGATGTCTGGATGGAGGGGCGTTGGCATGGCTGGTTTTGTCAGATTTCTGGATATGTGGTGGTTGGCATGGCTCGTCTTGTCAGATCAATGGATGGAGGGTGGTTGGCATGGCTGGTCTTGTTAGATCTCTGGATGGATGGTGGTTGGCATGGCTGGTCTTGTCAGATTCCTGGAGGGAGGGTGAATGGCATGGCTGGTCTTGTCAGATCTCTGGATGGAGGGTAGTTGGTATTGCTGGTCTTGTCAGATCTCTGGGTGGAGGGTGGTTGGCATGGCTGGTCTTGTCAGATCTCTGGATGGAGAGTGGTTAGCATGGCTGGTCTGGTGAGATCTCTGGATGGAGGGTGGTTGGCTTGGCTGGTCTTGTCAGGTCTCTGGATGGAGGGGTTTGGCATGGCTGGTCTTGTCAGATTCCTGGAGGGAGGGTGGTTGGCATGGCTCGCCTTGTCATATCTCTGGATGGAGGAGAGTTGGCATGGCTGGTTATCAGAGGCCTTCATACGAGGGCTAGTGAAAGGACTGGTCTTGTCAGATTCCTGGAGGGAGGGTGGTTGGCATGGCTGGTCTTGTCAGATTCCTGGAGGGAGGGTGGTTGGCATGGCTAGTCTTGTCAGAACTCTGGAGGGAGGGGAGTTGGCATGGCTGGTCTGGTCAGATTCCTGGAGGGAGGGTGGTTGGCATGACTGGTCTTGTCAGATCTCTGGATGGAGGGTGGTTGGCATGGCTGGTCTGGTTAGAGCTCTGGATGGAGGGTGGTTGGCATGGCTGGTCTGGTCAGATTCCTGGAGGGAGGGTGGTTGGCATGGCTGGTCTTGTCAGATTCCTGGAGGGAGGGTGATTGGCATGGCTGGTCTTGTCAGATCTCTGGATGGAGGGGGTTGGCATGGCTGGTCTTGTCAGATCTCTGGATGGAGAGTGGTTGGCATGGCTGGTCTGGTCAGATCTCTGGATTGAGGGCGGTTGGCATGGCTGGCCTTGTCAGATCTCTGGATGGAGGGTGGTTGGCATGGCTGGTTTTGTCAGATTTCTGGATGGAGGGTAGTTGGCATGGCTGGTATTGTCAGATATCTGGATGTATGGTGGTTGGCATGGCTGGTCTTGTCAGATCTCTGGATGGAGGATGGTTGGCATGGCTGGTCTTGTCAGATCTCTGGATGGATGGTGGGTGGCATGGCTGTTCTTGTCAGATTCCAGGAGGGAGGGTGGTTGGCATAGTTGGTCTTGTCAGATCTCTGGATGGAGGGTAGTTGGCATTGCTGGTCTTGTCAGATCTCTGGGTGGAGGGTGGTTGGCATGGCTGGTCTTGTCAGATCTCTGGATGGAGAGTGGTTGGCATGGTTGGCCTGGTCTGGTCACATCTCTGGATGGAGGGTGGTTGGCATGGCTGGTCTTGTCAGATCTCTGGATGGAGGGGGTTGGCATGGCTGGTCTTGTCAGATCTCTGGATGGAGAGTGGTTGGCATGGCTGGTCTGGTCAGATCTCTGGATGGAGGGTGGTTGACATGGCTGGCCTTGTCAGATCTCTGGATGGAGGGTGGTTGGCATGGCTGGTCTTGTCAGATCTCTGGATGGATGGAGGGGGTTGGCGTGGCTGGTCTTGTCAGATCTCTGGATGGAGAGTGGTTGGCATGGCTGGTCTGGTCAGGTCTCTGGATGGAGGGGAGTTGGCATGGCTGGTTATCAGAGGCCTTCATACGGAGGGCTAGTGAAAGGGCTGGTCTTGCCAGATATCTGGATGGAGGTGGGTTGGCATGGTTGGTCTTGCCAGATCTCTGGATGAAGGGTAGTTGGCATGGCTGGTCTTGTCAGATCTCTGGATGGAGAGTGGTTGGCATGGCTGGTCTTGTCAGATCTCTGGATGGATGGAGGGGGTTGGCATGGCTGGTCTTGTCAGATCTCTGGATGGAGAGTGGTTGGCATGGTTGGTCTGGTCAGGTCTCTGGATCGAGGGCAGTTGGCATGGCTGGCCTTGTCAGATCTCTGGATGGAGGGGAGTTGGCATGGCTGGTTATCAGAGGCCTTCATACGGAGGGCTAGTGAAAGGGCTGGTCTTGTCAGATATCTGGATGGAGGTGGGTTGGCATGGCTGGTCTTGTCAGATCTATGGATGGAGGGTGGTTGGCATGGCTGGTCTGGTCAGATTCCTGGAGGGAGGGTGGTTGGCATGGTTGTTCTTGCCAGATCTCTGGATGAAGGGTAGTTGGCATGGCTGGTCTTGTCAGATCTCTGGATGGAGGGTGGTTGGCATGGTTGGTCTGGTTAGAGCTCTGGATGGAGGGTGGCTGGCATGGCTGGTCTGGTCAGATCCCTGGAGGGAGGGTGTTTAGCATGGTTGGTCTTGCCAGATCTCTGGATGAAGGGTGGTTGGCATGGCTGGTCTTGTCATATCTATGGATGGAGGGTAGTTGGAATGGCTGGTCTTGTCAGATTCCTGGAGGGAGGGTGGTTGGCATGGCTGGTCTTGTCAGATTCCTGGAGGGAGGGTGGTTGGCATGGCTGGCTTTATCAGATCTCTGGATGGAGGGGAGTTGGCATGGCTGGTCTTGTCAGATCTCTGGATGGAGGGGGGTTGGCATGGCTGGTCTGATCAGATTCCTGGATGGAGGGTAGTTGGCATGGCTGGTCTGGTCAGATTCCTGGATGGAGGCTGGTTGGCATGGCTGGTCTTGTCAGATCTCTAGATGGAGGGTGGTTGGCATGGCTGGTCTGGTTAGATTCCTGGATGGAGGCCCCTTTGGCATGGCTGGTCTTGTCAGATCTCTAGAGGGATTGTGGTTGGCATGGCTGGTATTGTCCGATCTCTGGATGGAGGGGGTTGGCATGGCTGGTCTTGTCAGATTCCTGGAGGGAGGGTGGTTGGCATGGCTGGTCTTGTCTGATCCCTGGATGGAGGGGGTTGGCATGGCTGGTTTTGTCAGATTTCTGGATGTAGGGTAGTTGGCATGGCTGGTCTTGTCAGATCTCTGGATGGAGGGGGTTGGCATGGTTTGTCTTGTCAGATTCCTGGAGGGAGAGTGGTTGGCATGGCTGGTCTTGTCATATCTCTGGACGGAGGGTGGTTGGCATGGCTGGTCTGGTCAGATCTCTGGATGGAGGGTGGTTGGCATGGCTGGTCTTGTCAGATCTCTGGATGGATGGTGGTTGGCATGGCTGGTCTTGTCAGATGTCTGGATGGAGGGGCGTTGGCATGGCTGGTTTTGTCAGATTTCTGGATATGTGGTGGTTGGCATGGCTCGTCTTGTCAGATCAATGGATGGAGGGTGGTTGGCATGGCTGGTCTTGTCAGATCTCTGGATGGATGGTGGTTGGCATGGCTGGTCTTGTCAGATTCCTGGAGGGAGGGTGAATGGCATGGCTGGTCTTGTCAGATCTCTGGATGGAGGGTAGTTGGTATTGCTGGTCTTGTCAGATCTCTGGGTGGAGGGTGGTTGGCATGGCTGGTCTTGTCAGATCTCTGGATGGAGAGTGGTTGGCATGGCTGGTCTGGTGAGATCTCTGGATGGAGGGTGGTTGGCTTGGCTGGTCTTGTCAGGTCTCTGGGTGGAGGGGGTTGGCATGGCTGGTCTTGTCAGATTCCTGGAGGGAGGGTGGTTGGCATGGCTCGCCTTGTCATATCTCTGGATGGAGGAGAGTTGGCATGGCTGGTTATCAGAGGCCTTCATACGGAGGGCTAGTGAAAGGGCTGGTATTGTCAGATTCCTGGAGGGAGGGTGGTTGGCATGGCTGGTCTTGTCAGATTCCTGGAGGGAGGGTGGTTGGCATGGCTAGTCTTCTCAGAACTCTGGAGGGAGCGGAGTTGGCATGGCTGGTCTGGTCAGATTCCTGGAGGGAGGGTGGTTGGCATGACTGGTCTTGTCAGATCTCTGGATGGAGGGTGGTTGGCATGGCTGGTCTGGTTAGAGCTCTGGATGGAGGGTGGTTGGCATGGCTGGTCTGGTCAGATTCCTGGAGGGAGGGTGGTTGGCATGGCTGGTCTTGTCAGATTCCTGGAGGGAGGGTGATTGGCATGGCTGGTCTTGTCAGATCTCTGGATGGAGGGGGTTGGCATGGCTGGTCTTGTCAGATCTCTGGATGGAGAGTGGTTGGCATGGCTGGTCTGGTCAGATCTCTGGATCGAGGGCGGTTGGCATGGCTGGCCTTGTCAGATCTCTGGATGGAGGGTGGTTGGCATGGCTGGTTTTGTCAGATTTCTGGATGGAGGGTAGTTGGCATGGCTGGTATTGTCAGATATCTGGATGTATGGTGGTTGGCATGGCTGGTCTTGTCAGATCTCTGGATGGAGGATGGTTGGCATGGCTGGTCTTGTCAGATCTCTGGATGGATGGTGGGTGGCATGGCTGTTCTTGTCAGATTCCAGGAGGGAGGGTGGTTGGCATAGTTGGTCTTGTCAGATCTCTGGATGGAGGGTAGTTGGCATTGCTGGTCTTGTCAGATCTCTGGGTGGAGGGTGGTTGGCATGGCTGGTCTTGTCAGATCTCTGGATGGAGAGTGGTTGGCATGGTTGGCCTGGTCTGGTCAGATCTCTGGATGGAGGGTGGTTGGCATGGCTGGTCTTGTCAGATCTCTGGATGGAGGGGGTTGGCATGGCTGGTCTTGTCAGATCTCTGGATGGAGAGTGGTTGGCATGGCTGGTCTGGTCAGATCTCTGGATGGAGGGTGGTTGGCATGGCTGGCCTTGTCAGATCTCTGGATGGAGGGGAGTTTGCATGGCTGGTCTTCAGAGGCCTTCGTACGGATGGCTAGTGAAAGGGCTGGTCTTGTCAGCTATCTGGATGGAGGTGGGTTGGTATGGCTGGTCTTGTCAGATCTCTGGATGAAGGGTGGTTGGCATGGCTGGTCTTGTCAGATCTCTGGATGGAGGGTGGTTGGCATGGCTGGTCTTGTCAGATCTCTGGATGGAGGGTGGCTGGCATGGCTGGTCTGGTCAGATCCCTGGAGGGAGGCTGTTCGGCATGTTTGGTCTTGCCAAATCTCGGGATGAAGGGTGGTTGGCATGGCTGGTCTTGTCAGATCTCTGGATGGAGCGTAGTTGGAATGGCTGGTCTTGTCAGATTCCTGAAGGGGGGGTGGTTGGCATGGCTGGTCGTGTCAGATTCCTGGAGAGAGGGTGGTTGGCATGGCTGGTCTGGTCAGATCCCTGGAGGGAGGGTGTTTGGCATGGTTGGTCTTGCCAGATTTCTGGATGAAGGGTGGTTGGCATGGCTGGTCTTGTCAGATCTATGGATGGAGGGTAGTTGGAATGGCTGGTCTTGTCAGATTCCTGGAGGGGGGGTTGTTGGCATGGCTGGTCTTGTCAGATTCCTGGAGGGAGGGTGGTTGGCATGGCTGGCCTTATCAGATCTCTGGATGGAGGGGGGTTGGCATGGCTGGTCTTGTCAGATTCCTGGAGGGAGGGTGGTTGGCATGGCATGGCTGGTCTGATCAGATTCCTGGATGGAGCGTAGTTGGCATGGCTGGTCTGGTCAGATTCCTGGATGGAGGCTGGTTGGCATGGCTGGTCTTGTCAGATCTCTAGATGGAGGGTGGTTGGCATGGCTGGTCTGGTCAGATTCCTGGATGGAGGCCCCTTTGGCATGGCTGGTCTTGTCAGATCTCTAGATGGATTGTGGTTGGCATGGCTGGTATTGTCAGATCTCTGGATGGAGGGGTTGGCATGGCTGGTCTTGTCTGATTCCTGGATGGAGGGGGTTGGCATGGTTTGTCTTGTCAGATTCCTGGAGGGAGAGTGGTTGTCATGGCTGGTCTTGTCATATCTCTGGACGGAGAGTGGTTGGCATGGCTGGTCTGGTCAGATCTCTGGATTGAGGGTGGTTGGCATGGCTGGTCTTGTCAGATCTCTGGATGGATGGTGGTTGGCATGGCTGGTCTTGTCAGATCTCTAGGTGGCGGGTGGTTGGAATGGCTGGTCTGGTCAGATTCCTGGATGGAGGCTGGTTGGCATGGCTGGTCTTGTCAGATCTCTAGATGGATTCTGGTTGGCATGGCTGGTATTGTCAGATCTCTGGATGGAGGGGGTTGGCATGGCTGGTCTTGTCAGATTCCCGGAGGGAGGTTGGTTGGCATGGCTGGTCTTGTCTGATCCCTGGATGGAGGGGGTTGGCATGGCTGGTTTTGTCAAATTTCTGGATGGAGGGTAGTTGGCATGGCTGGTCTTGTCAGATCTCTGGATGGAGAGTGGTTGGCATGGCCGACCTGGTCAGATCTCTGGATGGAGGGTGGTTGACATGGCTGGTCTTGTCAGATCTCTGGATGGATGGAGGGGGTTGGCATGGCTGGTCTTGTCAGATCTCTGGATGGAGAGTGGTTGGCATGGCTGGTCTGGTCAGATCTCTGGATCGAGGGCAGTTGGCATGGCTGGCCTTGTCAGATCTCTGGATGGAGGGGAGTTGGCATGGCTGGTTATCAGAGGCCTTCATACGGAGGGCTAGTGAAAGGGCTGGTCTTGTCAGATATCTGGATGGAGGTGGGTTGGCATGGCTGGTCTTGTCAGATCTCTGGATGCAGGGTGGTTGGTATGGCTGGTCTGGTCAGATTCCTGGAGGGAGGGTGGTTGGCATGGTTGGTCTTGCCAGATCTCTGGATGAAGGGTGGTTGGCATGGCTGGTCTTGTCAGATCTATGGATGGAGGGTAGTTGAAATGGCTGGTCTTGTCAGATTCCTGGAGGGAGGGTGGTTGGCATGGCTGGCCTTATCAGATCTCTGGATGGAGGGGGTTGGCATGGTTTGTCTTGTCAGATTCCTGGAGGGAGGGTGGTTGGCATGGCTGGTCTTGTCAGATTTCTGGATGGAGGGTAGTTGGCATGGCTGGTCTTGTCAGATCTCTGGATGGAGGGGGTTGGCATGGTTTGTCTTGTCAGATTCCTGGAGGGAGAGTGGTTGGCATGGCTGGTCTTGTCATATCTCTGGACGGAGGGTGGTTGGCATGACTGGTCTGGTCAGATCTCTGGATGGAGGGTGGTTGGCATGGCTGGTCTTGTCAGATCTCTGGATGGATGGTGGTTGGCATGGCTGGTCTTGTCAGATCTCTAGGTGGCGGGTGGTTGGAATGGCTGGTCTGGTCAGATTCCTGGATGGAGGCTGGTTGGCATGGCTGGTCTTCTCAGATCTCTAGATGGATTGTGGTTGGCATGGCTGGTATTGTCAGATCTCTGGATGGAGTGGGTTGGCATGGCTGGTCTTGTCAGATTCCCGGAGGGAGGTTGGTTGGCATGGCTGGTCTTGTCTGATTCCTGGATGGAGGGGGTTGGCATGGCTGGTTTTGTCAGATTTCTGGATGGAGGGTAGTTGGCATGGCTGGTCTTGTCAGATCTCTGGATGGAGAGTGGTTGGCATGGCTGGTCTGGTCAGATCTCTGGATGGAGGGTGGTTGGCATGGCTGGTCTTGTCAGATCTCTGGATGGATGGAGGGGGTTGGCATGGTTGGTCTTGTCAGATCTCTGGATGGAGAGTGGTTGGCATGGCTGGTCTGGTCAGGTCTCTGGATGGAGGGGAGTTGGCATGGCTGGTTATCAGAGGCCTTCATACGGAGGGCTAGTGAAAGGGCTGGTCTTGCCAGATATCTGGATGGAGGTGGGTTGGCATGGTTGGTCTTGCCAGATCTCTGGATGAAGGGTAGTTGGCATGGCTGGTCTTGTCAGATCTCTGGATGGAGAGTGGTTGGCATGGCTGGTCTTGTCAGATCTCTGGATGGATGGAGGGGGTTGGCATGGCTGGTCTTGTCAGATCTCTGGATGGAGAGTGGTTGGCATGGTTGGTCTGGTCAGGTCTCTGGATCGAGGGCGGTTGGCATGGCTGGCCTTGTCAGATCTCTGGATGGAGGGGAGTTGGCATGGCTGGTTATCAGAGGCCTTCATACGGAGGGCTAGTGAAAGGGCTGGTCTTGATAGATATCTGGATGGAGGTGGGTTGGCATGGCTGGTCTTGTCAGATCTATGGATGGAGGGTGGTTGGCATGGCTGGTCTGGTCAGATTCCTGGAGGGAGGGTGGTTGGCATGGTTGTTCTTGCCAGATCTCTTGATGAAGGGTAGTTGGCATGGCTGGTCTTGTCAGATCTCTGGATGGAGGGTGGTTGGCATGGTTGGTCTGGTTAGATCTCTGGATGGAGGGTGGCTGGCATGGCTGGTCTGGTCAGATCCCTGGAGGGAGGGTGTTTAGCATGGTTGGTCTTGCCAGATCTCTGGATGAAGGGTGGTTGGCATGGCTGGTCTTGTAATATCTATGGATGGAGGGTAGTTGGAATGGCTGGTCTTGTCAGATTCCTGGAGGGAGGGTGGTTGGCATGGCTGGTCTTGTCAGATTCCTGGAGGGAGGGTGGTTGGCATGGCTGGCTTTATCAGATCTCTGGATGGAGGGGAGTTGGCATGGCTGGTCTTGTCAGATCTCTGGATGGAGGGGGGTTGGCATGGCTGGTCTGATCAGATTCCTGGATGGAGAGTAGTTGGCATGGCTGGTCTGGTCAGATTCCTGGATGGAGGCTGGTTGGCATGGCTGGTCTTGTCAGATCTCTAGATGGAGGGTGGTTGGCATGGCTGGTCTGGTTAGATTCCTGGATGGAGGCCCCTTTGGCATGGCTGGTCTTGTCAGATCTCTAGAGGGATTGTGGTTGGCATGGCTGGTATTGTCCGATCTCTGGATGGAGGGGGTTGGCATGGCTGGTCTTGTCAGATTCCTGGAGGGAGGGTGGTTGGCATGGCTGGTCTTGTCTGATCCCTGGATGGAGGGGGTTGGCATGGCTGGTTTTGTCAGATTTCTGGATGGAGGGTAGTTGGCATGGCTGGTCTTGTCAGATCTCTGGATGGAGGGGGTTGGCATGGTTTGTCTTGTCAGATTCCTGGAGGGAGAGTTGTTGGCATGGCTGGTCTTGTCATATCTCTGGACGGAGGGTGGTTGGCATGGCTGGTCTGGTCAGATCTCTGGATGGAGGGTGGTTGGCATGGCTGGTCTTGTCAGATCTCTGGATGGATGGTGGTTGGCATGGCTGGTCTTGTCAGATGTCTGGATGGAGGGGCGTTGGCATGGCTGGTTTTGTCAGATTTCTGGATATGTGGTGGTTGGCATGGCTCGTCTTGTCAGATCAATGGATGGAGGGTGGTTGGCATGGCTGGTCTTGTTAGATCTCTGGATGGATGGTGGTTGGCATGGCTGGTCTTGTCAGATTCCTGGAGGGAGGGTGAATGGCATGGCTGGTCTTGTCAGATCTCTGGATGGAGGGTAGTTGGTATTGCTGGTCTTGTCAGATCTCTGGGTGGAGGGTGGTTGGCATGGCTGGTCTTGTCAGATCTCTGGATGGAGAGTGGTTAGCATGGCTGGTCTGGTGAGATCTCTGGATGGAGGGTGGTTGGCTTGGCTGGTCTTGTCAGGTCTCTGGATGGAGGGGGTTGGCATGGCTGGTCTTGTCAGATTCCTGGAGGGAGGGTGGTTGGCATGGCTCGCCTTGTCATATCTCTGGATGGAGGAGAGTTGGCATGGCTGGTTATCAGAGGCCTTCATACGAGGGCTAGTGAAAGGACTGGTCTTGTCAGATTCCTGGAGGGAGGGTGGTTGGCATGGCTGGTCTTGTCAGATTCCTGGAGGGAGGGTGGTTGGCATGGCTAGTCTTGTCAGAACTCTGGAGGGAGGGGAGTTGGCATGGCTGGTCTGGTCAGATTCCTGGAGGGAGGGTGGTTGGCATGACTGGTCTTGTCAGATCTCTGGATGGAGGGTGGTTGGCATGGCTGGTCTGGTTAGAGCTCTGGATGGAGGGTGGTTGGCATGGCTGGTCTGGTCAGATTCCTGGAGGGAGGGTGGTTGGCATGGCTGGTCTTGTCAGATTCCTGGAGGGAGGGTGATTGGCATGGCTGGTCTTGTCAGATCTCTGGATGGAGGGGGTTGGCATGGCTGGTCTTGTCAGATCTCTGGATGGAGAGTGGTTGGCATGGCTGGTCTGGTCAGATCTCTGGATTGAGGGCGGTTGGCATGGCTGGCCTTGTCAGATCTCTGGATGGAGGGTGGTTGGCATGGCTGGTTTTGTCAGATTTCTGGATGGAGGGTAGTTGGCATGGCTGGTATTGTCAGATATCTGGATGTATGGTGGTTGGCATGGCTGGTCTTGTCAGATCTCTGGATGGAGGATGGTTGGCATGGCTGGTCTTGTCAGATCTCTGGATGGATGGTGGGTGGCATGGCTGTTCTTGTCAGATTCCAGGAGGGAGGGTGGTTGGCATAGTTGGTCTTGTCAGATCTCTGGATGGAGGGTAGTTGGCATTGCTGGTCTTGTCAGATCTCTGGGTGGAGGGTGGTTGGCATGGCTGGTCTTGTCAGATCTCTGGATGGAGAGTGGTTGGCATGGTTGGCCTGGTCTGGTCAGATCTCTGGATGGAGGGTGGTTGGCATGGCTGGTCTTGTCAGATCTCTGGATGGAGGGGGTTGGCATGGCTGGTCTTGTCAGATCTCTGGATGGAGAGTGGTTGGCATGGCTGGTCTGGTCAGATCTCTGGATGGAGGGTGGTTGACATGGCTGGCCTTGTCAGATCTCTGGATGGAGGGGAGTTTGCATAGCTGGTCTTCAGAGGCCTTCGTACGGATGGCTAGTGAAAGGGCTGTTCTTGTCAGATATCTGGATGGAGGGTGGTTGGCATGGCTGGTCTTGTCAGATCTCTGGATGGAGGGTGGCTGGCATGGCTGGTCTTGTCAGATCTCTGGATGGAGGGTGGTTGGCATGGCTGGTCTTGTCAGATCTCTGGATGGAGGGTGGCTGGCATGGCTGGTCTGGTCAGATCCCTGGAGGGAGGCTGTTCGGCATGTTTGGTCTTGCCAAATCTCTGGATGAAGGGTGGTTGGCATGGCTGGTCTTGTCAGATCTCTGGATGGAGCGTAGTTGGAATGGCTGGTCTTGTCAGATTCCTGAAGGGGGGGTGGTTGGCATGGCTGGTCGTGTCAGATTCCTGGAGAGAGGGTGGTTGGCATGGCTGGTCTGGTCAGATCCCTGGAGGGAGGGTGTTTGGCATGGTTGGTCTTGCCAGATTTCTGGATGAAGGGTGGTTGGCATGGCTGGTCTTGTCAGATCTATGGATGGAGGGTAGTTGGAATGGCTGGTCTTGTCAGATTCCTGGAGGGAGGGTGGTTGGGATGGCTGGTCTTGTCAGATTCCTGGAGGGAGGGTGGTTGGCATGGCTGGCCTTATCAGATCTCTGGATGGAGGGGGGTTGGCATGGCTGGTCTTGTCAGATTCCTGGAGGGAGGGTGGTTGGCATGGCATGGCTGGTCTGATCATATTCCTGGATGGAGCGTAGTTGGCATGGCTGGTCTGGTCAGATTCCTGGATGGAGGCTGGTTGGCATGGGTGGTCTTGTCAGATCTCTAGATGGAGGGTGGTTGGCATGGCTGGTCTGGTCAGATTCCTGGATGGAGGCCCCTTTGGCATGGCTGGTCTTGTCAGATCTCTAGATGGATTGTGGTTGGCATGGCTGGTATTGTCAGATCTCTGGATGGAGGGGTTGGCATGGCCGGTCTTGTCTGATTCCTGGATGGAGGGGGTTGGCATGGTTTGTCTTGTCAGATTCCTGGAGGGAGAGTGGTTGTCATGGCTGGTCTTGTCATATCTCTGGACGGAGGGTGGTTGGCATGGCTGGTCTGGTCAGATCTCTGGATTGAGGGTGGTTGGCATGGCTGGTCTTGTCAGATCTCTGGATGGATGGTGGTTGGCATGGCTGGTCTTGTCAGATCTCTAGGTGGCGGGTGGTTGGAATGGCTGGTCTGGTCAGATTCCTGGATGGAGGCTGGTTGGCATGGCTGGTCTTGTCAGATCTCTAGATGAATTCTGGTTGGCATGGCTGGTATTGTCAGATCTCTGGATGGAGTGGGTTGGCATGGCTGGTCTTGTCAGATTCCCGGAGGGAGGTTGGTTGGCATGGCTGGTCTTGTCTGATTCCTGGATGGAGGGGGTTGGCATGGCTGGTTTTGTCAAATTTCTGGATGGAGGGTAGTTGGCATGGCTGGTCTTGTCAGATCTCTGGATGGAGAGTGGTTGGCATGGCCGGTCTGGTCAGATCTCTGGATGGAGGGTGGTTGGCATGGCTGGTCTTGTCAGATCTCTGGATGGATGGAGGGGGTTGGCATGGCTGGTCTTGTCAGATCTCTGGATGGAGAGTGGTTGGCATGGCTGGTCTGGTCAGATCTCTGGATCGAGGGCAGTTGGCATGGCTGGCCTTGTCAGATCTCTGGATGGAGGGGAGTTGGCATGGCTGGTTATCAGAGGCCTTCATACGGAGGGCTAGTGAAAGGGCTGGTCTTGTCAGATATCTGGATGGAGGTGGGTTGGCATGGCTGGTCTTGTCAGATCTCTTGATGCAGGGTGGTTGGTATGGCTGGTCTGGTCAGATTCCTGGAGGGAGGGTGGTTGGCATGGTTGGTCTTGCCAGATCTCTGGATGAAGGGTGGTTGGCATGGCTGGTCTTGTCAGATATATGGATGGAGGGTAGTTGGAATGGCTGGTCTTGTCAGATTCCTGGAGGGAGGGTGGTTGGCATGGCTGGTCTTGTCAGATTCCTGGAGGGAGGGTGGTTGGCATGGCTGGCCTTATCAGATCTCTGGATGGAGGGGAGTTGGCATGGCTGGTCTTGTCAGATTTCTGGATGGAGGGTAGTTGGCATGGCTGGTCTTGTCAGATCTCTGGATGGAGGGGGTTGGCATGGTTTGTCTTGTCAGATTCCTGGAGGGAGAGTGGTTGGCATGGCTGGTCTTGTCATATCTCTGGACGGAGGGTGGTTGGCATGGCTGGTCTGGTCAGATCTCTGGATGGAGGCTGGTTGGCATGGCTGGTCTTCTCAGATCTCTAGATGGATTGTGGTTGGCATGGCTGGTATTGTCAGATCTCTGGATGGAGTGGGTTGGCATGGCTGGTCTTGTCAGATTCCCGGAGGGAGGTTGGTTGGCATGGCTGGTCTTGTCTGATTCCTGGATGGAGGGGGTTGGCATGGCTGGTTTTGTCAGATTTCTGGATGGAGGGTAGTTGGCATGGCTGGTCTTGTCAGATCTCTGGATGGAGAGTGGTTGGCATCGCTGGTCTGGTCAGATCTCTGGATGGAGGGTGGTTGGCATGGCTGGTCTTGTCAGATCTCTGGATGGATGGAGGGGGTTGGCGTGGCTGGTCTTGTCAGATCTCTGGATGGAGAGTGGTTGGCATGGCTGGTCTGGTCAGGTCTCTGGATGGAGGGGAGTTGGCATGGCTGGTTATCAGAGGCCTTCATACGGAGGGCTAGTGAAAGGGCTGGTCTTGCCAGATATCTGGATGGAGGTGGGTTGGCATGGTTGGTCTTGCCAGATCTCTGGATGAAGGGTAGTTGGCATGGCTGGTCTTGTCAGATCTCTGGATGGAGAGTGGTTGGCATGGCTGGTCTTGTCAGATCTCTGGATGGATGGAGGGGGTTGGCATGGCTGGTCTTGTCAGATCTCTGGATGGAGAGTGGTTGGCATGGTTGGTCTGGTCAGGTCTCTGGATCGAGGGCGGTTGGGTTGGCTGGCCTTGTCAGATCTCTGGATGGAGGGGAGTTGGCATGGCTGGTTATCAGAGGCCTTCATACGGAGGGCTAGTGAAAGGGCTGGTCTTGTCAGATATCTGGATGGAGGTGGGTTGGCATGGCTGGTCTTGTCAGATCTATGGATGGAGGGTGGTTGGCATGGCAGGTCAGGACAGATTCCTGGAGGGAGGGTGGTTGGCATGGTTGTTCTTGCCAGATCTCTGGATGAAGGGTAGTTGGCATGGCTGGTCTTGTCAGATCTCTGGATGGAGGGTGGTTGGCATGGTTGGTCTGGTTAGATCTCTGGTTGGAGGGTGGCTGGCATGGCTGGTCTGGTCAGATCCCTGGAGGGAGGGTGTTTAGCATGGTTGGTCTTGCCAGATCTCTGGATGAAGGGTGGTTGGCATGGCTGGTCTTGTCATATCTATGGATGGAGGGTAGTTGGAATGGCTGGTCTTGTCAGATTCCTGGAGGGAGGGTGGTTGGCATGGCTGGTCTTGTCAGATTCCTGGAGGGAGGGTGGTTGGCATGGCTGGCTTTATCAGATCTCTGGATGGAGGGGAGTTGGCATGGCTGGTCTTGTCAGATCTCTGGATGGAGGGGGGTTGGCATGGCTGGTCTGATCAGATTCCTGGATGGAGGGTAGTTGGCATGGCTGGTCTGGTCAGATTCCTGGATGGAGGCTGGTTGGCATGGCTGGTCTTGTCAGATCTCTGGATGGAGGGGGTTGGCATGGCTGGTCTTGTCAGATCTCTGGATGGAGAGTGGTTGGCATGGCTGGTCTGGTCAGATTCCTGGAGGGAGGGTGGTTGGCATGGTTGTTCTTGCCAGATCTCTGGATGAAGGGTAGTTGGCATGGCTGGTCTTGTCAGATCTCTGGATGGAGGGTGGTTGGCATGGTTGGTCTGGTTAGATCTCTGGATGGAGGGTGGCTGGCATGGCTGGTCTGGTCAGATCCCTGGAGGGAGGGTGTTTAGCATGGTTGGTCTTGCCAGATCTCTGGATGAAGGGTGGTTGGCATGGCTGGTCTTGTCATATCTATGGATGGAGGGTAGTTGGAATGGCTGGTCTTGTCAGATTCCTGGAGGGAGGGTGGTTGGCATGGCTGGTCTTGTCAGATTCCTGGAGGGAGGGTGGTTGGCATGGCTGGCTTTATCAGATCTCTGGATGGAGGGGAGTTGGCATGGCTGGTCTTGTCAGATCTCTGGATGGAGGGGGGTTGGCATGGCTGGTCTGATCAGATTCCTGGATGGAGGGTAGTTGGCATGGCTGGTCTGGTCAGATTCCTGGATGGAGGCTGGTTGGCATGGCTGGTCTTGTCAGATTCCTGGATGGAGGCCCCTTTGGCATGGCTGGTCTTGTCAGATCTCTAGAGGGATTGTGGTTGGCATGGCTGGTATTGTCCGATCTCTGGATGGAGGGGGTTGGCATGGCTGGTCTTGTCAGATTCCTGGAGGGAGGGTGGTTGGCATGGCTGGTCTTGTCTGATCCCTGGATGGAGGGGGTTGGCATGGCTGGTTTTGTCAGATTTCTGGATGGAGGGTAGTTGGCATGGCTGGTCTTGTCAGATCTCTGGATGGAGGGGGTTGGCATGGTTTGTCTTGTCAGATTCCTGGAGGGAGAGTGGTTGGCATGGCTGGTCTTGTCATATCTCTGGACGGAGGGTGGTTGGCATGGCTGGTCTGGTCAGATCTCTGGATGGAGGGTGGTTGGCATGGCTGGTCTTGTCAGATCTCAGGATGGATGGTGGTTGGCATGGCTGGTCTTGTCAGATGTCTGGATGGAGGGGCGTTGGCATGGCTGGTTTTGTCAGATTTCTGGATATGTGGTGGTTGGCATGGCTCGTCTTGTCAGATCAATGGATGGAGGGTGGTTGGCATGGCTGGTCTTGTTAGATCTCTGGATGGATGGTGGTTGGCATGGCTGGTCTTGTCAGATTCCTGGAGGGAGGGTGAATGGCATGGCTGGTCTTGTCAGATCTCTGGATGGAGGGTAGTTGGTATTGCTGGTCTTGTCAGATCTCTGGGTGGAGGGTGGTTGGCATGGCTGGTCTTGTCAGATCTCTGGATGGAGAGTGGTTAGCATGGCTGGTCTGGTGAGATCTCTGGATGGAGGGTGGTTGGCTTGGCTGGTCT
Source organism: Ambystoma mexicanum (assembly GCF_040938575.1). Classification (NCBI taxonomy): domain Eukaryota; kingdom Metazoa; phylum Chordata; class Amphibia; order Caudata; family Ambystomatidae; genus Ambystoma; species Ambystoma mexicanum. Next base: position 10,360,772 of record NC_090940.1, read on the forward strand.
TGTCAGGTCTCGGGATGGAGGGGGTTGGCATGGCTGGTCTTGTCAGATTCCTGGAGGGAGGGTGGTTGGCATGGCTCGCCTTGTCATATCTCTGGATGGAGGAGAGTTGGCATGGCTGGTTATCAGAGGCCTTCATACGGAGGGCTAGTGAAAGGGCTGGTCTTGTCAGATTCCTGGAGGGAGGGTGGTTGGCATGGCTGGTCTTGTCAGATTCCTGGAGGGAGGGTGGTTGGCATGGCTAGTCTTGTCAGAACTCTGGAGGGAGGGGAGTTGGCATGGCTGGTCTGGTCAGATTCCTGGAGGGAGGGTGGTTGGCATGACTGGTCTTGTCAGATCTCTGGATGGAGGGTGGTTGGCATGGCTGGTCTGGTTAGAGCTCTGGATGGAGGGTGGTTGGCATGGCTGGTCTGGTCAGATTCCTGGAGGGAGGGTGGTTGGCATGGCTGGTCCTGTCAGATTCCTGGAGGGAGGGTGATTGGCATGGCTGGTCTTGTCAGATCTCTGGATGGAGGGGGTTGGCATGGCTGGTCTTGTCAGATCTCTGGATGGAGAGTGGTTGGCATGGCTGGTCTGGTCAGATCTCTGGATCGAGGGCGGTTGGCATGGCTGGCCTTGTCAGATCTCTGGATGGAGGGTGGTTGGCATGGCTGGTTTTGTCAGATTTCTGGATGGAGGGTAGTTGGCATGGCTGGTATTGTCAGATATCTGGATGTATGGTGGTTGGCATGGCTGGTCTTGTCAGATCTCTGGATGGAGGATGGTTGGCATGGCTGGTCTTGTCAGATCTCTGGATGGATGGTGGGTGGCATGGCTGTTCTTGTCAGATTCCAGGAGGGAGGGTGGTTGGCATAGTTGGTCTTGTCAGATCTCTGGATGGAGGGTAGTTGGCATTGCTGGTCTTGTCAGATCTCTGGGTGGAGGGTGGTTGGCATGGCTGGTCTTGTCAGATCTCTGGATGGAGAGTGGTTGGCATGGTTGGCCTGGTCTGGTCAGATCTCTGGATGGAGGGTGGTTGGCATGGCTGGTCTTGTCAGATCTCTGGATGGAGGGGGTTGGCATGGCTGGTCTTGTCAGATCTCTGGATGGAGAGTGGTTGGCATGGCTGGTCTGGTCAGATCTCTGGATGGAGGGTGGTTGACATGGCTGGCCTTGTCAGATCTCTGGATGGAGGGGAGTTTGCATGGCTGGCCTTCAGAGGCCTTCGTACGGATGGCTAGTGAAAGGGCTGGTCTTGTCAGATATCTGGATGGAGGGTGGTTGGCATGGCTGGTCTTGTCAGATCTCTGGATGGAGGGTGGCTGGCATGGCTGGTCTTGTCAGATCTCTGGATGGAGGGTGGTTGGCATGGCTGGTCTTGTCAGATCTCTGGATGGAGGGTGGCTGGCATGGCTGGTCTGGTCAGATCCCTGGAGGGAGGCTGTTCGGCATGTTTGGTCTTGCCAAATCTCTGGATGAAGGGTGGTTGGCATGGCTGGTCTTGTCAGATCTCTGGATGGAGCGTAGTTGGAATGGCTGGTCTTGTCAGATTCCTGAAGGGGGGGTGGTTGGCATGGCTGGTCGTGTCAGATTCCTGGAGAGAGGGTGGTTGGCATGGCTGGTCTGGTCAGATCCCTGGAGGGAGGGTGTTTGGCATGGTTGGTCTTGCCAGATTTCTGGATGAAGGGTGGTTGGCATGGCTGGTCTTGTCAGATCTATGGATGGAGGGTAGTTGGAATGGCTGGTCTTGTCAGATTCCTGGAGGGAGGGTGGTTGGCATGGCTGGTCTTGTCAGATTCCTGGAGGGAGGGTGGTTGGCATGGCTGGCCTTATCAGATCTCTGGATGGAGGGGGGTTGGCATGGCTGGTCTTGTCAGATTCCTGGAGGGAGGGTGGTTGGCATGGCATGGCTGGTCTGATCAGATTCCTGGATGGAGCGTAGTTGGCATGGCTGGTCTGGTCAGATTCCTGGATGGAGGCTGGTTGGCATGGCTGGTCTTGTCAGATCTCTAGATGGAGGGTGGTTGGCATGGCTGGTCTGGTCAGATTCCTGGATGGAGGCCCCTTTGGCATGGCTGGTCTTGTCAGATCTCTAGATGGATTGTGGTTGGCATGGCTGGTATTGTCAGATCTCTGGATGGAGGGGTTGGCATGGCTGGTCCTGTCTGATTCCTGGATGGAGGGGGTTGGCATGGTTTGTCTTGTCAGATTCCTGGAGGGAGAGTGGTTGTCATGGCTGGTCTTGTCATATCTCTGGACGGAGGGTGGTTGGCATGACTGGTCTGGTCAGATCTCTGGATTGAGGGTGGTTGGCATGGCTGGTCTTGTCAGATCTCTGGATGGATGGTGGTTGGCATGGCTGGTCTTGTCAGATCTCTAGGTGGCGGGTGGTTGGAATGGCTGGTCTGGTCAGATTCCTGGATGGAGGCTGGTTGGCATGGCTGGTCTTGTCAGATCTCTAGATGGATTCTGGTTGGCATGGCTGGTATTGTCAGATCTCTGGATGGAGGGGGTTGGGATGGCTGGTCTTGTCAGATTCCCGGAGGGAGGTTGGTTGGCATGGCTGGTCTTGTCTGATTCCTGGATGGAGGGGGTTGGCATGGCTGGTTTTGTCAAATTTCTGGATGGAGGGTAGTTGGCATGGCTGGTCTTGTCAGATCTCTGGATGGAGAGTGGTTGGCATGGCCGGTCTGGTCAGATCTCTGGATGGAGGGTGGTTGGCATGGCTGGTCTTGTCAGATCACTGGATGGATGGAGGGGGTTGGCATGGCTGGTCTTGTCAGATCTCTGGATGGAGAGTGGTTGGCATGGCTGGTCTGGTCAGATCTCTGGATCGAGGGCAGTTGGCATGGCTGGCCTTGTCAGATCTCTGGATGGAGGGGAGTTGGCATGGCTGGTTATCAGAGGCCTTCATACGGAGGGCTAGTGAAAGGGCTGGTCTTGTCAGATATCTGGATGGAGGTGGGTTGGCATGGCTGGTCTTGTCAGATCTCTGGATGCAGGGTGGTTGGTATGGCTGGTCTGGTCAGATTCCTGGAGGGAGGGTGGTTGGCATGGTTGGTCTTGCCAGATCTCTGGATGAAGGGTGGTTGGCATGGCTGGCCTTATCAGATCTCTGGATGGAGGGGGGTTGGCATGGCTGGTCTTGTCAGATTCCTGGAGGGAGGGTGGTTGGCATGGCATGGCTGGTCTGATCAGATTCCTGGATGGAGCGTAGTTGGCATGGCTGGTCTGGTCAGATTCCTGGATGGAGGCTGGTTGGCATGGCTGGTCTTGTCAGATCTCTAGATGGAGGGTGGTTGGCATGGCTGGTCTGGTCAGATTCCTGGATGGAGGCCCCTTTGGCATGGCTGGTCTTGTCAGATCTCTAGATGGATTGTGGTTGGCATGGCTGGTATTGTCAGATCTCTGGATGGAGGGGTTGGCATGGCTGGTCTTGTCTGATTCCTGGATGGAGGGGGTTGGCATGGTTTGTCTTGTCAGATTCCTGAAGGGAGAGTGTTTGTCATGGCTGGTCTTGTCATATCTCTGGACGGAGGGTGGTTGGCATGACTGGTCTGGTCAGATCTCTGGATTGAGGGTGGTTGGCATGGCTGGTCTTGTCAGATCTCTGGATGGATGGTGGTTGGCATGGCTGGTCTTGTCAGATCTCTAGGTGGCGGGTGGTTGGAATGGCTGGTCTGGTCAGATTCCTGGATGGAGGCTGGTTGGCATGGCTGGTCTTGTCAGATCTCTAGATGGATTCTGGTTGGCATGGCTGGTATTGTCAGATCTCTGGATGGAGGGGGTTGGCATGGCTGGTCTTGTCAGATTCCCGGAGGGAGGTTGGTTGGCATGGCTGGTCTTGTCTGATTCCTGGATGGAGGGGGTTGGCATGGCTGGTTTTGTCAAATTTCTGGATGGAGGGTAGTTGGCATGGCTGGTCTTGTCAGATCTCTGGATGGAGAGTGGTTGGCATGGCCGGTCTGGTCAGATCTCTGGATGGAGGGTGGTTGGCATGGCTGGTCTTGTCAGATCACTGGATGGATGGAGGGGGTTGGCATGGCTGGTCTTGTCAGATCTCTGGATGGAGAGTGGTTGGCATGGCTGGTCTGGTCAGATCTCTGGATCGAGGGCAGTTGGCATGGCTGGCCTTGTCAGATCTCTGGATGGAGGGGAGTTGGCATGGCTGGTTATCAGAGGCCTTCATACGGAGGGCTATTGAAAGGGCTGGTCTTGTCAGATATCTGGATGGAGGTGGGTTGGCATGGCTGGTCTTGTCAGATCTCTGGATGCAGGGTGGTTGGTATGGCTGGTCTGGTCAGATTCCTGGAGGGAGGGTGGTTGGCATGGTTGGTCTTGCCAGATCTCTGGATGAAGGGTGGTTGGCATGGCTGGTCTTGTCAGATCTATGGATGGAGGGTAGTTGGAATGGCTGGTCTTGTCAGATTCCTGGAGGGAGGGTGGTTGGCATGGCTGGTCTTGTCAGATTCCTGGAGGGAGGGTGGTTGGCATGGCTGGCCTTATCAGATCTCTGGATGGAGGGGAGTTGGCATGGCTGGTCTTGTCATATTTCTGGATGGAGGGTAGTTGGCATGGCTGGTCTTGTCAGATCTCTGGATGGAGGGGGTTGGCATGGTTTGTCTTGTCAGATTCCTGGAGGGAGAGTGGTTGGCATGGCTGGTCTTGTCATATCTCTGGACGGAGGGTGGTTGGCATGGCTGGTCTGGTCAGATCTCTGGATGGAGGGTGGTTGGCATGGCTGGTCTTGTCAGATCTCTGGATGGATGGTGGTTGGCATGGCTGGTCTTGTCAGATCTCTAGGTGGCGGGTGGTTGGAATGGCTGGTCTGGTCAGATTCCTGGATGGAGGCTGGTTGGCATGGCTGGTCTTCTCAGATCTCTAGATGGATTGTGGTTGGCATGGCTGGTATTGTCAGATCTCTGGATGGAGTGGGTTGGCATGGCTGGTCTTGTCAGATTCCCGGAGGGAGGTTGGTTGGCATGGCTGGTCTTGTCTGATTCCTGGATGGAGGGGGTTGGCATGGCTGGTTTTGTCAGATTTCTGGATGGAGGGTAGTTGGCATGGCTGGTCTTGTCAGATCTCTGGATGGAGAGTGGTTGGCATGGCTGGTCTGGTCAGATCTCTGGATGGAGGGTGGTTGGCATGGCTGGTCTTGTCAGATCTCTGGATGGATAGAGGGGGTTGGCGTGGCTGGTCTTGTCAGATCTCTGGATGGAGAGTGGTTGGCATGGCTGGTCTGGTCAGGTCTCTGGATGGAGGGGAGTTGGCATGGCTGGTTATCAGAGGCCTTCATACGGAGGGCTAGTGAAAGGGCTGGTCTTGCCAGATATCTGGATGGAGGTGGGTTGGCATGGTTGGTCTTGCCAGATCTCTGGATGAAGGGTAGTTGGCATGGCTGGTCTTGTCAGATCTCTGGATGGAGAGTGGTTGGCATGGCTGGTCTTGTCAGATCTCTGGATGGATGGAGGGGGTTGGCATGGCTGGTCTTGTCAGATCTCTGGATGGAGAGTGGTTGGCATGGTTGGTCTGGTCAGGTCTCTGGATCGAGGGCGGTTGGGTTGGCTGGCCTTGTCAGATCTCTGGATGGAGGGGAGTTGGCATGGCTGGTTATCAGAGGCCTTCATACGGAGGGCTAGTGAAAGGGCTGGTCTTGTCAGATATCTGGATGGAGGTGGGTTGGCATGGCTGGTCTTGTCAGATCTATGGATGGAGGGTGGTTGGCATGGCTGGTCTGGTCAGATTCCTGGAGGGAGGGTGGTTGGTATGGTTGTTCTTGCCAGATCTCTGGATGAAGGGTAGTTGGCATGGCTGGTCTTGTCAGATCTCTGGATGGAGGGTGGTTGGCATGGTTGGTCTGGTTAGATCTCTGGATGGAGGGTGGCTGGCATGGCTGGTCTGGTCAGATCCCTGGAGGGAGGGTGTTTAGCATGGTTGGTCTTGCCAGATCTCTGGATGAAGGGTGGTTGGCATGGCTGGTCTTGTCATATCTATGGATGGAGGGTAGTTGGAATGGCTGGTCTTGTCAGATTCCTGGAGGAAGGGTGGTTGGCATGGCTGGTCTTGTCAGATTCCTGGAGGGAGGGTGGTTGGCATGGCTGGCTTTATCAGATCTCTGGATGGAGGGGAGTTGGCATGGCTGGTCTTGTCAGATCTCTGGATGGAGGGGGGTTGGCATGGCTGGTCTGATCAGATTCCTGGATGGAGGGTAGTTGGCATGGCTGGTCTGGTCAGATTCCTGGATGGAGGCTGGTTGGCATGGCTGGTCTTGTCAGATCTCTAGATGGAGGGTGGTTGGCATGGCTGGTCTGGTTAGATTCCTGGATGGAGGCCCCTTTGGCATGGCTGGTCTTGTCAGATCTCTAGAGGGATTGTGGTTGGCATGGCTGGTATTGTCCGATCTCTGGATGGAGGGGGTTGGCATGGCTGGTCTTGTCAGATTCCTGGAGGGAGGTGGTTGGCATGGCTGGTCTTGTCTGATCCCTGGATGGAGGGGGTTGGCATGGCTGGTTTTGTCAGATTTCTGGATGGAGGGTAGTTGGCATGGCTGGTCTTGTCAGATCTCTGGATGGAGGGGGTTGGCATGGTTTGTCTTGTCAGATTCCTGGAGGGAGAGTGGTTGGCATGGCTGGTCTTGTCATATCTCTGGACGAAGGGTGGTTGGCATGGCTGGTCTGGTCAGATCTCTGGATGGAGGGTGGTTGGCATGGCTGGTCTTGTCAGATCTCTGGATGGATGGTGGTTGGCATGGCTGGTCTTGTCAGATGTCTGGATGGAGGGGCGTTGGCATGGCTGGTTTTGTCAGATTTCTGGATATGTGGTGGTTGGCATGGCTCGTCTTGTCAGATCAATGGATGGAGGGTGGTTGGCATGGCTGGTCTTGTCAGATCTCTGGATGGATGGTGGTTGGCATGGCTGGTCTTGTCAGATTCCTGGAGGGAGGGTGAATGGCATGGCTGGTCTTGTCAGATCTCTGGATGGAGGGTAGTTGGTATTGCTGGTCTTGTCAGATCTCTGGGTGGAGGGTGGTTGGCATGGCTGGTCTTGTCAGATCTCTGGATGGAGAGTGGTTGGCATGGCTGATCTGGTGAGATCTCTGGATGGAGGGTGGTTGGCTTGGCTGGTCTTGTCAGGTCTCTGGATGGAGGGGGTTGGCATGGCTGGTCTTGTCAGATTCCTGGAGGGAGGGTGGTTGGCATGGCTCGCCTTGTCATATCTCTGGATGGAGGAGAGTTGGCATGGCTGGTTATCAGAGGCCTTCATACGGAGGGCTAGTGAAAGGGCTGGTCTTGTCAGATTCCTGGAGGGAGGGTGGTTGGCATGGCTGGTCTTGTCAGATTCCTGGAGGGAGGGGAGTTGGCATGGCTGGTCTGGTCAGATTCCTGGAGGGAGGGTGGTTGGCATGACTGGTCTTGTCAGATCTCTGGATGGAGGGTGGTTGGCATGGCTGGTCTGGTTAGAGCTCTGGATGGAGGGTGGTTGGCATGGCTGGTCTGGTCAGATTCCTGGAGGGAGGGTGGTTGGCATGGCTGGTCTTGTCAGATTCCTGGAGGGAGGGTGATTGGCATGGCTGGTCTTGTCAGATCTCTGGATGGAGGGGGTTGGCATGGCTGGTCTTGTCAGATCTCTGGATGGAGAGTGGTTGGCATGGCTGGTCTGGTCAGATCTCTGGATCGAGGGCGGTTGGCATGGATGGCCTTGTCAGATCTCTGGATGGAGGGTGGTTGGCATGGCTGGTTTTGTCAGATTTCTGGATGGAGGGTAGTTGGCATGGCTGGTATTGTCAGATATCTGAATGTATGGTGGTTGGCATGGCTGGTCTTGTCAGATCTCTGGATGGAGGATGGTTGGCATTGCTGGTCTTGTCAGATCTCTGGGTGGAGGGTGGTTGGCATGGCTGGTCTTGTCAGATCTCTGGATGGAGAGTGGTTGGCATGGTTGGCCTGGTCTGGTCAGATCTCTGGATGGAGGGTGGTTGGCATGGCTGGTCTTGTCAGATCTCTGGATGGAGGGGGTTGGCATGGCTGGTCTTGTCAGATCTCTGGATGGAGAGTGGTTGGCATGGCTGGTCTGGTCAGATCTCTGGATGGAGGGTGGTTGGCATGGCTGGCCTTGTCAGATCTCTGGAAGGAGGGGAGTTTGCATGGCTGGTCTTCAGAGGCCTTCGTACGGATGGCTAGTGAAAGGGCTGGTCTTGTCAGATATCTGGATGGAGGTGGGTTGGTATGGCTGGTCTTGTCAGATCTCTGGATGAAGGGTGGTTGGCATGGCTGGTCTTGTCAGATCTCTGGATGGAGGGTGGTTGGCATGGCTGGTCTTGTCAGATCTCTGGATGGAGGGTGGCTGGCATGGCTGGTCTGGTCAGATCCCTGGAGGGAGGCTTTTCGGCATGTTTGGTCTTGCCAAATCTCTGGATGAAGGGTGGTTGGCATGGCTGGTCTTGTCAGATCTCTGGATGGAGCGTAGTTGGAATGGCTGGTCTTGTCAGATTCCTGAAGGGGGGGTGGTTGGCATGGCTGGTCGTGTCAGATTCCTGGAGAGAGGGTGGTTGGCATGGCTGGTCTGGTCAGATCCCTGGAGGGAGGGTGTTTGGCATGGTTGGTCTTGCCAGATTTCTGGATGAAGGGTGGTTGGCATGGCTGGTCTTGTCAGATCTATGGATGGAGGGTAGTTGGAATGGCTGGTCTTGTCAGATTCCTGGAGGGAGGGTGGTTGGCATGGCTGGTCTTGTCAGATTCCTGGAGGGAGGGTGGTTGGCATGGCTGGCCTTATCAGATCTCTGGATGGAGGGGGGTTGGCATGGCTGGTCTAGTCAGATTCCTGGAGGGAGGGTGGTTGGCATGGCATGGCTGGTCTGATCAGATTCCTGGATGGAGCGTAGTTGGCATGGCTGGTCTGGTCAGATTCCTGGATGGAGGCTGGTTGGCATGGCTGGTCTTGTCAGATCTCTAGATGGAGGGTGGTTGGCATGGCTGGTCTGGTCAGATTCCTGGATGGAGGCCCCTTTGGCATGGCTGGTCTTGTCAGATCTCTAGATGGATTGTGGTTGGCATGGCTGGTATTGTCAGATCTCTGGATGGAGGGGTTGGCATGGCTGGTCTTGTCTGATTCCTGGATGGAGGGGGTTGGCATGGTTTGTCTTGTCAGATTCCTGGAGGGAGAGTGGTTGTCATGGCTGGTCTTGTCATATCTCTGGACGGAGGGTGGTTGGCATGGCTGGTCTGGTCAGATCTCTGGATTGAGGGTGGTTGGCATGGCTGGTCTTGTCAGATCTCTGGATGGATGGTGGTTGGCATGGCTGGTCTTGTCAGATCTCTAGGTGGCGGGTAGTTGGAATGGCTGGTCTGGTCAGATTCCTGGATGGAGGCTGGTTGGCATGGCTGGTCTTGTCAGATCTCTAGATGGATTCTGGTTGGCATGGCTGGTATTGTCAGATCTCTGGATGGAGGGGGTTGGCATGGCTGGTCTTGTCAGATTCCCGGAGGGAGGTTGGTTGGCATGGCTGGTCTTGTCTGATTCCTGGATGGAGGGGGTTGGCATGGCTGGTTTTGTCAAATTTCTGGATGGAGGGTAGTTGGCATGGCTGGTCTTGTCAGATCTCTGGATGGAGAGTGGTTGGCATGGCCGGTCTGGTCAGATCTCTGGATGGAGGGTGGTTGGCATGGCTGGTCTTGTCAGATCTCTGGATGGATGGAGGGGGTTGGCATGGCTGGTCTTGTCAGATCTCTGGATGGAGAGTGGTTGGCATGGCTGGTCTGGTCAGATCTCTGGATCGAGGGCAGTTGGCATGGCTGGCCTTGTCAGATCTCTGGATGGAGGGGAGTTGGCATGGCTGGTTATCAGAGGCCTTCATACGGAGGGCTAGTGAAAGGGCTGGTCTTGTCAGATATCTGGATGGAGGTGGGTTGGCATGGCTGGTCTTGTCAGATATCTGGATGGAGGTGGGTTGGTATGGCTGGTCTGATCAGATTCCTGGAGGGAGGGTGGTTGGCATGGTTGGTCTTGCCAGATCTCTGGATGAAGGGTGGTTGGCATGGCTGGTCTTGTCATATCTATGGATGGAGGGTAGTTGGAATGGCTGGTCTTGTCAGATTCCTGGAGGAAGGGTGGTTGGCATGGCTGGTCTTGTCAGATTCCTGGAGGGAGGGTGGTTGGCATGGCTGGCTTTATCAGATCTCTGGATGGAGGGGAGTTGGCATGGCTGGTCTTGTCAGATCTCTGGATGGAGGGGGGTTGGCATGGCTGGTCTGATCAGATTCCTGGATGGAGGGTAGTTGGCATGGCTGGTCTGGTCAGATTCCTGGATGGAGGCTGGTTGGCATGGCTGGTCTTGTCAGATCTCTAGATGGAGGGTGGTTGGCATGGCTGGTCTGGTTAGATTCCTGGATGGAGGCCCCTTTGGCATGGCTGGTCTTGTCAGATCTCTAGAGGGATTGTGGTTGGCATGGCTGGTATTGTCCGATCTCTGGATGGAGGGGGTTGGCATGGCTGGTCTTGTCAGATTCCTGGAGGGAGGTGGTTGGCATGGCTGGTCTTGTCTGATCCCTGGATGGAGGGGGTTGGCATGGCTGGTTTTGTCAGATTTCTGGATGGAGGGTAGTTGGCATGGCTGGTCTTGTCAGATCTCTGGATGGAGGGGGTTGGCATGGTTTGTCTTGTCAGATTCCTGGAGGGAGAGTGGTTGGCATGGCTGGTCTTGTCATATCTCTGGACGAAGGGTGGTTGGCATGGCTGGTCTGGTCAGATCTCTGGATGGAGGGTGGTTGGCATGGCTGGTCTTGTCAGATCTCTGGATGGATGGTGGTTGGCATGGCTGGTCTTGTCAGATGTCTGGATGGAGGGGCGTTGGCATGGCTGGTTTTGTCAGATTTCTGGATATGTGGTGGTTGGCATGGCTCGTCTTGTCAGATCAATGGATGGAGGGTGGTTGGCATGGCTGGTCTTGTCAGATCTCTGGATGGATGGTGGTTGGCATGGCTGGTCTTGTCAGATTCCTGGAGGGAGGGTGAATGGCATGGCTGGTCTTGTCAGATCTCTGGATGGAGGGTAGTTGGTATTGCTGGTCTTGTCAGATCTCTGGGTGGAGGGTGGTTGGCATGGCTGGTCTTGTCAGATCTCTGGATGGAGAGTGGTTGGCATGGCTGATCTGGTGAGATCTCTGGATGGAGGGTGGTTGGCTTGGCTGGTCTTGTCAGGTCTCTGGATGGAGGGGGTTGGCATGGCTGGTCTTGTCAGATTCCTGGAGGGAGGGTGGTTGGCATGGCTCGCCTTGTCATATCTCTGGATGGAGGAGAGTTGGCATGGCTGGTTATCAGAGGCCTTCATACGGAGGGCTAGTGAAAGGGCTGGTCTTGTCAGATTCCTGGAGGGAGGGTGGTTGGCATGGCTGGTCTTGTCAGATTCCTGGAGGGAGGGGAGTTGGCATGGCTGGTCTGGTCAGATTCCTGGAGGGAGGGTGGTTGGCATGACTGGTCTTGTCAGATCTCTGGATGGAGGGTGGTTGGCATGGCTGGTCTGGTTAGAGCTCTGGATGGAGGGTGGTTGGCATGGCTGGTCTGGTCAGATTCCTGGAGGGAGGGTGGTTGGCATGGCTGGTCTTGTCAGATTCCTGGAGGGAGGGTGATTGGCATGGCTGGTCTTGTCAGATCTCTGGATGGAGGGGGTTGGCATGGCTGGTCTTGTCAGATCTCTGGATGGAGAGTGGTTGGCATGGCTGGTCTGGTCAGATCTCTGGATCGAGGGCGGTTGGCATGGATGGCCTTGTCAGATCTCTGGATGGAGGGTGGTTGGCATGGCTGGTTTTGTCAGATTTCTGGATGGAGGGTAGTTGGCATGGCTGGTATTGTCAGATATCTGAATGTATGGTGGTTGGCATGGCTGGTCTTGTCAGATCTCTGGATGGAGGATGGTTGGCATGGCTGGTCTTGTCAGATCTCTGGATGGATGGTGGGTGGCATGGCTGTTCTTGTCAGATTCCAGGAGGGAGGGTGGTTGGCATAGTTGGTCTTGTCAGATCTCTGGATGGAGGGTAGTTGGCATTGCTGGTCTTGTCAGATCTCTGGGTGGAGGGTGGTTGGCATGGCTGGTCTTGTCAGATCTCTGGATGGAGAGTGGTTGGCATGGTTGGCCTGGTCTGGTCAGATCTCTGGATGGAGGGTGGTTGGCATGGCTGGTCTTGTCAGATCTCTGGATGGAGGGGGTTGGCATGGCTGGTCTTGTCAGATCTCTGGATGGAGAGTGGTTGGCATGGCTGGTCTGGTCAGATCTCTGGATGGAGGGTGGTTGGCATGGCTGGCCTTGTCAGATCTCTGGAAGGAGGGGAGTTTGCATGGCTGGTCTTCAGAGGCCTTCGTACGGATGGCTAGTGAAAGGGCTGGTCTTGTCAGATATCTGGATGGAGGTGGGTTGGTATGGCTGGTCTTGTCAGATCTCTGGATGAAGGGTGGTTGGCATGGCTGGTCTTGTCAGATCTCTGGATGGAGGGTGGTTGGCATGGCTGGTCTTGTCAGATCTCTGGATGGAGGGTGGCTGGCATGGCTGGTCTGGTCAGATCCCTGGAGGGAGGCTTTTCGGCATGTTTGGTCTTGCCAAATCTCTGGATGAAGGGTGGTTGGCATGGCTGGTCTTGTCAGATCTCTGGATGGAGCGTAGTTGGAATGGCTGGTCTTGTCAGATTCCTGAAGGGGGGGTGGTTGGCATGGCTGGTCGTGTCAGATTCCTGGAGAGAGGGTGGTTGGCATGGCTGGTCTGGTCAGATCCCTGGAGGGAGGGTGTTTGGCATGGTTGGTCTTGCCAGATTTCTGGATGAAGGGTGGTTGGCATGGCTGGTCTTGTCAGATCTATGGATGGAGGGTAGTTGGAATGGCTGGTCTTGTCAGATTCCTGGAGGGAGGGTGGTTGGCATGGCTGGTCTTGTCAGATTCCTGGAGGGAGGGTGGTTGGCATGGCTGGCCTTATCAGATCTCTGGATGGAGGGGGGTTGGCATGGCTGGTCTAGTCAGATTCCTGGAGGGAGGGTGGTTGGCATGGCATGGCTGGTCTGATCAGATTCCTGGATGGAGCGTAGTTGGCATGGCTGGTCTGGTCAGATTCCTGGATGGAGGCTGGTTGGCATGGCTGGTCTTGTCAGATCTCTAGATGGAGGGTGGTTGGCATGGCTGGTCTGGTCAGATTCCTGGATGGAGGCCCCTTTGGCATGGCTGGTCTTGTCAGATCTCTAGATGGATTGTGGTTGGCATGGCTGGTATTGTCAGATCTCTGGATGGAGGGGTTGGCATGGCTGGTCTTGTCTGATTCCTGGATGGAGGGGGTTGGCATGGTTTGTCTTGTCAGATTCCTGGAGGGAGAGTGGTTGTCATGGCTGGTCTTGTCATATCTCTGGACGGAGGGTGGTTGGCATGGCTGGTCTGGTCAGATCTCTGGATTGAGGGTGGTTGGCATGGCTGGTCTTGTCAGATCTCTGGATGGATGGTGGTTGGCATGGCTGGTCTTGTCAGATCTCTAGGTGGCGGGTAGTTGGAATGGCTGGTCTGGTCAGATTCCTGGATGGAGGCTGGTTGGCATGGCTGGTCTTGTCAGATCTCTAGATGGATTCTGGTTGGCATGGCTGGTATTGTCAGATCTCTGGATGGAGGGGGTTGGCATGGCTGGTCTTGTCAGATTCCCGGAGGGAGGTTGGTTGGCATGGCTGGTCTTGTCTGATTCCTGGATGGAGGGGGTTGGCATGGCTGGTTTTGTCAAATTTCTGGATGGAGGGTAGTTGGCATGGCTGGTCTTGTCAGATCTCTGGATGGAGAGTGGTTGGCATGGCCGGTCTGGTCAGATCTCTGGATGGAGGGTGGTTGGCATGGCTGGTCTTGTCAGATCTCTGGATGGATGGAGGGGGTTGGCATGGCTGGTCTTGTCAGATCTCTGGATGGAGAGTGGTTGGCATGGCTGGTCTGGTCAGATCTCTGGATCGAGGGCAGTTGGCATGGCTGGCCTTGTCAGATCTCTGGATGGAGGGGAGTTGGCATGGCTGGTTATCAGAGGCCTTCATACGGAGGGCTAGTGAAAGGGCTGGTCTTGTCAGATATCTGGATGGAGGTGGGTTGGCATGGCTGGTCTTGTCAGATATCTGGATGGAGGTGGGTTGGTATGGCTGGTCTGATCAGATTCCTGGAGGGAGGGTGGTTGGCATGGTTGGTCTTGCCAGATCTCTGGATGAAGGGTGGTTGGCATGGCTGGTCTTGTCAGATCTATGGATGGAGGGTAGTTGAAATGGCTGGTCTTGTCAGATTCCTGGAGGGAGGGTGGTTGGCATGGCTGGTCTTGTCAGATTCCTGGAGGGAGGGTGGTTGGCATGGCTGGCCTTATCAGATCTCTGGATGGAGGGGAGTTGGCATGGCTGATCTTGTCAGATTTCTGGATGGAGGGTAGTTGGCATGGCTGGTCTTGTCAGATCTCTGGATGGAAGGGGTTGGCATGGTTTGTCTTGTCAGATTCCTGGAGGGAGAGTGGTTGGCATGGCTGGTCTTGTCATATCTCTGGACGGAGGGTGGTTGGCATGGCTGGTCTGGTCAGATCTCTGGATGGAGGGTGGTTGGCATGGCTGGTCTTGTCAGATCTCTGGATGGATGGTGGTTGGCATGGCTGGTCTTGTCAGATCTCTAGGTGGCGGGTGGTTGGAATGGCTGGTCTGGTCAGATTCCTGGATGGAGGCTGGTTGGCATGGCTGGTCTTCTCAGATCTCTAGATGGGTTGTGGTTGGCATGGCTGGTATTGTCAGATCTCTGGATGGAGTGGGTTGGCATGGCTGGCCTTGTCAGATTCCCGGAGGGAGGTTGGTTGGCATGGCTGGTCTTGTCTGATTCCTGGATGGAGGGGGTTGGCATGGCTGGTTTTGTCAGATTTCTGGATGGAGGGTAGTTGGCATGGCTGGTCTTGTCAGATCTCTGGATGGAGAGTGGTTGGCATGGCTGGTCTGGTCAGATCTCTGGATGGAGGGTGGTTGGCATGGCTGGTCTTGTCAGATCTCTGGATGGATGGAGGGGGTTGGCGTGGCTGGTCTTGTCAGATCTCTGGATGGAGAGTGGTTGGCATGGCTGGTCTGGTCAGGTCTCTGGATGGAGGGGAGTTGGCATGGCTGGTTATCAGAGGCCTTCATACGGAGGGCTAGTGAAAGGGCTGGTCTTGCCAGATATCTGGATGGAGGTGGGTTGGCATGGTTGGTCTTGCCAGATCTCTGGATGAAGGGTAGTTGGCATGGCTGGTCTTGTCAGATCTCTGGATGGAGAGTGGTTGGCATGGCTGGTCTTGTCAGATCTCTGGATGGATGGAGGGGGTTGGCATGGCTGGTCTTGTCAGATCTCTGGATGGAGAGTGGTTGGCATGGTTGGTCTGGTCAGGTCTCTGGATCGAGGGCGGTTGGCATGGCTGGCCTTGTCAGATCTCTGGATGGAGGGGAGTTGGCATGGCTGGTTATCAGAGGCCTTCATACGGAGGGCTAGTGAAAGGGCTGGTCTTGTCAGATATCTGGATGGAGGTGGATTGGCATGGCTGGTCTTGTCAGATCTATGGATGGAGGGTGGTTGGCATGGCTGGTCTGGTCAGATTCCTGGAGGGAGGGTGGTTGGCATGGTTGTTCTTGCCAGATCTCTGGATGAAGGGTAGTTGGCATGGCTGGTCTTGTCAGATCTCTGGATGGAGGGTGGTTGGCATGGTTGGTCTGGTTAGATCTCTGGATGGAGGGTGGCTGGCATGGCTGGTCTGGTCATATCCCTGGAGGGAGGGTGTTTAGCATGGTTGGTCTTGCCAGATCTCTGGATGAAGGGTGGTTGGCATGGCTGGTCTTTTCATATCTATGGATGGAGGGTAGTTGGAATGGCTGGTCTTGTCAGATTCCTGGAGGGAGGGTGGTTGGCATGGCTGGTCTTGTCAGATTCCTGGAGGGAGGGTGGTTGGCATGGCTGGCTTTATCAGATCTCTGGATGGAGGGGAGTTGGCATGGCTGGTCTTGTCAGATCTCTGGATGGAGGGGGGTTGGCATGGCTGGTCTGATCAGATTCCAGGATGGAGGGTAGTTGGCATGGCTGGTCTGGTCAGATTCCTGGATGGAGGCTGGTTGGCATGGCTGGTCTTGTCAGATCTCTAGATGGAGGGTGGTTGGCATGGCTGGTCTGGTTAGATTCCTGGATGGAGGTCCCTTTGGCATGGCTGGTCTTGTCAGATCTCTAGAGGGATTGTGGTTGGCATGGCTGGTATTGTCCGATCTCTGGATGGAGGGGGTTGGCATGGCTGGTCTTGTCAGATTCCTGGAGGGAGGGTGGTTGGCATGGCTGGTCTTGTCTGATCCCTGGATGGAGGGGGTTGGCATGGCTGGTTTTGTCAGATTTCTGGATGGAGGGTAGTTGGCATGGCTGGTCTTGTCAGATCTCTGGATGGAGGGGGTTGGCATGGTTTGTCTTGTCAGATTCCTGGAGGGAGAGTGGTTGGCATGGCTGGTCTTGTCAGATCTCTGGATGGATGGTGGTTGGCATGGCTGGTCTTGTCAGATGTCTGGATGGAGGGGCGTTGGCATGGCTGGTTTTGTCAGATTTCTGGATATGTGGTGGTTGGCATGGCTCGTCTTGTCAGATCAATGGATGGAGGGTGGTTGGCATGGCTGGTCTTGTCAGATCTCTGGATGGATGGTGGTTGGCATGGCTGGTCTTGTCAGATTCCTGGAGGGAGGGTGGATGGCATGGCTGGTCTTGTCAGATCTCTGGATGGAGGGTAATTGGTATTGCTGGTCCTGTCAGATCTCTGGGTGGAGGGTGGTTGGCATGGCTGGTCTGGTGAGATCTCTGGATGGAGGGTGGTTGGCTTGGCTGGTCTTGTCAGGTCTCTGGATGGAGGGGGTTGGCATGGCTGATCTTGTCAGATTCCTGGAGGGAGGGTGGTTGGCATGGCTCGCCTTGTCATATCTCTGGATGGAGGAGAGTTGGCATGGCTGGTTATCAGAGGCCTTCATACGGAGGGCTAGTGAAAGGGCTGGTCTTGTCAGATTCCTGGAGGGAGGGTGGTTGGCATGGCTGGTCTTGTCAGATTCCTGGAGGGAGGGTGGTTGGCATGGCTAGTCTTGTCAGAACTCTGGAGGGAGGGGAGTTGGCATGGCTGGTCTGGTCAGATTCCTGGAGGGAGGGTGGTTGGCATGACTGGTCTTGTCAGATCTCTGGATGGAGGGTGGTTGGCATGGCTGGTCTGGTTAGAGCTCTGGATGGAGGGTGGTTGGCATGGCTGGTCTGGTCAGATTCCTGGAGGGAGGGTGGTTGGCATGGCTGGTCTTGTCAGATTCCTGGAGGGAGGGTGATTGGCATGGCTGGTCTTGTCAGATCTCTGGGTGGAGGGGGTTGGCATGGCTGGTCTTGTCAGATCTCTGGGTGGAGGGTGGTTGGCATGGCTGGTCTTTTCAGATTCCTGGATGAAGGGTGGTTGGCATGTCTGGTCTGGTTCGAGCTCTGGATGGAGGGGTTGGCATGGCTGGTTATCAGAGGCCTTCATAGGGAGGGCTAGTGAAAGGGCTGGTCTTGTCATATCTCTGGATGCACGTAAGATGGTCTTGTGAGGTCTGCAGTTGTTTGCCATATTATCTCATGTGAGACGTATGGCTCGAGGGCAGGTAGAATGCTGTGTGGCACCAGTGTTTTCTCAGGCTAATGCATCCCCATGTCTGGAGAGCTACCCCCCAGAACTGTTGTATCACAGTTGTGCCCTCCAGTAACTCTTATAGAAGACCAGGTTCCTCAAAGAGATGTTTCACACATTAGCTTTCCTCAGTGCCCCTAAGCCCAAAAGATGCATCTGCCTTTGGGTGGAAATGGTCACATGTTGAAACTTGTAAATGTTAGTTGGTGATTTTTTTTTATTGGGGTGCACAAACAGTGGTTTAAAATAGTTCATTTTGCTACACACTTTCTGTGAAAAGTTAGATAATAAGCCACACACTATGCCATCGGTTTTGTAGCATAACACATGAAAACAAAACAATACATGCCAAATCACCAGCAGTGCACAGGAGCATTTTCCAATGCATTGTCATTATGCTGTTTCTCACAATATATGCCCGTATGAAAAAAACATGTTCATACTGGCTGCATCAATGTAGGGCAGAATGGCTTCATAAGAAGACTCATCATGTTGACTTTGCCCATAATGCAAGGAAAGAATGTCATGTCACTCTATGAAAACATGTTCATACTGGCTGCATCATTCTTAGCCAGAATGGCTTCATAAGAAGACTCATCATGTTGACTTTGCCCATAATGCAAGGAAAGAATGTCATGTCACTCTATGAAAACATGGCCATACTGGCTGCATCAATGTAGGGCAGAATGGCTTTATAAGAAGACTTATCATGTTGACTTTGCCCATAATGCAAGGAAAGAATGTCATGTCACGCTATGAAACCATGCCCATACTGGCTGCATCAATGTAGGGCAGAATGGCTTCATAAGAAGACTCATCATGTTGAATTTGCCCATAATGCAAGGAAAGAATGTCATGTCACGCTATGAAACCATGCCCATACTGGCTGCATCAATGTAGGGCAGTACATCCATGTATGAACACCCATCATGTTGGCTTTGACCAACTTTCCAGTAACAAATGACATGCCACTATAAAAAAAACACATCCATACTGTCTGCAGCAATGTACTTCCACCTAAGAATACGCACGTTGGTTTTGCCCATAAATCCAGCAAAAATGCTATTATTCTCACTGGAAGAAAAGATGTCCACGCTTCCTGCACCAGTGTAGCCCCCACTCCAATGTGAGAACATGCATCATGGTGGCTTAGCACATAATGCCAGAAAAAACATGAACCTGTCCATGATGGTTACATTGCACAAATGTTGCCCCCCCCCCCCCCCCCCCATGCTCACAATCAGAGGCTTGCTTGCTAGCCCAGCATGCAGGAAAGTACACACATTCATAAATCGACCTATACAACATATTAATTCCCTCATTCACATGTGTATCTAAACAACATCTACTCTCTACCTCATCCACACAACATGCACTTGCAGGCACATAGACATACACACGCACAGACCGTTTTTTGTATCTGTGGCCTTGGGCTCTAGAAGCTGCCTCGGCCTCATGCCACCAGAATGGATTCTGGCTTCCGTGCACCACAGGAACCACGAAGTATGGAGAACTTCCTGCTTCCTGGCTTATGCAATTGACACAGACCCCCCACAATTGCATGTCCCAGGCAGAGGCGTTGCTAGGGGGGGGCTAAGGGGGCTATAGCCCCTGGTCTTTTGGTTGTAGCCCCGGATAGAATCTCTGGAGCTACAACCAAAAGGCTAGTTAGCCCCCAGTCCCAACAGTTCCGACATCAGCTTAGCCCCGGGTCTTTTCCAGACCTAGCAACACCCCTGGTCCCAGGGCCTCTAGAAATGCAGAGAGGTTCTGGAGCACCCCCTTCACAGATTTGCTGCTCAAGTACCCAGTCTGCATCCCCGGTGGGACATGTAGGGCTGAGGGAGCAATATACCCCCGTCCTTGCATGGCTCATTGACCACATGTGCTGTGGTACTCACAGGCACATGTCGTTATCTCCTTGGTTCAGCTGAGATAACACTCAGTGTTTTCACTGAGCTGGCTTGGCTCGTCCATAATGGGTGGCAGCAGCACAGGGAATGGGCCGGAACATGACCAAGCGGGCTCCGGCAAAACATGGTTTGCTGCCCTGTCCCCAGACTCATGGGCTTCTCCACAACACTCAGACAGGCTTCAGAAGACTCTGCAGCATTGCTGAGTCTTCAGTATCTGCCTGCTTGATGAAGCATGGGTTGCTTGTGCCCTTGTGACAACTCTGCTTCAGAACAGGATGCTCCCAAAGAGCTCTGTCCATGCACCAACAACCCGTCCAGTAGACTTGGTAGGGGCAACTGAATACGGAAACAGCCAAAGCCTCACATACTCTTTTTTTGTATTTGGTTTATTGTAAACCTTTACAAGATACACAATCGAAGAAAACATTTAAAACATAAGCAAATAAAACGTCTACCAATTTCACAGCTTGGAATGACATCAAACATACAAGACTTTGACAACTATTTCTTTCTTGTAGTATGCCCTTTACCCTTTGCTCTATGCAGTACCAGGTTTAAGTTCACTTGCATCCTCTAGGTCAAACAAATTCCATGATTTTATGAATAACCCAACAGCCACTGCTTCTGAGGTTCTCACTGTATTGAGCAGTCTTTTCCACAACTCGTTCACCTCATGCACACCACTCAACTCCATTTTATTCCTAAAGTATATATTTCTTTCTCGGTTTAAAGCCTCACATTCCATAAACAGATACTCGATTGATTCTATCGACCCGTTCCCTTTGCAGAGTATACAGCATGTTTCAGTTGCAATTATTATTTCAAGCCTTGTCTAAATCTCCCCCGTCAGGAATAATTTCCAACAAAATCTCATAATAAGTGATCGATATTGCCGGTTTGGGATTTGCTTTAAATAAGGTGCTATCCCGCCTCTAAGTTTGTGTTAATGGGAAGGATGACTTGGCTAAGGGTAACCATGGAACGAGTTGATGGTATTTGTCCAATCCCATTTATACTGTTCCCCTCTTCACCTTCTCCGGATTGTCCCTCAACACTCCACGTTTGAGACCTATGTCGCTTAAGATGGATTTGCATTTGGCTCTTAACTTTCCCATATCTTCCCTTCTTTGTTTCAGGGCGAGGTTCATGGTCCTATACAAGTTATCAGTATTTGCTGATATAATTTTTGGGTAGAGAGACAGGCATTGCCAATTCACACATACCTTTAGCGAGAGAAGGCCCAGCTCATATCTCATAGCGGCTCCCGGGACATAATTTGGGACCCTCAGCACTTGTCTCCACATTATCCCCTCACTTGTGTCCAGCCATGTGTTTAATTCACCATTCCATAGCTCTAGGCCGTATGTATTTGGGACCACCTTCACTTAATAGAATTGTATTGCCGCTTTAATCGAGAATTTTCCAAATCTCTTATTAACTTGTAGTAATTGGTTGGTCAGTGTCTTCGCCTTGATACAAAGAAGGTCTTCTATTTCCTTTGTCTGCGGTTTCAAGGTGAAGTAGAAGCCCAAAAAGGTTAGGCTTATTACTCCTCCGATGTGTTGGTCGTCAAGTTGCCATTTGGTCAAGGTACGCTTCCCAGCCCACATGAGTTCTAGAATCTTTTATTTTAAGTTGTTAATTTTGAGACTGTTCTTTTTGCGTATTTAGAAAAAGCACACAACAACTTCCTCATTTCAACTCGAGAACAATCAAAGAGGAGGAAGTCATCGGCATAGAATAGCAATGCTCTTCTCATGGACCCCAGCTTAGGGGCAGTCAGACCTGCTGAGTCTAGATCTTCCCCAGTGTCCGAGACATATATAGGTTATAGAGGCAGGGAGCCAACATGCAACCCTGCCTCAAACCCATCTTGATGGTGATTCTCCGGGAGAGATTCTCTTTTTGGTTAAGGCGTATGAAGATGCCTGAGTTGTCATGCAAAGCAATTATCAGACTTAGTAGATCCTGGGGGAGGCCCCATTTTATCAGCTTTGCCCAAAACCTTGAACGTCTACGTGGTCAACAGCGGCTGATAAATCCTCTGAGGCTATGAATACCCTGAAGTTCTGTGTCCCCTTTGTTCTATCTTGAAATTCCCTGATCATCGCGCTACTGATATTCGTTGAATAGCCCCACCGGAAACCCATTTGGAATCTGTCCAATCTCCCTGTGGACGCTACCCAGTCCTCGAAGTGACGTAGCACGAGAGCAGCAAAAATGTTGCTCTCTACATCCAAGAGTGAGATAGGTCTATAATTTCTCTGGTCCCATTGATCACCTTTCTTAAATATGGGTAGGTATAATGATGGGTACTCCCAAATTTTTTGTTTTCGGGGGGTCAAGTCTGTGAACAGGGAGAATTAAGGGAGAAAAGAAAAAGACGTAACAGACTGACTACCCCTCTCTCTAAGGTCTTGTGACACAACAGATACAGGTGCAGGGGTGCTGATATGTAAATCTACAGCAGTTGCCTTGTGGAAGAGACAGTTCTTGAACAGAAACCGTTGAAAATATATAAATCACTTTAATAATCAATAATAAAATTACATTTTTTTATAAAAAACTATGCAAAGAGTAGGCTTTTTCATATCTCACTCGTATCATTCATACCAATTCACTCGTTCTGTGACATCTGGGTTCAGCAAGTAACATTTTCTTTGGACATATTAGTTGTTAATAATATGTATGACATTAGAAAAAACAAGATTTGGATTTTCTGTAGGTCGACATATGTTTCGGCCCCTTTCAATAGTCCCATCGTTGTCTACGGTGGTCTAAATAGTCAATGTTGGGCCATCTTCAGGACAGTGATGATTTTGTAAAAGCTTAAAGTCTTCACCCTTTTTCGTATGAAAAGCCAAATCTAAAAACATAAATTAAGCATATATTACATTGTGTAACGGTCTGGTCTCTTTTAATTAATCTCAAAGTGATGGCTTGATTACTATGCCAGAAAGAATTGCACCAACCTGTGGCCAGAAAAATTGTTGTGGACCACGGAGATAGGGTTGTAGGGTATCTTCTGTATTACCCTTATCTATAGCCCTAGCAAAAGGGGACAGAAGCAGGGGAGATTACTACCTTGCGTATTAGTTCTATCTGAGCATTGCTAAAAGCATTTATTTCGGTTTAGCATTTCAGAGCAAACTTACAGTTATCACCTCGAAGTAGGTGGAGCTTCAGATTTCTGTAACTCGGTATCACATCGTGAGATATCTTCAAGATGAGACTGATTGTATCGGCCCCTAAACACGTTATGTCTGCAGAAGAGAAAGGTGTTTGATGAACTACCCTTCTGCGATCGTATCGTAACAGTTCCAATTTTAAAATAACACATACCGTTGACTAACAGTAGTTATAATCAGAATTTGGATGAGAATGCAATGTTATCAAAACTAAAGCCTCAATAAGGGATTCATATTAAGACCTTTTTGTCGCATGCCTACGACCTCCCAAATTCCTATTGAGCCCTATGGGGCTCAAATGGGAATGGGGAGTAATTATTACCAGCCCCCGGCAAAGGGGAATTACCGGGTCTGCCGGGGATAGAATGCCCCGGTACATCCCTATTGCCGGGTGCCGGTAAAAAAATGACTCCGGCGGCAGCCGTGCTGGTAATTACCAGCACGGCTGCCGCGTAGTCGTAATGAGGCCCATTGTTTTCTTAGAGTGAGTAGTGCGACCAATTAAAAGTGTAAACCTCAACTTTCATTATTCTCTCAAAAGAGTTCTGTACAGAATCACAATAAATACAACAAAAGGGGCACCTGGCTACCCCCTGATCACTCCAGGTATTATATAATATATCAAACACAATTGATCAGGGTGTATCTGTCCATGGTCCCAGGCCACGCAATTCAGTATCTCTTCATACAACCCAATTCTGGCTATTTGCATAAAAGCAAGGAGCATTATGGGAAAATAAGTATGTTCAGAATTGTACATGTGAAACATGTGTTATTTTGTTCAGTATATCAAACACAATATATGGGGGCGTATCTGGGAATGCAAACACGCAGAGAAATGAATCTGTTCACACGATTCGTTGATCACAATAGATTGCGTAATTTGTATATACATTTTACAAAAATAACCTCACCATCTTGGTCTAGTGAGTCTCACACCATCCCATAGAAACATGCATAAATATTACGGGTGGAGCTGGTGGGAGGGAGCAGGGGAGGGTAGGGGTGCTGTAGGTCTTTGGAGCAGGACATTGATCCTCGGTTCGAGTCCCCTGTGCCCTTCAACCCCACCCGCCCACAGTTCTCTGGCTACAGAGCCAGGAGTAGAGCACCCCACCTCTGAGTGCCCCCCTCCAGCCTTAGGGGTGACAGCCCCTGCACCCAGTGCCATCCCCCTGAGCCTATTCAGCCTGAGTGACAGGTGGCAGACTGGCTATACTGATCCCAACCCTCTGATGCCTCATAGCCTTAGAGGGGATCTACTCTGTATCCAGACAGACCTTGTGTCGCCTGGCTGAACCCAGTCTAGGAGTGACAGGATATCTGTTCTGGTGCCAATCCCATGAGTCGCCCAGCCATAGAAATGAGAAACTCTGTATCCTGGCAGAACCGCCTATGGTATGCAGTGATAAAATCGTGGCAAAAATGTTGCCTGAACAGAAAATCGCTGCAAAAATGCCATGTAGGCCACAGTGTATCCTGGTGCCTAGCCCATGGCCATCCTGTTCTACGGTGACTGTCTCTGCCCACGCTGCTCTGTTTGCCCCACGCCCAGAAGTGCTCGCTTCAGGCCAGTGTTACCCGAGAGGTCTAGTCCCACGCCCATTAAACTGATTATTCTCCAAACCCTTTTCTCTTTGCATGTAGCAAACTGGGAGGCGAGGAGGTCCCTCCAGCCTGGCGAGGACACCTAAACATCACCTACAGACTGGGGCCGGGCTTCAAGGTGCCTTTTGAAAAAAGGTAAGACGCAATAATATCTTTTTATTTGTTGTGTTTAGTTGGTTTAACAAACTTTTACAACAATTTTTTTCATTTACATTCCTTGCAACAGTGTCTTTCATTTGCATTTTCTTTGTTACAATATTTCTTACTATGTCATATGTTCCATTAAAAGAATAAGAATCATATTTACAATTAATACATCCGTCGCTATACAACCTCATTTTTCGAGAAAGTACAGACTCAAGCTGTGAAATGCTAAACAGGTGGGTTCAAAGGAACCTGGAAACTCTTCACGAAGTCGCCTTAGACGCAGAGACACTCAAAACAAACCCTGTGAAAGTTTTGAACAAAATAAAAGAGCTGGATTGGATCAAGACAGGCGAAACAGCAGCTGGCAATAAACTGGCGCGCCATCTTCCGCTAGTCCCGAGAAAATTAAACGACTTACAACCTTTCATAAAACAGTTTCCATCAAAACAGGCAAGGAATCTGCTGCTAAGAGCAAGACTGAACCTACTTCATACTAACGAAATTTTAACCATTTGAGGGTTGGCCATTACTAACGGCTGTCGGTTTTGTGGTCTACCTGATGTGATGGAGTCTGTCCGGCATTTACTCCTCATTTGTCCAGGCTTTTCGAAGATAAGAGGACATTATTTCAGGTACTTAGCCTCGGACTTCGTTTCACGAGACGAAGATCTTTGCTGGTCCAGAATGATAATGCGAGACAATAGATCTTGGTTATTGGCAACTTATAACATCTTAAAACATATACAAAACTCTTTCCCTACGCCAACAGAACCAATGAATGATTGGTGACTGAGATCTGATTCTGATAGACAGAGTACTCTACATCTAAAAGCTCGAATGGCTTACCTCTTCTTGCAACTTCAAGACCAGGTTAATGAGACTACAAACCTTTTTCTTGTATCTTCTGTTACTTCTGCTTTTTGTAAAAAATCTATTTCGATTAAAATACAAAAAAAATAAATAATAATGAATACAAAAAAGGTTCTCTTATCATATTCCATCATTTCAAAAAAGCAGTTAATGTTGATGTTTCTCATATTGTCAAAATCAATTTATCGTTGTTCCAACATGTAAGCAAACAATATACATCAAGTTCATTAAAATAAACCAACCTATTCAGATGTTAACCTCAAGGCATGAGAGCACAATTGTGCTTTGGCACTCATTTGTTATTTATATGTTAACAGAGGCTCCTCATCCTCTACTTGTGTATCTACTTAATATCTGGTCTTGCTAGATGCTCAAGAGCTTCAACATGCCCACTTACGTCCTTACTTGGCACATGCAATCATAGATATTCTGTTCACTTATCGCTAGCAAGATTTTTCCACTTATCTTTTCTCCAGAGGAACTCAGGCAGACAGATTTGAAAAACTTGAACACAGTGAGCCGAGGAACACAGCTAACTTTTTCTGTAATTCTGCGTCAATGACACGCAATATCCTTTCCAAAGCCAGAATCAACTTTACATTTGTGCCCCACATACAGCAAATCCACAACCATTCCCTCCCACACAGCGTGGAACTAATGTTAATCTCCCCAAACATGGATTTGCGATAGATATCAAAATACTTGCAGTATACTCTAAGGTGTTTTAATGTTTCCTTTGTTGCCGAGTTTTACACAAAACCGGCATCCACCAGGGTTCACCCCTTTAGGTTCTTTGCCCCAATATTGTGTTTTTTCATGTGTGGGAAACTGATTTAATTTAAAATGTAAATATATGTCACAATCCATTTTACCCGGAAATTGTTCCAAGTATCTCGATCTAGGAGTGTACTTGGTGATGAACTGTGCAATTTCCGTGTACAATTTGAGCTTTGGGAGGGTCTCGGTAGTGGTTATCCAATCATGTTCGTAGAGCTTTTTTTAACGTATGTTGGGCGCAACCGAAGATCATCAGTTGTCGCATTGATGTTGTCTAATAGGCTTAACATTTCCTCATGATAATTTATGATGGATTTTGGTTGTTTTTCTGCCATCATATTAGCTATATTCTCATATAGGGAGTTCTGTGGAGGGTCAAGCATTTTGGAAAAGTTATTGAGATGCCTCCAATTAAGATGGGCAGCGAGTGATATCAATCCAAGCTCATGTCGCAACACTGCACTAGGGATTGAGTTAGACAGCCTCAGAGTTTTTTTCCAAATCAAGTCTTGGGCCTGATTTAGGTCAGGACCGATTTTCAACAAGCACATATCCCAACCACATAGGACTGCAGCTTCCACTTTTAAAGTGTAATATTCAAATAGTGGAGTCATAGAGTATTCGCAGTATCTGTTGTATATAATTTTCATTTGCGAATATAAGGGTTTGATTTTATCTTGAATCATAGATTTCCACATGTTTTTGGACGCACTATTGGATAGATTATAGCCAAGATATTTGACTGAGGGGGTTTGTTCTGTTCGAGAACCATCCAGCGACCATTTGTATGCAACACAATTCTTCCTTAGATTGTTGAATATGATGATGTTGGATTTCGCTGCATTTGCCTTCAGATGATGTGACTCTGCATATAATGCAAAAAGTTCTGATTTTGTTTGCAGACCAAATGGTGTCAAGTCAAATAATAAAATATCACCCGCAAACCCCAACCACTGTATTTTCAGGCTCCCAAGCCTTGCAGGATAGACAGCTTTCCCCTGCCATATGTTGTCCATGTCACACAAGTATGCGTTAAACAGTGTAGATGCTAAATTGCATCCTTGTCTGACACCGATACAGGTGGCAGTTGCCTCGGTCAGAGTTCCCTGTTTGGTAATACGGACACGCACATGGGTGTTTTCGTGTAGCAGAACCAACATGTGGAGGAGAGCGGAGTCAAACCCCATGTTTGCTAGTTTGGACCATAGCAAGGAACGTATTACTGTATCAAAGGCAGACGTTAGGTCCAGAGATGCCATATAAAGCGGGCCACATTTGCCGTTTTTTAATTTTACCAAAAGGTGTGCTAAAATAGTGGCATTCAATGGGGTACCCATTGCGCGGCGGAATCCCACTTGAAACCTTGATAAGATCTTTATACGTTTTGGTGTCTAGGAGAGCAATAGCTCTGTAGCTCGCTGGATCTTCAGGCCTGCCTTTTTTCCAT
This sequence comes from Ambystoma mexicanum, assembly GCF_040938575.1. Classification (NCBI taxonomy): domain Eukaryota; kingdom Metazoa; phylum Chordata; class Amphibia; order Caudata; family Ambystomatidae; genus Ambystoma; species Ambystoma mexicanum. The sequence goes on from NC_090940.1 coordinate 10,388,365, forward strand.
ATGGGAACCACCATGGCGGTGTTCCAAGATGTGGGTATTTTTTTAAATTTAAAGATGTTGTCGTATTTTATTTAACAAATCTGGGCCAAAAAACTTGGATCTTATTTCATTACACATGCAGGAATCCCATCTGGTCCTGGGCTTTTGAGTATTTCAGTTTTTCTATCACCCATCTATCTCTTTTTCTGACCAAGGACAAGACAAAGCTGTAGGTGGAATTACATGGCAAGGGTTTTTATCACAGAATCTAGAAGGCAGTTGGTATTTGTTTTTAAAAAAGGTGGTCCAGGTTATCGCCGATATAGGAGATTCCAGAACATCAGTTATTTTGTCCACACCAATACGGAGCATGGCCCACATCGACCTCCTATTATTTGTACAAAGATAGGATACCATATTTTGGTTGTCTTTGATTTTAAGGCTCCATTTTTTATGTTGCGACATTTATTGGTGTAAATATTACAGATTTTTCTTTTCAGTTTTAAGTATTCTTCAGCATTGGGGCAGATCTTCCTTAGTTTGCGGATATGTCTGTTTTTAACACATTTTAGTTTATGGATCTCACTGTTGCGGGGCAAGCAGTCATTGTTGCCCTGTCTATAAGCGGATCCGCCTAGTCACAGTAGCATAGCTGCTAACTTCTCAGTGAAGTGCTTCTCTATACTATTGGTGTCACTGTAATCCTGAGGTACTAACCCTAACCATGGGACTGCCGCTTTGATCATTTTGTTTAATTTACAGCATAGGTTGTCATTCCATCTTATAGAGATGGCAGGACTCTCAATCTCTACACATGATAGCACAGGATCATTCGGTAATAATGATACTTTCACCCCAATGGTTGTACCAATAATTATGTGATCCCCCAAGTGTACATCTATAGTGAATATAGGGGATGCTAGAGGAGCCAGGGTATGTGAAACAGCCAAATAATCAATTCTGGAGTACCACGTATCTCGCCGCCACGTATAGGTTTATGCAGTGGAACCAAATTCTAAAAGATGTATATCCCAACTTTCCAGAAAATATTTCCATCTTTCACCATTGACCTGCGCTTGAAGTTGGTAAGTAGACGGAGCATGTCTTAAATTCTGGTATGCATGCCCAATGCAACATGCATTGAGGTCTCCTCCTATAATGATGTAATTTGAGGAGTGACGGGAGTGTATGTCTTGCAAAGTTGAATTTAGCTGATTCAACATAAGATCCAGAGGCATTTTCGAAGGGTTCCAGTATATATCAATTATAAAGAATGGCATTCGAGATTCACCAATAAGTGAAAATTCAACAACTAGTATATTATCTGTCTCCTGTACCATCTTTGATCTAATATTTAGACTGTTGTTAAGACAAATTGCAAGCCCTCCATAAGAACGCCCTCCCCTGCCAAGCTTGACCTTCGTTGCATACGTAGTAAAGCCATTTATCGTAAAATCCCATATGTTCATAGTTTCCTGTGCTATGATTATGGACGTTTGAGCGTGTGAGGGAAAATTGTGTAGCCATGTGTTACATTTTTTAAATCCACATGAGTTCCAGGGTAGGAGAGATGAATCATGGTTACTATGAGGCGTTAAAAGTTGGTTTTACTTCATTTAAGGTTTTTGCCAATGGAATTAGCCGTGACCAATCCTTAATTGCTGCAGTCAAGTTGGCAAGTTGAGAAAGTGCAGATATTTCTGTATCCTTAAGGCCTTGATTTGTTCCAGGATGTTCCTCATTGGTAGAGTATTTAGGAGGTTGGAATTGTAAGAAGTTTTTCGCCGCCTCATGAGACTCAAATTGGAAAAGTTCAAACCCCCAATATCTCAAAGTCCATGCAGTGTTCACGCAACATCTTAGTGATTCTAAGAGAGTGGGTTTTGCGTACCATTCTGTTATTGTTAGAGTTATGAAGTTCAAACAATTCAATATCCTCTGATTTCAGATTTCTTAAGGATGGCATAAGGTTGAAGGTTTGCAGTAAATAGGAATGGTTAATCCGTTTCTTGCCATTTACATCTTCATCACTTTGCCAGCCTATTGTATTCACCATTTCCCTGTCCATTTCATTGGTAACATTAAAGGGGGTTCCATGTGAGGACCCATGCTCTTCACCTGTTCATGCATTCCATCAATAATAGATGGTAGGTTGGGGTTTGGGCTGCCATTCCTTACCTTGTTAACTGTTTGTTCCTTCTCTATGCTGGATGTGGAGCATACAGTATTCTCAGAATCCTTCAGTATCGAAGGAACTAGATTAGATTTCAATTTCCTATCAGACTTCACTTTTACATTATTGTTTGAAGGTTTAATACATCCCTTTAAAGGGAAACAGGAAGAAAGTTGTGATTGCTTAGAAGGTTTAGGTTCACCTGACAATGTCACAGCTGCGAGAGGTTGTGGGGCCACTTTATTCTCCCCAATGTTGGATAATGCTGCGTCCTTTGCTGTCAGCTCATTGCTAGTCGCCTGAGTTGCATTTTTACTTTATTGTTTTTTTTTATTTGTACTCTTTATCTCTTTATTTTAGTTCCCTCATCATTGGTGATTGCCAATTTAGTTTTTTCTATTTGAAGCGCTTTTTTGCTTTCATCATTTAGCTGATCTAGATCAAGTGTGCCCTCTTCACCTGGGTTGAGACACAAGGTATCTCCCGTATGCTTACCTTTATTATCAGTAAGAGAGAGATTCCCGGAATCTATTGTTCCACTCACCTTCACCTCCTTTTTGGGCCGTGAGTTTCTCTTTAACTGACGCATGTGCGTGGGCTTTTCTCTACGAGACATGTGGGGGCCAGAATTGAATCCCTTATTGCTAGTAGGCAAGGATGAAGATGTCATACGAGTTAATTCTTCATCGCTTTCTCCTTCTTTTTCCTTCTCAATCATCTCAGGACAGAAGGACTCTCACTGGTTGCTCCATAGGCACATTGATTGTTAAGTGGAGAATTTACGGAGCAAGTAGATGTGGGAAGTGGTATTCTGCTTGTTATCTGAGTTAACATTGATTCAAGCATGTCTAATTTTGTATAGATTGTGTCAGTGACTATATGTGTTCCACTAAAAACGTCAGCTTGTGTGCTTTTTGTTGACATAGGCTTTTTGTCCAACGCTTTTGCATATGATCTCGAAGAAGCCATAAATGGTTTCTCCGAAAGGTTGTTTTGTGCAGTTCTGGAGTGCGCTATAGGTTCTTGAGTTTGTGTGGCTTCTGAATTAGCAACTCCTTTCCCTTCTGGGGCTATTTTGTTTGCATTTGATTTGCATGCTTTCTCATTCCCCATTAGACACCCCTCTATTTTGCTTATTTTCTTGAGGGTTTCTTTGGATGTCTCTTTTAATTCTCTGATTTCCAAGTGTGTGAGCTATGCCCCCTGTCTAATAGATTCAAAATCCTTGTCATTACAGGGAATGTATGTTCTGCATTTTCAAAGTCATTAAGTGCATTTGTCGTGCCCAGGGATGCAATTTGAGACGCTTCATGGGCTGCCAAAGATCTCTGTTTAGCATCCACTGGGCTGGAGCAGGCTCTAGCACCTTCAACTGCGGTTTGATTTGCCTCATCATTTTGTAAATCATTGCTGTTAACGGGCAAGGATGTGATCAATGAGGCTAAAGCAGGGGCATACATTCCCACCGAGGGGATATGGGAGCTGTCTGCGTCTGCACATCTCGCTCCAAAAGGATGTACGTCCTCAATTCCTCCATGTCTGGAATTGACAGGAGTAGATGGCCCCAACGATATACAAACCCGTTTTCCCAACTCGGCCATTGTAGTAGGGGCTAACATTGGGTCATCGGAGATGCCCTGGTTGAGCATATAACCAGGCCCAATTACAGATGGTATACAGTTTGGTCTTCTCGTATGCTCAAAAAGCTGTGTTGAACAGAAAGTTCCCATCGTACATTCCTTTCAAGGGGAAAGAAGCTGTTCCATATGGGTGCGTGCTTGGTGTGTGCACTATAACTATAGCATGTACTTTAACTTTCCCACCAAGCTGTGTAATCATTTCCTCATTATTTTCAGTGCCGGTGTTGTGCACGTTGGGGGTATGCAGTGTTTTTTCATCAATGACAAGTACAGGTTTTGCTGTTGTTTCACACACCTTCCCGCTTCTTAACCCGCTAGCCAGAATTCCTCACAAACCCAGATGAACCGGTGAAATATTTCAATAGCTTCTCTGCCCTTGCAACGTACTCCCGTCACCTGTTTTGAGGTATAGCATATATGAGGAGGGCTCAGCATGCAGGAATTATAGCGTGACCACCAAGCTGAGTGGCAATAACACTTTAGCACTTTCAAATGAAAAAGATGAAATAGGCTGGATGCCACCTCACCACCCTCAACGCCCAAGCAGCCCAAACAGCCCTTCCAGGCACTTCCAGGCACTTCCAGGCACTTCCGGAGTGCGGAGACCCGTGCCGCGTTGTAGGCTGTCCTGGGGGTCTTTATGCCTGGCCCCTCCTGTGCATGCATAGCCATAAGCGGGAGAGACACGCTCAGCATTGAGGTGATGTGGCAGAGCTCCCAGTGGCTCCCAGTGCTGCACGCAAGTGGCTGTCACAAGTCCGAGGCGCATCAGCAGCGCCGTGTGTGGCTCCCAGCACTGGAATCATGGGCAGTGCTGCAGTGCAGGATTGAGGTACACTGGCAGAGCTGGAACACACACACAGACCCTGCGCAGCCGTGCACCACAAATATTCACCACGCAGAAGCTCTCTCACACACACACACACACACACACACACACACACACACCCACCCCCACCCCCCCACTCCCCCGCTGCGCAGATGTGCACCACACACACGCTGACACACATGCGTTTCTCATCCTTTCGACAGACCCTTCACTGGCTCCTCTTTCATGCAATCATCGAGTGCGAACGCTCCAATCTTCACAGGCCCGACAATCCCGGTGCCCAGGCTCCGGCTGGCCTGTCCTGCTCTCGGCCCTCGCCCTTTCTTTTCTCCTAATTCTTAGTCTGGCCCCAGTCCCTGAATCGCTTGAAACTGCACCTGGGTTCAGTTACCATCTTTCCCGGTCCCCGCATACTCACATGTACTCCAGGAAGACACAGCCTACAGGCGCCGCCTTCCCCTGTCATATTCAGCTGGAATGTGACAGCCCCAGGCAAATCAAAGCATTCCAAGAAGGGGGAAGGCACACCTTCCTCCAGGCATGAGCAGCCTAATTTAAATACCAAAGGCTCCATGGATCTGTCTAAATTTGGCTGGTGACAGTGCATACTAATGAGATAATTGAAGCAAGCATGCTAAGGGGGCTTGGTTGCCGAAGAGACAACAGGAAGGCAGGACTAACAAGCCCTTGGTATGCAATGTGCCAACCTGAAGCTAGTTCCCACCTCTCTGTATGAAAGGCAGTGAATGGCATGTCTGGGTCCAGCAGTTACCACAGGTGTCCCTGCAGAGCAGACCCCTTTCAGAGGGGAGAAGTATGTGATTTGGGGGAGACATGAAGTCTGCTCCCACAACATGCATCAATGAAAACCTGTGATTTGATCAAGAGTCACAGAGGGCTCACTTAACCAGAGAGACACTTTGATCTACAACAGACAGGAACATGGGTAGGACTTAGGTATGTGTTGTCACCCTTTGTCCTGTTGCAGAGCACTCTGGTCCGGACCCCATGCATAACAGAAGATTGTTGGTGAGACCCGGGATTAGTTCATTAAGGTAGGCTTAGCCTGCACCAATCACTGGGGCCCATTTGGCTTTAAAAGAGGTCTGAACCCCTCACTTAGGAGATCTTTCGACAACTTTGAAAGGAGTAAGAAGGACACATTTGGACCCAAGCTGAAGGTACAGTCTACCTTACATCTCTTGCCAGTGAAGGAAAGCCAGGTGGTCCAAGAGGGAAGCAAGATCCTTCCCCTAAACATCTCCCAGGGAACAGAGGAAGATTCTGGACTCAGAGGACCTGTCCAGCAGCTCCAGAACTGGTACCCAGCCAGCACACAGCGTGTCCTGCTAGGTTCTGCCAGCAAGTTTCCTAGGTAGGAAGTAAGGACAAGGTTGTTGCCTGCAACCACTCTCCTGAGCTTTGGGTCGTCCGCCTTGAAAGGACAATGCAAGCCCTTGCGAAGATGTTAGGAGGAGTGCCATACAAGTATCATCCAGCTTCCATCTTTTAAGGACATTTTCGAGACAGTCGAGTACACGAACAGCATCTGGATGCACCGCTGACTCTTGTCACCAGAGCCGTCTGAGACGCCTCGGCCAGCATTCCAGATCCACCAACCAGCACATAGACAAAGATTCTTGGCCCTGAGCTGCCATGCCGGACAGCCTGCCTTCGTCCGTCAAGCCTTGCTTGCCGAACTACCTTCCGCCTGGTACCCACAGCTGTCTCCCGCCATTAACTCTGTCTCAAGTGCTGTTAAGCACTCCAGAACCGCCACAATGCTGTCGAGCACCAAGATTTCTTCAACACCAGGTACATTGTGGTTCTGCCCCACTGGTCCTTCTCCGAAGTCCTCTAGATACAGTTACGACCCTTTTCCCCATTGGTGCTGGAACTGAGTAACCTTGAACAGTAAGAATGATTATTTTACCAACGAACCTCCTGTCAGTATCCAGAGTGCATCCCTTTCTTTCGTGAAACTGTCTGACCTCTGCATTCCTTTACAGGGTGGGCTGTATTTTGTAGTGTGCTGAACTGTCTGTTGTGATAATAATAAAGTAGATATTTTGATACAACCTTGACTAGACAGTCCCTTTTATCATTGGGTAATAATTGTACTTTTGCTCTGTTGCAACTAACCAGCGATCCACAACCTTGCCGGGATAAGCCTGCCGTTCCGTCCACATTACCAAAATTGGACAAGGAGGTCTTATAATTCACTTGTATTCCAATCTGTTTGGATCCCTTCTGGTGTACTCGAGGGGTGGGGCTGATAGATGGTTTAGAAACCGATATTCATCCCTGGACCACTGGTGTCCCGGAAGGTGATTTGTCACAATCACACACTCTCCTCTGAGGCTCTCGGTGACAACACCACACACACAGATAAGAGGGAAGGGCCCCTGACCCTACACCCAGAGGAAAGTCTGTAGGGGAGTTATGTGAGGAAACTCTTGCGGTGCCTTCTGTGATCATTCTTAACCATTTGTTGGCAAGCAGCTCCTCTACATAATGATATTAAAAGCAGCAGAGTCGCCCTGACCTGAGTCAAACATGCATATCGAGTCTCTTTAAATGCAGGTAGGAGTGACACAATTCTCCGGTGTAGCTGTGCAGACACCAGGCCCTGCCAGGCTGCTTGGCATAAAGGGCAATGCCAGGAGAACCTTTCTGGCCTCACGTGGGAGTGTTTGATGACTGGGCTAGACAGAGACACGAACCACTGGCAGTCGGTCATCAGGGAGCCAGTTTAGCAACACCTGCACCCACACATTCCTCACATCAATGATGGCGCAACATATTTCTTCATTGGATAAAACATACTTGGCCGCAGTTTTAGTAAAATATTCATATAGAATTTAAACAGTCAACACAAATCGAGCAGCAGAGTTACAGGGCCATGTAGCTAACCCCAATAATATCTAGAACACCCCTTTATTTTCTACAGAGTTCCAATGAGACCAGAGGCCAGAGAGCCCTGGCCAGAGGCAGAAGGACTGTCCCACTTTTGGTGCAGAACCTGGCCCCCATGAAGAGCAAGTCCTGGGATGGAGCCAGGGCAGAGTTTATCAGGAATCCCCACTATTGGAGCACCTGACAGACACGGAGAAGATGGGAGAGCGGAGTGGCCCGGCGATCCACCTTGAGTAACCAATCGTCCAGATAAGGGAACAGCTGGATCCCCTGAAAATGAAGGTGAGCCACCAAAGGAGCAACCATCTTTATAAAACCCTCGGGGCTGACTTCAAGCCAAAGGGTAGGGCTTGGAGGAACTGGAGATGAGAAGTAAGCATCCTGAAGATTTAAAGAAACCAGCTAATCGCAGCGTCTGACCACGTCTGACCCGGGGAATCCTGAAGATGCAAAGAAACCAGCCAATCGCCACATCTGACCACGTCTGACCAGGGGAATCCTGAAGATGCAAAGAAACCAGCCAATCGCCGCGTCTGACCACGTCTGACCAGGGGAATCCTGAAGATGCAAAGAAACCAGCCAATCGCCACATCTGACCACGGGAATCCTGAAGATGCAAAGAAACCAGCCAATCGCCGCGTCTGACCAGGGGAATCCTGAAGATGCAAAGAAACCAGCCAATCGCCGCATTTGACCACGTCCGACCAGGGGAATCCTGAAGATGCAAAGAAACCAGCCAATCGCCGCGTCTAACCAGGGGAATCCTGAAGATGCAAAGAAACCAGCCAATCGCCGCGTCTGACCAGGGGAATCCTGAAGATGCAGAGAAACCAGCCAATCGCCACGTCTGACCAGGGGAATCCTGAAGATGCAAAGAAACCAGCCAATCGCCGCGTCTAACCAGGGGAATCCTGAAGATGCAAAGAAACCAGCCAATCGCCGCGTCTGACCAGGGGAATCCTGAAGATGCAGAGAAACCAGCCAATCGCCACGTCTGACCAGGGGAATCCTGAAGATGCAAAGAAACCAGCCAATCGCCGCGTCTGACCACGTCTGACCAGGGGAATCTTGAAAATGCAAAGAAACCAGCCAATCGCCGTGTCTGACCACGTCTGACTAGGGGAATCCTGAAGATGTAAAGAAACCAGCCAATCGCCGCGTCTGACCACGTCTGACTAGGGGAATCCTGAAGATGTAAAGAAACCAGCCAATCGCCACGTCTGACCACGGGAATCCTGAAGATGCAAAGAAACCAGCCAATCGCCACGTCTGACCAGGGGAATCCTGAAGATGTAAAGAAACCAGCCAATCGCTACGTCTGCCCACGGGAATCCTGAAGATGCAAAGAAACCAGCCAATCGCCACGTCTGCCCACGGGAATCCTGAAGATGTAAAGAAACCAGACAATCGCCACGCCTGCCCACGGGAATCCTGAAGATGCAAAGAAACCAGCCAATCGCCACGTCTGACCAGGGGAATCCTGAAGATGTAAAGAAACCAGCCAATCGCCACGTCTGCCCACGGGAATCCTGAAGATGCAAAGAAACCAGCCAATCGCCACGTCTGACCAGGGGAATCCTGAAGATGTAAAGAAACCAGACAATCGCCACGTCTGCCCACGGGAATCCTGAAGATGCAAAGAAACCAGCCAATCGCCGCGTCTGACCACGTCTGACCAGGGGAATCCTGAAGATGTAAAGAAACCAGACAATCGCCACGTCTGCCCACGGGAATCCTGAAGATGCAAAGAAACCAGCCAATCGCCACGTCTGACCAGGGGAATCCTGAAGATGCAAAGAAACCAGCCAATCGCCACGTCTGCCCACGGGAATCCTGAAGATGCAAAGAAACCAGCCAATCGCCGCGTCTGACCACGTCTGACCAGGGGAATCCTGAAGATGTAAAGAAACCAGACAATTGCCACGTCTGCCCACGGGAATCCTGAAGATGCAAAGAAACCAGCCAATCGCCACGTCTGACGAGGGGAATCCTGAAGATGTAAAGAAACCAGACAATCGCCACGTCTGCCCACGGGAATCCTGAAGATGCAAAGAAACCAGCCAATCGCCATGTCTGACCACGTCTGACCAGGGGAATCCTGAAGATGCAAAGAAACCAGCCAATCGCCGCGTCTGACCACGTCTGACCAGGGGAATCCTGAAGATGCAAAGAAACCAGCCAATCGCCGGGTCTGACCACGTCTGACCTGTGGAATCTTGAAAATGCAAAGAAACCAGCCAATCGCCACGTCTGCCCACGGGAATCCTGAAGATGCAAAGAAACCAGCCAATCGCCACGTCTGACCAGGGGAATCCTGAAGATGTAAAGAAACCAGCCAATCGCCACGTCAGCCCACGGGAATCCTGAAGATGCAAAGAAACCAGCCAATCGCCACGTCTGACCAGGGGAATCCTGAAGATGTAAAGAAACCAGACAATCGCCACGTCTGCCCACGGGAATCCTGAAGATGCAAAGAAACCAGCCAATTGCCGCGTCTGACCACGTCTGACCAGGGGAATCCTGAAGATGTAAAGAAACCAGCCAATCGCCACGTCTGCCCACGGGAATCCTGAAGATGCAAAGAAACCAGCCAATCGCCACGTCTGACCGGGGGAATCCTGAAGATGCAAAGAAACCAGCCAATCGCCACGTGTGACCAGGGGAATCCTGAAGATGTAAAGGAACCAGACAATCGCCACGTCTGCCCACGGGAATCCTGAAGATGCAAAGAAACCAGCCAATCGCAACGTCTGACCAGAGGAATCCTGAAGATGTAAAGAAACCAGACAATCGCCACGTCTGCCCACGGGAATCCTGAAGATGCAAAAAACCAGCCAATCGCCACGTCTGACCACGTCTGACCAGGGGAATCCTGAAGATGCAAAGAAACCAGCCAATCGCCGCGTCTGACCACGTCTGACCAGGGGAATCCTGAAGATGCAAAGAAACCAGCCAATTGCCGCGTCTGACCACGTCTGACCAGGGGAATCTTGAAAATGCAAAGAAACCAGCCAATCGCCACGTCTGACCAGGGGAATCCTGAAGATGCAAAGAAACCAGCCAATCGCCGCGTCTGACCAGGGGAATAGAAACCAGCCAATCGCCGCGTCTGACCAGGGGAATAGAAACCAGCCAATCGCCACATCTGACCAGGGGAATGATGCTCTGCAAGGTCTCCATCCGAAACCGGACACTGCGCACAAACGTGTTGAGCTGTTACAGATCCCAAATCAGCTCAAACATCCCCCCCTAACCCCTCCTGGCTTCGGAACCAGGAAAACTCAAGGCCCTCATGATCCGTAGAGTAGTCGTGATCCTGGATAGCTGATAAGGAGGAGACACAAAGTCTATCTGATAACCATCCCAAACCGTCTGGAGGGTCCAGGCATCGGAGGACTGTGCTCTAGCGCCTTGAAGCGTCTGTGTGCTAGATGGAATTACCAATAAAATATCTCAGACCAAATAACCGGAGAGACTCAAAGGAGATGGTAAAATACTGCTTTAATCTCAATGTTTTGCTGTTGAGAGTGGGAACTGTGTAACCAGAACTTCTGTAGTGTGACGACCCATAGACTTGTCTTGCTGTGAACAGGGGGTGAATGAGTATACTGGGAGACAGAATGTAGAGAGACTGAGCGAGGCTTGTCTAGCTAGAGCGGACGCTATAACACCTTTCTGTTCTGGTGAGCTGCTGAGCCCGGGCCTCACATCATGTGCTGTATTTCATTTTGTGTACATGACAGTGGGCCTCGTTATGACCATGCCGGTCCGGTAACAATGATGCTGGTAAGTCTACCGGCCCCGTTGTTACCGGACAGGCATAGTTTGATTCTGCAGACGGGTGCCGTCCCGCACGCCAGGGTCCGACCTGGCGGGCGGATCGGCACCCGCCCGCAGAGTTTCACGGAAGCACAGGCAGCGTTATTAACGGTGCAGTGCTTCCGTGGTCCCCATTCCCAATCCGTCCTATGGGACTCAAATGGGAATGGGGATTTACATTTACCGGCGCCTGATTTCCCAGAACGCCAGGGTTGTAATCCCCCGGTGTTTCCGGCAAGCCGCAGGCGCCAGTAAATGTTGCAAGTCTGACGGCTAACCGCCGGTAGCACCGGCAGGGTTACCGCCGGACTTGCAATGAGGCGCAGTTACTCTGCAAACCCAACTGCTGCCCAGCATGCAACCCGCTTTCCGTAAGCACAGCACATCAAAGTGCATGTGTTTATTGCTCTGACACTTCTCCATGGCGCCCTCTCCCCTGCTCTGCGCTGCAGGCCGCTGCCCGCAGAGCAGGGGAAAACGTGACCCTGTCTTCACACACTTGTTGAACAGACATTCCCAGGGCATGCGCACACAATGCCCTGTGCCCACACCTCTGCAGCCAGTGCGGGCAGTCATGGCCTGCGCATGCGCACAGGGTGCCCTTTGCCCCGTCTTGAGGAGGAGGGGGATTTGCAAGTTTCTCGAAGAGTGCGGGTGAAATGTCACGTGAGATCCTTCCGAGCTTCTCTGAAAGGCCCGTTACCACAGCAACCAGGAGTGCTGCGGCGGAAGCTTAATGCCACCAACAGACGCCACATTAGTGACGAGCGACTGCACCGAAATGCATGGGGAGAAAAACAACGCAGTGTGCGTTATCAGAGTGTGACGCACGCTGCAGATTCAACATAACACAGCACTGTTCATTATCAGAGAACTAATGCAACCCTGCACTAACAGAGAGTAAACCATGCAGCACCCGGCCTCAACTCTAACATGACCTGGCGCCACAAGGTGCAGTACCAGAGAACATATTAGAGTGCACTAACCCAGTCTATGTAAGGAATAAAGGCAAGGCACACAGTGCTTCATGCCTCGCTGAGTGCAAGAGTAACGAGTAAAAGCAAGGCACACGGTGCTTCATGCATTGCTAGGTGCAAGAGTAAGGAGTAAAGGCAGGGCACACAGTGCTTCATGCCTCGCTGAGTGCAAGAGTAACGAGTAAAAGCAAGGCACACGGTGCTTCATGCATTGCTAGGTGCAAGAGTAAGGAGTAAAGGCGGTGCTTCATGCCTTGCTAGGTGCAAGAGTAATAAGTAAAGGCAAGGCACACGGTGCTTCATGCATTGCTAGGTGCAAGAGTAAGGAGTAAAGGCAAGGCACACAGTGCTTCATGCATTGCTAGGTGCAAGAGTAAGGAGTAAAGGCAAGGCACACGGTGCTTCATGCATTGCTGAGTGCAAGAGAAAGGAGTAAAGGCAAGGCACACAGTGCTTCATGCCTTGCTGAGTCCAGGAGTAAGGAGTAAAGGCAAAGCACAGTGCTTCATGCCTTGCTGGGTGCAAGAGTAAGGAGTAAAGGCAAGGCACACGTTGCTTCATGCCTTGCTGGGTGCAAGAGTAAGGAGTAAAGGCAAGGCTCACGGTGCTTCATGCCTTGCTGAGTGCAAGAGAAAGGAGTAAAGGCAAGGCACACAGTGCTTCATGCCTTGCTGAGTCCAGGAGTAAGGAGTAAAGGCAAAGCACAGTGCTTCATGCCTTGCTGGGTGCAAGAGTAAGGAGTAAAGGCAAGGCACACGTTGCTTCATGCCTTGCTGGGTGCAAGAGTAAGGAGTAAAGGCAAGGCTCACGGTGCTTCATGCCTTGCTGAGTGCAAGAGTAAGGAGTAAAGGCAAGGCACACGGTGCTTCATGCCTTGCTGAGTGCAAGAGTAAGGAGTAAAGGCAAGGCACACGGTGCTTCATGCCTTGCTGAGTGCAAGAGTAAGGAGTAAAGGCAAGGCACACAGTGCTTCATGCTTCGCTGAGTGCAAGAGAAAGGAGTAAAGGCAAGGCACACAGTGCTTCATGCCTTGCTGAGTCCAGGAGTAAGGAGTAAAGGCAAAGCACAGTGCTTCATGCCTTGCTGGGTGCAAGAGTAAGGAGTAAAGGCAAGGCACACGTTGCTTCATGCCTTGCTGGGTGCAAGAGTAAGGAGTAAAGGCAAGGCTCACGGTGCTTCATGCCTTGCTGAGTGCAAGAGTAAGGAGTAAAGGCAAGGCACACGGTGCTTCATGCCTTGCTGAGTGCAAGAGTAAGGAGTAAAGGCAAGGCACACGGTGCTTCATGCCTTGCTGGGTGCAAGAGTAAGGAGTAAAGGCAAGGCACACGGTGCTTCATGCCTTGCTGGGTGCAAGAGTAAGGAGTAAAGGCAAGGCACACGGTGCTTCATACCTTGCTGAGTGCAAGAGTAAGGAGTAAAGGCAAGGCACACAGTGCTTCATACCTTGCTGAGCGCAAGAGTAAGGAGTAAAGGCAAGGCACACGGTGCTTCATGCCTTGCTGAGCGCAAGAGTAAGGAGTAAAGGCAAGGCACACGGTGCTTCATGCCTTGCTGAGCGCAAGAGTAAGGAGTAAAGGCAAGGCACACGGTGCTTCATGCCTTGCTGAGCGCAAGAGTAAGGAGTAAAGGCAAGGCACACGGTGCTTCATGCCGTGCTGAGCGCAAGAGTAAGGAGTAAAGGCAAGGCACACGGTGCTTCATGCCGTGCTGAGCGCAAGAGTAAGGAGTAAAGGCAAGGCTCACGGTGCTTCATGCCGTGCTGAGCGCAAGAGTAAGGAGTAAAGGCAAGGCACACGGTGCTTCATGCCGTGCTGAGCGCAAGAGTAAGGAGTAAAGGCAAGGCTCACGGTGCTTCATACCTTGCTGAGCGCAAGAGTAAGGAGTAAAGGCAAGGCACACGGTGCTTCATACCTTGCTCAGCGCAAGAGTAAGGAGTAAAGGCAAGGCTCACAGTGCTTCATGCCTTGCTGGGTGCAAGAGTAAGGAGTAAAGGCAGGACACATGGTGCTTCATGCCTTGCTAAGTGCAAGAGTAAGGAGTAAAGGCACGCCACACGGTGCTTCATGCCTTGCTGAGTGCAAGAGTAAGGAGTAAAGGCAGGGCACACCGTGCTTCATGCCTTGCTGGGTGCAAGAGTAATAAGTAAAGGCAAGGCAGACGGTGCGTTATGCCTTGCTGAGTGCAAGAGTAAGGAGTAAAGGCAAGGTACACAGTGCTTCAGCATTGCTGAGTGCAAGAGTAAGGAGTAAATGAAAGGCACACAGTGCTTCATGCCTTGCTGAGTGCAAGAGTTAGGAGTAAAGGCAAGGCACACAGTGCTTCATGCATTGCTGACTGCAAGAGTAAAGAGTAAAGGCAAGGCACACAGTGCTTCATGCATTGCTGAGTGCAAGAGTAAGGAGTAAAGGTAGGGCACACAGTGCTTCATGCATTGCTGAGTGCAAAAGTAAGGAGTAAAGGCAAGACAGATGGTGTGTTATGCCTTGCTGAGTGCAAGAGTAAGGAGTAAAGGCAAGGCACACAGTGCTTCATGCATTGCTGAGTGCAAGAGTAAGGAGTAAAGGCAAGGCACACAGTGCTTCATGCATTGCTGAGTGCAAGAGTAAGGAGTAAAGGCAGGGCACACAGTGCTTCATGCATTGCTGACTGCAAGAGTAAGGAGTAAAGGCAAGGCACACAGTGCTTCATGCATTGCTGATTGCAAGAGTAAGGAGTAAAGGCAGGGCACACAGTGCTTCATGCATTGCTGACTGCAAGAGTAAGGAGTAAAGGCAAGGCACACAGTGCTTCATGCATTGCTGAGTGCAAGAGTAAGGAGTAAAGGCAGGGCACACAGTGCTTCATGCTTCGCTGAGTGCACGAGTAAGGAGTAAAGGCAAGGCACACAGTGCTTCATGCATTGCTGAGTGCAAGAGTAAGGACGACTAAAGGCAAGGCACACAGTGCTTCCTGCCTTGCTGGGTGCAAGAGTAAGGAGTAAAGGCAAGGCACACAGTGTTTCATGCCATGCTAAGTGCAAGAGTAAGGAGTAAAGGCAGGACACATGGTGCTTCATGCCTTGCTAAGTGCAAGAGTAAGGAGTAAAGGCACGCCACACTGTGCTGCATGCCTTGCTGAGTGCAAGAGTAAGGAGTAAAGGCAAGACTGACAGTGTGTTATGCCTTGCTGAGTGCAAGAGTAAGGAGTAAAGGCAAGACAGACGTTGTGTGTTAGGCCTTGCTGAGTGCAAGAGTAAGGAGTAAAGGCACGCCACACTGTGCTTCATGCCTTGCTGAGTGCAAGAGTAAGGAGTAAAGGCAGGGCACACCGTGCTTCATGCCTTGCTGGGTGCAAGAGTAATAAGTAAAGGCAGGGCACACGGTGCTTCATGCATTGCTGAGTGCAAGAGTAAGGACTAAAGGCAAGGCTCACGGTGCTTCATGCATTGCTGAGTGCAAGAGTAAGGACTAAAGGCAAGACACAGTGCTTCATGCATTGCTGAGTGCAAGAGTAAGGAGTAAAGGCAAGGCACACGGTGCTTCATGCATTGCTGAGTGCAAGAGTTAGGAGTAAAGGCAAGGCACACGGTGCTTCATGCATTGCTGAGTGCAAGAGTAAGGACTAAAGGCAAGGCTCACGGTGCTTCATGCATTGCTGAGTGCAAGAGTAAGGAGTAAAGGCAAGGTACACAGTGCTTCAGCATTGCTGAGTGCAAGAGTAAGGAGTAAATGAAAGGCACACGGTGCTTCATGCATTGCTGAGTGCAAGAGTTAGGAGTAAAGGCAAGGCACACAGTGCTTCATACATTGCTGAGTGCAAGAGTTAGGAGTAAAGGCAAGGCACACAGTGCTTCATGCATTGCTGAGTGCAAGAGTAAGGACTAAAGGCAAGGCTCACGGTGCTTCATGCATTGCTGAGTGCAAGAGTAAGGACTAAAGGCAGGGCACACAGTGCTTCATGCATTGCTGAGTGCAAAAGTAAGGAGTAAAGGCAGGGCACACAGTGCTTCAGCATTGCTGAGTGCAAGAGTAAGGAGTAAAGGCAAGGTACACAGTGCTTCAGCATTGCTGAGTGCAGAAGTAAGGAGTAAATGAAAGGCACACAGTGCTTCATGCATTGCTGAGTGCAAGAGTAAGGAGTAAAGGCAGGGCACACAGTGCTTCATGCATTGCTGAGTGCAAAAGTAAGGAGTAAAGGCAAGACAGATGGTGTGTTATGCCTTGCTGAGCGCAAGAGTAAGGAGTAAAGGCAAGGTACACAGTGCTTCAGCATTGCTGAGTGCAAGAGTAAGGAGTAAATGAAAGGCACACAGTGCTTCATGCATTGCTGAGTGCAAGAGTAAGGAGTAAAGGCAAGGCTCACAGTGCTTCATGCCTTGCTGAGCGCAAGAGTAAGGAGTAAAGGCAAGGCACAAGGTGCTTCATGCATTGGTGAGTGCAAGAGTAAGGAGTAAAGGCAAGGCACACAGTGCTTCATGCATTGCTGAGTGCAAGAGTAAGGACTAAAGGCAAGGCACACAGTGCTTCATGCCTTGCTGAGTGAAGGAGTAAGGAGTAAAGGCAGGGCACATGGTGCTTCATGCCTTGCTGGGTGCAAGAGTAAGGAGTAAAGGCAAGGTACACAGTGCTTCATGCCTTGCTGAGTGCAAGAGTAAGGAGTAAAGGCAGGGCACACAGTGCTTCATGCCTTGCCGAGTGCAAGAGTAAGGAGTAAAGGCAAGGCACAAGGTGCTTCATGCCTTGCTGAGTGCAAGAGTAAGGAGTAAAGGCAAGGCACACGGTGCTTCATGCATTGCTGAGTGCAAGAGTAAGGAGTAAAGGCAAGGCACACGGTGCTTCATGCCTTGCTGAGTGCAAGAGTAAGGAGTAAAGGCAAGGCACACCGTGCTTCATGCATTGCTGAGTGCAAGAGTAAGGAGTAAAGGCACGCCACACGGTGCTTCATGCCTTGCTGGGTGCAAGAGTAAGGAGTAAGGGCAAGACAGACGGTGTGTTATGCCTTTCTGGGTGCAAGAGTAAGGAGTAAAGGCAAGGCAGACGGTGCGTTATGCCTTGCTGGGTGCAAGAGTAAGGAGTAAAGGCAAGGCTCACGGTGCTTCATGCTTCGCTGAGTGCAAGAGTAATAAGTAAAGGCAAGGCACGCGGTGCTTCATGCCTTGCTGGGTGCAAGAGTAAGGAGTAAAGGCAAGGCACACAGTGCTTCATGCTTCGCTGAGTGCAAGAGTAATAAGTAAAGGCAAGGCACACGGTGCTTCATGCATTGCTGGGTGCAAGAGTAAGGAGTAAAGGCAAGGCACACGGTGCTTCATGCCTTGCTGGGTGCAAGAGTAAGGAGTAAAGGCAAGGCACACGGTGCTTCATGCCTTGCTGAGTGCAAGAGTCAGGAGTAAAGGCAGGGCACACAGTGCTTCATGCCTTGCTGAGCGCAAGAGTAAGGAGTAAAGGCAAGGCACACGTTGCTTCATGCCTTCCAGAGTGCAAGAGTAAGGAGTAAAGGGGGGGCACACAGTGCTTCATACCTCACTGAGTGCAAGAGTAAGGAGTAAAGGCAAGGTACACAGTGCTTCATGCCTTGCTGAGTGCAAGAGTAAGGAGTAAAGGCAGGGCACACAGTGCTTCATGCATTGCTGAGTGCAAGAGTAAGGAGTAAAGGCAGGGCACACAGTGCTTCATGCATTGCTGAGTGCAAGAGTAAGGAGTAAAGGCAGGGCACACAGTGCTTCATGCATTGCTGAGTGCAAGAGTAAGGAGTAAAGGCAGGGCACACAGTGCTTCATGCATTGCTGAGTGCAAGAGTAAGGAGTAAAGGCAGGGCACATGCTGCTTCATGCCTTGCCGAGTGCAAGAGTAAGGAGTAAAGGCAAGGCACACGGTGCTTCATGCCTTGCCGAGTGCAAGAGTAAGGAGTAAAGGCAAGGCACACGGTGCTTCATGCCTTGCTGAGTGCAAGAGTAAGGAGTAAAGGCAAGGCTCACGGTGCTTCATGCATTGTTGAGTGCAAGAGTAAGGAGTAAAGGCAAGGCACACGGTGCTTCATGCCTTGCTGAGTGCAAGAGTAAGGAGTAAAGGCAAGGCTCATGGTGCTTCATACATTTTTAGTGCAAGAGTAAGGAGTAAAGGCAAGGTACACAGTGCTTCAGCATTGCTGAGTGCAAGAGTAAGGAGTAAATGAAAGGCACACGGTGCTTCATGCATTGCTGAGTGCAAGAGTTAGGAGTAAAGGCAAGGCACACAGTGCTTCATACATTGCTGAGTGCAAGAGTTAGGAGTAAAGGCAAGGCACACAGTGCTTCATGCATTGCTGAGTGCAAGAGTAAGGACTAAAGGCAAGGCTCACGGTGCTTCATGCATTGCTGAGTGCAAGAGTAAGGACTAAAGGCAGGGCACACAGTGCTTCATGCATTGCTGAGTGCAAAAGTAAGGAGTAAAGGCAGGGCACACAGTGCTTCAGCATTGCTGAGTGCAAGAGTAAGGAGTAAAGGCAAGGTACACAGTGCTTCAGCATTGCTGAGTGCAAAAGTAAGGAGTAAATGAAAGGCACACAGTGCTTCATGCATTGCTGAGTGCAAGAGTAAGGAGTAAAGGCAGGGCACACAGTGCTTCATGCATTGCTGAGTGCAAAAGTAAGGAGTAAAGGCAAGACAGATGGTGTGTTATGCCTTGCTGAGTGCAAGAGTAAGGAGTAAAGGCAAGGTACACAGTGCTTCAGCATTGCTGAGTGCAAGAGTAAGGAGTAAATGAAAGGCACACAGTGCTTCATGCATTGCTGAGTGCAAGAGTAAGGAGTAAAGGCAAGGCTCACAGTGCTTCATGCCTTGCTGAGCGCAAGAGTAAGGAGTAAAGGCAAGGCACACGGTGCTTCATGCATTGGTGAGTGCAAGAGTAAGGAGTAAAGGCAAGGCACACAGTGCTTCATGCATTGCTGAGTGCAAGAGTAAGGACTAAAGGCAAGGCACACAGTGCTTCATGCCTTGCTGAGTGAAGGAGTAAGGAGTAAAGGCAGGGCACATGGTGCTTCATGCCTTGCTGGGTGCAAGAGTAAGGAGTAAAGGCAAGGTACACAGTGCTTCATGCCTTGCTGAGTGCAAGAGTAAGGAGTAAAGGCAGGGCACACAGTGCTTCATGCCTTGCCGAGTGCAAGAGTAAGGAGTAAAGGCAAGGCACAAGGTGCTTCATGCCTTGCTGAGTGCAAGAGTAAGGAGTAAAGGCAAGGCACACGGTGCTTCATGCATTGCTGAGTGCAAGAGTAAGGAGTAAAGGCAAGGCACACGGTGCTTCATGCATTGCTGAGTGCAAGAGTAATGAGTAAAGGCAAGGTACACAGTGCTTCATGCCTTGCTGAGTGCAAGAGTAAGGAGTAAAGGCAGGGCACACAGTGCTTCATGCCTTGCCGAGTGCAAGAGTAAGGAGTAAAGGCAAGGCACACGGTGCTTCATGCCTTGCTGGGTGCAAGAGTAAGGAGTAAGGGCAAGACAACGGTGTGTTATGCCTTGCTGGGTGCAAGAGTAAGGAGTAAAGGCAAGGCAGACGGTGCGTTATGCCTTGCTGGGTGCAAGAGTAAGGAGTAAAGGCAAGGCTCACGGTGCTTCATGCTTCGCTGAGTGCAAGAGTAATAAGTAAAGGCAAGGCACACAGTGCTTCATGCCTTGCTGGGTGCAAGAGTAAGGAGTAAAGGCAAGGCACACAGTGCTTCATGCTTCGCTGAGTGCAAGAGTAATAAGTAAAGGCAAGGCACACGGTGCTTCATGCATTGCTGGGTGCAAGAGTAAGGAGTAAAGGCAAGGCACACGGTGCTTCATGCCTTGCTGGGTGCAAGAGTAAGGAGTAAAGGCAAGGCACACGGTGCTTCATGCCTTGCTGAGTGCAAGAGTCAGGAGTAAAGGCAGGGCACACAGTGCTTCATGCCTTGCTGAGCGCAAGAGTAAGGAGTAAAGGCAAGGCACACGTTGCTTCATGCCTTCCAGAGTGCAAGAGTAAGGAGTAAAGGGGGGGCACACAGTGCTTCATACCTCGCTGAGTGCAAGAGTAAGGAGTAAAGGCAAGGTACACAGTGCTTCATGCCTTGCTGAGTGCAAGAGTAAGGAGTAAAGGCAGGGCACACAGTGCTTCATGCATTGCTGAGTGCAAGAGTAAGGAGTAAAGGCAGGGCACACAGTGCTTCATGCATTGCTGAGTGCAAGAGTAAGGAGTAAAGGCAGGGCACACAGTGCTTCATGCATTGCTGAGTGCAAGAGTAAGGAGTAAAGGCAGGGCACACAGTGCTTCATGCATTGCTGAGTGCAAGAGTAAGGAGTAAAGGCAGGGCACATGCTGCTTTATGCCTTGCCGAGTGCAAGAGTAAGGAGTAAAGGCAAGGCACACGGTGCTTCATGCCTTGCCGAGTGCAAGAGTAAGGAGTAAAGGCAAGGCACACGGTGCTTCATGCCTTGCTGAGTGCAAGAGTAAGGAGTAAAGGCAAGGCTCACGGTGCTTCATGCATTGTTGAGTGCAAGAGTAAGGGTTAAAGGCAAGGCACACGGTGCTTCATGCCTTGCTGAGTGCAAGAGTAAGGAGTAAAGGCAAGGCTCATGGTGCTTCATACATTGTTGAGTGCAAGAGTAAGGAGTAAAGGCAAGGCACACGGTGCTTCATGCCTTCCAGAGTGCAAGAGTAAGGAGTAAAGGGGGGGCACACAGTGCTTCATGCCTTGCTGGGTGCAAGAGTAAGGAGTAAAGGCAGGGCACACAGTGCTTCATGCCTTGCTAATTGCAAGAGTAAGGAGTAAAGGCAAGGCTCACAGTGCTTCATGCCTTGCGGAGTGCAAGAGTAAGGAGTAAAGGCAAGGCACACGGTGCTTCATGCCTTGCTTGGTGCAAGAGTAAGGAGTAAAGGCAGGGCACACAGTGCTTCATGCATTGCTGAGTGCAAGAGTAAGGAGTAAAGGCAAGGCACACGGTGCTTCATGCCTTGCTGGGTGCAAGAGTAAGGAGTAAAGGCAGGGCACACAGTGCTTCATGCATTGCTGAGTGCAAGAGTAAGGAGTAAAGGCAGGGCACACAGTGCTTCATGCCTTGCTGAGTGCAAGAGTAAGGAGTAAATGAAAGGCACACAGTGCTTCATGCCTTGCTGAGTGCAAGAGTAAGGAGTAAAGGCAAGGCACACAGTGATTTACGCATGCATGCACGTCTTGCACTCTGGAGGTAGAAGAAGAATTTGCAGCTGAAAGGTTAAGTCCATTGTAAAATGCTTTGGACTGTAAAGGTGAGGTGTAAATTGCCACTTTGCCAAACAGGTCCTTGAAAATGAGTCCCACTGGATAATGCAGCAATACCCAAGACCACACTGCAACACCACGCCGTGCATCATCAGAGAATACACTGCCCTGTAGGACTGTGACACTTTTCAATGTTTTTAACTTCAGGAATGTTTGATTTAATCCCGCTATGTTCCATGACACCTGTTAAAAAACTTATTTGCCACTGTTGACTGAAAAATACATAATTTGCGAGTCATAGGCAGATCTTGGTCACCATTTGACAATAACAGTTTGTTAACATTGTTGTGTTCTAAAAGTGTTGGGACTCGAAGCTCTGACGTTCCCATTGCTCTGCTCCACACGGCATTGCGAGCCGTAGCTCTTGCCGTACCGCTTCCTGGAGGAGGCGTGTCTTCAGCGCTCCACGTGACCAAGCACGTGACTAGCCCACGGGCTTTTAAGCAGTCTGGAAGCGCCCGAGCGGCGCATTGTTGTGTTCTAAAAGTGTTGGGACTCGAAGCTCTGACGTTCCCATTGCTCTGCTCCACACGGCATTGCGAGCCGTAGCTCTTGCCATACCGCTTCCTGGAGGAGGCGTGTCTTCAGCGCTCCACGTGACCAAGCCCACGGGCTTTTAAGCAGTCTGGAAGCGCCCGAGCGGCGCATTGTTGTGTTCTAAAAGTGTTGGGACTCGAAGCTCTGACGTTCCCATTGCTCTGCTCCACACGGCATTGCGAGCCGTAGCTCTTGCCGTACCGCTTCCTGGAGGAGGCGTGTCTTCAGCGCTCCACGTGACCAAGCACGTGACTAGCCCACGGGCCTTTAAGCAGTCTGGAAGCGCCCGAGCGGCGCATTGTTGTGTCCTAAAAGTGTTGGGACTCGAAGCTCTGACGTTCCCATTGCTCTGCTCCACACGGCATTGCGAGCCGTAGCTCTTGCCGTACCGCTTCCTGGAGGAGGCGTGTCCTCAGCGCTCCACGTGACCAAGCACGTGACTAGCCCACGGGCTTTTAAGCAGTCTGGAAGCGCCCGAGCGGCGCATTGTTGTGTTCTAAAAGTGTTGGGACTCGAAGCTCTGACGTTCCCATTGCTCTGCTCCACACGGCATTGCGAGCCGTAGCTCTTGCCGTACCGCTTCCTGGAGGAGGCGTGTCTTCAGCGCTCCACGTGACCAAGCACGTGACTAGCCCACGGGCTTTTAAGCAGTCTGGAAGCACCCTCGCGGCGTTAAGCCCGGAGGAGTAAAGTCCAGTTACTGTTGTGCGGCTGTTTTGCGGATGGTGGCGAGGTGATATATTTATTTACTGGTAGCTTCTGATGATTTTATTTTCTAACCATTGTCTAGCTTTTACTTTAATTGTCTTCAGACCATCTCCTCTGCTTGTCATAATATTAGGTTTTAACAGGCGTAATATATTAACTGTTGGTTCGTTTTTAAATGTTCACTTTGAAGACAGGTATGCCCTCTGATAGTACTAGAGATTCTATGGTGCATCGGTCTAGTGAAATGCAGGGTCCATCGGCTCAAGTATCCCCCCTACAAACTCCTCTTAATAAGAATACTCCAAAAACACAGGAGAAGCCTAAAAGTGGCACACGAGTGTCAAGAAAAAATATTATCTTGACACCAATTAGTAATAGCCCTTGTCAGAATGATATACGTAAATTTTATGAAAAAGTACAAACCGGGAGAACCTTGATTGAGCCGATGAACTCGCCGCTTCCGGTGGCCAAAACCGTAAAACTGGGTATCCCTATGTCAGTTTTAACTGATGGGAACACATCTATAAATCAATTAAATAGTGTCATTACTGCTTCCACCCTAAGCACTACCATCTCAGATCAGACGCTATTAACTGCTATGCATTCCCCTACAAGAATCCGCAAACCTATTCAAACCTTTGCTACACTTTTAGAAGAATCAATGCAAGAGAGTGAAGACCCATTAAACTCAAATCTCATTGCAGTACAAGAAACAACAACTTTGAATGATTCGGTTGCTTCTGTAATCATTGAAACTGTGGGACATGTTAGTCCCATTAAATCCCTTTTGCCCTCTCAAACTGATCCCATTGACTGTAGGGATTTAGAAAGCTCGAGGGCTTCAATTAGGACTAATTATGCCCAATCTTGCTCCTTGCATTCATCTAGAGAGGAGGAGGTGTCCTTTTTACAACCAACACCTCGTCGCTGTCTAGCAACTGACAGGGATAAATTAAGCAGCCCAGTAGCTGCAAATCCGGGTCTTTTAGAGGTCACCCTGGGGGCAATTAATACTACCATATATAGCCTATTTAAGCTTTTTGATTCTTTGGAGCAGAAAATAACTGCTCAAACAAATAAGCTAAATAACGTCAGTGAATGGATGAGAGAAAGCGCAGCGAAAACCAATGTAAATCTTTCTCTAGGAAATCTGGAGCAAAGAGTTTCTCTTCTTGAAACATATGTCTCATCTCAGCAAGTTTTGCTTGCAAATCCTGGTGCGTCTATTACGCACCGCATCCGCACAGTGGAAGTCCCCTGCGTAGAACCTGTGAGCTTAACCTCTGCATTACCAACATTCTCCAATGTTATTCGTCCAATTGAGTGTGCGGAAGATGCCGGGACTGCAAAAAATAATGAGTCTTGGATCAGCGCAGACTCTCCACCTAAGAATGCTGTTCAACATTCTGACAATTTTAACTCACACGGCTTTTTTAAGCCTAATCTCCAAAAGAATGGTCGTACAGCGGCGAGTAACAAAAAATCAAAAATTGCAGCCACTAAGATTGGGGCTAAAAAACAGCCTCAAAAGCGTCCCGTGACAGAAGCTCAAAAAAGCAATTCTCGTATTCCGAGTATATCTATAGACAGTGGTGCTGATATTATACAGTCCGAATCAGACACTAGCCCGAATGTACCCTCGGCAATTAATGCTACGGCAGATATTTCTTCAATTCCACAAGTGGCCTCCAAGGAGGCTTCAATTCCGCCCGTGGAATATGATCCTCTGAATGAGTTGGTAAACTTATTGTTAACATCCCCCGACAAGATACAAACGTCGCCTGCTATGCAGACGACTCTATCCGTACATCCACAAACAACTCTAAGCGGGTATGTCAAACATGTCAAAACAGGTATCCCATCAGCAGGTAGTATCGATCGATTAACCTCATTGAGAGCTGTAGTAGATTCTTATTTAGTAAAAAGAATCGCAGAGGCCCTGCCAGAAATTTCAAGTGGCAGGGCCCCCCCTTCTCAGATCCATGTGCCACATAATGAGAGTGTCATCGAAGTACCTTCTAACAATAGAACTGATATGAGTCTAAATCAGAATCCACTTCCAGGAAATACTTGTTGTAAACAAGATATTGTAAAAGAAAACATTAGAAAAAGCTCAGAAACTGGCAAAGCTATCAACAAACATTATACAGATGATGTTAGCACTGCATTGTCAAAAAAGTTCAACTCATTTCATACCTTAATTTTGAAGTGTCGAGATGGGTCTTACCCAAAATATGACTTATGTCGTGCCAGTGTCCTCAATATCTTTGGAGAGGTTGAAGGTTTGGATGCCATCTCGTCTTCTGATATAAATCAAATAGAGTTTTTGTGCGACAAGAATCTCTCCGTAGTAAGATTGTGGATTAAATCTGGAATAGTCCGCAATACACTTTGGAATGCAAGAATGGAACTATTTAATCTTGGCTTCTTATTAGCTCAAGATCCAGCACGCCAACTCCCGAATTAGTCAAATAATAAAGAAGCTTCAAAATTTAAACCGCAATCAGTATGTAGTTGTAACTTCTGTATCAATGTCTCACATATAGGCGTGTCGGCTTCTGTCAATCATAACTCATAACCACTAATAAATCCTCCTCTCACTGAAATTTTACTAGCCTGCTGGAATACCCGAGGTCACTCCCACTTGCAATGGACATTAAATAATCAATTGAATACATATGACATTGTAGTATTACAACAAACATGGTTATTAAAGCCGCCAATCTGGGATGACCACGATATCAGTCTACTTCCAGCCGAACATAGCGGCAAAGGTAGACCCACTGCCGGTCTATTAGTTGCGGTGAAAGCAAGCAAGGGTTATAAAATCTTCCCCTGGCAAGCGCCAAAAAAATACATACAATTGGTCAAGATTTGCTATCAGACGCAGACATATGCTCTTATCAATGTGTATAGAAACCCCGCAGGCATCACTGATGAAAGCTTTTACACAACCCTGTCGTCTCTCTTTGAACTGATCTCTATTCAGGGCAATATATCTGGAATTCTTGTAATGGGCGATCTAAACTTTTCATGTGTCGAGCATAATTCAAGGAGCAAAAACCTCAATGGAGCAAGATGGATGTCTTTTATGAAAGATCTTGACTTAAAAATTGCAAATGGCACAATTATAGGAGATATCCCCTCAATGAACACCTGGGAGAGAGGTAATTCAAAATCTACAATTGATTATGTTTTTATATCTAACAATATTTTCATGAATGCCTCTAAATTTGTCGTTGTAAAACAGACAACCAGTGATCACCATCTTTTAGCTCTATCTTGGTTAGTCTCAACGACTGATTGTTCAAAAAACGCACATTATTATAAACAAATCTTGGTAGTAAATAATGGCAGAAATAGATTTAAGTGGTCCACGAATAAATTGTTGGCTTTGAATGAAGCAATTTCATTAAACAATCATAGAGCTCAAGGGACCACAACTTATATAGATGTCTTAAGTACCTTTTCAAATATCCAGCCTGTTCACGACAGGCCGCTGAAAAGCCATGCTCATGGGTTTGATCTGGCTCTCTGTGAGAGAAAGAAAGCCTATCGCAAAGAGATCAGAAAACTACGAAAATTATCAACAATTGAACAGACTAAAGCGGTCAGGTCTGCCAACACAAAATATCGAAATTGGACACGGTCAAGGAAAGCTGCACTATACCGACTAGACAGTGAAAGGTTTTTACAAATATGTTGTAATAAAAACTCTGGTTTGATCTGGGAACTGCTGAATAAATGTAGCACACCACCACAAATGTCCTCTCAACTCAATGGTGTTCCTGAATCTGTGTGGCTTAAACATTTCTCCACACAATATGACGATCCTAAGATGAGTAGCTATATTTACAATGGCAGCTCTGCAAGAAGTTGGGAGCTGCAATATACTGAAAACACCCTCCAGACCCTCATCAAAACAGCATCCTCGTCAAGAGCAGCAGGCCCTGACGGACTTACAAACTGGATGTTTAAACAAAACATAAATGAATGGGCTCTCATTCTTAGCAATGTATTTCATCACATTTTGCAAACCAAAAGCTTACCAGACTCTTGGCGCTCATCCGTGATTATCCCGATTTATAAAAAGGGTGATCGCATGGACGCCAAAAGTTATCGTCCGATAGCGCTATTAGACGCCCCAGGGAAGTTGTTCACCAAGTTGGTATTAAGAGATTTCAATCTCTGGTCATCCATAGCCTGTCAACGCGATCCAGCACAAACTGGTTTTGTGGCTGGTTTGGGTACTAGTGTTAATTTACTCTCTTTAAATGCTATTCGACAACAAGCCCAGTGTAAGAGACAGCCCAGATATTTTGCATTTGTGGATCTACATTCCGCCTTTGATTCGGTATCAAGACCTAAACTCATCAATAAGTTAATCAAGGCGGAGTGCCCCTCCACCCTTATAGACATCATTTTTGCTTTGCATTCCAAAACTAAGATCTTTGTAAGATTAAATGCTGAAGGTCTTTTATCATCCCCTGTTCAAACGTATAGAGGGTTAAAGCAGGGATGTAGCTTAGCGTCAGCCTTGTTCAATTTCTTTATCAATGATGTTCGGTGGATCTTTACTAAAATAGTGGCTGACGCTCCAAAGCTAAATGGTGTCAAAATTAGTGCCTTATGGTATGCAGATGATCTTGTGCTTGTGTCAAAAACATCTAGTGGCCTACGCAATCTTCTGTCAGCACTATGCAGTTATTTTAAAGAAAATGAATTAACTATAAATACTGCTAAAACACAGATTGTCACGTTCATCCCTAAAGGTCTACACAAGCATTTGTTAGAGTGGCAAATTGAGAGAATTCCCATAAAGATAGTTCCAAATTATGTTTATTTGGGTGTCATTTTTGACGGCTGTCCCACATTACATTCACAGTTGAACAAAATTAAGCAGAAGATAATTATAGCAATCTGTCAAACTCGAATAATTGTATCTAGGTATGGTAAATTCACACTTAAAGCAGCCCTTTTATTTTGGAATCAAAATGTTGTTCCAACTATTCTTTATGGCTTGGAAACGCAAATCCTACCAAATGGTTTTCTTAATCAATTAGAATCCAAATTTTGGCGAGCCATTCTACATTTACCACAATGTATTCCTGGGGCGATGATGCGATATGAATTGGGCATAATTTCATTAACTGCCCAATATAATTGGCGCTTATGCACATTGTTTCGTAAGTGTTTGCTCTCAACACAAGACAATTCTGCTTTGTCATCTATCTCCAAATATATACTAAACTCAGCAGAAATATTCCCGAAACAGTGGTCCACAAATGTTCTCTCTGTCATGATGAAGGCCGATATTTCACTGAGCCTTTTATTAGACCATCCACAGAGAGCAAAAAAGAAAGTCCATATGATGGACTGGATTGAGACCCGTGAAAAATGTTTAACTTATAAAGATTTTGATACTGCTATATTTGGACCTAAACCATATAAAGACACTGCCTCGTACTTGTGCTTGGCTCCCTCCTCTGCTATTAGATCTGATATCTTGAGGCTGCGGTTTAATATCTGGCCCACTAGGGAAGTTAAACTAAGAAGGAGACAAATTACACCAGACCTTAATTGGTGCAGGTTTTGTCAAAATACAGCAATTGTTGAAACCTTGCAACATTTATTACTGGAGTGTACAGCCCCTAAACTCTTGAGTTTAAGAAACATCCACTTTTCCAAATATTTTGCGTACTTTGCACAAATAGACCCAAGCAACAGATGGGTCGCTTTGGCTGCAACTGAATGTATGGGCATAAGGATTGCTACCAGTAATTTTTTAAAATCCTTAAATATGGAATGACTGATATACAGTATATTAAATTAAATGTCAACACGTGAAAGATGGATGTAACTGTAATTGCAAATGCATGTTTAATTGACTTATTGTTCATGTTAGTGTTTTTACTTATGAAAGAATGAATTTTTGTAATATGTATAAATTGAAAAAGTTGTTGTAAATGCAACTATATTCAATAAAAAAAATAAATAAATAAATAACAGTTTAAGGTGTGAGTGACAGGAACGTGAAGATATATGTATCTATCAGTAAATAATTGCGATCAGAAATCAATGCAAGATCAGATGCCCCAATGATCTACAGCGATAAGTAGGGCCAGTGTTAGCCCAAGGCAGAGAAGTCCCATAGGTGAGTGTACGATGAAGGCGGAGAGGGCGGGTTGGCCGACCCTGTGAAATGGGACCATCGTGGTGCTTACACATATTGACATGTTTCTCTTATAATGCTTTAAGTAAGCGCTTGGCACGCACAATCCCCTTTTTCAGTCTCCATGCTTTGGAATGGGGCAGGGATCTGTAACCTGCAGCTTGCAGCTCTCCAAATCATTTGCACTACGACTCCCATGATCCCTCGCCATTGTCTATGGTGGTTAGGGCTGATGGGAGTTGCAGTCCAAAATATTTGGAGAGCCAAAGGTTGCAGTCACCTTGAGTAGGACAAGCGTAAGCAACTGTAGGAATAATGCTGGTGTCCATCAAGGGTGGAGGTCCTAGTTAGGGGTAGGCTCTTTAAGCAGATGTCCAAGTCACTGGGCAGACAGATAGGGGAGCAAGGGTGGACGGTACCTTGTAGGACAACAAGGCTGCTAGTTGCTGCTGGTTTGTCTGCTGGATTTTGAATACCCTTGCAGGCTAATGCTTCTAGTCACTCTGTAGGAGCCCTTCTGAGTCCTCAGGCTACTGGCATGTGTTCTGGTCACATATTACCCTGGGCATAGAAGCCGCGCCCTCCAGCAACTAGGGGGAAACCATGTAGATGGGTGCTTGCTTAAGTCTCCATGTTGTCACACACCTCATGGACAATGGGCTCCTGGCTAGAGGGCTGGGTGGTTGCAAAGAGCTTCATCGCCTCCAAGGTGCTGCTAGAAGCAGCTAGAAGCAGATTCACAGCGCTGGGCTGGCCCTGCAAGGTAGAGGGTCTAAAGCTGGTCTTCACCCTGTCCTCTCCTTCCATCACCAAGGCCTTCAAGTGCTCCAGGGATCTGCAGCAGTTCACTCCTTCCATCACCAAGGCCTCCAAGTGCTCCAAGGATCTCCAGCAGTCCACTCCTTCCATCAATGAGGCCTCCAAGTGCTCCAGGGATCTCCAGCAGTCCACTCCTTCCATCACCGAGGCCTCCAATTGCTCCAGGGATCTCCAGCAGTCCTTCCATCACTGAGGCCTCCAAGTGCTCCGGGGATCTCCAGCAGTCCTCTCCTTCCATCACCGAGGCCTTCAAGTGCTCCGGGGATCTCCAGAAGTTCTCTCCTTCCATCACCGAGGCCTCCAAGTGCTCCAGGGATCTCCAGCAGTTCTCTCCTTCCATCACCAGGCCTCCAAGTGCTCCAGGGATCTCCAGCTGTCCACTCCTTCCATCACCGAGGCCTCCAAGTGCTCCAGGGATCTCCAGCAGTCCTCTCCTTCCATCACCAGGCCTCCAAGCATTCCAGGGATCTCCAGTAGTCCACTCCTTTGGGGTGAAGCCTTCCATGTGATGCAGAGTCAAAGAGGCTCCGGAGCGGAGTCCTGATGCAGGCGGCTCAGGCAAGTGAGTGGAAACGTGAGGACCATCTTCGAGGTTGTCCCCCTGCAATGCTAGTGTTTTCTGTTTGACCTTTGCATGCAGTGGGAGGGGAAGGAGGAGGAGCTAGAACATCCCGGGGCTGCCATCACATCCGGCACGGGTCTCTGACAGGAAGGGCAAGTGAAGGTGTGAGCAGCTCTTCTCGCTCAAAGGAACTCAAAGGAAAGCTTTGCTCCTGTTCAGCTGTGCTTCCTGTGGTGAGTGCGTGCCCTCAAACTGAGGCAAATCCAAATGACAAAGGGGTTTTCAAAAGGGGGAGACATACTCCCTTTATAGGTGAGGAAAGCACGGCATCCATCCTGCCCTCAACCTTCCACGACACATGCATCCGTCTGCTCTTGGCTTAGTAGGTAGTGGTAAAACACCGGCCTTCCATCTGTTAAAGAGTACACCTCTCTGCCAGTAGCGTCCACGGAAAGTATGCCGCAGGGCCCAAAATGGCAGCGTTGTTCATGAAGGTTACGACGGAAAGAAAGAACAAGATGGAGGAGGCACCCCGATAACTGCGAAAGGGTCCTTCTCCTCCCACCTCACTGGGTAGGGGGAGGCATAAGTCCAAGTGAGCCAAAGCGCTTGAAAAGCCTGCGAAGGGCAACAAAAGAACGGGGTGGGCCAAGCCCCATATAAGCGGCAGGGGCCGGCTGCAAGGAACATACAGCCCGCAGCAGAAGGACGCCCGTAGATGCTGAGAAGGATTTTTGTTTGAGGAACACTGCTGGAAGCCAGGAAGTGTCTAGTGCCGAGGGCCACCGTGGGACAACGTGTAGGCGTCCAGAGAAGCTGCAAGGGGCCCAGTGCAACAGTACAGGTGCCAGGAGGCCGCCGAAGGAATCTGGAGCGGAGTGAGGACTGGAGCGGCTGGCGTATAGATGGGAGCAAGTGAGGGAGTTGGGGTCCAGATGTTGGAATCCAGATCTGCTGGAGGAGTGGAGCGGTTGGCACGCAGCATGAATGGCGAGGGAGTGGTAGTTGAGCATGGGACCACCAAGGAGAGTCGCGGCGAGTCATCGGGATGGATCTAGGATGTCGGAGCACCCCAGCACATGCTCGGGCTAGAGGTGGAGCGCAAGGTAGGCGCACATTCGACACGATTTATAAAAGAGGGGCGGCATGTAAGGATGGAGGCCATGCAGCTGATCGGTTGTTATTCAATCCCCCATCCTAGGGGTTCTAGGACAGCACAGAGCCGGGCGGATTTGTTGATTTTGAGGAACGCATCCAGGCCGCTTTAGGAGGAATAGAACAGTTGATGTCTTGAACACGAAAGGCATTCGGGTGGACAGTAACAGGGGAAGCACCAGGCTTCCGGGGGTGAAAAGATTTGCCGGATCTAACCGATTGAAGCAAGGCAACACCGACTCAAAATAGACCAAATGAAGTCTGCGGCAAAGCTACGGCGCTGTTACCCAGGATGGGGATTTAAGGGGAGGATCGCAGAGTAAGAGGCGAAGGAATGGGGCTCCTCGATGCCCGGCAAACGGAAGCAAGTGGGAGAAGGGAACGGAGGATTGGCAGAGGGGTCTGCTGGCCGGACTGCCCACTCTCCAGGGCACTGCAACGGTTTGGCTGCCGGAGGACTGTTCCCGCCAACAGAAGCACCAGAGGAGGACTGAAGAGCCGGGGGCCACAGCGGTGCAAGCAGAGTGGGGCGGGTGCTACAGGACCGTCGTTTAAAGATGACCCTAGAAAGAGAGCAGAGGTAGAGCAGGGAGCATCCGGTGGAGCTTTGCTGGGCGGAAATGGGAATGTGTTGCCCGGCAGCGGGGGGGGGGGGGGGGGTTGTTTTGTGGCCTAGTTTATGACGGAAGAAAAGTGTTCCTTGCATTAGCCTTGAATGTGCTGCATGGTTCCGTGGCACCCTTACATGAGGGGACAGCAGGTGGGGGAAGGAGTAGGCGATATAATGAGGTTTCTAATGCAGGCTTTTTAAATTCAGGTGCCGGTGATGCTAGGGTTGCAGCGGGAGTCAGGAATTTAACACAGGTTACAGATATTGGTGCTGCCTGCAGTTCACCCGGGGTGGATTGAGTTCATGAGGGACATTGGGGGTGAGGGGGCCCCCAGCAGGCAGCGGAGGGGACAGAGAGGGGCCTCGCTCAGAGAGTACATCAGGACTGGGAGCACTGGCGTGCATGCAGTCCTAAGTGGTTTTAGAAATGCGGACATAAAACCGAAGGCACTTCGTTTTCAAGGGCGTTTTTATGTCATAAGAAATCGGATTATTCGCAGCGGCCGAACCACAGTGTTGGTGATGGTGTGTGGACAGACACGTTGAATGCCATGGCCCCGTTGGCTTCGGCAGGGGGGCTTGGTTCAGACCTTGGGGGGGGGGGGGTGTCGCAAGTAACTGTAATCTCGCTTGTCGCTCAGCCGGGGCGGCTGCGGCTGGGGCAGCCATTCGGGGGACCCCGGGCCATGCCACACATTGCATGGGCGCTAAGGGGTGTTTGCCAGGCCCGAGTACCAAGGGCAGGGAATGGACGATCCGGGTGGTTTTGTGATTAGGCCAAGTTGCTTAGTTTCGCGCCGCACGTTGTGATGCGATATGGCATATATACCGCGCCTATACGCAGGTCTTTTAAGGCGCCCTTTTGCTTGAAAGGGTGGGCTCCCTTTTTGCGCAGGTACGTGCATTATGAAGCATATTCAATTATGATGTCACTTGCCGGTTTATTGGTAAATGGGATGAGGCTTAACGCAATTAGTGCGGGGCCTCGTTTGCAAGGCGGCACAATGCGGGGGTGCTGAGCTCCAAGGTCGCAGCAGTTCAACGTTTGTCTATTGAAAGTTTAAACGCCTGTTTTATGATATTTACAGTATCGGGTCCGTTGTTGTGGACGGGTTTGGGATTATTGGGCGGGAGGTGTTATTTTGAAGGAGCGCTCAAATAAGAGTGCAAACAGCCCGGCTTGGGCATGTGACCGATGGCAGGGGCCACATGGGTGTGATCCCAATCCATTGGCACCTCTATTTCCGTGCAAGGCCAGGTGCTGCTCTGGAGAACAGGACCAGCAGTTACATTGCTGCAGGATGGTTGAGGGATGAGGGGTGTCCTGAATATCAGAGTGCACGTTGCTCTGGATTGGCTTGTGATGCCCGGGTTGATAAGCTTTCTGCATTACAATTGTGGTGCTGGGTCACGTGCTTTCGTGGGATGCTGGCAACTATGTATTGTTAAGGCCCGGGAGCAGGATGAGTGGTGGCGCGAACAGGATGACTAGAGGAGTACCCATGTAAATGCAGTATTGCGCACGGCAGAAAGAGAATGGGGCCGGGACGAGATCCAGTTTGATATTCGGTCTAGGGGCAACAGGACAAGCAACAGAGGTTCAGGAGACTGTGCACAGTTGCGTCTCTGCTCAGGGATGAGACTGGGGTGTAGTTTCCGGTTAGGGGATGCATTTTTGCGCTCACAGTGCGGATCTGGAGGGGCTCAGAGGGTCGTAGGACGGTTTAAAAATACTGGATGGGCTCCCGACTCGAGCGAAATGCCAGATGGCAATTTAGTGAGGACATAATTGGCAAGTTTATGCTACATTGATAACCATGGCGCTATTAGCACCATGGTTGACTCCGGTATTCTAACGATTGCGCCATGGTGGTTGGTGGAATTACTGCCCCATTCCAAGGTTGGCGGGGCAGTAATTCCCCATTCACCATTGGCCCTTCCCCATTCCCATTTGTTGCCCCCATAGGGCTCAATGGAAATGGGGACGGCGGTAATTACGGTACTGCAAATTGCGGTATTGTAATTACCTCAAAAGTCCCTTTGCGGGTTCCTTCCTTAACGGCTGGTAAAACCAGCCGTTAAGGTCGGGACCCGCTAGGGACCTCGTAATTAGGCGGTAAGGGTTTAACGGCGCCGCCACCTTTTATGGCGCCGTTAACCCCTTAGCGCCTGGGTAGTAATGAGGCCCATGGTGGGAATGAGCTTGGTGCCCAGTGGCTGCGTGGATTAAATGGTGGGATGCCTTTAGTGTCGTGATTGGGGGCTACGTTTTGAACTGCATAACAGGAGTGGATCTCTGAGCTTATGATGGCAGGTCGGCAAGGCTAACTCAGAGTGGGGCTTGGTTTCAGCTGGCGGCTGACCTAGGGAATAGTGAGATTCCGATTTTATGACGGGGGGCCTTGGGTCATGCATTACCAAAGCTGCAAGGTAAACCGAATAAGACATGCGATGCATTGGGAGTGGGGTTTTAGACTCACTGGTCGGCAAGTCCAACAAAGCCTGTCAGCCGTGCGGGGACATGGAACAAGTAGCAGTAGTGGTGCTGCATCTGGTAGGTAGCAGTATAGGTTTTAGTAAGACGGTACTTTGAGTGGCCGAAAGATGGACGAGGCAGGCCAAAAGAAAACCAGGGCAAGCTCAGATTCCCCGGGTCTAGGATGGCACTGCTCCACCTTGGGACCATCGGCAAGGGTAGGTGGGCTGACGGGACTATGACTGGGGAACTACGGTTTACATAGGGAATAGAAGCAGGGAAGGATGTCGATTTTATAAGGAGGATGGCCCAGCTCGTCCCGGTCAGGAGCGGCACCACTTCAGCCCAATAAAGCTCTGGCGAGGGCAGCCAATCCGCAGAGGTCTGGGGGGAGGAGCCTGGGCCTACATGACAAGTATACATGGAGATGCGGAGCCTCCGGGTGAAGCCTGGCGGCAGAGGGGGCTCTAATAAGGGAAATTAAAGGGTCGGGTTCCCCCGTCAGAATCGGTGCTCCACTGGCACAAGAGCTCCGGCAAGGGTGGGCAGACCGAAGATTCTGGTGGTGTGCGAGTTTAGCCTAATGATAAATGGAGAGGACTGATGGTAGGGGGAAGGAAGGCAATGTTGGTCTGTTAATTCTAACAAAGGAATAAAACTGGAACTTCAGCAGCAGGTAACGGCGATCCCCCAGCATGGGAACTCCTGCAAGGGCAGGCAGAGCAATGAGGATCTGGTTGGGGAGCTTTAGCCGAATAAAATATGGAGAGGAACCTCCTGTGGGTGAAGTATGACGAACGTGTTCACCTCACAGCTGGGGTAAACCAGGAGCTGGTGGTCTGAGATCAGGCCAAGGCAAGAAAGAAATGTGGAATGGGCAGAAGTGTTCCCCAGACCAGGCACGACCTGGTCAAACGTGAAGTCCCTGGTTGAATATGGAAAAGACGGAGTGCACTGGCCAGCATGGGGCATGGAGGATTTACAAGAAAAGTGTGCACAAGGTGCACTTAGCTCCTGAAACTATGAAAGAGGAAAAGGGGAAGCTGCGGTGGACGGTAACCCACCTTTGGCGTGGCAGTGTTTTGGTGACCAGTGACAAGAGACAAACTCCGAATGAGCCATTGCACAGCCGGAAGGGCCTTCGCTCTTCTCAGACCAGTTCCTCTTGGGAACCTAAGCGGTGGTAGCGCCTGGTGGTAGCAATGAGGGCTGGAGCAGGGGCGGGCGGGTCTCAGGCATGAAGGGTTGGGGGAGTTGTTCCTACTGTAGACTTTGTTGGGAAAAGGGGGAAGCAGGTTTTGAACACGGAGCAGTCACCACACCTTCGGAACTATTTTCACAATTGTTTGCTAAGTTTTTTATTATGTGTGAAAATAAATCTGCAGCCTTTTTATGCCAAAAAGAAGACATGTCTCATTCTGCACCTCACTGGAAGGAAAAGAAAGGGGCCAAGAGGAATGAGCAAGGGTGATGTATGTTGGCATGGTAATGGACAAATGCCCAGGTTATTGCATCCGGCATGACCAAAGGTCTTACACCTGCCTGCTAGGGTGCCACCTCTAACCCCCTAACCCCACACCCAGCCCTGCCCCTGACCCCCCAAACTCCAAACACTGCGGGCGGTACAATCTCAGTCATTGTTTTCCAGTTCCAGTGCTGAGAGGAGAGGAAAGTGCTCCTATAGTGACCCTAAAGGGGGCCAGCCCTGCCTTTCATGCCCAATTCCTAATGCTGCCCTATTTACACTCGCAGGCTTCTGCGTTTCTATGATTGAAACGCTCACCCTAGTCAGACACAGAAAATAGCAATATTTCTGTTTACTGGCTAACCTTCTTTCTTACATATTATTTATTTTTTCAAATGAAAGAATGCTTTAATAGTTGTCCTGTCCGACAAGGTGAGTTTATGGTGTCAAAGACGTAATGCAAGAGGCATGACCCACAATGACACCATGGAAGCAGAAGGACCGTGATCACGTGTGACACTCATTCCCCCCTTCCCCCACCTCCCGGGTAGGGAGCAAGCCCAGAGAGGGGAACGAGCGTGGGCAGGAGAGCAGTGTTAGTGGTGTGCCTAAAAGCTGCACTCTCAGAACCCCCTTTTGCTCACAATCTTGGCCTCCTGAAGTGCAGGCCTTTTGTGTGCTTGCGCAGCTGCCCTGGTTACTGGTGGGACTGCAGCGTGGCTTCCAAAAGCCCCCCAGGCTGTGCTTTGCTGATTGTTCGGGACCCCCTCTTCTTTATGCCCTGACTCCATGTCCTGGCTGGTCATTCTCTCGCCGCCCCCGATGGCCAGGTTCCTTTCCTCTGAGACGTTCCGCAAGCTGAGATTGGATCAGTCAGTGTGTCTGGCGAGTGCATGTGCAGTGTGTGCTTCTCTCAGCGCCGTCGATGGCCGGGTTCCTTTCCTCAGAGCCGTTGGATCAGCTGAGATTGAATCAGAGTGTCTCACGAGTGGACATGTAGTGTGCGCTTCTCTCAGCACCGTCGATGGCTGGGTTCCTTTCCATAGAGCGGTTCCACCAGCTGAGATTAGATCAGACAGAGTGTCTGGGGAGTGCATGTGCAGTGTGCGCTTCTCTCAGCGCCGTTGATGGCTGGGTTCCTTTCCTCAGAGCCGTTGGACCAGCTGAGATTGGATCAGACAGTGTGTCTGGCAAGTGCACATGCAGTGTGCGCTTCTCTCATTGCCATCAAAGGCCAGTTCCTTTCCACAGAGGAGCGGTTCCACCAGCTGAGATTGGATCAGACAGTGTGTCTGGTGAGTGCATGTGCAGTGTGCGCTTCTCTCAGCGCTGTCGAAGCCCGGGTTCCTTTCCTCAGAGATGTTCCGCCAGCTGAGATTGGATCAGAGTGTCTCACGAGTGGACATGTAGTGTGCACTTCTCTCAGCGCCACCTATGGCCGGGTTCCTTTCCTCAGAGCCTTTGGACCAGCTGAGATTGGATCAGAGTGTCTCACGAGTGGACATGTAGTGTGCGCTTCTCTCAGCGCCGTCGATGGCCGGCTTCCTTTCCACAGAGTGGTTCCGCCAGCTGAGATTCGATCAGACAGTGTGTCTGGCTAGTGCACGTGCAGTGTGTGCTTCTCTCAGCGCCGTCGATGGCCGGGTTCCTTTCCACAGAGTGGTCCCACCAGCTGAGATTCAATCAGACAATGTGTCTGGCATTGCACATGGAGTGTGTGCTTCTCTCAGCGTCGTCGATGGCCGGGTTCCTTTCCACAGAGCGGTTCCGCCAGGTGAGATTGGATCAGACAGTGTGTCTGGCTTTGTACGTGCAGTGTACACTTCTCTCAGCACCGTCGATGGCCGGTTTCCTTTCCACAGAGCGGTTCCGCCATCTGAGATTGGATCAGACAGTGTGTCTGGTGAGTGCACATGTAGTGTTCACTTCTCTCAGCGCCATCGATGGCGGGGGTTCCTTTCCACAGAGCGGTTCTGCCAGCTGAGATTGAGTCAGACAGTGTGTCTGGCGAGTGTACATGCAGTGTTAACTTCTCTCAGCGCCACCGATGGCTGGGTTCCTTTCCTCAGAGCTGTTGGACCAGCTGAGATTGGATCACAGTGTCTCACACGTGGACATGTAGTGTGCACTTCTCTCAGCACCATCGATGGCTGGGTTCCTTTACATAGAGCGGTTCCACCAGCTGAGATTAGATCAGACAGAGTGTCTGGGGAGTCCACGTGGAGTGTGTGCTTCTCTCAGTGCCGTTGATGGCTGGGTTCCTTTCCTCAGAGCCATTGGACCAGCTGAGATTGGATCAGACAGTGTGTCTGGCGAGTGCATGTGCAGTGTGCGCTTCTCTCATCGCCGTCGATGCCTGGGTTCCTTTCCTCAGAGACGTTCCTCCAGCTGAGATTGGATCAGAGTGTCTCACGAGTGGACATGTAGTGTGCACTTCTCTCAGCGTCGTCGTTGGCCGGGTTCCTTTCCACAGAGTGGTTCCACCAGCTGAGATTGGATCAGTTAGTGTGTCTGGCGAGTGCACGTGGAGTGTGCACTTCTCTCAGCGCTGTTAATGGCCGGGTACCTTTCCACAGAGCCGTTGGACCAGCTGAGATTGGATCAGACAGTGTGTCTGGTGAGTGCATGTGCAGTGTGCGCTTCTCTCAGCGCCGTCGATGCCCGGGCTCCTTTCCTCAGAGACGTTCCGCCAATTGAGATTGGATCAGAGTGTCTCACAAGGGGACATGTAGTGTGCACTTCTCAGCGTCGTCGATGGCCGGGTTCCTTTCCACAGAGCGGTTCCAGCAGCTGAGATTGGATCAGACAGAGTGTCTGGGGAGTGCACGTGCAGTGTGCGCTTCTCTCAGCACCGTCGATGGCCAGGTTCCTTTCCTCAGAGCCGTTGGACCAGCTGTGAT
The DNA here is from genome assembly GCF_040938575.1 of Ambystoma mexicanum. Lineage (NCBI taxonomy): Eukaryota > Metazoa > Chordata > Amphibia > Caudata > Ambystomatidae > Ambystoma > Ambystoma mexicanum. Next base: position 10,427,333 of record NC_090940.1, read on the forward strand.
TGGATCAGACAGAGTGTCTGGGGAGTGCACGTGCAGTGTGCGCTTCTCTCAGCGCCGTCGATGGCCGGGTTTCTTTCCTCAGAGCTGTTGGACCAGCTGAGATTGGATCAGAATGTCTCACAAGTGGTCATGTAGTGGGCGCTTCTCTCAGCGCCGTCAATGGCCTGGTTCCTTTCCACAGACGGTTCCATTAGCTGACATTGCATCAGACAGAGTGTCTGGGGAGTGCACGTGCAGTGTGCGCTTCTCTCAGCGCCGTCGATGGCCGGGTTCCTTTCCTCAGAGCCGTTGGACCAGCTGAGATTGGATCAGACAGTGTGTCTGGCAAGTGCACATGCAGTGTGCGCTTCTCTCATTGCCATCAAAGGCCAGTTCCTTTCCACAGAGGAGCGGTTCCACCAGCTGAGATTGGATCAGACAGTGTGTCTGGTGAGTGCATGTGCAGTGTGCGCTTCTCTCAGCGCTGTCGAAGCCCGGGTTCCTTTCCTCAGAGACGTTCCGCCAGCTGAGATTGGATCAGAGTGTCTCACGAGTGGACATGTAGTGTGCACTTCTCTCAGCGCCACCTATGGCCGGGTTCCTTTCCTCAGAGCCTTTGGACCAGCTGAGATTGGATCAGAGTGTCTCACGAGTGGACATGTAGTGTGCGCTTCTCTCAGCGCCGTCGATGGCCGGCTTCCTTTCCACAGAGTGGTTCCGCCAGCTGAGATTCGATCAGACAGTGTGTCTGGCTAGTGCACGTGCAGTGTGTGCTTCTCTCAGCGCCGTCGATGGCCGGGTTCCTTTCCACAGAGTGGTCCCACCAGCTGAGATTCAATCAGACAATGTGTCTGGCATTGCACATGGAGTGTGTGCTTCTCTCAGCGTCGTCGCTGGCCGGGTTCCTTTCCACAGAGCGATTCCGCCAGGTGAGATTGGATCAGACAGTGTGTCTGGCTTTGTACGTGCAGTGTACACTTCTCTCAGCACCGTCGATGGCCGGTTTCCTTTCCACAGAGCGGTTCCGCCATCTGAGATTGGATCAGACAGTGTGTCTGGTGAGTGCACATGTAGTGTTCACTTCTCTCAGCGCCATCGATGGCGGGGGTTCCTTTCCACAGAGCGGTTCTGCCAGCTGAGATTGAGTCAGACAGTGTGTCTGGCGAGTGTACATGCAGTGTTAACTTCTCTCAGCGCCACCGATGGCTGGGTTCCTTTCCTCAGAGCTGTTGGACCAGCTGAGATTGGATCACAGTGTCTCACACGTGGACATGTAGTGTGCACTTCTCTCAGCACCATTGATGGCTGGGTTCCTTTACATAGAGCGGTTCCACCAGCTGAGATTAGATCAGACAGAGTGTCTGGGGAGTCCACGTGGAGTGTGTGCTTCTCTCAGTGCCGTTGATGGCTGGGTTCCTTTCCTCAGAGCCATTGGACCAGCTGAGATTGGATCAGACAGTGTGTCTGGCGAGTGCATGTGCAGTGTGCGCTTCTCTCAGCGCCGTCGATGCCTGGGTTCCTTTCCTCAGAGACGTTCCTCCAGCTGAGATTGGATCAGAGTGTCTCACGAGTGGACATGTAGTGTGCACTTCTCTCAGCGTCGTCGTTGGCCGGGTTCCTTTCCACAGAGTGGTTCCACCAGCTGAGATTGGATCAGTTAGTGTGTCTGGCGAGTGCACGTGGAGTGTGCACTTCTCTCAGCGCTGTTAATGGCCGGGTACCTTTCCACAGAGCCGTTGGACCAGCTGAGATTGGATCAGACAGTGTGTCTGGTGAGTGCATGTGCAGTGTGCGCTTCTCTCCGCGCCGTCGATGCCCGGGCTCCTTTCCTCAGAGACGTTCCGCCAATTGAGATTGGATCAGAGTGTCTCACAAGGGGACATGTAGTGTGCACTTCTCAGCGTCGTCGATGGCCGGGTTCCTTTCCACAGAGCGGTTCCAGCAGCAGAGATTGGATCAGACAGAGTGTCTGGGGAGTGCACGTGCAGTGTGCGCTTCTCTCAGCACCGTCGATGGCCAGGTTCCTTTCCTCAGAGCCGTTGGACCAGCTGTGATTGGATCAGACAGAGTGTCTGGGGAGTGCACGTGCAGTGTGCGCTTCTCTCAGCGCCGTCGATGGCCGGGTTTCTTTCCTCAGAGCTGTTGGACCAGCTGAGATTGGATCAGAGTGTCTCACAAGTGGTCATGTAGTGGGCGCTTCTCTCAGTGCCGTCAATGGCCTGGTTCCTTTCCACAGACGGTTCCATTAGCTGACATTGCATCAGACAGAGTGTCTGGGGAGTGCACGTGCAGTGTGCGCTTCTCTCAGCGCCGTCGATGGCCGGGTTCCTTTCCTCAGAGCCGTTGAACCAGCTGAGATTGGATCAGAGTGTCTCACAAGTGGACATGTAGTGGGCGCTTCTCTCAACGCCGTCAATGGCCTGGTTCCTTTCCACAGAGCGGTTCCATCAGCTGACATTGCATCAGACAGAGTGTCTGGGGAGTGCACGTGCAGTGTGCGCTTCTCTCAGCGCCGTCGATGGCCGGGTTCCTTTCCTCAGAGCCGTTGGACCAGCTGAGATTGGATCAGAGTGTCTCACGAGTGGACATGTAGTGTGCGCTTCTCTCAGCGCCATCAATGGCCGGTTTCCTTTCCACAGAGCGGTTCCACCAGCTGAGATTGGATCAGACAGAGTGTCTGGGGAGTGCACGTGGAGTGTGTGCTTCTCTCAGCGCCGTCAATGGCCGGGTTCCTTTCCACAGAGCGGTTCTGACTATCAGATTGGATCCGACAGCATCAGTGATCTGATCCCCCCCTTGCAGTGCCCCGCGCAGCTATTTCATTAGGCCATTAGCACAAGGTTGCTCCTGCGGGGAGACTTTGTTAAGCGATGCTACCCACTGCGCTAATGGCATCCGGCGTCCTCTGACATTATTCCCCGGGTACCAGTGTGCTGTCTGAGCTGATCTCTCATGTCTGTCCTTCTCTTTCAGCAAAATTAAGCTCTACGTGCAGACCTACAACGTGAGGAAAGAGATCAAGAACGTGATTGGCTACATCCGGGGACAGTACGAGCCAGGTGAGGCTGGGCTGGGACTCTGCTGTGGGTCATGTGTACAGAAAGCGATGGGGCAATGGGATACGATCGACTGGACACGTACAGGGGCTTGTAGTCCCTCCACCCCTTCCCGTGGCCCCCAGCGGCAGTAAGACTCCTAGAGGACTCAGGTCATGACCTCATGACGTGTCTATAGCGATAGACCTAATTCCACACTACAGCGCGCAGTCACAACCACCCCAACCTTGAACTGTACCAACATATTTCCCCTTCTACACATTTAATACATCTCAACATCCTGGAGTGCTTCCCTCTGAGCGCCTGGAAGAGGCGCAATGGAAGCCGAGCAAGCGCTATGCGCAGGCATTTGGACTCACCACCTCCTTCCATGACCTTCCCCACTGAGCCACACCCTCCCACCCGGCAAGCCACCCACACATCCTGCGGAGTAGTGCTCCCCCCTCTCTGTCCCAAGAGGTGCCGTATACATGGATGCATTACATGGGAAGGGGGGGGGGAGAAAGGTCATGAACATGGCAAAGAGGGGTCACTGGTGCATGAGGGAGCCCACCCCTCCCAATAACCCTTCCCTGAGGACCCGCCTATGAACTCATTGTCTGTCCTGTTCTCGTGCACATTTTAGGAAGACTGTTGACATCTTTAGAGTTGCTCCCACATGGATGTCCATGTGTTGGCATGAGGACCCCTTCTTCCCTCTGACTCTACGCCGGCCCCCTTTCTCTTCGTACTGAAGTGACAAAACATGAAACCACCCACATGATGGGGCAAAACGGCAGCTGGAAAAGCAATCCCGAATTCACCTGGTGCACGAGAAACACAATTAATATTAATAGCTGAGCCCTGAGGAAGTCCAGAGAGGACGTAACACATGCCGACTAAAAAAAGCCCAAACATACAATGCAAAGAATAGTTTCAACTACACTTTTATGACTGCCTGAAATATTGATGGGTATAAACGGTGTAAAATGGACACTCTAGACAACCCTTCTCCTGACACATGACAAAGGGCACATGTTCCACACAATGCATGTCCTCAGCGCTCCAGATAAGATTTTGAAGTGGGGGTATTTTACTGCCTAATTTTTAAAGTTGAGAGTAAAATGATTTTTAGGGAGTAAAAAAGTAAGTCCTATTACCATGGGAGTGTTCTCTGAGCAGTACAGAAGGCTTAACCGTGCAACAGACACGTTTTTGGAATAAATATTTCTTTGCATCTAGTTATTCGTGCTCATTAAATGGGATACGATCCGCACCTCTTCAGATCAGGCGGCCATAATACATGCTTTTTTCCTGCGGCACTGCGGTGGTTGAGACTTGTTTTGCTCCGCAGTTTGGCTATTCGCTTGTTTGTAGGGAGTACAGCTGATTGGGGCCCCTCTTATCTGTGGGGCTGTGTGTGGACCTGCTGGGAAAGGTCTTCACAGGCCGCGGCGCAGCAGCTCTGGGCGGCACATTTCTCTGGGCGCAGGCGCGGGGGCCACCCTGGTTTCTGCCGGTTTGCCACAGCGGCCCCCTGTCTACTCTCCCGCTTCTGGCGCGTGAAACCGCAATCCCATTGAACAACGTTTTGTAAGTCAGGCCCACATTTATGCTGGCTATGGCACTACACGTGTCACCAGTACACACGTGCCAGCATTGGCCCTTCCGTTTGTGAGACAGAGTCCAGACGTCATTTTACACTTTGAATTCTGGGCCTCCTTGTCCTGTATTTCCCCATTATAAACTCAGGACTGCAAGTCCCAGAATGCAAAGTTAAAACCAGGAAAGGACTGGTATCTCCCAAATAGAATGGATAATGTTGCCATGCATGCCAGTAGCAGTAGCCCGATTCCTGATACCCTGCCAGTATTTATGTACTGCACAAAGGCACCAGAGCCAAGGAACTAGACAGAGGAATTAAATGGCTGGGGAAGGGCTTTCCATTTTAAGAAAGGGACAGGAAGGTCTGAGACCTTTAAGAAGCAGAGGGTCACTCTCCGAAGCTTGACGCCTGGGTGGCACCAGGTGCATTGGGTGGATGCCACGAGACAGCACACAAACAGGTGCCACTGGGTGGATGCCAGGAGACAGCACACAAACAGGTGCCACTGGGTGGATGCCAGGAGACGGCACACAAACAGGTGCCACTGGGTGGATGCCAGGAGGCAGCACGAGAACAGGTGCCACTGGCTGGATGCCAGGAGACACCACACAGATGCCACTGGATGGATGCCAGGAGACAGCACACAAACAGGTACCACTGGGTGGATGCCAGGAGACAGCACGAGAACAGGTGCCACTGGCTGGATACCAGGAGACAGCACACAAACAGATGCCACTGGGTGGATGCCAGGAGACAGCACACAAACAGGTTCCACTGGGTGGATGCCAGGAGACAGCACACAAACAGGTGCCACTGGGTGGATGCCAGGAGACAGCACGAGAACAGGTGCCACTGGCTGGATACCAGGAGACAGCACACAAACAGGTGCCGCTGGGTGGATACCAGGAGACAGCACACAAACAGATGCCACTGGCTGGATACCAGGAGACAGCACGAGAACAGGTGCCACTGGCTGGATACCAGGAGACAGCACACAAACAGATGCCACTGGGTGGATGGCAGGAGACAGCACACAAACAGGTTCCACTGGGTGGATGCCAGAAGACAGCACACAAACAGGTGCCACTGGGTGGATGCCAGGAAACAGCACGAGAACAGGTGCCACTGGCTGGATACCAGGAGACAGCACACAAACAGATGCCACTGGGTGGATGCCAGGAGACAGCACACAAACAGGTTCCACTGGGTGGATGCCAGGAGACAGCACACAAACAGGTGCATTAGGTGGATGCCACGAGACAGCTCGAGAACAGATATCATTGAGTGGATGCCAGCAGGAATCACGAAAACAGGTGCCATTGGGTCAACAAGAGACAGCACGAGAACAGGTGTCATTTGGTGGATGCCAGGAGACAGCACGAGATCAGATTCTAGAACAGTTGCTATTGAGTGCATGCCAGGAGACAGCAGCTGAACAGGTGTGATTGGGTGGATGTCAAGCGACTGCACCAGAACAAGTGTCATTGGGTGGATGCCACGAGACAGCACGAGAACAGATATCATTGAGTGGATACCAGGAGACAGCACGAGAACAGGTGTCATTTGGTGGATGCCAGGAGACAGCACGAGATCAGATTCTAGAACAGTTGCTATTGAGTGCATGCCAGGAGACAGCAGCTGAACAGGTGTGATTGGGTGGATGCCAAGCGACTGCACAAGAACAAGTGGCATTGGGTGGATGGCAAGAGACATCACGAGAACAGATATCATTGAGTGGATACCAGGAGACAGCACGAGAACAGGTGTCATTAGGTGGATGCCAGGAGACAGCAGCTGAACAGGTGTGATTGGGTGGATGCCAAGCGACTGCACCAGAACAAGTGGCATTGGGTGGATGCCAAGAGACAGCAAGAGAACACATATCATTGAGTGGATGCCAGAAGGCATCACGAAAACAGGTGCCATAGGGTCGACAACAAGAGACAGCACGAGAACAGGTGCCAATGGGTGGATGCCAGGAGACAGCACGAGAACAGATATCATTGAGTGGATGCCAGCAGGAATCACGAAAACAGATGCCACTAGGTGGATACCAGGAGACAGCACGAGAACAGGTGCCACTGGGTGGATACCAGGAGACAGCACGAGAACGGGTGCCACTGGGTGGATGCCAGGAGACAGCATGAGAACGGGTGCCACTGGGTGGATGCCAGGAGACAGCATGAGAACAGGTGCCACTGGGTGGATACCAGGAGACAGCACAAGAACAGGTGCCACTGGGTGGATGCCAGGAGACAGCATGAGAACAGGTGCCACTGGGTGGATGCCAGGAGACAGCACGAGAACAGGTGCCACTGGGTGGATGCCAGGAGACAGCATGAGAATAGGTGCCGCTGGGTGGATGCCAGGAGACAGCATGAGAACAGGTGCTATTGAGTGGAGGCCAGGAGACAGCACGAGAACCGGTGCCACTGGGTGGACACCAGGAGACAGCACGAGAACAGGTGCCACTGGGTGGATGCCAGGAGACAGCATGAGAACAGGTGCTAGAACAGGTGCTATTGAGTGGAGGCCAGGAGACAGCACGAGAACCGGTGCCACTGGGTGGATGCCAGGAGAGAGCATGAGAACAGGTGCTAGTATAGGTGCTATTGAGTGGAGGCCAGGAGACAGCACGAGAACCGGTGCCACTGGGTGGATACCAGGAGACAGTTCGAGAACAGGTGCCAATGTGTGGACGCCAGTAGACCGCACAAGAACAGGTGCCACTGGGTGGATGCCAGGAGACAGCATGAGAACAGGTTCTAGAACAGGTGCTATTGAGTGGAGGCCAGGAGACAGCAAAAGAACAGGTGCCACTGGGTGGACACCAAGAAACAGCACGAGAACAGGTGCCACTGGGTGGATGCCAGGAGACAGCACGAAAACAGGTGCCACTGGGTGGATGCCAGGAGACAGCACAAGAACAGGTGCCACTGGGTGGATGCCAGGAGACAGCACGAGAACAGGTGCCACTGGGTGGATGCCAGGAGACAGCACGAGAACAGGTGCCACTGGGTGGATGCCAGGAGACAGCACGAGAACAGGTGCCACTGGGTGCTAGAACAGGTGCTATTGAATGGAGGCCAGGAGACAGCACGAGAACCGGTGCCACTGGGTGGATGCCAGGAGGCAGCACGAGAATCACACGGATACTGGTATGGCAAAGCCACGCGAGATCAGCGGTGCACGCATAGGGACTGGGGCGCGGCACATCCCAGGAACACAGGACCACACTGGAAATCTGAGAACCTGGAATTGGGCCCTCTGGGAGACCAGTGTGGAGCTCGCGGGTACAGGGGATGTACCCCAACTTTGCAGCACACAAGGAAGCCTTCCTGCAGTACTCTTCAAAAGTAATTTAGGATATCGCTCAGTAAGGGACCCTCCCTTAGTACAGCTCACAGGCAATTACTGAAACCGCAGACACAGCATGAGCTCACAGACACAGGATGAGCTTGCAGACACAGGATGAGACCACAAACACAGGATGAACTCACAAACACAGGATGAGCTCGCAGACACAGGATGAGACCGCAAACACAGGATGAGCTCGCAGACACAGGATGAGACCACAAACACAGGATGAACTCGCAGACACAGGATGAGCTTGCAGACACAGGATGAGCTCGCAGACACAGGATGAGACCACAAACACAGGATGAACTCACAAACACAGGATGAACTCACAGACACAGGATGAGCTCGCAGACACAGGACGAGCTAACAGACACAGGACGAGCTAACAGACACAGGATGAGACCGCAGGCAGAGGATGAGCTCACAGACACAAGATGAGCTCGCAGACACAGGATGGGACCACAAACACAGGATGAACTCACAAATACAGGATGAGCTCGCAGACACAGGATGAGACCGCAGACACAGGATGAGCTTGCAGACACAGGATGAGACCACAAACACAGGATGAGCTCGCAGACACGGGATGAACTTGCAGACACAGGATGAGCTAATAGACACAGGATGAGCTAACAGACACAGGATGAGCTAACAGACACAGGATGAGACCGCAGGCACAGGATGAGACAGCAGGAACAGGATGAGGCCACAGACACAGGATGAGGCCACAGACACGGGATCAGCTCACAGGCACACGATGAGCTCACAGACACATGATGAGGTCACAGACACAGGAGGAGCTCGCAGACACAGGATAATATCACAGACACAGGATGAGACCGCAGACACAGGATGAGCTCCCAGATACAGGATGAGACCGCAGACACATGTTGAGCTCGTAGACACAGGATTAGCACACAGACACAGGATGAGACCGCAGACACAGGATGAGCTCGTAGACACAGGATTACCTCACAGACATAGGATGAGAGCGCAGACACAGGATGAGACCACAGACACAAGATGAGATCACAGACAAAGGATGAGACCACAGACACAGGATGAGACCACAGACACAGGATGAGATCGCAGACACAGGATGAGACCGCAGACACAGAATAAGACCGCAGACACAAGATGAGACCGCAGACACAGGATGAGACCGCAGACACAGGATGAGCTTGCAGACACAGGATGAGCTCACAGACACAGGATGAGCTCACAGACACAGGATGAGCTAACAGACACAGGATAGCTCACAGACACAGGATGAGCTCACAGACACAGGATGAGCTCGCAGACACAGGATGAGACCACAAACACAGGATGAACTCACAAACACAGGATGAACTCACAAACACAGGATGAACTCACAGACACAGGATGAGCCCGCAGACACAGGATGAGCTTGCAGATGCAGGATAAGACCACAAACACAGGATGAACTCACAAACACAGGATGAACTCACAGACACATGATGAGCTCGCAGACACAGGATGAGCTAACAGACACAGGATGAGCTTGCAGACACAGGATGAGACCACAAACACAGGATGAACTCACAAACACAGGATGAGCTCGCAGACACAGGATGAGACCGCAAACACAGGATGAACTCACAAACACAGGATGAGCTCACAGACACAGGATGAGACCACAAACACAGGATGAACTCGCAGACACAGGATGAGCTTGCAGACACAGGATGAGCTCGCAGACACAGGATGAGACCACAAACACAGGATGAACTCACAAACACAGGATGAACTCGCAGACACAGGATGAGCTCGCAGACACAGGACGAGCTAACAGACACAGGACGAGCTAACAGACACAGGATGAGACCGCAGGCACAGGATGAGCTCACAGACACAAGATGAGCTCGCAGACACAGGATGGGACCACAAACACAGGATGAACTCACAAATACAGGATGAGCTCGCAGACACAGGATGAGACCGCAGACACAGGATGAGCTTGCAGACACAGGATGAGACCACAAACACAGGATGAGCTCGCAGACACAGGATGAACTCGCAGACACAGGATGAGCTAATAGACACAGGATGAGCTAACAGACACAGGATGAGCTAACAGACACAGGATGAGACCGCAGGCACAGGATGAGACCGCAGGCACAGGATGAGGCCACAGACACAGGATGAGGCCACAGACACGGGATGAGCTCACAGGCACACGATGAGCTCACAGACACATGATGAGGTCACAGACACAGGAGGAGCTCGCAGACACAGGATAAGATCACAGACACAGGATGCGACCGCAGACACAGGATGAGCTCCCAGATACAGGATGAGACCGCAGACACATGTTGAGCTCGTAGACACAGGATTAGCACACAGACACAGGATGAGACCGCAGACACAGGATGAGCTCGTAGACACAGGATTACCTCACAGACACAGGATGAGAGCGCAGACACAGGATGAGACCACAAACACAAGATGAGATCACAGACAAAGGATGAGACCACAGACACAGGATGAGACCACAGACACAGGATGAGATCGCAGACACAGGATGAGACCACAGACACAGGATAAGACCGCAGACACAGGATGAGACCGCAGACACAGGATGAGACCGCAGACACAGGATGAGCTCGCAGACACAGGATGAGCTCACAGACACAGGATGAGCTAACAGACACAGGATAGCTCACAGACACAGGATGAGCTCACAGACACAGGATGAGCTCGCAGACACAGGATGAGACCACAAACACAGGATGAACTCACAAACACAGGATGAACTCACAAACACAGGATGAACTCACAGACACAGGATGAGCCCGCAGACACAGGATGAGCTTGCAGATGCAGGATAAGACCACAAACACAGGAAGAACTCACAAACACAGGATGAACTCACAAACACAGGATGAACTCACAGACACATGATGAGCTCGCAGACACAGGATGAGCTAACAGACACAGGATGAGCTTGCAGACACAGGATGAGACCACAAACACAGGATGAACTCACAAACACAGGATGAGCTCGCAGACACAGGATGAGACCGCAAACACAGGATGAACTCACAAACACAGGATGAGCTCGCAGACACAGGATGAGCTCGCAGACACAGGACGAGCTTGCAGACACAGGATGAGACCACAAACACAGGATGAACTCACAAACACAGGATGAACTCACAGACACAGGATGAGCTCGCAGACACAGTATGAGCTCGCAGACACAGGACGAGCTAACAGACACAGGACGAGCAAACAGACACAGGATGAGACCGCAGACACAGGATGAGCTCGCAGACACAGGATGAGACCGCAAACACAGGATGAACTCACAAACACAGGATGAGCTCGCAGACACAGATTGAGACCACAAACACAGGATGAACTCACAGACACAGGATGAGCTCGCAGACACAGGATGAGCTTGCGGACACAGGATAAGAACACAAACACAGGATGAACTCACAAACACAGGATGAACTCACAGACACAGGATGAGCTTGCAGACACAGGATGAGCTCGCAGACACAGGACGAGCTAACAGACACAGGACGAGCAAACAGACACAGGATGAGACCGCAGGCACAGGATGAGCTCACAGACACAGGATGAGCTTGCAGACACAGGATGAGACCACAAACACAGGATGAACTCACAAATACAGGATGAACTCAGGGACACAGGATGAGCTCGCAGACACAGGATGAGACCGCAGACACAGGATGAGCTTGCAGACACAGGATGAGACCACAAACACAGGATGAACTCACAAACACAGGATGAACTCACAGACACAGGATGAGCTTGCAGACACAGGATGAGCTAATAGACACAGGATGAGCTAACAGACACAGGCTGAGCTAACAGACACAGGATGAGACCGCAGGCACTGGATGAGACCGCAGGCACAGGATGAGCTTGCAGACACATGATGAGGCCACAGACACAGGATGAGGCCACAGACACAGGATGAGCTCACAGACACGGGATGAGCTCACAGGCACAGGATGAGCTCACAGACACATGATGAGGTCACAGACACAGGATGAGCTCGCAGACACAGGATAAGATCACAGACACAGGATGAGACCGCAGACACAGGATGAGCTCCCAGATACAGGATGAGATCGCAGACACATGTTGAGCTTGTAGACACAGGATTAGCACACAGACACAGGATGAGACCGCAGACACAGGATGAGCTCGTAGACACAGGATTAGCTCACAGACACAGGATGAGAGCGCAGACACAGGATGAGACCACAGACACAAGATGAGATCACAGACAAAGGATGAGACCACAGACACAAGATGAGACCACAGACACAGGATGAGATCGCAGACACAGGATGAGACCACAGACACAGGATAAGACCGCAGACACAGGATGAGACCACAGACACAGGATGAGATCGCAGAGACAGGATGAGACCGCAGACACAGGATGAGCTCACAGACACAGGATGAGCTCGCAGACACAGGATGAGCTCACAGACACAGGATGAGCTTGCAGACACAGGATAGCTCACAGACACAGGATGAGCTCGCAGACACAGGATGAACTCACAAACACAGGATGAACTCACAAACACAGGATGAACTCACAGACACAGGATGAACTCACAGACACAGGATGACCCCGCAGACACAGGATGAGCTTGCAGACAAATGATAAGACCACAAACACAGTATGAACTCACAAACACAGGACGAACTCACAGACACAGGATGAGCCCGCAGACACAGGATGAGCTTGCAGACACAGGATGAGCTAACAGACACAAGATGAGCTAACAGACACAGGATGAGACTGCAGGCATAGGATGAGCTTGCAAACACATGATGAGACCGCAAACACAGGATGAGCTCGCAGACACAGGATGAGACCACAAACACAGGATGAACTGGCAGACACAGGATGAGCTTGCAGACACAGGATGAGCTCGCAGACACAGGATGAGACCACAAACACAGGATGAACTCACAAACACGGGATGAACTCACAGACACAGGATGAGCTCGCAGACACAGGACGAGCTAACAGACACAGGACGAGCTAACAGACACAGGATGAGACCGCAGGCACAGGATGAGCTCACAGACACAAGATGAGCTCGCAGACACAGGATGGGACCACAAACACAGGATGAACTCACAAATACAGGATGAGCTCGCAGACACAGGATGAGACCGCAGACACAGGATGAGCTTGCAGACACAGGATGAGACCACAAACACAGGATGAGCTCGCAGACACGGGATGAACTCGCAGACACAGGATGAGCTAATAGACACAGGATGAGCTAACAGACACAGGATGAGATAACAGACACAGGATGAGACCGCAGGCACAGGATGAGACCGCAGGCACAGGATGAGGCCACAGACACAGGATGAGGCCACAGACACGGGATCAGCTCACAGGCACACGATGAGCTCACAGACACATGATGAGGTCACAGACACAGGAGGAGCTCGCAGACACAGGATAAGATCACAGACACAGGATGAGACCGCAGACACAGGATGAGCTCCCAGATACAGGATGAGACCGCAGACACATGTTGAGCTCGTAGACACAGGATTAGCACACAGACACAGGATGAGACCGCAGACACAGGATGAGCTCGTAGACACAGGATTACCTCACAGACACAGGATGAGAGCGCAGACACAGGATGAGACCACAGACACAAGATGAGATCACAGACAAAGGATGAGACCACAGACACAGGATGAGACCACAGACACAGGATGAGATCGCAGACACAGGATGAGACCGCAGACACAGGATAAGACCGCAGACACAGGATGAGACCGCAGACACAGGATGAGCTCGCAGACACAGGATGAGCTCACAGACACAGGATGAGCTCACAGACACAGGATGAGCTAACAGACACAGGATAGCTCACAGACACAGGATGAGCTCACAGACACAGGATGAGCTCGCAGACACAGGATGAGACCACAAACACAGGATGAACTCACAAACACAGGATGAACTCACAAACACAGGATGAACTCACAGACACAGGATGAGCCCGCAGACACAGGATGAGCTTGCAGATGCAGGATAAGACCACAAACACAGGATGAACTCACAAACACAGGATGAACTCACAGACACATGATGAGCTCGCAGACACAGGATGAGCTAACAGACACAGGATGAGCTTGCAGACACAGGATGAGACCACAAACACAGGATGAACTCACAAACACAGGATGAGCTCGCAGACACAGGATGAGACCGCAAACACAGGATGAATTCACAAACACAGGATGAGCTCGCAGACACAGGATGAGACCACAAACACAGGATGAACTCGCAGACACAAGATGAGCTTGCAGACACAGGATGAGCTCGCAGACACAGGATGAGACCACAAACACAGGATGAACTCACAAACACAGGATGAACTCGCAGACACAGGATGAGCTCTCAGACACAGGACGAGCTAACAGACACAGGACGAGCTAACAGACACAGGATGAGACCGCAGGCACAGGATGAGCTCACAGACACAAGATGAGCTCGCAGACACAGGATGGGACCACAAACACAGGATGAACTCACAATTACAGGATGAGCTCGCAGACACAGGATGAGACCGCAGACACAGGATGAGCTTGCAGACACAGGATGAGACCACAAACACAGGATGAGCTCGCAGACACAGGATGAACTCGCAGACACAGGATGAGCTAATAGACACAGGATGAGCTAACAGACACAGGATGAGCTAACAGACACAGGATGAGACCGCAGGCACAGGATGAGACCGCAGGCACAGGATGAGGCCACAGACACAGGATGAGGCCACAGACACGGGATGAGCTCACAGGCACACGATGAGCTCACAGACACATGATGAGGTCACAGACACAGGAGGAGCTCGCAGACACAGGATAAGATCACAGACACAGGATGAGACCGCAGACACAGGATGAGCTCCCAGATACAGGATGAGACCGCAGACACATGTTGAGCTCGTAGACACAGGATTAGCACACAGACACAGGATGAGACCGCAGACACAGGATGAGCTCGTAGACACAGGATTACCTCACAGACACAGGATGAGAGCGCAGACACAGGATGAGACCACAGACACAAGATGAGATCACAGACAAAGGATGAGACCACAGACACAGGATGAGACCACAGACACAGGATGAGATCGCAGACACAGGATGAGACCACAGACACAGGATAAGACCGTAGACACAGGATGAGACCGCAGACACAGGATGAGACCGCAGACACAGGATGAGCTCGCAGACACAGGATGAGCTCACAGACACAGGATGAGCTCACAGACACAGGATGAGCTAACAGACACAGGATAGCTCACAGACACAGGATGAGCTCACAGACACAGGATGAGCTCGCAGACACAGGATGAGACCACAAACACAGGATGAACTCATAAACACAGGATGAGCCCGCAGACACAGGATGAGCTTGCAGATGCAGGATAAGACCACAAACACAGGATGAACTCACAAACACAGGATGAACTCACAGACACATGATGAGCTCGCAGACACAGGATGAGCTAACAGACACAGGATGAGCTTGCAGACACAGGATGAGACCACAAACACAGGATGAACTCACAAACACAGGATGAGCTCGCAGACACAGGATGAGACCGCAAACACAGGATGAACTCACAAACACAGGATGAGCTCGCAGACAGAGGATGAGCTCGCAGACACAGGACGAGCTTGCAGACACAGGATGAGACCACAAACACAGGATGAACTCACAAACACAGGATGAACTCACAGACACAGGATGAGCTCGCAGACACAGTATGAGCTCTCAGACACAGGACGAGCTAACAGACACAGGACGAGCAAACAGACACAGGATGAGACCGCAGACACAGGATGAGCTCGCAGACACAGGATGAGACCGCAAACACAGGATGAACTCACAAACACAGGATGAGCTCGCAGACACAGATTGAGACCACAAACACAGGATGAACTCACAGACACAGGATGAGCTCGCAGACACAGGATGAGCTTGCGGACACAGGATAAGAACACAAACACAGGATGAACTCACAAACACAAGATGAACTCACAGACACAGGATGAGCTTGCAGACACAGGATGAGCTCGCAGACACAGGACGAGCTAACAGACACAGGACGAGCAAACAGACACAGTATGAGACCGCAGGCACAGGATGAGCTCACAGACACAGGATGAGCTTGCAGACACAGGATGAGACCACAAACACAGGATGAACTCACAAATACAGGATGAACTCAGAGACACAGGATGAGCTCGCAGACACAGGATGAGACCGCAGACACAGGATGAGCTTGCAGACACAGGATGAGACCACAAACACAGGATGAACTCACAAACACAGGATGAACTCACAGACACAGGATGAGCTTGCAGACACAGGATGAGCTAATAGACACAGGATGAGCTAACAGACACAGGCTGAGCTAACAGACACAGGATGAGACCGCAGGCACTGGATGAGACCGCAGGCACAGGATGAGCTTGCAGACACATGATGAGGCCACAGACACAGGATGAGGCCACAGACACAGGATGAGCTCACAGACACGGGATGAGCTCACAGGCACAGGATGATCTCACAGACACATGATGAGGTCACAGACACAGGATGAGCTCGCAGACACAGGATAAGATCACAGACACAGGATGAGACCGCAGACACAGGATGAGCTCCCAGATACAGGATGAGATCGCAGACACATGTTGAGCTTGTAGACACAGGATTAGCACACAGACACAGGATGAGCTCGTAGACACAGGATTAGCTCACAGACACAGGATGAGAGCGCAGACACAGGATGAGACCACAGACACAAGATGAGATCACAGACAAAGGATGAGACCACAGACACAAGATGAGACCACAGACACAGGATGAGATCGCAGACACAGGATGAGACCACAGACACAGGATAAGACCGCAGACACAGGATGAGACCACAGACACAGGATGAGATCGCAGAGACAGGATGAGACCGCAGACACAGGATGAGCTCACAGACACAGGATGAGCTCGCAGACACAGGATGAGCTCACAGACACAGGATGAGCTTGCAGACACAGGATAGCTCACAGACACAGGATGAGCTCGCAGACACAGGATGAACTCACAAACACAGGATGAACTCACAAACACAGGATGAACTCACAGACACAGGATGAACTCACAGACACAGGATGACCCCGCAGACACAGGATGAGCTTGCAGACAAATGATAAAACCACAAACACAGTAGGAACTCACAAACACAGGACGAACTCACAGACACAGGATGAGCCCGCAGACACAGGATGAGCTTGCAGACACAGGATGAGCTAACAGACACAAGATGAGCTAACAGACACAGGATGAGACTGCAGGCATAGGATGAGCTTGCAGACACATGATGAGGCCACAGACACAGGATGAGCTCAGAGACACAGGATGAGCTCACAGGCACAGGATGAGATCGAAGACACAGGATGAGACCGCAGACACAGGATGAGCTCCCAGATACAGGATGAGACCGCAGACACCTGTTGAGCTCGTAGACACAGGATTAGCACACAGACACAGGATGAGACCGCAGACACAGGATGAGCTTGTAGACACAGGATTAGCTCACAGACACAGGATGAGAGCGCAGACACAGGATGAGACCATAGATACAAGATGAGATCACAGACAAAGGATGAGACCATAGACACAGGTTGAGACCACAGACACAGGATGAGATCACAGACAAAGGATGAGACCACAGACACAGGATGAGATCGCAGACACAGGATGAGACCACAGACACAGGATAAGACCGCAGACACAGGATGACACCACAGACACAGGATGAGCTCACTGACACAGGATGAGCTCACAGGCACAGGATGAGCTCACAGACACATGATGAGGTCACAGACACAGGATGAGCTCGCAGACACAGGATAAGATCACAGACACAGGATGAGACCGCAGACACAGGATGAGCTCCCAGATACAGGATGAGATCGCAGACACATGTTGAGCTTGTAGACACAGGATTAGCACACAGACACAGGATGAGACCGCAGACACAGGATGAGCTCGTAGACACAGGATTAGCTCACAGACACAGGATGAGAGCGCAGACACAGGATGAGACCACAGACACAAGATGAGATCACAGACAAAGGATGAGACCACAGACACAAGATAAGACCGCAGACACAGGATGAGACCACAGACACAGGATGAGATCGCAGAGACAGGATGAGACCACAGACACAGGATGAGCTCACAGACACAGGATGAGCTCGCAGACACAGGATGAGCTCACAGACACAGGATGAGCTTGCAGACACAGGATAGCTCACAGACACAGGATGAGCTCGCAGACACAGGATGAACTCACAAACACAGGATGAACTCACAGACACAGGATGAATTCACAGACACAGGATGAGCCCGCAGACACAGGATGAGCTTGCAGACAAATGATAAGACCACAAACACAGTATGAACTCACAAACACAGGATGAACTCACAGACACAGGATGAGCCCGCAGACACAGGATGAGCTTGCAGACACAGGATGAGCTAACAGACACAAGATGAGCTAACAGACACAGGATGAGACTGCAGGCATAGGATGAGCTTGCAGACACATGATGAGGCCACAGACACAGGATGAGCTCAGAGACACAGGATGAGCTCACAGGCACAGGATGAGATCGCAGACACAGGATAAGATCACAGACACAGGATGAGACCTCAGACACAGGATGAGCTCCCAGATACAGGATGAGACCGCAGACACCTGTTGAGCTCGTAGACACAGGATTAGCACACAGACACAGGATGAGACCGCAGACACAGGATGAGCTCGTAGACACAGGATTAGCTCACAGACACAGGATGAGAGCGCAGACACAGGATGAGACCACAGACACAAGATGAGATCACAGACAAAGGATGAGACCATAGACACAGGTTGAGACCACAGACACAGGATGAGATCACAGACAAAGGATGAGACCAAAGACACAGGATGAGATCGCAGACACAGGATGAGACCACAGACACAGGATAAGACCGCAGACACAGGATGAGACCACAGACACAGGATGAGCTCACAGACACAGGATGAGCTCACAGGCACAGGATGAGCTCACAGACACATGATGAGGTCACAGACACAGGATGAGCTCGCAGACACAGGATAAGATCACAGACACAGGATGAGACCGCAGACACAGGATGAGCTCCCAGATACAGGATGAGATCGCAGACACATGTTGAGCTTGTAGACACAGGATTAGCACACAGACACAGGATGAGACCGCAGACACAGGATGAGCTCGTAGACACAGGATTAGCTCACAGACACAGGATGAGAGCGCAGACACAGGATGAAACCACAGACACAAGATGAGATCACAGACAAAGGATGAGACCACAGACACAAGATGAGACCACAGACACAGGATGAGATCGCAGACACAGGATGAGACCACAGACACAGGATAAGACCGCAGACACAGGATGAGACCACAGACACAGGATGAGCTCGCAGACACAGGATGAGCTCACAGACACAGGATGAGCTTGCAGACACAGGATAGCTCACAGACACAGGATGAGCTCGCAGACACAGGATGAACTCACAAACACAGGATGAACTCACAAACACAGGATGAACTCACAGACACAGGATGAACTCACAGACACAGGATGAGCCCGCAGACACAGGATGAGCTTGCAGACAAATGATAAGACCACAAACACAGGATGAACTCACAAACACAGGATGAACTCACAGACACAGGATGAGCCCGCAGACACAGGATGAGCTTGCAGACACAGGATGAGCTAACAGACACAAGATGAGCTAACAGACACAGGATGAGACTGCAGGCATAGGATGAGCTTGCAGACACATGATGAGGCCACAGACACAGGATGAGCTCAGAGACACAGGATGAGCTCAAAGGCACAGGATGAGATCGCAGACACAGGATAAGATCACAGACACAGGATGAGACCTCAGACACAGGATGAGCTCCCAGATACAGGATGAGACCGCAGACACCTGTTGAGCTCGTAGACACAGGATTAGCACACAGACACAGGATGAGACCGCAGACACAGGATGAGCTCGTAGACACAGGATTAGCTCACGGACACAGGATGAGAGCGCAGACACAGGATGAGACCACAGACACAAGATGAGATCACAGACAAAGGATGAGACCATAGACACAGGTTGAGACCACAGACACAGGATGAGATCACAGACAAAGGATGAGACCACAGACACAGGATGAGATCGCAGACACAGGATGAGACCACAGACACAGGATAAGACCGCAGACACAGGATGAGACCGCAGACACAGGATGAGCTCACAGACACAGGATGAGCTCACAGGCACAGGATGAGCTCACAGACACATGATGAGGTCACAGACACAGGATGAGCTCGCAGACACAGGATAAAATCACAGACACAGGATGAGACCGCAGACACAGGATGAGCTCCCAGATACAGGATGAGACCACAGACACATGTTGAGCTCGTAGACACAGGATTAGCACACAGACACAGGATGAGAGCGCAGACAAAGGATGAGACCACAGACACAAGATGAGATCACAGACAAAGGATGAGACCACAGACACAGGATGAGACCACAGACAAAGGATGAGACCACAGACACAGGATGAGATCGCAGACACAGGATGAGACCACAGACACAGGATGAGACCGCAGACACAGGATGAGACCGCAGACACAGGATGAGATCGCAGACACAGGATGAGACCGCAGACACTGGATGAGATCGCAGACACAGGATGAGATTGCAGACACAGGATGGGACCGCAGACACAGGATGAGACTACATACACTGGATGAGATCGCAGACACAGGATGAGATCGCAGACACTGGATGAGACCACAGACACAGGATGAGACCGCAGACATCGGATGTGACCACAGACACAGGATGAGACCGCAGACACAGGATGAGACCACATACACTGGATGAGATCGCAGACACATGATGAGATCGCAGACACTGGATGAGACCGCAGACATAGGATGAGACCACAGACACAGGATGAGATCGCAGACACAGGATGAGACCACAGACACAGGATAAGACCGCAGACACAGGATGAGACCGCAGACACAGGATGAGATCGCAGACACAGGATGAGACCGCAGACACTGGATGAGATCGCAGACACAGGATGAGATCGCAGACATAGGAAGAGACCACAGACACAGGATAAGACCGCAGACACAGGATGAGACCGCAGACACAGGATGAGACCACATACACTGGATGAGATCGCAGGCACAGGATGAGATCGCAGACACTGGATGAGACCACAGACACAGGATGAGACCGCAGACATAGGATGAGACCACATACACTGGATGAGATCGCAGACACAGGATGAGATCGCAGACACTGGATGAGACCACAGACATAGGATGAGACCACAGACACAGGATGGGACCGCAGACACATGAGCCTTTGGATTAAACATTGAATCTTAGTCTGGAGGACCTTAAATTAAAAAAAAGAGGCCGCACCGAATGAAAGGACTGCGCCAAAGAGCAAATACATCACATTTACTGTGACAGCTTCCCAGAACGAGGACCCCCAGAGCTGTCTGCAGCTGCCCACGACCACTGCCTCGACCTTCAGTCTCTGGGTAGCCACCCAGTCCTAAAGCGCCAGCATGCGGTGTGTGACGTGCACCCACAGGTCTGGGCCACTCCACAGGAAGGAAGCGAGGAGTGCACAATATGCAACAGGTGTATGTTTAGAGCGTGCATTCAATCCAGAGCGGCATCTTGGCGCTATGGAAAGATAACAGATGCTCATTATCACCCGACTCAGTGGCACTCCTTTTATCCACTTTGAAGGATGATGGGCTGAGTGGACCTGCTGGGATTCGAACATGCGACCATGGGGTCAAACACAGGCCCCTGTAGTGGATGCATCAGTGCACAGAGCCACAGACCCGGCTTAAGAAAACTCGAGGGATATCAGTGGTCGAGGGGGCTGTCAGCCTGCTTAGGATTGTCGAGCTAAATTTAGCAAGAACTAAGACATTGCAAGACCAGCCAAAGAGTTCTCCTCGGGTGAATACCCAGAATATTGGGATTGCGGCATTAAAGCCATGCATCCAGACCGGCCAAAGAGTTCTCCTCGGGTGAATACCCAGAATATTGGGATTGCGGCATTAAAGCCATGCATCCAGACCGGCCAAAGAGTTCTCCTCGGGTGAATACCCAGAATATTGGGATTGCGGCATTAAAGCCATGCATCCAGACCGGCCAAAGAGTTCTCCTCGGGTGAATACCCAGAATATTAGGATTGCGGCATTAAAGCCATGCATCCAGACCGGCCAAAGAGCTCTCCTCGGGTGAATACCCAGAATATTAGGATTGCGGCATTAAAGCCATGCATCCAGACCGGCCAAAGAGCTCTCCTCGGGTGAATACCCAGAATATTAGGATTGGGGCATTAAAGCCATGCCTCCAGACCGGCCAAAGAGCTCTCCTCGGGTGAATACCCAGAATATTAGGATTGCGGCATTAAAGCCATGCATCCAGACCGGCCAAAGAGCTCTCCTCGGGTGAATACCCAGAATATTAGGATTGCGGCATTAAAGCCATGCATCCAGACCGGCCAAAGAGCTCTCCTCGGGTGAATACCCAGAATATTAGGATTGGGGCATTAAAGCCATGCATCCAGACCGGCCAAAGAGCTCTCCTCGGGTGAATACCCAGAATATTAGGATTGCGGCATTAAAGCCATGCATCCAGACCGGCCAAAGAGCTCTCCTCGGGTGAATACCCAGAATATTGGGATTGCGGCATTAAAGCCATGCATCCAGACCGGCCAAAGAGTTCTCCTCGGGTGAATACCCAGAATATTGGGATTGCGGCATTAAAGCCATGCATCCAGACCGGCCAAAGAGTTCTCCTCGGGTGAATACCCAGAATATTGGGATTGCGGCATTAAAGCCATGCATCCAGACCGGCCAAAGAGTTCTCCTCGGGTGAATACCCAGAATATTGGGATTGCGGCATTAAAGCCATGCATCCAGACCGGCCAAAGAGTTCTCCTCGGGTGAATACCCAGAATATTGGGATTGCGGCATTAAAGCCATGCATCCAGACCGGCCAAAGAGTTCTCCTCGGGTGAATACCCAGAATATTAGGATTGCGGCATTAAAGCCATGCATCCAGACCGGTCAAAGAGCTCTCCTCGGGTGAATACCCAGAATATTAGGATTGCGGCATTAAAGCCATGCATCCAGACCGGCCAAAGAGCTCTCCTCGGGTGAATACCCAGAATATTAGGATTGGGGCATTAAAGCCATGCCTCCAGACCGGCCAAAGAGCTCTCCTCGGGTGAATACCCAGAATATTAGGATTGCGGCATTAAAGCCATGCCTCCAGACCGGCCAAAGAGCTCTCCTCGGGTGAATACCCAGAATATTAGGATTGCGGCATTAAAGCCATGCATCCAGACCGGCCAAAGAGCTCTCCTCGGGTGAATACCCAGAATATTAGGATTGGGGCATTAAAGCCATGCATCCAGACCGGCCAAAGAGCTCTCCTCGGGTGAATACCCAGAATATTAGGATTGCGGCATTAAAGCCATGCATCCAGACCGGCCAAAGAGCTCTCCTCGGGTGAATACCCAGAATATTAGGATTGCGGCATTAAAGCCATGCATCCAGACCGGCCAAAGAGCTCTCCTCGGGTGAATACCCAGAATATTAGGATTGGGGCATTAAAGCCATGCATCCAGACCGGCCAAAGAGCTCTCCTCGGATGAATACCCAGAATATTAGGATTGGGGCATTAAAGCCATGCATCCAGACCGGCCAAAGAGTTCTCCTCGGGTGAATACCCAGAATATTAGGATTGCGGCATTAAAGCCATGCATCCAGACCGGCCAAAGAGTTCTCCTCGGGTGAATACCCAGAATATTAGGATTGCGGCATTAAAGCCATGCATCCAGACCGGCCAAAGAGCTCTCCTCGGGTGAATACCCAGAATATTGGGATTGCGGCATTAAAGCCATGCATCCAGACCGGCCAAAGAGCTCTCCTCGGGTGAATACCCAGAACATTAGGATTGCGGCATTAAAGCCATGCATCCAGACCGGCCAAAGAGTTCTCCTCGGGTGAATACCCAGAACATTAGGATTGCGGCATTAAAGCCATGCATCCAGACCGGCCAAAGAGTTCTCCTCGGTTGAATACCCAGAACATTAGGATTACAGCATTAAAGCCATGCATCCAGACCGGCCAAAGAGCTCTCCTCGGGTGAATACTCAGAACATTAGGATTGGGGCATTAAAGCCATGCATCCAGACCGGCCAAAGAGCTCTCCTCGGGTGAATACCCAGAATATTAGGATTGCAGCATTAAAGCCATGCATCCAGACCGGCCAAAGAGCTCTCCTCGGGTGAATACCCAGAATATTAGGATTGCGGCATTAAAGCCATGCATCCAGACCGGCCAAAGAGCTCTCCTCGGGTGAATACCCAGAATATTGGGATTGCGGCATTAAAGCCATGCATCCAGACCGGCCAAAGAGCTCTCCTCGGGTGAATACCCAGAATATTAGGATTGGGGCATTAAAGCCATGCATCCAGACCGGCCAAAGAGCTCTCCTCGGGTGAATACCCAGAATATTAGGATTGCGGCATTAAACGCCATGGGTAGTTCTGCACGGTCGAGGAACAGATGCCGCTCGCAATAGTCACCAGCCGGAGATTGACAAGCCCAAAAAAAGCCCAACTTGGCCCCTGTTAGGCCAAAACCAAGCCTGGAAATCCTCTGGACACCCCATGGTTCCTCAAAGTCGCGAAAGGCCCGCACCAGGCGCATGGACCGAGAGGACCACCGTTGCTCTGCTCCATGGGGACAGTGTAGTTTCCTCAAAAAAGAGCAAAAACTCCCTTACTTCGACAATGAATGACCGCATTCCATTTCTAATGTGTGCAAATGCACAGGCCTCGGGGTGGGGGGGGGGTGCTGGAGGGAGTTGAAGGGGGATCTGCAGGGGTGCATGGGATGGGGCAGAAATCAGCCATCATTGGAAGGAGAGGGGGAGGAAGGGAAAAGAGCAGAATCGACGTCCCAGAAGTAGACAGTCCTTGAGGTGTCACCTAAGGTTTCTTCAGAAGGGCATCTTTTCAGGGGCAATGCCTGGCACAGGGAGCTGGCGAGGCCTGTTCATATAGGGCATTGTTGGCGGAGGGCCAGGAGCCAGGGGTCAGATGACAGCGCTTCCCGGGCATCGGCTCTGTTCACTGGCACCTTATCCAGAATATCTGCTGTCTGGCATTTGCTCATCTGGACTGCCCCCAGTGATGGCAATGCCAGCTGCCAGTTAATGCAACTTTCCTAATAGGTGATACAGTAGCTACAATCACTGGGGCCACAGTTTAGAGAACCCACACAGAACACGGGCCGCAGGGCAGCCAGGGGTGAAGGGGTGAATGGGGCGACCCCGGTAATGACGGGGGGAGGTCTTGAATGGCATTAGGAAGGCTCCTGCAGGGCGTGGCATTTGCGGAACGTGCGAACTAAGCTGCCTAGTGGCAGTGACTTAGTCTTCAAAAGCGGGTCCTTTCCCAGAGAGCAACAGGGCAGGGCTCTTGCAGAGGCCCCTGAGGAGGAGGTAATCTCAGGGAAGCATGGGTGCTCCCCGCCCAGAAAGGGTTCACCAGATCCCTGGTCCTCTAAACTTAAGTCACCCTTTTCAGGAGATCCTAGACCAGCTTGGATCTTGCCTCAGTTCAGCGGGTGCCGCGGCACCGGGCAATGGCGGGAGCCAATCGATGGACTGTACAGGATCCCCCAACAGAGGGGCCGTTGGTAATAGTCGGATTAATTAGGAAGGGGCCCCTGGCACCCGCATCAAGTCTTCTCCAGGGGCCTTTAGGGATTCTTATTGGACCCTGAATGGGAGGAGTCACAAATCAATAAAGAATAGGTCTGAACTCGAGCGTGAGTCCAAGATGATCCGATCATGAGAAATTGTGGAGCCCACATCCAGGAGCCGAGCAAAAGTCTAGCTGTGACCCCAGACATAAGACGGATTCATCCTACTATCTGGGACTATGGTGGGCTGTAGGTATTCTTACCAAAGATCAGGTCTCCAGGCAACCCCAAACCTGGGAAGAGGCCTCCCACCTGCCTGGAATCCAGAGTCAAACAGGCTTTACAGATCCTATCCTCAAGCGCGAGGGTGAGGCTGCGTCCTTGCCACCGCAACTAGGAGGAGGAGAACCCACCTGGCCACCCGCTGGACCCTCCAAGAAGAAGTCCAGAGTTCACTGACCCGTCCAAAGCCTCAGTCTGCCACCCTCCCCAAAGCGTCACATGCCCAGAGTGAAAACGCAGGTGCCAAGGACCAATCACGCCAGCAACCAAGCAAAGGCAGCTGGCAAATTAAGGTTATCTTATGTTAATTGGCTTTTATATTGTGCAAAACACCACGGTGTCATTCTGGTGAACCGCACAGCACAAAACACACACTGAACCTCACAACGGACACGCAGAGCAACACACCCAGGAAGTACTCGTAGTTACTAGTGGCAAAGGTTTATGCGACCCTGACCGCGGAAACCGTAGCAACGGGTGGGCGCGACCCTGATTATTGAACCCCCAAACTCTGCCATTCTGCATGGTTACAGCATCGCCATGGTAGCGAGAGGTGGGGAAGGGAGGGTGCAGGGAGGGCGTAAGGGCCACAGAAGCACACCCCTCCGCCAGCCTCCTCACTGGCCTTCTTTTAGCACGGAACTGGAGCACCCTGGTCCTAGCCATTGTAGGGTGAGGTAGGGAAGGGGGGGTTTGGGGGGCACAGCCCCCTGCTAGCCTTCTTACAGGCCTTCTTGTAGCATGGAACTGAAACAGCCTGGTTCTAGCCATGGTAGGGTGAGGTAGGGAAGGGGGGGGCAAGAAGGGTTTAGGGCTCACAGCAGCACACCCTCTGTTAGCCTTCTTACAGGCCTTCTTGAAGCATGGAACTGAAGCACCCCGGTCCTAGCCATGGTAGTGTGAGGTAGGGAAGGGGGGGCAGGAAGGGTTTAGGGCGCACAGCAGCACACCCTCTGTTAGCCTTCTTGCAGGCCTTCTTGAAGCATGGAACTGAAGCACCCCGGTCCTAGCCATGGTAGTCTGAGGTAGGGAAGGGGGGCAGGAAGGGTTTAGGGCGCACAGCAGCACAACCTCTGTTAGCCTTCTTACAGGCCTTCTTGTAGCATGGAACTGAAGCAGCCTGGTCCTAGCTATGGTAGGGTGAGGTAGGGAAGGGGGGAGCAGGAAGGGTTTAGGGCGCACAGCAGCACAACCTCTGTTAGCCTTCTTACAGGCCTTCTTGTAGCATGGAACTGAAGCAGCCTGGTCCTAGCCATGGTAGAGTGAGGTAGGGAAGGGGGGGGGCAGGAAGGGTTTAGGGCGCACAGCAGCACACCCTCTGTTAGCCTTCTTACAGGCCTTCTTGAAGCATGGAACTGAAGCACCCCGGTCCTAGCCATGGTAGTGTCAGGTAGGGAAGGGGGGGCAGGAAGGGTTTAGGGCGCACAGCAGCACACCCTCTGTTAGCCTTCTTACAGGCCTTCTTGTAGCATGGAACTGAAGCACCCCGGTCCTAGCCATGGTAGTGTGAGGTAGGGAAGGGGGGGCAGGAAGGGTTTAGGGCGCACAGCAGCACAACCGCTGTTAGCCTTCTTACAGGCCTTCTTGTAGCATGGAACTGAAGCAGCCCGGTCCTAGCCATGGTAGCGTGAGGTAGGGAAGGGGGGGCAGGAAGGGTTTAGGGCGCACAGCAGCACACCCTCTGTTAGCCTTCTTACAGGCCTTCTTGAAGCATGGAACTGAAGCACCCCGGTCCTAGCCATGGTAGCGTGAGGTAGGGAAGGGGGGGCAGGAAGGGTTTAGGGCGCACAGCAGCACACCCTCTGTTAGCCTTCTTACAGGCCTTCTTGTAGCATGGAACTGAAGCAGCCCGGTCCTAGCCATGGTAGTGTGAGGTAGGGAAGGGGGGGCAGGAAGGGTTTAGGGCGCACAGCAGCACACCTGCTGTTAGCCTTCTTACAGGCCTTCTTGTAGCATGGAACTGAAGCAGCCCGGTCCTAGCCATGGTAGTGTGAGGTAGGGAAGGGGGGGCAGGAAGGGTTTAGGGCGCACAGCAGCACACCCTCTGTTAGCCTTCTTACAGGCCTTCTTGTAGCATGGAACTGAAGCAGCCCGGTCCTAGCCATGGTAGTGTGAGGTAGGGAAGGGGGGGCAGGAAGGGTTTAGGGCGCACAGCAGCACACCCTCTGTTAGCCTTCTTACAGGCCTTCTTGTAGCATGGAACTGAAGCAGCCCGGTCCTAGCCATGGTAGTGTGAGGTAGGGAAGGGGGGGCAGGAAGGGTTTAGGGCGCACAGCAGCACACCCTCTGTTAGCCTTCTTACAGGCCTTCTTGTAGCATGGAACTGAAGCAGCCTGGTCCTATAAAGGAAATGAAAGAAGAGTCATCGGCTACCCCTGTTCAGCCGTGCAGAACAAGGTGGGCCTGAAGGGCAGTCAGCAAGGTGTAACAAATGCTAGCTGTTGGTGGTCACAGAAAGGGCTAGAGACATTTGAGCAAAAAATAATACAATTTATTCATAGGTTTTGACACACATGTAAAACTGTAGGTTCATAAACATAAACTTGAACCTTAAAAAACACATGTAGGCCCAAGCGGGCCGCAAAGAGATTCAAATGTTTACACTCCACATTCAAGTGAGGGTCAGTAGCATAGAGATTTTGTGCAAATTCATGTACTACTTTCAAAATAGTAGTGAGCTATTGTTGTCTACACATAATCATGTTCGTGTTTCTGGTTCGGGAGGATGTCAGCCTTGAACGGGATCTAATTGGTAACGGGTGAAGGGTCCGCACTGTCATCAGGACGTGGTTAAATGTTGACCAAACAATGTGACGACACAGTAGTTAGCTGTGATGGGGGAACTGCGTGCAAAAGGCCTACCAGAGGTACGTTTTGTCAAAAGAATAACCTTCACACATTATGAATTAACATAAGACATTTAGGTAACCACTTCGATACCCTCTCCTGAAGATACCTCTACGGATCCCAGGCCAGCACTATGAGCAGGCTGTACTCAATAACCTCAAGTTCATCATTGATATTATAAAGGTAGGCCTTTTGTACGCAGTTCCCCCATCACAGCTAACTACTGTGTCGTCACATTGTTTGGTCAACATTTAACCACGTCCTGATGACAGTGCGAACCCTTCACCCGTTACCAATTAGATCCCGGTGAAGGCTGACATCATCCTGAACCAGAAACACGAACATGATTATGTGTAGACAACAATAGCTCACTACTATTTTGAAAGTAGTACATGAATTTGCACAAAATCTCTATGCTACTGACCCTCACTTGAATGTGGAGTGTAAACATTTGAATCTCTTTGCGGCCCGCTTGGGCCTACATGTGTTTTTTAAGGTTCAAGTTTATGTTTATGAACCTACAGTTTTTAGATGTGTGTCAAAACCTATGAATAAATTGTATTATTTTTTGCTCAAATGTCTCTAGCCCTTTCTGTGACCACCAGCAGCTAGCATTTGTTACACCTTGCTGACTGCCCTTCAGGCCCACCTTGTTCTGCACGGCTGAACAGGGGTAGCCGATGGCTCTTCTTTGCTTTTCTTTGTGTTAATTGCCCTTCTGAGTCAAGCCCCCTTAAACAAAAAAGAAGGCACTGCCTTTTTGCCCTATCTTTACTTTATGCAGCCTGATACTAGCCATGGTGCGGAGAGAAATGGAAGGGGAGGACAGGGAAGGGCTTAGGGGCCTCAACAACACAACCCTCCGCTAGCCTTCTTACCAGCCTTCTTTTAGCAAGGAACTGGAGCAGCCTGAACCCATCCTTCTCATCTGTGTCTGTTGGGAGACAGAAAAACACAAGCAGAGCAGAAGAAGGGGCAGGGCTTTACACTCCCCCTAGAGAGTAAGGGATGTTCCAGAGCACTGGATCACCTTCATGGTTTCTCTGTCGAAGGCAGGGAGACTTAGTTAGTAAGGACTGTGGCAAGTCAAAGACGGATGGTAGGGAATGGTCAAGGCCGGATATCGAGGGGTTACTCCTACAACACCTGCTGAACACACACTCCAAATAATCGCACCTACACACCATTGTGGGTCCACATCCATCCTGGATTGTGTGTTTGGTTGTGATCACATCATGTGTGAGGTTAGTGAGTGAGAACTCGGTTTGATCTTCACCGGGACCCATAGCCACTTCCACAGGTTCTGCTCACTGTGAAGGGTTTTCATTGTCTGCAGCCCATTTACTGTCCATCCTATACGTATGTCTCACAGCGCCTTGAAGCAGCCGCCAGATTAATTCGTTATTACAGGTTCTGCTTATTGTGCTGATTTATGCGCTGACCTCTGACCCCACCTCTAATGTTTTATCCTCAGATCGCTATGTGGTTCTGGGTAATCATCGCGATGCCTGGGTTTACGGGGGCATTGACCCTTCTAGCGGCACTGCGGCCATGATGGAGGTCAGCCGGGCGATGGGAAAACTCCTTAAGAAGGGTAAGTTGTGGCTCTGAGCTGTTGCCTATCCAGTAGAGGTTAGGCCACCGGATGGTTCTATGGCACCGCCTACCCCTCCTGGGCTTTCATGCCACTATCACTTGCGTCCTGGGAGTAGACTTGGGTCAGGTCTACTGAACACATTAAACCTAAGAAAAGCAAAGCACAGGACAGGAGTAGGGTGTCCCCGTGATATGGAGTCATCTGGCACCATATGGAAAGGAGGGGGAGATGGAGCTTTCTGTGCCAATCATGTCCAACAGTGGGTAATGACTAATGTTTATTCTTTGTTTGTTTGTTTGTTTATTTATTTGTATAGCGCTCCTGACCCAGGGGTATATGGGTGCTTAAACATCAAGTTACAGGCAAAGGTAGGGAACATTTGTACAGTAGTGAAGCATATGTATAGTTGACAAGAAAGCAGTTAGTGCATAGATAATAATAGGCAGACATAGTACAGGATACATTCGTACATTAGGTATGCATACATACATAGTTGGTTATTTGTTGAGTAACCAAGTGATGACCTTAGTTCTGAAAGGTTGGAAGGTGGGGGTGGATTTGATATCCAGTGGAATGGTGTTCCATAGTTGTGAGGCAAGAGCTGGGAAGCTGGAACCACCAGCTCCTTTGAGGGAATATTTGGGCACCGTCGGTTGTAGTGTATTAGAGGATCTAGTGGTTCTGGTATTCTGTCTTAATGTAAATCTGTTAGTTAGATAGGGCGGGGCTAAGTGGTTAAGAGCTTTGTAAGTGAGGCAGATGGTTTTTAGGTC
Organism: Ambystoma mexicanum; assembly: GCF_040938575.1. Taxonomy (NCBI): domain Eukaryota; kingdom Metazoa; phylum Chordata; class Amphibia; order Caudata; family Ambystomatidae; genus Ambystoma; species Ambystoma mexicanum. The sequence goes on from NC_090940.1 coordinate 10,458,734, forward strand.
TATTTTTTGTTGGATGAAGAGCCATTTGCATGAGATTCTTGTAGCCGAGATATGTTCTCTTCTGGGAATATTTAGGGCGGCACAGAGTGCGTTGTTTTGTAGAACTTGCAATTTATTGATTACCGTTTTGTTGGTGCCTACATAAAGGCTATTACAGTAATCCAGTTTGGATTGTATGAGTGCTCTGGCTAAAGTGAGGCAGTTGTTGGGGGAAATCAGCGGTCTACAGGCCCTAATTAGTTTACCAGTGTAGGCAGTGGCTGAGGCAGTCATATTAATTTGTTTGGCGCACCCTACTCCTTCCACAATACCAAGCAAAGGCATTGAGCCAACTGCGCCTGGATTCTCGACGGCCTCCCGGTGGCATTCGTCAGAGTCGAGAATGACACCTTACTTCAATACCTTGGAACATCACAGGGAAGGGGTGGACCACCCTTGGAGCGGTTCTTGCCCTTTCCACCAAACCATAGCCAGCAGGTTTAAATGGCTTCGAGCCACGTGGGCAAATCATTTATCATGCTTTCCTGCTTGGGTGCTGTTTGAAAAGAGGCGTTGTCATATCACACACACTTCATTTGCACTTATGCTGCTGTTGGTGGGCCAGGCTTGCACTCTCTTTTCGTTCTTCTCCCTGCGTCCTGGCAAATAGTTCCTTGCCAACCAGGAGCGGGTACAGTAGCTGACTTCTAAGCGCTTGTTTCCCCTCTTGCCCTTAGAGCACCCTGTAGGCTTCCTGTGTGCCCGAGAAACCCAGCTACTGCCAGCACCAGGTCTGTGGCCTGCCACTTAATGCACATGCCCGTGTGGCTGGGCTAATAATTGTGCCCCACGCATGCTTGGTTAATGCGGCTCAGCCTAGGGCAGCGGCCTCTAGCGGGTGGTTCAAGGGCTGCCAGTAGCTCACCTGTCACCTTGAGCAGTGCCATCCTGCACAGAGTAATCGAGCGAGTTGAAAGTGAAAATGTTTATGCAGGATCCAGGCTCTAGCGCATGGTGTCCTCTTTCTTTGTCTACTACTAGCAATGTTCTGCAGGGAATATCCTCCCGCCCACACGTCCTCTTCCTATGTTTAGCATGGCGGGGGCGGGGCACTGCCAGAGGGGGAAGCGAATGCAAAGGCAGTACAACGGGCGTGCAGGTGCAATGCACAATGAAAGGGATAAAAAAGGAAAGGTCAGTGGACAAGCCGAGATATTAGTATAAAGGCAAAGTGTGGACACGTGGTCAGCGCTGATGCTGCTGCACTGTGACCAAGTGGGACTGAAAAACACTCTACCTTCATCGAAATTAAATGGGCGGCACCAGGAGGCCTGCACTGGGTCCCTGCTGAACTGGCACGTTCCTACAGCATGAAACCAACATAGGGTGCCTTGAAAGTCTAACTCTAAGAAAAGAGGCGTAACCTGCACACCATGTATATCCACATTTATGATCCTAAAATGCACTTATTGTTGTTGCCAAAGCACACTTGCCAGCATTCTCTGACCAAAAAGATGTAGGATTTTTCACGTTTCAAAAATAATAATTTGCGTAACAACGACATCACAGGAAAATACAAAACGTACGTTGTTGGCACCATTGCAGCATTCTAAAATACACAACATGGAAAGATGTTCAAATGTTTAAAATGTGTAATTCTGAATGATAAGTTAACACCAAATTCAGTTACCTAACTTCCCAGAAGGTAAGCACACCGCGCTGGTAGGCAAGGTTTGCATCTGCTCTGTAGCAGCAGCCCGCGCAGTACATATGTATTCCTGCAGTGCAGGTGGAACACTGAATGACATGGATACTCATTGATACCCCCCTCAGTCTGATAGGCCGATGCTGTGTAATGCTGTTACGCTCTGCCACTTGCCTTTGCTGATGGTTCTTCTAAGGTTTGTCCCGGCAAGAATGCAGGACAGAGTCACGTAGCAGTCGGGTCAGTGGATTGGTCTGAGCCCAATCAAAGTAATCACCTACCAGCCCACTGCACAGACAGACTAATTAATGTGTTGCATGCTTTCTCCTGCCAACCTACCATAGAGTCACAGGCATTAACTGCCACCTTAAAAAGCAGTAGGATCTATCACCCAAATCTGTAGGCGGTAGGACTGCTTAAAAAGCAGTAGCCTACTGCCTAAATCAGTAGGGTTGGCAATTATGCCAAATTACACCGAAAATCATCAATTGCCATGCCTGTCTTTTATTGCTTCTTTTAGTCCATCCTTGGGATAAACAGGATGTGATGCTTGTTGGAGTCAATTTCACATGTGGCCGGATCCGAGTTTCCCCTGTAACCCCCAAAATGTGGAACCTAATCAAAACGAAGCATGGAAGGCTTTTACATGCGACAGAAGGTTACCAGTCATTTGGTCGAAAAGCAAATGATTGAATGACCATTTGATCAAAGTAAAATGGTCGAAAAAAGAAGGTTGAATTATTTTTTATTTTTTTATTTTATTGGGGGGTTCCCCTCCAGCTCCCCTTTTTCTTTATTAAAAATATTTTTTAACCAACCAAAACTAAAAAAAAAATCTAAAATAAATGAAAAAATTCGACCTTTTTTTTCCGACCATTTTACTTCGATCAAATGGTCATTCGATCTTTTATTTTCGACCATTTGACCGGACACCGTGACAGAATAGTTCTAATAATGATTTGGTCATGTATGTAGTATTTCATACCAGACTCCTTCAGGATCTGAGCACTATAATAATCTGTGCTACCCTTATTACCCAAATGAGGTGCTCAGTGTGTCTACCTCACCCCATGGTCGCCGGTTAGCAGCCTGGGATAGTTTTCATTGATCTGAAGTAGCTTTCATTATAGGAGAGCTTGTAGGCCCTTGGTGCTCTATTTGTACACCTAGTCTCTTTGTCAAGCTTTGGCTCTTCCACAAGCGATGGGAGAATGCAGGCCATTTGCCTCTATTTATTTATGTATTTATTTATTTATTTATTTATTTATTTATTTATTTATTTATTTATAATGCGCCAATCACAGGCCCGGAGGCATAATAGCGCCAACAAGAACAAACAAACAGCAAACACAAATCAAGGAATCAGCACACGAATCAGAAAAGACCATGGCCACAGTCAACAGAACAACAAGGTTTTTAATCCAGCCTTGAACCACTGAAGGATTTACTCAGTCTCAGGTCCGGAGGAAGATTGTTCAGACTTCTAGGCACAGCACAGCAAAAAGAGCTGTGGGCCACAATTTCCAGCTTTGCCTGTGGAGTGTAAAGGAGACACTTAATTTAACTAGGGAATCCCACCCTAATCACTATCAAGTGATATCTCTACCTTCTGGTGGGACTAGAATACACAAAATATTAGAAAAGGTACTTAGAACCTATCAGCGGTTAGGCCACAAAGTTATCTCAAACATCATTTTTCAATTTTATTAAGATACAATAATAAAAATACATACTAAAATATAGAAAAATACACTACATGCATAAGAAGACTAACAAAAACCATGTATTAGTCTTCGTGACAAGAAACCTCAATGGAGGTCTGAGTATACAATGATCTCAAATATAAAGAACATCATCAATTAATGATATTCTCAAGGTCAACCTGAATTTCTGCTCATCTGGAAAAGTCTGCAATTGCTAGGCTTTCAAAGGCAACATGTTTCAGTCCTCAAATATTATTAAGGGACTTTCTTCAGGAGTAATGTCTCGTTGTTTAAAAATTCAAATTAGAATGAATAAGTCTTCACAATTGAAGTCTTTATCTTGTGGTTGGTTGGCATAGTTGCTGATAGAAGACATTAAAAAATCAGGAAAGGTACTTAATACTCCAATTCCTATACCATAATTATATTGGTATGCCAAAAAAGGTAAACATGACCCTCTGTGGCATGTGGCATGAGTCCTTAGATGGAAAACTGCATCCTCAATTAATCAAAAAATGGCTAGTGTTCCAAAAATGAATTCCTCATTACACCTGTAGATAAATATATGAATTATAATCCAAAGACTCAAACAGGTTCTGGCTCACAGAAAGACATGGACAATTAAAAAAAATGGCCCCTCAATTTCATTACCTTAATTTCTAGTTGTTGTAGCATTCCTAATTTTAGGTATCTCGCATAGTTTCATGCGGTTACGATCTTCGCTGATATTTAATTAGCATCTCAATCGTGCCTAATGGGAAAAGCAACAACAAAAAGTTGCTTTTAGTCATATGGTCAACAATGGATGAATGGCTGTTCTCCATAAGTGCTGCAATGAAAAAGTTATAGCTACTTACCCAGCCAGGCTTCAATGTAAACACACCCGCAAGGCAGCAAAACCCGTATTGGGCGTAAGTCACTGGTGAACTGTGTGTGTAGGGCTCACTATCGTTCGCAACCACAAATGGATGCACTTACAATAGAGTAAGAGATGGAAAGTATGCCATCATCTACTCTCTAGTTCTGTCAGGATTAAAGTTACAGTTCAATTTTTCTACGACCCATCCTCACTCAAAGTTCTTACCTGTTAGTCCAGGATCTCACGCTATTTCAGAGGCGGGAATCCTTCAATAGTTAACTTTCGCTGGTTGTCCAAGAAAACGCATGTTCTATCTGCTAGCGTCCCTCGTGCTTATTTTGAGTGTAAAGGAGACCCATATTACAAGACTTTAATGTTCTTTGTACCAGTAATCAAGAGATACGATTGGAGAGATACGCCGGGCTGACACCATACATGCATTTGTGCATGATGCAGAGAAGACAAAAGGATACCCTGCTAGCTAGGGGAAGCCAATGCAGGGCTCTCCTAGCTTCTGGAATATGGTCATTCCTCTGCCAGGAGTAGCCGCCATCCTTGGTTCTAGCCGCCAAACTCCCAGCTGTTTGGATCCTTTATGTCCCACAATGAGGTCCAATCTGCCCAGCAAACTTTAGAATGGTTTGAACTGGGTTAGCTGGGTTTTGTGACACAGACATACCGCTACACTTCCTGTGTGGGTCGACCTGTGTATTTTTGCACTTTGTAGGGCTGGCCTCATTGGCTGTCTTCCAAAATGTGTGTGTGTCTACCTGGTGTGTGATTGGAAGGCTGGCTTTAGGCCGGCTCATGAGTGAACGTGTTATCAGTGGGTACAGCCAAGCCAGTATATTGATGGGCCTGATTGTAGCAGCAGTAGGTTTGACAGAAAGAGTAAGTCCCCTTTGGTGACAGTGGTACAAGTGTACCGAAAAAAGGAGGGGAACTGTGGCCTCGACAGGGGAGAGGGTAGGCAGAAGCATAATGCAACATGTGACTTGTGTTGCGGCCGTGACATTGAAATAGTCTAGGTGAATAGTAACTAAGGCTCCTATTACAACTTGACACTTGCACAGAGACATGAATGGCCAAATTCTCTATATAGAATGGAGAATATGGTCGTAAAAAGTAGAGGAATGGTAAACAGATACAAATAAAAGTAGTGGAACACCGCTTCCAGCCGTTCCTGCTCTCTTCAAACACTACTTGATGACAGTAGCTTTCAGCTGACAAGGTGAAACGACCCAGCGCTGTGTAGTGGTGAAAGACTTCATCCCGGTCCCATGTCTGTTGGGTAATGATCCTCCTGATCCTGAGATAGTCGCAGTGGCTACACGAGCGAGGGCCAAAGAGAATGTCAGATTGAACGCTCTGAAAGCCTTAGAGCCTGGAGTGATTCCAGAGGGCTTGTTGGAAGGACCAGAGTGGCTGGTAGCCCCTAGTCCAGTTCCACACACTGCTGAGTCACCTACTCCTGTGGGAGAGGGTCCAGTAGCCACTGCAGGCCCTACTTTGGTAGCAGGGGACTCAGTGACTTCAGAGTTGCCTGGCGCAGCGCAGGAACCTAAGTCGGAAGACCAGGTGGACGCAGATATGAAGGTCCTGCCCAAACTGAATGAGTTTGCATCAGCTGGCGGGCCAGATCAGACTGACTTCTTCACAGCCCAGAAGTGTCCCACTCTGGTGGGCCTGCAGAATCAGGCAGAGGAGCAAGAAAAGGGTAAGGTCCCTGGCCTGTTCAAAGTGTACAGGGGGGATGGACTCCTGTATAGTGAGCCAAAAGACTCTGAAGGAAAGGGCACCAGAAGGCTAGTGATTCCCCAGTGCCGCAGAAAGTTTGTTTTGCATTTGGCTCATCAAATTCCTTTAGCGGGTCACTTGGGAGTGACTAAGATATCGGACCGGTTGTCTGCGCACTTTTACTGGACACAGTTTGGCGTAAAGGTTAAGGAATTTGTCCAGTCCAGCCCAACTTGTCAAGCTTCTGGCAAGTCAGGTGGTGCCACAAAGGCCCCCTTAGTTCCACTACCTGTGGTTGGGCGGCCTTTTGAGAGAATAGGCATGGACATTGTGGGACCTTGGGATCCTCAAACCAACTCAGGGATCAGATACATCTTGGTGGTGGTGGACCATGCCACAAGGTACCCTGAGGCTGTCCCTCTGAGGAGCATCAAAGCCCCCGTGGTTGCAAAGGCTCTGATTGGGATATTCTCTCATGTTGGATTCCCCAAGGAAGTCATTTCTGACAGGGGATCAAACTTCACATCAGCGTTTATGAAGGCTGCGTCGTAAGAGTGTGGAGTCACCTATCGTTCTCTACATCCTTCCATCCACAAACAAATGGGCATGTTGGGCGGTTCAACAAGACCCTGAAAGGCATGATAGGTGGCTTGGAAGAGCACCTGAGAAGAAAATGGGATAGTCTCCTGCCATGCCTTCTGTTCACCTACAGGGAGGCACCACAGAACGGAGTATGGTTTACCCCCTTTGAGCTTCTGTTTGGACACCCTGTATGAGGTCCCCTCAGTCTTCCGAAAGAGGGATGGGAGGGCAACCCGTCATTCTCTACATGAGGTCTGGTGGACTATTTACTTGGCATTCGGTCTGGAATGGCAAAGTACATGGAACAGTAAACAAAAAAAACCGAAAGGCCAATCAGGAGCTGATGAAGCACTGGCACGACCATAAGGCCACAGTGACCATATATTCTACAGGACAGTGGGTGTGGATTATGGAGCCTGTCAAACCTTGTGTCCTCCAGGACAAGTGGACTGGGAATTACTGTGTGCCGAAAAAAGTCAGTGAGGTGAATTATCTCATTGATGTGAAAGGACCTAAACAGATGTGCAAGGTCTTTCATGTCAACCGGCTAAAACCCCATTATAGCCGGGATGACTTGGTCATGGCTTTAGTGATGGATGGAGAGACTGAGCCAGAGAGAGGTCAGCATTCTCAACCCCAGAAGAACATTATCAGTTCACTGTGATGCCCTTTTGGTTGAAGAATGCCCCAGCCACTTTTTAGCAGATGGTTAACCAGGTTTTGTCTGGTCTGGAAAACGTCAGTGTCGCCTATTTAGACGACATTGCTGTGTTCAGCCACACCTGGGAGGATCAAGTGCTTCAGGCGCTGCAGAATGCAGGTCTGACTATCAGGGCCACGAAGTGCCAGATAGCGCAGGGCAAAGTGACTTACCTAGGCCACCTGGTCAGTGGAGGTAAGAAACAACCTCTCGAAGCGAAGGTACAGGCTGTGAAGGATTGGGACATCAGATTTCCAGATGGGGTCAAGAGGGCACCGCTTTCTTAACGTTGGTTATTAGTGTGTCGTTTTGTGTTGTTCTGTATGTTATTTGGTCCTGTCGCCAGATAACACCCCACTTTCCTCAAGGATTGGGACATCCCCACCACACAGATGCAGGTGAGAGCCTTTCTAGGTCTCACCGGGTACTACTGGTCGTTCATCAGAGGGTATGGGGCCATTGCCATGCCCCTGAATGATGTAACTTCCAAAAAGATGCCAAAGAAGGTAACAGGACAGACGCCTGTAAAACCTCCTTTCAGGATATAAAGGATGGATTGTGCAGGGCCCCAGTTCTGAAAGTGCCAGACTATGGCCAGGGGTTCATTATCCAGACAGACGCCTGTGATTTTGGGATTAGAGCAGTGTTGGCGCAGCTGAACTCTCAAGGGGTAAAGCAATCTATCATCTATATTAGCAGGCATTGACAAAAAGGGAAATTAACTGGGCTGTCCTTGAAAAAGAGGCTTACATGGTCATGTGGGCCATAAAGAAGCTGAAACCCTACATCTTTGGGTCGCACTTTATGACCCATACAGACCACCGGCCTCTTAGATGGCTAATGGTCATGCAAGGGGAGAACCCTAAGCTTTTGAGTTGGGCCATATCCCTACAGGGGTTCGATGTGGACGTCCAGCACAAGCCAGGATCCCAGAATGTGAATGCTAATGGCCTCAGCCAATACTTTCGCCTTGATGACGAAACAGACCCTCATCAGGGTGGTGATTCACATGTTGAGGATGGGGGCATGCAAGGAATTCGACCATCCGCACGGGGGGTGTATACTCGCCTGGAATTTTTTGAGATTTAAAATTTAAATGGAATGATGGTAGATCAACCTCTAGAAAATGTGTGGGGCTAATCTGCACACATTTTCCTCTGCTCACCACATGACATACACATAGTAGACCCGTGAACTCTGGGTGGACACATCCTACATGCTCAGTTCCACCTCCCATATTTAGTTGGATATGACAACCAAGAGTACATCAAGGCATCTCAGAAGGGGGAGGGCAAAAACTTCCTCCTGCCATGGCCAGCCTAACTACCTAACAAAGGCTCCATAGATCAGCCCTTTCCTTTGTTAGCTAGTGTGGCAGCCTGGTGTGATGATGGCCATGTGTGCTCCCTGCCCTCACTCTCGATGGTTACAGGGTGGAGAGATGCTGGCCATGCACACTCCCTGCCCTCGCTCTCTATTGTAACAGGGTGGAGAGATGCTGGCCATATCTGCTCCCTGCCCTCCCTCTCTATGGTAACAGGGTGGAGAGATGCTGGCCATATGTGCTCCCTGCCCTCGCTCTCTATGGTTATGGGCTGGAGAGATGGTGGCCATGCGTGCTCTCTCCCTTCGCTCTCTATGGTTACAGGGTGGAGAGATGCTGGCCATGCACGCTCCCTGCCCTCGCTCTCAATGGTTACAGGGTGGAGAGATGCTGGCCATGCGCGCTCCCTGCCCTCGCTCTCTATAGTTACAGGCTGGAGAGATGCTGGCCATGTGCGCTCCCTGCCCTCACTGTCTATGGTTACATGGTGGAGAGATGCTGGCCATGTGCACTCCCTGCCCTCACTATCTATGGTTACAGGGTGGAGAGATGCTGGCCATGCGTGCTCCCTGCCCTTACTCTCCATGGTTACATGGTGGAGAGATGCTGGCCATGTGCACTCCCTGCCCTCGCTATCTATGGTTACATGGTGGAAAGATGCTGGCCATGTGCACTATCTGCCCTCACTCTCTATGGTTACAGGGTGGAGAGATGCTGGCCATGTGTGCTCCATGCTATTGCTCTCTATGGTTACATGGTGGAGAAATACTGGCCAGGCACACTCCCTGCTCTCACTCTCTATGGTTACAGGCTGTAGAGATGCTGGCCATACGTGCTCTCTGCCCTCGCCCTCTATGGTTACAGGGTGGAAAGATGCTGGCCATGCACGCTCCCTGCACTCGCTCTCAATTGTTACAGGGTGGAGAGATGCTGGCCATGCGCTCTCCCTGCCCTCGCTGTCTATGGTTACAGAGTGGAGAGATGATGGCCATGCGCGCTCCCTGCCCTTACTCTCCATGGTTACATGGTGGAGAGATGCTGGCCATGTGCACTCCCTGCCCTCGCTCTCTATGGTTACAGGGTGGAGTGATGCTGGCCATACACGCTCCTCGGTCTCTATGGTTACAGGGTGGAGAGATGCATGCATGCACATTCCCTGCCCTCGGTCTCTATGGTTACAGGGCGAAGAGATGCTGGCCATGCACACTCCCTGCCCTCGTTCTCTATGGTTACAGGGTGGAGAGATGCTGGCCATGCGCGGTCCCTGCCCTCGCTCTCTATGGTTACAGGCTCGAGAGATGCTGGACATGTGCCCTCCCTCCACTCGCTCTCTATGGTTACAGGGTGGAGAGATGCTGGCCATGCACACTCCCTGCCCTCGCTCTCTATGGTTACATGGTGGAGAGATGATGGCCATGCATGCTCCCTCCCCTTGCTCTCTATGGTTACAGGGTGGAGAAATGCTGGCCATGCGAGCTCCCTGCCCTCGCTCTCTATGGTTACATGGTGGAGAGATGCTGGCCTTGTGCACTCCCTGCCCTCGTTCTCTATGGTTACAGGGTGGAGAGATGCTGGCCATGCGCGCTCCCTCCCCTTGCTCTCTATGGTTACAGGGTGGAGAGATGCTGGCCATGTGCACTCCCTGCCCTCGCTCTCTATGGTTACAGGGTGGAGAGATGCTGACCATGCGCTCTCCCTGCCCTCATTCTCTATGGTTACATGGTGGAGAGATGCTGGCCATGTGCACTCCCTGCCCTCACTCTCTATGGTTACAGGTGGAGAGATGCTGACCATGCGCTCTCCCTGCCCTCATTCTCTATGGTTACATGGTGGAGAGATGCTGGCCATGTGCACTCCCTGCCCTCCCTTTCTCTGGTTACATGGTGGAGAGATGCTGGCCATGCACGCTCCCTGATCTCGCTCTCTATGATTACAGGCTGGAGAGATGCTGGCCATGTGCACTCCCTCCCATCGCTCTCTATGGTTACAGGGTGGAGTGATGCTGGCCATACACGCTCCTCGGTCTCTATGGTTACAGGTTAGAGAGATGCATGCCATGCACATTCCCTGCCCTCGGTCTCTATGGTTACAGGGCGAAGAGATACTGGGATGCACGCTCCCTGCCCTCGGTCTCTATGGTTACAGGGTGAAGAGATGCTGGCCATGCACACTCTCTGCCCTCGTTCTCTATGGTTACAGGGTGGAGAGATGCTGGCCATGCCGCTCCCTGCCCTCGCTCTCTATGGTTACAAGGTGTAGAGATGCTGGCCATGTGTGCTCCCTGCTCTCGGTCTCTATGGTTACAGGGTGGAGAGATGCAGGCCATGCACGCTCCCTGCCCTCGGTCTCTATGGTTACAGGGTGAAGAGATGCTGGCCATGCACGCTCCCTGCCCTCGGTCTCTATGGTTACAGGGTGAAGAGATGCTTGCCATGCACACTCCCTGCCCTCGTTCTCTATGGTTACAGGGTGGAGAGATGCTGGCCATGCCGCTCCCTCCCCTCGCTCTCTATGGTTACAAGGTGGAGAGATGCTGGCCATGTGTGCTCCCTGCTCTCGCTCTCTATGGTTACAGGGTGGCGAAATGCTGGCCATGCACGCTCCCTGCTCTCGCTCTCTATGATTACAGGCTGGAGAGATGCTGGCCATGTGCACTCCCTCCCATCGCTCTCTATGGTTACAGGGTGGAGTGATGCTGGCCATGCACGCTCCTCGGTCTCTATGGTTACAGGGTAGAGAGATGCATGCCATGCACATTCCCTGCCCTCGGTCTCTATGGTTACAGGGCGAAGAGATGCTGGCATGCACGCTCCCTGCCCTCGGTCTCTTGGTTACAGGGTGAAGAGATGCTGGCCATGCACACTCTCTGCCCTCGTTCTCTATGGTTACAGGGTGGAGAGATGCTGGCCATGTGTGCTCCCTGCTCTCGGTCTCTATGGTTACAGGGTGGAGAGATGCAGGCCATGCACGCTCCCTGCCCTCGGTCTCTATGGTTACAGGGTGAAGAGATGCTGGCCATGCACGCTCCCTGCCCTCGGTCTCTATGGTTACAGGGTGAAGAGATGCTGGCCATGCACACTCCCTGCCCTCGTTCTCTATGGTTACAGGGTGGAGAGATGCTGGCCATGCCGCTCCCTGCCCTCGCTCTCTATGGTTACAAGGTGGAGAGATGCTGGCCATGTGTGCTCCCTGCTCTCGGTCTCTATGGTTACAGGGCGGTGAGATGCAGGCCATGCACGCTCCCTGCCCTCGGTCTCTATGGTTACAGGGTGAAGAGATGCTGGCCATGCACGCTCCCTGCCCTCGGTCTCTATGGTTACAGGGTGAAGAGATGCTGGCCATGCACACTCCCTGCCCTCGTTCTCTATGGTTACAGGGTGGAGAGATGCTGGCCATGCCGCTCCCTGCCCTCGCTCTCTATGGTTACAAGGTGGAGAGATGCTGGCCATGTGTGCTCCCTGCTCTCGGTCTCTATGGTTACAGGGCGGAGAGATGCAGGCCATGCACGCTCCCTGCCCTCGGTCTCTATGGTTACAGGGTAGAGAGATGCTGGCATGCACGCTCCATGCCCTCGGTCTCTATGGTTACAGGGTGAAGAGATGCTGGCCATGCACACTCCCTGCCCTCGTTCTCTATGATTACAGGGTGGAGAGATGCTGGCCATGCCGCTCCCTGCCCTCGCTCTCTATGGTTACAAGGTGGAGAGATGCTGGCCATGTGTGCTCCCTGCTCTCTGTCTCTATGGTTACAGGGCGGAGAGATGCAGGCCATGCACGCTCCCTGCCCTCGGTCTCTATGGTTACAGGGTGAAGAGATGCTGGCCATGCATGCTCCCTGCCCTCGGTCTCTATGGTTACAGGGTGAAGAGATGCTGGCCATGCACACTCCCTGCCCTCGTTCTCTATGGTTACAGGGTGGAGAGATGCTGGCCATGCCGCTCCCTGGCCTCGCTCTCTATGGTTACAAGGTGGAGAGATGCTGGCCATGTGTGCTCCCTGCCCTCACTCTCTATGGTTACAGGGTGAAGAGATGCTGGCCATGCACACTCCCTGCCCTCGTTCTCTATGGTTACAGGGTGGAGAGATGCTGGCCATGCCGCTCCCTGCCCTCGCTCTCTATGGTTACAAGGTGGAGAGATGCTGGCCATGTGTGCTCCCTGCTCTCGGTCTCTATGGTTACAGGGCGGAGAGATGCAGGCCATGCACGCTCCCTGCCCTCGGTCTCTATGGTTACAGGGTGGAGAGATGCTGCCATGCACGCTCCCTACCCTCGGTCTCTATAGTTACAGGGTGAAGAGATGCTGTCCATACACACTCCCAGCCCTCGTTCTCTATGGTTACAGGGTGGAGAGATGCTGGCCATGCCGCTCCCTGCCCTCGCTCTCTATGGTTACAAGGTGGAGAGATGCTGGCCATGTGTGCTCCCTGCTCTCGGTCTCTATGGTTACAGGGCGGAGAGATGCAGGCCATGCACGCTCCCTGCTCTCGGTCTCTATGGTTACAGGGTGGAGAGATGCTGGCCATGTGCACTCCCTGCCCTCGCTCTCTATGGTTACAGGTGGAGAGATGCTGGCCGTGTGCACTCCCTGGCCTCACTATCTATGGTTACAGGGTGGAGAGATGCTGGCCATGCGTGCTCCCTGCCCTTACTCTCCATGGTTACATGGTGGAGAGATGCTGGCCATGTGCACTCCCTGCCCTCGCTATCTATGGTTACATGGTGGAAAGATGCTGGCCATGTGCACTCCCTGCCCTCACTCTCTATGGTTACAGGGTGGAGAGATGCTGGCCATGTGTGCTCCATGCTATTGCTCTCTATGGTTACATGGTGGAGAAATACTGGCCAGGCACACTCCCTGCTCTCGCTCTCTATGGTTACAGGCTGTAGAGATGCTGGCCATACGTGCTCTCTGCCCTCGCCCTCTATGGTTACAGGGTGGAAAGATGCTGGCCATGCACGCTCCCTGCACTCGCTCTCAATTGTTACTGGGTGAAGAGATGCTGGCCATGCACGCTCCCTGCCCTCGGTCTCTATGGTTACAGGGTGAAGAGATGCTGGCCATGCACACTCCCTGCCCTCGTTCTCTTTGGTTACATGGTGGAGAGATGCTGGCCATGTGTGCTCCCTGCCCTCACTCTCTATGGTTACAGGGTGGAGAGATGCTGGCCACGCACGCTCCCTGCCCTCGGTCTCTATGGTTACAGGGTGAAGAGATGCTGGCCATGCACACTCCCTGCCCTTGTTCTCTATGGTTACAGGGTGGAGAGATGCTGGCCATGCTTCTCCCTGCCCTCGCTCTCTATGGTTACAAGGTGGAGAGATGCTGGCCATGTGTGCTCCCTGCTCTCGGTCTCTATGGTTACAGGGCGGAGAGATGCAGGCCATGCATCCTCCCTGCCCTCGGTCTCTATAGTTACAGGGTGAAGAGATGCTGGCCATGCACGCTCCCTGCCCTCGGTCTCTATGGTTACAGGGTGAAGAGATGCTGGCCATGCACACTCCCTGCCCTCGTTCTCTATGGTTACAAGGTGGAGAGATGCTGGCCATGCCGCTCCCTGCCCTAGCTCTCTATGGTTACAAGGTGGAGAGATGCTGGCCATGTGTGCTCCCTGCCCTCACTCTCTATGGTTACAGGGTGGCGAAATGCTGGCTATGTTTTGGAATTTCTAAGGATCAACTTGTCTCTTTTCAGGGTGGAGGCCACGGCGATCCATAATTTTCTGCAGCTGGGCAGCTGAAGAATATGGCCTGATTGGCTCCACAGAGTGGGTTGAAGTAAGTACATTAGCTTGTCTTTACAGTTCACCTCCTGTCCAGTGCTGCCCACATAAGGTTTACATAGTGACTAGTCTTATAAAGACTGGCACCATTCTGACCTGACACTGCGCAGAATATTTTACAGTGCTACATCCTATGGCACCAGCATTAACACTGCCTCCAGCACTATGGCTACACTGCCTCCAGCACTATGGCTACACTGCCTCAGCACTATGGCTATACTGCCTCCAGCACAGTGGCTCATGGCACAGTCACTGACACAACGCTGCCCAGCACTATGGCCCATGGCCCAGACAGTCACTGACACAATGCTACGCTGCCCGGCACTATGGCTCATTACACAGACAGTCGCTGACACAATGCTACGCTGCCCAGCACTATGGCCCATGACACAGACAGTCGCTGACACAATGCCACGCTGCCCAGCACTATGGCCCATGGCCCAGACAGTCACTGACACAATGCTACGCTGCCCAGCACTATGGCTCATCACACAAACAGTCGCTGACACAATGCTATGCTGCCCAGCACTATGGCTCATCACACAGACAGTCGCTGACACAATGCTACGCTGCCCAGCACTATGGCTCATGACACAGACAGTCGCTGACACAATGCCACGCTGCCCAGCACTATGGCCCATGGCCCAGACAGTCACTGACAAAATGCTACGCTGCCCAGCACTATGGCTCATTACACAGACAGTCGCGGACACAATGCTACGCTGCCCAGCACTATGGCTCATCACACAAACAGTCGCTGACACAATGCGATGCTGCCCAGCACTATGGCTCATCACACAGACACTCGCTGACACAATGCTACGCTGCCCAGCACTATGGCTCATTGCAGAGACAGTCGCTGACACAATGCTATGCTGCCCAGCACTACGGCTCATTACACAGACAGTCGCTGACACAATGCTACACTGCCCAGCACTAAGGCTCATTACACAGACAGTCGTTGACACAATGCTACGCTGCCCAGCACTATGGCTCATGACACAGACAGTCGCTGACACAATGCTATGCTGCCCAGCACTACGGCTCATTACACAGACAGTCGCTGACACAATGTTACGCTGCCCAGCACTATGGCTCATTACAGAAACCGTCCTGACACAATGCTATGCTGCCCAGCACTACAGCTCATTACACAGACAGTCTCTGACACAATGCTACACTGCCCAGCACTACTGCTCATTACAGAGACAGTCACTGACACAATGCTACGCTGCCCAGCACTACGGCTCATTTCACAAACAGTCAATGACACAATGCTACGCTGCCCAGCGCTATGGCTCATTACACAAACCGTCCTGACACAATGCTATGCTGCCCAGCACTACAGCTCATTACACAGTCTCTGACACACTGCTACAATGCCCAGCACTACTGCTCATTACAGTGACATTCGCTGACACAATGCTACGCTGCCCAGCACTACGGCTCATTTCACAAACGGTCAATGACGCAATGCTATGCTGCCCAGCACTACGGCTCATTACACAGACAGTCGCTGAACCAGTGCTATGCTGCCCAGCACTATGGCTCATTACACAGACAGTTGCTGACACAATGCTACACTGCCCAGCACTATGGCTCATTACACAGACAGTCGCTGACACAATGCTACGCTGCCCAGCACTACGGCTCATTACACAGAGAGTCGCTGACACAATGCTACGCTGCCCAGCACTACGGCTCATTACACAGACAGTCGCTGACACAATGCCGCGCTGCCCAGCACTTTGGCTCATTACATAGACAGTCGCTGACACAATGCTATGCTGCCCAGCACTGCGGCTCATTACACAGACAGTCACTGACACAATGCTACACTGCCCAGTACTACGGCTCATTACACAGACAGTCAATGACACAATGCTATGCTGCCCAGCACTACGGCTCATTACAGAGACAGTCGCTGACACAATTCTACGCTGCCCAGCACTACGGCTCATTACACAGACCATCGCTGACACAATGCTATGCTGCCCAGCACTACGGCTCATTACACAGACCGTCGCTGACACAATGCTACGCTGCCCAGCACTACGGCTCATTACACAGACAGTCGCTGATGCAATGCTACGCTGCCCAGCACTACGGCACATTACACAGACAGTCGCTGACAAAATGCAATGCTGCCCAGCACTACAGCTCATTACACAGACAGTCGCTGACACAATGCTACGCTGCCCAGCACTACGGCTCATTACACAGACAGTCGCTGACACAATGCTATGCTGCCCAGCACTACGGCTCATTACACAGACAGCCGCTGACACAATGCCACGCTGCCCAGCACTATGGCCCATGGCCCAGACAGTCACTGACACAATGCTACGCTGCCCAGCGCTATGGCTCATTACACAAACCGTCCTGACACAATGCTATGCTGCCCAGCACTACAGCTCATTACACAGTCTCTGACACAATGCTACAATGCCCAGCACTACTGCTCATTACAGTGACATTCGCTGACACAATGCTACGCTGCCCAGCACTACGGCTCATTTCACAAACGGTCAATGACGCAATGCTATGCTGCCCAGCACTACGGCTCATTACACAGACAGTCGCTGAACCAGTGCTATGCTGCCCAGCACTATGGCTCATTACACAGACAGTTGCTGACACAATGCTACGCTGCCCAGCACTACGGCTCATTACACAGACAGTCGCTGACACAATGCTACGCTGCCCAGCACTACGGCTCATTACACAGACAGACACTGACACAATGCTACGCTGCCCAGCACTACGGCTCATTACACAGACAGTCGCTGACACAATGCCGCGCTGCCCAGCACTTTGGCTCATTACATAGACAGTCGCTGACACAATGCTATGCTGCCCAGCACTACGGCTCATTACACAGACAGTCGCTGACACAATGCTACACTGCCCAGTACTACGGCTCATTACACAGACAGTCAATGACACAATGCTATGCTGCCCAGCACTACGGCTCATTACAGAGACAGTCGCTGACACAATTCTACGCTGCCCAGCACTACAGCTCATTACAGAGACCATCGCTGACACAATGCTATGCTGCCCAGCACTATGGCTCATTACACAGACCGTCGCTGACACAATGCTACGCTGCCCAGCACTACGGCTCATTACACAGACAGTCGCTGATGCAATGCTACGCTGCCCAGCACTACGGCACATTACACAGACAGTCGCTGACACAATGCAATGCTGCCCAGCACTACGGCTCATTACACAGACAGTCGCTGATGCAATGCTACGCTGCCCAGCACTACGGCACATTACACAGACAGTCGCTGACACAATGCTACGCTGCCCAGCACTACGGCTCATTACACAGACAGTCGCTGACACAATGCTATGCTGCCCAGCACTACGGCTCATTACACAGACAGCCGCTGACACAATGCTACGCTGCTCAGCACTATGGCCCAGTGTTGCTTCTCAAACAACAGGCTGTGCTTTGAAATATGCCCGGGCTTCCTCCATCACATGTTCATTTACACCTTGCAAACTATCTCAGTTAAGCATACATTCCTTCTCATGCCATTGTCACATTGGCCCAATTAAGCATATATTTTCTTGACTCTTTTTTACATTACCCCTAAACAAATGTAATTGAAGTTTTGCAGTACCCTTGAAACTGCCATGCCAGTTTTGCACCTCGCTGTGTACATTTCTCATTGCCCCAGTTAAGAACATGCTGTAACATCGGTTCACACTTTATCACCGGAATATGCCCCTTCCAAACTCACATTGCCCCCAGACGCCACAGAATGCTCATTCCAAACTCACATTGCCCCCAGACGCCACAGAATGCTCATTCCAAACTCACATTGCCCCCAGACGCCAGAGAATGCTCATTCCAAACTCACATTGCCCCCAGACGCCAGAGAATGCTCATTCCAAACTCACATTGCCCCCAGATGCCAGAGAATGCTCATTCCAAACTCACATTGCCCCCAGATGCCAGAGAATGGCCATTCCAAACTCACATTGCCCCCAGATGCCAGAGAATGGTCATTCCAAACTCACATTGCCCCCAGATGCCAGGGAATGGTCATTCCAAACTCACATTGCCCCAGACGTCGTAGAATGGTCATTCCAAACTCACATTGCCCCCAGATGTCAGAAAATGGTCATTCCAAACTCACATTGCCCCCAGATGCCGGCCAATGGTCATTCTAAACTTACATTGCCCCAGATGCCGGAGAATGGTTATGTCATTCCATATTCAGCAGCATTTTAATTATCCATGAACAAATTTAGCCAACTAAAATGTAGTCAATAATATTTTACAATGAAAAAGTAGCCAAGCAAAAAGTAGCAATACAATGCAGCTGAGATTTAGCCAAAAATGCAGCGCTTATTAGCATAAGCGCTAGGGATAAGGTGAGAGTGGACGATTGTGATTGCCTGCTTTGGGGTTACAATAGTGGTTAGCACTAGGGGTTAGGGTTACAGTAAATATTTTGGCTAGAATTAGGGTATAGGGTAGGTTCAGGGTGGTTGTGGAAAGGTCTATTTTGGGGCTTTGATGGGTGTTATAGTAGAGTAAGGGTCAGGGTATATTTTATGGTTACGTTTCTGGTAATGCTGGGTTCAGTGTTGGGGTCAGTGTCAGGGCCAGGGTTAGGGTTTGGGTCTGGGCCAGGGTTAGGGTCAGGGTACATTTTATGGTGGAGTTTCCGGTAATGCTGGGGTCAGGGTTAGGGTCTGGGCCAGGGTTAGGGTTAGGGTCAGGGTACATTTTAGGGTGGGGTTTCCAGTAATGCTGAGGTTAGAGTTATAGTCAGGGTCTGGGCCAGGGTACATTTTATGGTGGGGTTTCTGGTAATGATGGGGTCAGGGGTAGGGTCAGTGTCAAGGCCAGGGTTAGGGTAACAGTCAGAGCTAGGGTTAGGGTGGATATTAGGGGGGTTCCGGTACTGCTGAGGTTAGGGTTATAGTGAGGATCAGGGTTAGGGTCTGGGCCAGGGTTAGGGTTAGGGTCTGGGTACATTTTATGGTGGTTTTTCTGGTAATGCTGGGGTCAGGGTCAGGGCCAGGGTTAGGGTTACGGTCAGGGCTAGGGTTAGGGTGAGGGTGGATTTTAGGGGGGTTTCCGGTAATGCTGAGGTTAGGGTTATAGTCATGGTTAGGGACTGGGCCTGGTTTAGGGTTAGCACCAGAGTACATTTTATGGTGGGGTTTCTGGCAATGCTGAGGTCAGGGTCGGGGTTAAGGTCAGGGCCAGGGTTAGGGTTGAGTTAGGGTTAGGGCTAGGTTGGGCTTTAGGGGGAGGTTCTAGTAATGCTGAGGTTAGGGTTATAGTGAGGATCAGGGTTAGGGTCTGGGCCAGGGTTAGGGTAAGGGTTAGGGTCTGGGTACATTTTATGGTGGGGTTTCTGGTAATGCTGGGGTCAGGGTCATGGCCAGGGTTAGAGTTAGGGTTAGGCTTAGGTTGGGCTTTAGGGGGAGGTTCTAGTAATGCTGAGGTTCGGGCCAGGGTCTTAACCATGCATGGTGCAAAGAGAATGGGGGTTAGTAGTGAGCATCTTATAATTGCAGATAACGTCGAGTTTAATAGTGTCTTATTTATTCCTAGGAGCTGAACAAAATTCTGGGCTCTCGGACCATCGCCTACCTCAATGTGGATCTCGCTCTGACAGGTGAGAATTTTAGCTGAACATTACTCAATGGGCATTTCATCTCTTCCACAGGGGCCGAAAGGAATGCTGGTCCGTTGCCTCTAGCTTATGCCTGGTGTCAGCTGGTGTCATACATTGTTCCTTGTTATGGAATGTCTTCTGTGGGCTCACAGCCTTGGTAGGATTCTGGTGTTGGGGCCATGGCATGAGTGAGTGGGACTGGAAGGAAGGCTGGTCCGTTGCCTCGAGTTTATGCCCGGTGTCAGCTGGTGTCATACATTGTTCCTTGTTATGGAATGTCTTCTGTGGGCTCACAGCCTTGGTAGGATTCTGGTGTTGGGACCATGGCATGAGTGAGTGGGACTGGAAGGAAGGCTGGTCCATTGCTGCTAGCTTATGCCTGGTGTCAGCTGGTGTCATACATTGTTCCTTGTTATGGAATGTCTTCTGTGGGCTCACAGCCTTGGTAGGATTCTGGTGTTGGGACCATGGCATGAGTGAGTGGGACTGGAAGGAAGGCTGGTCCATTGCTGCTAGCTTATGCCTGGTGTCAGCTGGTGTCATACATTGTTCCTTGTTATAGAATGTCTTCTGTGGGCTCACAGCCTTGGTAGGATTCTGGTGGTGGGACCATGGCATGAGTGAGTGGGACTGGAAGGAATGCTGGCCCGTTGCATCTAGTTTATGCCCGGTGTCAGCTGGTGTCATACATTGTTCCTTGTTATGGAATGTCTTCTGTGGGCTCACAGCCTTGGTAGCATTCTGGTGTTGGGACCATGGCATGAGTGAGTGGGACTGGAAGGAATGCTGGTCCATTGCCTCTAGCTTATGCCTGGTGTCAGCTGGTGTCATACATTGTTCCTTGTTATGGAATGTCTTCTGTGGGCTCACAGCCTTGGTAGGATTCTGGTGTTGGGGCCATGGCATGAGTGAGTGGGACTGGAAGGAAGGCTGGTCCATTGCTGCTAGCTTATGCCTGGTGTCAGCTAGTGTCATACATTGTTCCTTGTTATGGAATGTCTTCTGTGGGCTCACAGCCTTGGTAGGATTCTGGTGTTGGGACCATGGCATGAGTGAGTGGGACTGGAAGGAAGGCTGGTCCGTTGCTGCTAGCTTATGCCTGGTGTCAGCTGGTGTCATACATTGTTCCTTGTTATAGAATGTGTTCTGTGGGCTCACAGCCTTGGTAGGATTCTGGTGTTGGGACCATGGCATGAGTGAGTGGGACTGGAAGGAAGGCTGGTCCATTGCTGCTAGCTTATGCCTGGTGTCAGCTGGTGTCATACATTGTTCCTTGTTATGGAATGTCTTCTGTGGGCTCACAGCCTCGGTAGGATTCTGGTGTTGGCACCATGGCATGAGTGAGTGGGACTGGAAGGAAGGCTGGTCCATTGCTGCTAGCTTATGCCTGGTGTCAGCTGGTGTCATACATTGTTCCTTGTTATGGAATGTCTTCTGTGGGCTCACAGCCTTGGTAGGATTCTGGTGTTGGGACCATGGCATGAGTGAGTGGGACTGGAAGGAAGGCTGGTCCATTGCTGCTAGCTTATGCCTGGTGTCAGCTGGTGTCATACATTGTTCCTTGTTATGGAATGTCTTCTGTGGGCTCACAGCCTTGGTAGGATTCTGGTGTTGGGACCATGGCATGAGTGAGTGGGACTGGAAGGAAGGCTGGTCCATTGCTGCTAGCTTATGCCTGGTGTCAGCTGGTGTCATACATTGTTCCTTGTTATGGAATGTCTTCTGTGGGCTCACAGCCTTGGTAGGATTCTGGTGTTAGGACCATGGCATGAGTGAGTGGGACTGGAAGGAAGGCTGGTCCATTGCTGCTAGCTTATGCCTGGTGTCAGCTGGTGTCATACATTGTTCCTTGTTATGGAATGTCTTCTGTGGGCTCACAGCCTTGGTAGGATTCTGGTGTTGGGACCATGGCATGAGTGAGTGGGACTGGAAGGAAGGCTGGTCCATTGCTGCTAGCTTATGCCTGGTGTCAGCTGGTGTCATACATTGTTCCTTGTTATGGAATGTCTTCTGTGGGCTCACAGCCTTGGTAGGATTCTGGTGTTGGGGCCATGGCATGAGTGAGTGGGACTGGAAGGAAGGCTGGTCCATTGTTGCTAGCTTATGCCTGGTGTCAGCTAGTGTCATACATTGTTCCTTGTTATGGAATGTCTTCTGTGGGCTCACAGCCTTGGTTGGATTCTGGTGGTGGGACCATGGCATGAGTGAGTGGGACTGGAAGGAAGGCTGGTCCATTGCTGCTAGCTTATGCCTGGTGTCAGCTGGTGTCATACATTGTTCCTTGTTATGGAATGTCTTCTGTGGGCTCACAGCCTTGGTAGGATTCTGGTGTTGGGACCATGGCATGAGTGAGTGGGACTGGAAGGAAGGCTGTTCCATTGCTGCTAGCTTATGCCTGGTGTCAGCTGGTGTCATACATTGTTCCTTGTTATAGAATGTCTTCTGTGGGCTCACAGCCTTGGTAGGATTCTGGTGTTGGGACCATGGCATGAGTGAGTGGGACTGGAAGGAAGGCTGTTCCATTGCTGCTAGCTTATGCCTGGTGTCAGCTGGTGTCATACATTGTTCCTTGTTATAGAATGTCTTCTGTGGGCTCACAGCCTTGGTAGGATTCTGGTGGTGGGACCATGGCATGAGTGAGTGGGACTGGAAGGAATGCTGGCCCGTTGCATCTAGTTTATGCCCGGTGTCAGCTGGTGTCATACATTGTTCCTTGTTATGGAATGTCTTCTGCCTTGGTAGGATTCTGGTGTTGGGACCATGGCATGAGGGAGTGGGACTGGAAGGAAGGCTGGTCCATTGCTGCTAGCTTATGCCTTGTGTCAGCTAGTGTCATACATTGTTCCTTGTTATGGAATGTCTTCTGTGGGCTCACAGCCTTGGTAGGATTCTGGTGTTGGGACCATGGCATGAGTGAGTGGGACTGGAAGGAAGGCTGGTCCATTGCTGCTAGCTTATGCCTGGTGTCAGCTAGTGTCATAAATTGTTCCTTGTTATGGAATGTCTTCTGTGGGCTCACAGCCTTGGTAGGATTCTGGTGTTAGGACCATGGCATGAGTGAGTGGGACTGGAAGGAAGGCTGGTCCGTTGCTGCTAGCTTATGCCTGGTGTCAGCTGGTGTCAAACATTGTTCCTTGTTATGGAATGTCTTCTGTGGGCTCACAGCCTTGGTAGGATTCTGGTGTTGGGACCATGGCATGAGGGAGTGGGACTGGAAGGAAGGCTGGTCCATTGCTGCTAGCTTATGCCTGGTGTCAGCTGGTGTCATACATTGTTCCTTGTTATGGAATGTCTTCTGTGGGCTCACAGCCTTGGTAGGATTCTGGTGTTGGGACCATGGCATGAGTGAGTGGGACTGGAAGGAAGGCTGGTCCATTGCTGCTAGCTTATGCCTGGTGTCAGCTGGTGTCATACATTGTTCCTTGTTATGGAATGTCTTCTGTGGGCTCACAGCCTTGGTAGGATTCTGGTGTTGGGACCATGGCATGAGTGAGTGGGACTGGAAGGAAGGCTGGTCCATTGCTGCTAGCTTATGCCTGGTGTCAGCTAGTGTCATACATTGTTCCTTGTTATGGAATGTCTTCTGTGGGCTCGCAGCCTTGGTAGGATTCTGGTGTTGGGACCATGGCATGAGTGAGTGGGACTGGAAGGAAGGCTGGTCCGTTGCTGCTAGCTTATGCCTGGTGTCAGCTGGTGTCATACATTGTTCCTTGTTATGGAATGTCTTCTGTGGGCTCACAGCCTTGGTAGCATTCTGGTGTTGGGACCATGGCATGAGTGAGTGGGACTGGAAGGAAGGCTGGTCCATTGCTGCTAGCTTATGCCTGGTGTCAGCTGGTGTCATACATTGTTCCTTGTTATAGAATGTGTTCTGTGGGCTCACAGCCTTGGTAGGATTCTGGTGTTGGGACCATGGCATGAGAGAGTGGGACTGGAAGGAAGGCTGGTCCATTGCTGCTAGCTTATGCCTGGTGTCAGCTGGTGTCATACATTGTTCCTTGTTATGGAATGTCTTCTGTGGGCTCACAGCCTTGTAGGATTCTGGTGTTGGGTCCATGGCATGAGTGAGTGGGACTGGAAGGAAGGCTGGTCCGTTGCTGCTAGCTTATGCCTGGTGTCAGCTGGTGTCATACATTGTTCCTTGTTATGGAATGTCTTCTGTGGGCTCACAGCCTTGGTAGGATTCTGGTGTTGGGACCATGGCATGAGTGAGTGGGACTGGAAGGAAGGCTGGTCCGTTGCTGCTAGCTTATGCCTGGTGTCAGCTGGTGTCATACATTGTTCCTTGTTATAGAATGTGTTCTGTGGGCTCACAGCCTTGGTAGGATTCTGGTGTTGGGACCATGGCATGAGAGAGTGGGACTGGAAGGAAGGCTGGTCCATTGCTGCTAGCTTATGCCTGGTGTCAGCTAGTGTCATACATTGTTCCTTGTTATGGAATGTCTTCTGTGGGCTCACAGCCTTGGTAGGATTCTGGTGTTAGGACCATGGCATGAGTGAGTGGGACTGGAAGGAAGGCTGTTCCATTGCTGCTAGCTTATGCCCGGTGTCAGCTGGTGTCATACATTGTTCCTTGTTATGGAATGTCTTCTGTGGGCTCACAGCCTTGGTAGGATTCTGCTGTTGGGACCATGGCATGAGTGAGTGGGACTGGAAGGAAGGCTGGTCCGTTGCCTCGAGTTTATGCCCGGTGTCAGCTGGTGTCATACATTGTTCCTTGTTATGGAATGTCTTCTGTGGGCTCACAGCCTTGGTAGGATTCTGGTGTTGGGACCATGGCATGAGTGAGTGGGACTGGAAGGAAGGCTGGTCCATTGCTGCTAGCTTATGCCTGGTGTCAGCTGGTGTCATACATTGTTCCTTGTTATGGAATGTCTTCTGTGGGCTCACAGCCTTGGTAGGATTCTGCTGTTGGGACCATGGCATGAGTGAGTGGGACTGGAAGGAATGCTGGTCCGTTGCATCGAGTTTATGCCCGGTGTCAGCTGGTGTCATACATTGTTCCTTGTTATGGAATGTCTTCTGTGGGCTCACAGCCTTGGTAGGATTCTGGTGTTGGGACCATGGCATGAGTGAGTGGGACTGGAAGGAAGGCTGGTCCATTGCTGCTAGCTTATGCCTGGTGTCAGCTAGTGTCATACATTGTTCCTTGTTATGGAATGTCTTCTGTGGGCTCACAGCCTTGGTAGGATTCTGGTGTTGGGACCATGGCATGAGTGAGTGGGACTGGAAGGAAGGCTGGTCCATTGCTGCTAGCTTATGCCTGGTGTCAGCTAGTGTCATACATTGTTCCTTGTTATGGAATGTCTTCTGTGGGCTCACAGCCTTGGTAGGATTCTGCTGTTGGGACCATGGCATGAGTGAGTGGGACTGGAAGGAATGCTGGTCCGTTGCATCCGGTTTATGCCCGGTGTCAGCTGGTGTCATACATTGTTCCTTGTTATGGAATGTCTTCTGTGGGCTCACAGCCTTGGTAGGATTCTGGTGTTGGGACCATGGCATGAGTGAGTGGGACTGGAAGGAAGGCTGGTCCATTGCTGCTAGCTTATGCCTGGTGTCAGCTAGTGTCATACATTGTTCCTTGTTATGGAATGTCTTCTGTGGGCTCACAGCCTTGGTAGGATTCTGGTGTTGGGACCATGGCATGAGGGAGTGGGACTGGAAGGAAGGCTGGTCCATTGCTGCTAGCTTATGCCTGGTGTCAGCTAGTGTCATACATTGTTCCTTGTTATGGAATGTCTTCTGTGGGCTCACAGCCTTGGTAGGATTCTGGTGTTGGGACCATGGCATGAGTGAGTGGGACTGGAAGGAAGGCTGGTCCATTGCTGCTAGCTTATGCCTGGTGTCAGCTGGTGTCATACATTGTTCCTTGTTATGGAATGTCTTCTGTGGGCTCACAGCCTTGGTAGGATTCTGGTGTTAGGACCATGGCATGAGTGAGTGGGACTGGAAGGAAGGCTGGTCCATTGCTGCTAGCTTATGCCTGGTGTCAGCTGGTGTCATACATTGTTCCTTGTTATGGAATGTCTTCTGTGGGCTCACAGCCTTGGTAGGATTCTGGTGTTGGGACCATGGCATGAGTGAGTGGGACTGGAAGGAAGGCTGGTCCATTGCTGCTAGCTTATGCCTGGTGTCAGCTGGTGTCATACATTGTTCCTTGTTATGGAATGTCTTCTGTGGGCTCACAGCCTTGGTAGGATTCTGGTGTTAGGACCATGGCATGAGTGAGTGGGACTGGAAGGAAGGCTGGTCCATTGCTGCTAGCTTATGCCTGGTGTCAGCTGGTGTCATACATTGTTCCTTGTTATAGAATGTCTTCTGTGGGCTCACAGCCTTGGTAGGATTCTGGTGTTAGGACCATGGCATGAGTGAGTGGGACTGGAAGGAAGGCTGGTCCATTGCTGCTAGCTTATGCCTGGTGTCAGCTGGTGTCATACATTGTTCCTTGTTATGGAATGTCTTCTGTGGGCTCACAGCCTTGGTAGGATTCTGGTGTTGGGACCATGGCATGAGTGAGTGGGACTGGAAGGAAGGCTGGTCCATTGCTGCTAGCTTATGCCTGGTGTCAGCTGGTGTCATACATTGTTCCTTGTTATGGAATGTCTTCTGTGGGCTCACAGCCTTGGTAGGATTCTGGTGTTGGGACCATGGCATGAGTGAGTGGGACTGGAAGGAAGGCTGGTCCATTGCTGCTAGCTTATGCCTGGTGTCAGCTGGTGTCATACATTGTTCCTTGTTATGGAATGTCTTCTGTGGGCTCACAGCCTTGGTAGGATTCTGGTGTTAGGACCATGGCATGAGTGAGTGGGACTGGAAGGAAGGCTGGTCCATTGCTGCTAGCTTATGCCTGGTGTCAGCTGGTGTCATACATTGTTCCTTGTTATGGAATGTCTTCTGTGGGCTCACAGCCTTGGTAGGATTCTGGTGTTGGGACCATGGCATGAGTGAGTGGGACTGGAAGGAAGGCTGGTCCATTGCTGCTAGCTTATGCCTGGTGTCAGCTAGTGTCATACATTGTTCCTTGTTATGGAATGTCTTCTGTGGGCTCACAGCCTTGGTAGGATTCTGGTGTTGGGACCATGGCATGAGTGAGTGGGACTGGAAGGAAGGCTGGTCCATTGCTGCTAGCTTATGCCTGGTGTCAGCTAGTGTCATACATTGTTCCTTGTTATGGAATGTCTTCTGTGGGCTCACAGCCTTGGTAGGATTCTGGTGTTGGGACCATGGCATGAGTGAGTGGGACTGGATGGAAGGCTGGTCCATTGCTGCTAGCTTATGCCTGGTGTCAGCTGGTGTCATACATTGTTCCTTGTTATAGAATGTCTTCTGTGGGCTCACAGCCTTGGTAGGATTCTGGTGTTGGGACCATGGCATGAGTGAGTGGGACTGGAAGGAAGGCTGTTCCATTGCTGCTAGCTTATGCCTGGTGTCAGCTGGTGTCATACATTGTTCCTTGTTATGGAATGTCTTCTGTGGGCTCACAGCCTTGGTAGGATTCTGCTGTTGGGACCATGGCATGAGTGAGTGGGACTGGAAGGAAGGCTGGTCCATTGTTGCTAGCTTATGCCTGGTGTCAGCTAGTGTCATACATTGTTCCTTGTTATGGAATGTCTTCTGTGGGCTCACAGCCTTGGTAGGATTCTGGTGTTAGGACCATGGCATGAGTGAGTGGGACTGGAAGGAAGGCTGGTCCATTGCTGCTTGCTTATGCCTGGTGTCAGCTGGTGTCATACATTGTTCCTTGTTATGGAATGTCTTCTGTGGGCTCACAGCCTTGGTAGGATTCTGGTGTTGGGACCATGGCATGAGTGAGTGGGACTGGAAGGAAGGCTGGTCCATTGCTGCTAGCTTATGCCTGGTGTCAGCTAGTGTCATACATTGTTCCTTGTTATGGAATGTCTTCTGTGGGCTCACAGCCTTGGTAGGATTCTGGTGTTGGGACCATGGCATGAGTGAGTGGGACTGGAAGGAAGGCTGGTCCATTGCTGCTAGCTTATGCCTGGTGTCAGCTGGTGTCATACATTGTTCCTTGTTATGGAATGTCTTCTGTGGGCTCACAGCCTTGGTAGGATTCTGCTGTTGGGACCATGGCATGAGTGAGTGGGACTGGAAGGAAGGCTGTTCCATTGCTGCTAGCTTATGCCTGGTGTCAGCTGGTGTCATACATTGTTCCTTGTTATGGAATGTCTTCTGTGGGCTCGCAGCCTTGGTAGGATTCTGGTGTTGGGACCATGGCATGAGTGAGTGGGACTGGAAGGAAGGCTGGTCCATTGCTGCTAGCTTATGCCTGGTGTCAGCTGGTGTCATACATTGTTCCTTGTTATGGAATGTCTTCTGTGGGCTCACAGCCTTGGTAGGATTCTGCTGTTGGGACCATGGCATGAGTGAGTGGGACTGGAAGGAATGCTGGTCCATTGCCTCTAGTTTATGCCTGGTGTCAGCTGGTGTCATACATTGTTCCTTGTTATGGAATGTCTTCTGTGGGCTCACAGCCTTGGTAGGATTCTGGTGTTGGGACCATGGCATGAGGGAGTGGGACTGGAAGGAAGGCTGGTCCATTGCTGCTAGCTTATGCCTGGTGTCAGCTGGTGTCATACATTGTTCCTTGTTATGGAATGTCTTCTGTGGGCTCACAGCCTTGGTAGGATTCTGGTGTTGGGACCATGGCATGAGTGAGTGGGACTGGAAGGAAGGCTGTTCCATTGCTGCTAGCTTATGCCCGGTGTCAGCTGGTGTCATACATTGTTCCTTGTTATGGAATGTCTTCTGTGGGCTCACAGCCTTGGTAGGATTCTGGTGTTAGGACCATGGCATGAGTGAGTGGGACTGGAAGGAAGGCTGGTCCATTGCCTCTAGCTTATGCCCGGTGTCAGCTGGTGTCATACATTGTTCCTTGTTATAGAATGTCTTCTGTGGGCTCACTGCCATGGGATGATTCTGGTGTCAGAGGCCATGAAAGCGGCCTCAGACTGTGTAAAATGGTGGGACAGTCTCTGTTCAGAGGTGACATCACGGGCAGACTCCTCTTTTAGGGTGTGTGCTCTGGATGGACGGTAAAGCAAATTTAAACTGTCTGATGTGACTCTCTGGTAAGAGTGTTCTGACAATGTGAAGAGTGTTTCCAACTGGCCGCACCCCTCTCCGCTATGTATATGTTATATCTGTAATGTACATAACCTGAGGTTTACTAATATTGCTCACCCTTTTTTGGTTCTTTTTTTATCAGACCTAATTTAAGTAAAACAAATGAATCTGCTCATTATTTCTCCTCTTTGGCATTCTGCAAGCCAGGTGATGTGGCTCTAGGGTGGCAAAGTGAGTGGGTGCTGTATGCGTGAGGGCATTCTGGATAAATGCAGATTCGATGTCAACTGAAACCGAACCCTTGCAGGTCCTAGTGTAGCCCGATGGGATAAAGTCTATAGCCGCATATCAGTGGAGTTCCTCTCCTAACGGGTCCCTCTCTGGTGAGGGTCTGGCCAAACACTCTGAAGGGTTCTGCTACCTGAGTAGTAGCATGGAGGCTTTCCCTCAAATGCTTGTTTTGACAGGTGGCCACACCCCTTTCCTTGACTCGACCTCTTATAAATGGAACGAGCTCCACGAATGCTGATATCAAATTATGTGACCCCAAAAATGTTGTATATAAATGTGTTATACATTTTATTGAACCCAAATAATGTAGATATATATTTGATATACATTTGATATACATTTTATATAATTTTTATATAATTTGAATATTAATTTGATGTGCATTTTATATAAATTGGATAAGAACCCAAGAATGTTAATGTCCACTGGCTTAAGATTAACGATAGGATCCTCCTTAAAACACTCTCTCTCACGTCCAAATGCCTAAACAACATAGCCCCACCTTATCTGGCTGAAAGAATTAATGGGAGAATCACTGCCCGTCCCTTGAGATCTGCCAACAATAACGCCCTCCTAGTCCCTAGATTTAAACAATCCACAGCGGGCTGCTCTAGCTTCCCAGTCATAGCTGCCCAAACATGCAATACTCTCCCCCATGATCTCAGAACTGACCAACCATACTTGAGCTTTAGACGAAAAACCTTAACATGGACCCGGACCAACAACTCCCATTCCCTTCCATAATTGCCTCTTCTCTCGCTACCTAGACCCCTTCCTCTTGCCACTTGATAAATACCAGGCCACCGCTTGCACTGTACCTGCCAACTCTATCTCTATCCAATATCTCATACATGTTATTGACGACTCTCTAATGGTATTATAAATGTATGTGACCACCAACCTCACCGTAGCTAGGCGGCCACTAATCGCCTTGTACACCATGAATGTCTGTTCTTCACTGTAAGATGTAATGTCATTTATATTCTGTAACTAAGCTATAAATATGCTTGTAATGCTCGCGCCCAGCTACTTAAGGGTCTTGGTTGTGCTATATTAAATAAACAATCAAACAAGCAATCAAACAAACAATATAACTTTTATATAATTCTGATCTAAATGGGTGGTTCTAAGGCTACAACGCTGTTGGACGAGGGTCTTACAACTCAGATATATGGCTTTTGCTGTGTGCTGGGAAAACCTGTGCACTCTTCCGGCTTCCCAAGGGGCTATTCAGCGTGGTGCAGAGGTCACTGCGATTATGAAACATTACAGTTACAACGATGGGTGTTTTATGGGTCAAGATGAGAAGGAAGATGCTCAGTATTGGATGGCGGGTCACAAAGCCGGTGAGCTCTGGGAGAAGGCGGATACCTCAGGCAACAACACGAACATACCTTGGTCTTGGCGACCGGTCGAGCATTCCGTGGACGATATGAACTCTGAAGATTATGAATCTATGGTTTTGTAGAGTGATGCAGTTATGACGTCGGAGAGTGACCCCATCCTCCTGATGGAGACAATCAATATTTATTGTGTTTGCTGTTCAGATCAAATTGAAAACCTATGGAGTCGTGATAATAGCCTGTTTAAGGAATGTATCTCGCTAATGGAGAGCGATATTGTTAAAAATGAAACAGACACATTGATTCTACCCCGTGCTGATATCCTAGCTATTTAGGGTTTTAAAGCCATAGTGGCGGGAGTGTGTTTAAAACACTACTTTTACAGATGGTGCCACAGGCATAGCATTTCCGATCCCCATCAGGATGCTCATGAATGTTTGGAAATATCTTATGCGGATAAAGCGCTGCATAAAATATGTTACGTGTTGAGCCCTAAATGCCTTGTAGAAATGATCCGTCTGATACAGCTGCTAACCCAGCTAAGGGCTGAGGAATGGTCTGAACAATGCGTGTCTAAAACACTGTGGAGGATAGAATCAGAGGATCATCCACTTTTAAAAATGAAGCAGTTTAGACAGAGGCTTCCAATGTGTGTTTGAAGCATCATTGAAAAAACGGTTTGTTAGTCGGAGGGGATAAAGTAAATCTAGAGCAGTACAGAGCAGCATGCATGGCACAAACCAACCTACAAAGATTGAGGCAGTTGATATTTTACAGGTATGTAACCTCACTTGCAGGAAATAAAAAATTAATGCCTAATGGAATGTCGACATGTGCTTATCGAAGTGTTGAAAGCAAGTGTGTCTATGAAGAAATTGTGCATACTAAAGAATTTGAAGCCCGATTGATCACCGTACAGTATCTGACAACCCGAAACACTGTGTGAATAAAAATGTCAATCAAATCTCCTGTTTTGAATGTGAATAAAATCTGTTGTTTATAAAAACCTAGCTGCGTCTTTATGTTCAGCGATATTACGATGAAGGGGCATTGGTAGTTATGGAGGGGTTGAAAGTCTATGGGCCTCATTACGAGTCCGGCGGTAACTGAGGCGGTAAAACTGCCTGGTTACCGCCAGACTCGTATTACCATTCTGCCTCCGTGACTCCCGAATTACCGGGGCATTACAACCCCGGTGTCCTGGGAATTCTGGAGGCGGAATGGTGTTAATCCCCATTCCCATTGAATCCCACAGGACTCAATGGGGATGTGGATCATGGAAACACCGGCACCATCTCGTGATGGTGCCAGTGTTTCCTCGTCCACCTGCAGGCGGGCGGTGTTAAACCTGCCAGGTCAGACCTGGCGGGTTTGACGCCTCCGCCTGCAGGAGTTGTGATCGCCCAGCATGGAAACAACGGTGGTGGCGGGTTTACCGCCACCGTTGTTTCCATACTGGGTGAGTTATAATGAGGCCCTATGTCATAAACTGCAAACCGATGGTGAGAATATGTCAAGGGGTGCTGTTAAGACATGGATTTCAGAGCAGGAGGTTTACGCGCCGCACAAGCCGGCCCGAAAACATTTCAAATGGCAAATTACCGTGGTCTCTGATATTGATCAATAATGACAGGAAGATGTTATGGATTTGAGCCAGTTCCAGGGAGACAACAGCAGTTTTCACTATATTCAAGCCGTCATCGACATCCTATCAAAATATGCCTATGTTGAAGGCTTTAAGACACAAGACGGGTCCCGGTGTGGTGACGGCTTTAAAACACATATTTAACAAAGGCAGAGTGCGCGTTAAACCACAGACAGATGCCGCTAAGCCATTATTAAGTAAACTGCTGCAGAGTCTTCTAAAATAGCACAGGGTGCATCATTTCATAACACACTCTGAAGTTAAGACCTCTATTGTAGAATGTTTTATATGCACCTTTAAAACATGGCTCTGGTGTTTCTTCATAGCTAAAAAACACCTGTACATATGCAGAGGTGTTCCCTGTGTTTATAAATGTGTATACCAGGCATCATGGATCTATTAAAACGACTCCCGCAGCTGTAACACTGCGAGGAATTCGACCATCCGCACATTGCGTCTGCCCTCGCCTGGGCTTTTTTTGAAATTTTAAATGAAATTAAATGATGGCAGATCAACCTCCCGAAAATGTGTGGGGCTAATCCACACACATTTTCCTATTCTCACCACACACCACACACATAGACCTGTGTACTCTGGGTGGACACAGCCTACAGGCGTCCTCCCCACTATCATATTTAGTTGCAATACGACAGCCGAGAATACATCAAGGCATCTCAGAAGGGGAAAGGCAAAACCTTCCTCCTGCCATGGACAGCCTAAATAACTAACAAAGGCTTCATGGATCCACCCTATACTTTGTTAGCTGCTGGTGGCAGCCTCACATACTAATCAGAGTTAATTCAAACAGGCCCACAGGGGCCTGGTCACAGGACTAACAAAGGATAGTAAAACCCCAACAACCTTTGATATGCACTGTATCAACCTGAATCCAGCTCCTAACCCTCAGTATCAAGGACAGTGAGCTGTCATGTCTGGTACATGTGTTTACAGTAGGCAACCCCTGCAGGGATACCCCATTAAGAGGGTAGGCGTATGTGATTTGATGGAGACAGAAAGTCTGTTCTCATGACAGCTTCATGGGTGACCTGTTGCTTTAATCAAGAAATACAGAGAGCCCAATTAACCAGAGAGGCCCTTTGATCCATAATAGACAGGAAGACGGGAGGGACTTGATATTACATGTTTTCACCCCTTTACCTTTTCTGTTGCAAAGCACTCTGGTTATGACCTCATGCATAAAGCAGATTGTTGGTGGGGACCTAGGATTGGTTCATTCAGATAGGTTTAGTCTACACCAATCACTGGGGCCCATTTGACTTTAAAAGAGGGTGAAACCCCTCTTTTGGGCAGATCATCTGAAGACTTTGCAAGGAGTAGCAAGAAGAACTCAGCATTGAACCCGGGCTGAGGGTACAGTTTACCCCACATCTTCCGCCAGTGAAAGAAGACCAGGACATCCAAGAGGCAAACAAGATCCGTCCCCAGAACACCTCCCAGGGAACAGCAGGTGCTACTGAATCCAGAAGACCTTCCAGCAGCTCCAGAACCAGTACCCAGCCAGCACACAGAGTGCCCTCCTAGACTCTGCAAGCAAGATTCCTTGGTGGCAAGTGCAAGAGAGTCTCTGAACCAAACTAAGGACAAGGCAGCTGCCTGAAAAACTCTCCTCAGTTTTGGGCCGTCTACCTTAAAGGATGACACAAGCCCTGTGAAGAAGCTAGGAGGAGTGCATCGACAAGCATCTACCAACATCTGCCTTCCAGGACATTTTTGAGTTAGTCAAGCCCCTCAAGCTGCAACCGACTGCACCAGTGACTGTTGTTATGCTGCAGTCACTCACGCCATCCGAGGCGCCTCGGCCACTGCTTCAGGCCCGCTGACCAGCACTGAGACAATGATTCCTGACCCGAGCTGCTGTGTAGGCCAGCCTGCAGCCGTCCATCCACCCTCACTCACCAAGCTGCATCCTGCCTGGTACCCACAGCTGCCTCCCATCTTGAACTCTGTCACAGAAGCTGAAAAGCGCTCTGAAACAGATTCTACAGTGTTGAGCACTAAGAACTTCTACAAGCACAAGGTACATTATAGTTCTGTCCCCCTGATCCTTCTCCGAAGGGGCACCTAGTGATATATTATGACCTATTGCTCCCTTTGTGTTGAAACCAAGTATCCTTGAACTATTGCAAATAATTACTTTACCAACTACCCTCCTGTAAGTATCCAGAGTGAATCCCCATTCCTTCTTGAAACTGTCTGTCCTCTGCATTCCTTTACAGGGTGGGTTGACTTTTTTAGTGTGCTAGAACTGTCTGTTGTGATAATAATAAAGTAGATTGTTTTTATACAACCTTGACTGGACAGTCCCCTTTATCATTGGGTAATTATTGCATTTTTGTTGTGTTGCAACTAACCAACGATCCATGACCTTTGAAGATAAGCCTGCCGTTCCATCCATGTTACCAAAATTGAACAAGGAGGTCTTATAATTCACGTGTGTTTCCAATCTGTCCGGGTCCCTTATGTGTACTAGTGGTGTGAGGCAGATTGATGGTTTAGAAACCGATATTCATCCCTGGATGACTGGTGCCCCGGAAGTTGATCCATTATAAATACCCCAGAATTCCTAGAGGTCTAGAAAAAAACAGTATGGTGAAAGACTTTTTAAAAGGAGACACAAACACCCCTTAAAAAGGGGGATCATGCGCAGGTCTTGAAACTCAAGGCCGTCTTTACAAAAGGGTATGAGCAAAACTACAGCGATGAGATCTTTATCATAGATGGAGTGACTCAGCGGGAGGGTCTTTATATATACTGACTAATTGATTATGTGTGTGAAGCTGTTCAAGGTGTTTTCTTAAAGGGAGGAAATCCATAAAGTCAGTAAAGATCAACGTGTTAATAGAATAGAAAAAGTCATAAAGAGTAAAGATTGTAGATCTAGGAAGCAAGCAGTATCTAGTCAAATGGTTGGGGTGGCCTGGCAAATTCAACAGTTTGGTGCCCTCTGGATCCCTAGAGGCCACTGGTGTAGAACAAGTGCGGCATGGAGTCTACCTCTTTTTACATTATGCTCCCCAGCAACGCCTCAGCTGAAACATTCCCATGGAACAAAATATCCAACTTTATAGAGTGTGAAAACAAGGAAATAATATGAGGCAGGGTAACCAAAAAGGAAACACACCAAACACAGGTTACAAAGGAACATACAAAGCACTTTATTTTATACTGAATCCAGTTACAAAAGAACAGAACAAAATTCAGATAGCTATCGACCCTCAGTACAACACAGCGAACTCCAGCGTGGTTCGGTATGCTCAGTGAGTGCAAATATTCATTGAAACAGTCAGGCTTTTATACATTTCTCCAGCCTGTTGTCCAGCCTTTCTGCAGGTTAACCATTCCATAAATAAGTTACTGCTCTAGGGTCCCTTGCCAGGTCAAATCTAGTTCATCTTAGGTTTATACATTAACAAGAAGAAATGGTAATAATGTATGCTCTAGGCCTAACATTACAATGCAGGACTTAGTTTATACAATGTAGTTAAGCAGGTGTTCTCATTCAATTATAGATCAGTTTCGGTGATACAGGTAATCCATTGCACACAGGTCAGCAGAAGGACAAGGTCTCAGCTCATGACCCTAACAAGTGGCCTGCAGGCAAGTTATACATTAGCTGTACAGAGGTCATGACAATCAAGTTCTGTTCTGAATAACACAGGCTACCATTTTAGCTCACATGGTGACTTTAAAGAGCAAAAAAACCTAAAATGGCGGCTTCACCCAAAATGACAGTTTACATGGTTTCTAAGGTCAGGACCTTGCAATGCGAGTTTATTCACATGTAGTTTATAAGCAGCTTGTTAGCAGCTTGGCGTAGGCCAACAAACATATATTCATAGCAATAGGAGGCACGATATAATTTCTAGTTTGACAAGAGAAGCTGGCCAAACCCATACATTTGGAGGGACAATGGACTGCGATACCCATTGAAGTTCAGTACCTACGCTCGTGGGATACTTTATGAAAAAGGGAAGCCCGTTTATCATAAAACAAACAAACCCTCTGAGGTTCTCAACAGGACGGTTAACCGAGGGGTATTACCCGAATATACAGGAACTTGTGTACAGGAGGGCAGAGCATCCTCTGACGGGCCCATAGGTCAGAACTCACCCTCTAGTACCTGTAAGACAAGATAGCTGCACCTTGAGGAGGTTAGGGTGCACGATTCACTTACTCCGACACACTTCAATAAGGGCAACTCAATAGTTTGGCAAAGGGAAGTCCGTTTAATGACAAGTACAAAAAACGGGGAAACAAATGGTAATCATCAATGATGCGATCGCCTGTCTCGCTTCAACTCCCAACTCCTTCATACTGACAGTAACTTTTATAGCAAATTCGCGTCATCATTGACGTGTAAAACTCATAAGTTTGACATGCAATTCTATTGGTTGGAAAAGATAACTTAAGTATAGGTGCTATATCTATATATGGTAACAGTGTGTGCGGATTGGATAACTCTTATCAGGCGGACGTCTATGCCCATCCCACTACATCACTCGTGATAGACGTTACTACAACTACGACGTCTTATTGGTTCTGCAAACTATAGGATCCTAGATTATTTGGTGCACTGTGATTGGGTGGGTTACACCCCTAGGCATAAATCTTCACTTTAATTAGCAGCATGCAGAATGGACACTCAGATGCGGAGTGCCCCAAGATTCACCCTGCCTCCCTTCCATCAATCAGTACCTCTAGGGCTATGTGTCAATTAGTTGGCTGAGGATGGCCTCAAAACTGTAGCTTCTTATCAGGAAAAGTTATGGCATCCTCGGGTTCTTGGTGTTACACTTCAGGCTTCCCCGCGGGCATCCTTGCAGAATACAACTTCTTTACATGCTCCTCTGTGGTCCAGGTACAAGCTACCATGGCGTCTGTACAAACGTCGACGCACTCCAGGTCACCTGACACGTCTTGTACGTGGAAGACATACAGCAAGCCACGCCCCTCTTACGACTATAAAACCACCGTTTTCCAAGGGGCTCGTTGCTGCTAATTAGCGTTACCAGCTACACGCGGTTTCATCCGTTTCCTCTTCGTGTCTCCCTACACGAATCCTTATCTGAACTCCTGGTTTTGACCTTTTGTCTGACTTTTGGATTGCCTCGTCTCCTCCCTTATTCTTGTCGTGATCGTCTGGTTGTTGGACTCGGAACGCTACTGGATACGGCTCTCTTCTGTGTCCTACAGTTCTTTCCTGGTTGTCGCTCTGCACATCAATTTGCTGTCTACACTCGGATCATCTCAACAGCTACTCAACTATACTTGTGTACTCAGGTACATACCTATTGTCTTCCATGGATATTGTCTTCTGTTGGATTCTGGGACATTGAGTGACTTTCCTGTAAGATTGCTCTTAAGTGCATATGAACGCCCTCCTGAAATGCACCAACCCGGCACTAGTGCGTCCCTCGTGCCGTTCGGGGTTACTTACCTATACTAACTTCCCTGTTTGTTATTTTCTCCTGTCATTGTCTTCAGAATCCTGGACTCCTCTTACTCCATTTATCTTTACTCAGGTCAGTTGTTATCAATTCTATAGCTATAGCGGGAACCAATACTGATTTAGTTCAATTCCACTCATTTGTGTTATTCTTTGTAGATCATCTAGGTAGTTGTCCAATTATTTCAACTGCTCTAATCACCTGTATAATATCAACCCTGTCTAATATCTTGGTATTCTTTTGCAGCATTGGTATTGGCGGTGTGTGTTCTCCCCGCTCTTTTATTCAATTGACATCTCTGTCTGTTCTAACTGAAACAGCAGAGAGGTACGTTGTGGAAAATAGCCCCTCTTTGAGGAAGCCTGAGTCTTGTACTCAGGGGAGCTGGGATGGAAGGCTGAATTCGGAATCCTATACCACCAACATCTCCAAGGTCATTTTCTCTGCATCTTTGGCCTATTCGGAGTGGTGAGTAACACTGGGTGACATCAGATGTTGGTACCTCTTTGCCCTTGGCTAGTCACGTGTCTGTTCACCATGAATCTGCTTCATTTTCCTTTTTTTTATATATTTGGTTCTTTGTTCAGCCTAGCCACCTGCCTCGGCCTCTTTATCTCGACCTTCACGGGCTGGCAGTCATGCTCTTCTGAAGTTTTGATTCTTCATGGTTGCCGCTCGCCTCCCTTCCTGGAGTTGACCTCGAATTCCCAAGCATGAAGTACTTGTTGCTGAGTTTCGATTCCGCTTTTCACCCCTAGCTTTAGCTGGAATGTGAATCTCGGCCTTAATGGCCCCTTGCAGCCTGGGCTTAGTTCTGCTTCACAAAATGGAGTTGCACTTGTATAGCATGCTTCATTGAGGTAGATATATGATTGGCGCATGCCGCTCTAAACTTCTACTAAGCATTGCAAGCAGTAGCGTTTACTGAGCTTCTTGTGTTCCAAGCCTATTTACATGCATTCAGTCAGTTGCACAATTTAATCCTGGATACGTTCTTTGTGCTGCAACGTGGTATCTTCTTATACATCTGTCACATCATTATTCTTTACAGTTCGTCCTTGCGTACCTTCTTTTGCTCGTCATTTTATGGTTATCTGTACGTCAAGTCTGGGCTCCTATGTCATCACCAATTGCCTTCTATTAAGGCTCTGTGGGTCTCTTTGGGGACAGTCTGTAAGTAATCTTCATTTTGTGTCAGCTGCCGGTGTGGTTGTCTCAGTGGATACCTTGCAGCCCACGGTTGTCTGGTTATTGGCGCTTCAATAGGTATACATGTCCTTCTGATGGGTACTGGACAGGGCCCCACTGTGGCTCTCTGTTGGATCATTTGCTCCTTATAAGTCACATATCTTGGCGAGTATGCTTATGGCATCTCAACATGGGTGGCTGGGGTGCAGGCCATATTTGGGACCTCCTCTACACTTGTCAATCATCAGCAAAGCTGTATCAAGCCTACCAGAGAATGGCGATACCACGTCACAGCTAGATCTGCATTAGCAAGCATGATGTATCTCCACATGCGGCTGACATGGTGAAAGCCTGGCCGGCTACTGAGGCAGTATTGTGGTTAAGGGTGGTTTTTAGATTTCTTTTTAGGATTGTAAACAGCTGATAGACCCGGCTGGGAAATATTGGTGCACAGTCTACAATCCTCTAGAAAAGTTATCTTTCAATCAACCAACAGATATCTGTTGGGTTTACTGGTTGCGTCTTCAAAACCCTCCATGAAGAAATGCGTTTCAGATTGATACATCTGTCGAGCTATCATGGCTAGTTGTTGCTATCACAGAGTAGGGGGGGATAAATACCACTATATAACTAGCATTTAACATTATAGATCTGTTGCTATTGCCCTTGTTGAACAAGTTTTGGATGATATAACAAATGGTTAGGTTGCAGTGATTGGAATATTGAGTAAAGGATTTTTCTAATTCAGAGCTCTCGCCACCCTCGGTCATAAAATCGTCCATGATGATCATATTCACCAAATTCAGCGGTAGTAAACAATCGTCGTTCAGACTATCAGGCTTACTTTCTATGAAGTGAAAGGGCTTAAACTGTTGTTTCAATGTTGTCTAAAGAGGCTGCCAGCATCTGTACAGCCAAACAATGTTGCTTGGAATATAATTCATGGCTTTGCAGGCATTTTCTAGAAGTTTTCTGACAAAGTAACTCTTGCCACAGTTGGACAGTCCTGCCAGCACACATGCAAATGGATGTTGTAGCCTGGTATCCATAACACCAAAAACTTATGGGTTAATGCGCTATCTACAGATATCTATGGGTGAATTTATGAAGGGTTTAATTCTCTGCAGACTTTGCCTTTTATCCTTTTGAGGCTGATAAAGCATACTCTGCTGGGCCGGGTATAATAATCACTTGTTGTACGCAGTGTGCAAAACTGTGAGAGCAATCACTATATAAATACACACAGTTAGTAACTGCCCCAGGGTTTAATCACACTGGTTGCTTGCACACATTTCACAATTTGTATTTCCTTTTCCATCTTGTGTACGCCATTTTAGTCTCTGCTTTTAAGCGTTTTATAGAGACAAATAGTATTCAAGTGTTTATCCATTCAATATTTAAGTGCTACATGGAAACCTACAATTAAAATGCACGGCCTTCTCTTACTTACCTGTAAGCGGTGAATAAAAACATGCTACAACTTTGTATATTTTCTTCAATAATATGCCTTTAAATCCTGTATAGAAACCATATACATTGTGTGTGATATCCACCATTTCCGTAAGCGCTATAAGAGCAGCAGTTGGCGGTTCCATTCCCAGTCCCGTGAGAAAATGCTCCATAGTTAAAAAAACTGTAATATCCTGTAGCACCGGGGGCTCAATGCCACAGCCCGGTACCAAAACAAGGCAGCGCCCTGTATCGTTCCAAGGCCAGATGCCTGTTAAGCACACTGTCCCAGATGTATTGATGAACCAACAAAGCCACCCTCCATTGTCAGGACCACCTCAATTCTCTGTGGCTTTAAGACCACGGAAAACACTCTGCGGTGACCAACCCAATCCAGTGACACATTCCTCAAATCCTCACTACACAGACCCATCCTTGATGACTGCACGGGTGCACAATCTGAATCCGTGGGCCACCATATATCCATTCCTCCATGGTCTGATGCTTGAACAGTGTAAGGGACTCATGGTGGCAACAGTAAAGACGGACACAAGTGATCACAGTTCAAAGGTGTTTATTAAACTGTATACAGGTTGGGAAAACACCTAATCTAAACATAAATCTAGGATGGGAGCAAGCGTCGACCATCAAATGAAAAATAAGGCAGTCCTAGTGGTGTTGTGTCAAATAAAAAGTTCCTATACTAAGAAAAACCTATTGACAATCCTTACAACTAATACAAAAAGGGTGTGGGATAGTGTTCAAGAACAAAAAGGTGTTCATAAATCATATGTCAGGATGCGGTAGCCTGGGTCTCCCATCCCCATGTTTTGAGCAGGGGGCAAGGTAGGATCTTGGAGCACAGTACAGTCTCGGGCTTCCCCAGCACAAGACGACAGTTCCCCTTTGAGTTATCAGGACCGTTGATGGCCAAGTCTCGTTTCACTTGAAAGTCTCTTGCCTTCAAAGACCTGATGTATCGACGATAATAATAAAATAGAGTTCCTTTAACAAATAAAAGTTTGTATTCTTGTGACACTTGTGATGAGGATCCTCACCCCTGGGTCCCCTTTCTTGGCACAGACCCATCTCAATTCTCAGCCTCCCTCCACCGGGTTAACTATGGCTTTTCTTGTTCACGATTCTCAATGTCTTTATAAACAGTTCCAGTGGACATTCCTCTGCCAGGTTCACCCTTGTCAACACGCTGTTTCTTGGGACTTTATACTTTTCGCCCTCTTCATCATCCTCACTCCGCCGGGTTCATTCTAGCCAACTTCACATTCACATTTGCTTTCAATGACTGTGGGATTCACTTCCCTTTCTTCCTCATGATGCAGGATTCACTCCCCTTACTTTTTCTACATTTATTAGGTCAAAGGCTTTCGATTGTACAGGGATTTTGCTTGACCTCCTGTATGACCAGTTTGACCGATCTTGGCGGTTCTCCTATGGCCTTCTTGTATCTGTAGTTTCATTCAGACAGGGCTTGACCAAGGTTTCTCAGAGCAGCACCCACATGGTGCTGGTCCCTTTCTGCAGCTGGTCTCCCCTTTACAATTTGATAATTCTTTGAACTTCTCTCACTTTGCCACCTTGCGACTTTCATTTACCACAGCCTAGTTTCTTATCAGCTCTCCCTTTGACTCACCGGCTGTGATGAACCGCTTGGCTTTCCTCTTCACTGGAGTCAAGGCCGGTACCACAGTAACAGGAGTTTCCCCCACTCCCGCTCAGGTTGTTCTATGGGGTAAGATGGGGAAACAGTGGTCTATGGAATTACCACCCTCATATTAGAGGGATTGTTGGTATACTCAGAAGGGTGGGTTTTGGAGGGGTTTTGAAATGAGTAAGAGCATTTGTGAGGCAAACAGGAATAGCTAGGATTCTGAAATAAACAAGAGCAATTGTTGGAACACTAGTGTTTTGCCTGAGCAGGTTGGGAGTGCGGGAAATAATAATCAGAGGGACACGAAGGAAAATGACTAGGAGTATTCCGGTAGGATGCAGGGAAATAGGGATTCTGGGATGGATAATCTTTGGGTGCAAGTGGGTTGGAAATCTTAGGGGATTGGCTCTGGATCGAGGGATCATTTGATCTGGGTAGGAGAGGTTTAATGGGAGGAGGCAAGGTAGAGGTGTTGTATCCTACAAAAGCCTCAGGGATGTTGCCCTCCTCTCCTTTTCCCTCAGTACAATACTGTGTCTCCCTTGGGTTATCCTCCCCACCCCCCGAGTACAAACTTGGGTTCCCCCTCCTGCTCTTTCACCCATAGAGTTAGGATCTGAGTGGATCAGCCCTTCATTGGCCACCTGAATAAGGGTTTGTCGAGGTTCCCTATGTGAGATACCCTCAGATATTTTACGGCGCATGCACAATCCGCATCTGTGGGCCACAATAGATCCATTCCTCCACGGTCTTATGCCTTCAAGGGTGGTCCACAATACAGTGCAATTCTAAATAAGTACACACAAATATAGAATCAGAATCAAACATCTTTTACACAAAGCCAATCACTTTGTTAAAATATTCAATTACATTTTTTAAATGAGATTTATTTCCAAACATTAATGGATACTGTGTACTTTTTCCATGGGTCTTTGGTAAACACATTAAATGCAATTAAAAAAAAATCGATATTTCAAGCCTTTTGGAAAGGAATGCATTGCTCGCTTTCCTCTGGTATTTGAGAGTTTGTTGTAATACGATCGAGCAACATTAAAAATGCTTCAATTTCTTTGAGAAAGATAGACTGAATGCGATCTGTAGCTACCATAGCCTAGTCGAACATATCATGCGGCATGCTCTTAGTTGATGCTGAACTGTGTATTGAACAAATGCATATCATTTTAATATAAATTGATATAATTGAAATATATATTTGATATAC
Organism: Ambystoma mexicanum; assembly: GCF_040938575.1. Classification (NCBI taxonomy): domain Eukaryota; kingdom Metazoa; phylum Chordata; class Amphibia; order Caudata; family Ambystomatidae; genus Ambystoma; species Ambystoma mexicanum. The sequence continues at coordinate 10,502,113 of NC_090940.1, forward strand.
ATTATATATAATTTTAATATAAATTTGATATATATTTAATATAATTTGGATATAAACTTTATATACATGTATTTCCCCCCAAAATGTTGATATACATTTGATATAAATTGGGGTAGAAAACCAAGAAAGTTTATGACTTTTGTGTGCCTGATAGAAGAAAACCTGACTACAGGAATCAAGAATTGGCCTACTTAATTATCAAGGGTAGTGTTGGCTGGAGATCCCCTTGTAAAGCTTAGTTTACAGCTATGATATCTGCTACTTTAGAACGCAAGAAAGAAAGTGTCAACTATATGGATATTCAACTTTTCTTAACACAATGCATAACAAACTGTAAGTTTGTGTGCGAGTATCCCAGCTACACTGCTTAATCAAAGTGTGTGATCTTTGACAAATACTTGGATTCCACCATGCCACTTATATGTTCTCATATAGCATACATAGTAAAGAATCATCCCAAATAAGAAGTGGTAAAACGTTGTTTTCTGTACTAAAGCAGTACCAGTATCACTGTGATCAATCTACAAGTATTGCTTATTCTATTCAGTCTCTGGAGAAGGGCGGCGGTAGGGGTGTGTGTCACGATCTCTGCCCTAAGCCTGGATAGCCAGGCCAGGGGGGCTACTTCTACCCCCATCAGGCCCTCAAGGGCCTTGACATTTGCCCCCAGACGCTCTTGGAGTCAGTCATATGCTAGAGCAGTAATCAGGGCCCATAAGGGCATTGCGCAACAACATGGATGCCTCCACATGGCTCAGTTCCTAAACTGAACCATGCAGTCTAGCATTTTGGGTGTGGCAGGCCCAGTGATACCTGGGATGCCTGCAGGCTATATAAACCACACCCGAACTCCAGTACACGCTTCGCGTTACTTTGCATTCCAGCAACGTGATGCTCATCGTGTTCTGCAGCATCTTCGAACCTCGAAAAGTCCGCACTTGCAAAACAAAGGGACATCGTTATCTTCAGCAGCTTATCTGAGATTCCACCGCAGACTGCAATCAGCACCCAAGGAACAGTAAGCTTCTTGGATCTTCGAACCTGCAAAAAGAGAGAAAAGAGACATTAGACATTTACATCAGAGCCGGCAACTTACCTCTCAAGTCGCCCATCGACCAGCACTGCTAAGAAGCCTCTTGCTTCGGTGAACGCAGTGGCCAACAGGAATAAAAGACAACAGGTTAGCAGAAGCACAGCACCATAGCGCTACGTATAGCGCCCACTTACCACATCGAGGTGCTCCTGAGACACCATCACTCGCCGGTGAGCCGAAATCCAGCCAACGGCCCACAGCGGACTCTCGCGCACCTACTGGTAGAGAAAAGACATCATTAGTTCAAAGAAAGGCCTACAGAATAACAGTAATAAGATCTACCTGAGAGACTCAAAAGGGCAGCATCAGTGAAGTAACTCGATTGCAATCGCTCACAGAGGACAACGCAGCCCTGCCAAGAAGGCAGGACGGAGAGCTCGCCAAAGCCCAAAACAAGGTGCGGAAAGGCCCGCGGCATACCGGGTGTTGGGTGGTATATTTCCCCAGTTGCTCTATCTTGAACATTGCCCACCTGATTTCCAGAAAGAACTCCCCGCTGATAACACCCGGGAGCGACCGAGAAGGGCACCAGGGTTCCGGCAGCTGGGTGGCATCCCCGTGGATACCAGGTGAGCGTAACAGTGTGATGTGGGAGGGAACTGAATTCTGAACACTCGGAGCCCCTCCCTCGGGCCCTTTGCTGCTCTGCAGGTATTCCTGTCATCGCCCAGTGCCTTGTGTACCAACTTGCTAACTTTAGAGTGTGGTTGTCTCCAAGGTCCATGCGAACATAGAGGTCTCTTGCTTAATACCAACATCTCTAATGTATGGGTTAATTTAAACTTTCCTGCTTTGGTTATAATTTAAAAACAACTGCACAGATGTGCTCTATTTAATTATCAGATCATCATCTGTGCAGGGTAAAAGCAGGGCCAACACATTTTTCTTTAAAATCTATGAAGGCACAGTGAGATATTCAGAACTATACTGCCTATTCAGAACTAAGACCATCCATTGGCTCAAGACTCACGACACATAACGACCTCTTGCTCTCTTGCTACCCTAATGCTCCACCACTGTGATTGTAAATATGTACATTTAGGTTGTCAACTGCTCAGTGTAGTCGAGACAGCAGCTTTCATGAGACAACCGATTTATTGTATATAGTATGACTTATATTGTGTATTTCTGGAGCCCATGCCTCATCGGCGTGCATTGTTTCTTTTTACGCGTCCAGCACTGTAACCACGGCTGGACTTCATTCCTTGTATGTAATCAAGCTTTGCATTCCTCTTGTCGCCTCTGCGCCTTGCTACCCCTCTAGGGGGTAGGTGCGCAATATAAATAAATAAATACTAAATACTAAATACTAAAATGATTTGCCCAGGATCACACACTTTAGCTAAGGGCTGAAGCTGGAATTTGAGGCACGTCTGCAATTTATGCACATGGCTGCATATTTGCTTGGCAGTAGCAGATAGGAGAATGTGTCAACGTTTGGATTTTAAGAATAGGATGTATTACAGGGATGACTTGAGCTGTGCAGAAATCCTAATAAACAGCTTGGCAAATATTATGGAAATATAAGAATCCTCCTTGCCCCTCACTTGAATGGATAAATACACGTTTCAGAATGCAAAGAAATACAAGCTTATACATTACCTTTATGTTTTTTTTAAATGCTCTCTGAACACTTACTGACACTGTGCCAAAGGGTACTGTGATACATGTGCCTGTTTGTTAACCCAGTTATACTGATTGTTTAAATGCAGTGTGAGATAAAGGTTGCATTCTGTATAAATGCAAAACCTCCTTTTGCTCCTTTTTGCCAGCAGCAAGCAGTATGTCAGTTCAACATGATTAAGTCAGTGGCGTAACACAAAATGTGGGGGCCCCCCTGCGAGCCATGCTGAGGGGGCCCCCCAACTCGGCAACAAATCATGGGTCGCGCCACACTCTGGGCCCGCCTAGATTGTCACGCTTGCGCAATACGCATGAACGTGCTGCTGAAGGGGTATGCCGCACACTGCACTAGGAAAAAGATATAAATATGTGTTTTAATGCAATATACAGCACACTTTCTGAGATAAATTGGCTATAAAGCCAGAGTGTTTGCAATTGTTTTGTAGGTTAACACAATGCAATACATGCAAGTCACCAACAGTGCACAGGAACATTAATGCTTCCGACTGGCTGCACAATGTAGACCAGTGTAAACACGTAATAACATTATAGTGAAGCATGACAGGCCACATTTATACATACCTAGACTGGTTGCAGCAAAATGCCAGTCAAAGCAATAACACTCATCAAGAAGAGAGCACACATTAAAGCATGTGTCTCTGCGGCCTCGAACAACACGGCCAAATTCTTTAAAATCTGCAAGGAACTGGTCAATCCTGTTGTGGTCTATACCTCTCCTGTTCCCTCCCAGGCCCTCTGTACAGCTCCGGCCTCTCATTTCTCTGCTAAATCTCAGGACATCCTGTCCTCTATGTCCTCTTCCTCTCTCGGCCCCTTTTGGCCATCTCTACCTCTCCTCCTCCTTTTTCCTCTTTCTCTCTGACAACACCTGACGAGGTTTCTAGACAAGTCCGATCTATGAAATTGTCGTCCAAACAGGTGCTCCGCTGCTCCTTCTGAACCATCAAAGCCCAAATTGACACCCTCGCTCCAGCCTTGGATGATTTCTGTAATCACTCTTTCGCCACTGCAATGTTCCTCTCTCTCTTTAAGCACTCCCTTGTGCACCCACTCCTCAAGAAGCCGTCTGCTTATCCTACCTGCCTGGAAAACTATCGCTCAATCTCCATCACCCCTTTCCTGAGCAAACTCTTGGAAAACCCTGCCATCTCCCAGCTTACTCTCCACACTGAATCTGTTGGTTGTCTCCATGACCATCAGTCTGGCTTCAGAGCTGCCAGAGGCATGGAAACTGCTCTCCTTAACACCCGTGCTGCTCTCTAACCTTGATTCCAGCATTCCTTCTGTTCTCATCCTTCATCTTTCCTCTGCTTTCGACAGGGTCAACGTCGCCATCCTGGTCAATCGACTCTGTGAGAACCTGGGCATCACGGATCAGACCCTAGAGTGACTGACCTACTTCCACTTGGACCGCCACTCTGCTCCCAGGTCCATCGTGGTCACATTCTCTCCACCACCTCTCTCTACCTATGGCATACCCCAGGGCTCTATCCTCTCACGCTGGCTTTTCAACCTCTACTTGGCCACTTTGGCCTCCCTGATCTCTACCTTCTCCTCTAACTTTCAGTGTTGTGCGGATGACTCAGCTTTCCTTCAGGCTCCCCTCAGCCTCCTCTCCTCTCTTGCTCATTCCTGACTGTCCATCCACGATTCAGGATTGGTGCACCTCCAACGATCTCTGCCTTAATGCCAGTAAGACAGAGATCCTTCTCATTGGGACCCTTGCCTCTGCGTTTCCTCTCTCACTATAGCAGACCGCCTTGGGCCCTCTTCCTTTGCCTTCCTGTGAGGCAAAAAACCTTGGTGTCATCTTCAACGCCACACTCTCTTTCTCTCCTCACATCTCGGACATCACCAAGAATTCCCACTACCAGCTGCTCCTCCTCAAAGGGACTCTTCCCTTTCTCACTCTCCACCAGAAGCTCACTGTCTCTAAGCTGGACTACTGCAACAGCCACTTTCTCCATCTGTCTTCCTCTAGTCTCCGTCATCTGCAAATAATCCAGAACAGGACTGCAAGACTTAGCCTTGGCCTCAAGCCCTGGGATTGTATTTCTCCAGCCCTGAAATCTCTCCACTGGCTGCAAGGATCAAGTTCAAGAACCTTTGCATTGCCCACAAGGATTTCTGGGGCCAGTGCCCACACTAAATACAATGCTCTCTTCCAAAATACCTTCTTTCTCTAGCCCTTCACTCAGCTACCTCCAACTCTCTAAGGCTCAGACATTTCTCCAGGCAGAGAGTGGGGGTAGACCTCTCTCCTCTGCTGGTGCCTCCCTCTGGAATGGCCTCCGTGCCCCTCTCAAACTTGAGGCGGACAACCTGAAGTTTCGGAAGCAGCTAAAAACGTTCCTCTTCTCCGATGCTTTCGCTCTCTCTCCCCCCCTGCTGACCTACCTGTCTGCTGTACCCACTGGCTGCTTGGCTACCCTCAGAGTCTCTCTGAGTCCAGGCTCTTTCTTGATTGGTCACCCTTGCACTGCCTCTTGGCCTACCATGCACTTAGGGGCTGTAACTGTAACCCTGCAGTCCCTTGTTCTCCTTGCACAACCAATAGCTGCTCTGCCCTGGCTGCACTTACTCAGAGCATTGCTGGCCTGTTTTCCCATCCCCTCTCACTTGCACTTCCCCCCTCCTTTTTCCCTTGCACTTCTCGTTGTCGCAATGACACAAGGCCAAGTGAGATCGTTTGTCTTGTCCTCCCTCTATCATCCCTCGTTTGGTGTACACTTGTGTACAGGCGCGTTATAAATGACTTGAATCACATCATATCATTTTATCACAGATGCCCAGAAAAATATACAATGCCGCAGTGAGAAATGGCTAGACTGGCAGCACCCAAATGCCAATCTAGCCAGGTAATTAAAGTTAGCAGGACTGCTTTATCAGAAATGTCCAGTTAAAAGAAAGTCATACCAAACTGAGGAATGACTAGACTGGCTGCATCACAATGCCTCTCTAGCCACTAATACCACATATCATACCTGCCTAGCATGGACATGGACGACCATTATGATTTATCACACAATCCCGCCCCTCCACACATCCCCTCTGCCTCCCACCCAGTACCCCAACCTCACAATCAGTTCCTTGGCCCAGAATTACCTCTGTGTCCCTTTTCCTTGTCCCAGAGCTTACGTATGAGGCTCCTTGTCTCATAGGTAAGTACTGGGAGGAGGAACAGTGGGACTAGGAGTGATGAAGATTACAGGTAGCTAAATCAGGCATTACTTCCATGTACCTCTACCTCTTGCCAGTACTTGTGTTTAGGCAGAGTGCCTCACACACACGTACTGCCTCATACATAAGTACTGGGACGAGGAAGAATAGGGCTAGGAGTAGGCAAGGCATTAAACACAAGTAGTAGCGCAACACCATTGAGTTGACTGGGCTTCTGCACTAACCCCTCTGACATTTTGGGCTATATTGACTCAACCTGGCTAACCTTTAGAGCAGTTGCCGGACCGAACAGGATACAGATTTTAAACGGCACCTGGTTATTGCTGTTAACAAGAACCCAGCAATTACCAACGTAAAGCATTTCACTGTTAGTACCTGCATTCAAATGCCACATTGTTTAGGCAATTGAAATCGTGATGTGGGTTTAGTACTTGCATGCCAGGGGAGTGATTAGAGAGGGAACAAGAGACTTATAGGAGAGAGTTAACTGCTTGTAACATTGAATCTGCAGTAGAATAGTCTAATTAAAATGCGTAAATAATTTGGATGCGCCCACACAAATAAGTTTCCCCCTCCCCACCGCATGTGAAGTTAGCACCTCTCTCAACATTTGAAGGGTTAGCCCCCCCGAAATGAAGGTTTTGTTGTGCCCCTGTACACAAGCACACACACCATTCACCATATACACACATGCAAACCCAGCCATCCATACATTTAAGTGTGCACCCTTTCACCATACACACATGGGCAGCCAGCTATACATTTGAGTGTGCACGCTTTCACCATAGACTCACACACGCACACGTCATGGAGTTGAGGGGAGCCGTATTACTTCAAAAAGAAATTGGGGCTCATTACGGGTCCAGCGGTTGCCGCCGGACCCGTAAAAAATGACTAGCGCCTGACTTCCCGGTGCCACCGTGCTATTTCAAGTCCGGCGGCTGGGAAATCAGGTGCCGGTTATTTCATTAATCCCCAGACTCCACGGGAATGGGGACACAGAAGCACCTGCACCATTGTTAACGGTGCCGGTGCTTCCGTGACAGGTCTGCCTACTGTGGTTGCTGTGCCTGGCAGGGTCAGACCTGTCGGGCATGGCAGCCCCACCAGGCAGACCTGTAATATGCCGGTCCGGAAACAACAGTGCCTGTAAGCTTACCAGCACCGTTGTTTCTGGACCGGCATGGTCAGAATGAGCCCAAATGTTTCTTTTTTAAGTCACTATAACTTCATTAAGAAATTATTTCAGTTAAAGACCGAACCATAACCAAAATCATTTCTTTATGATGGCTGAGTGACTTCAAAAACAAACTATTTCTTTTTGAAGGCATAGGGCTCCCCCCCACCCCATGACATGGAGGCCTCCATCCTAGGGTCTTCCATGTCATGGGGTAGGGGGGCCGTCGGACTTCAAAAAGAAAGTTTCTTTTTGTAGTCACTCTACCTTCATAAAGAAATGATTTCTGTTACAGAAATGTTCTTTATGAATGCAGAGTGAATTTCAAAAGAAACTTTGTTTTTTTTAGAAAACAAATATATATATATATTTTTTTTAACTGGGGCCCCCTCTCAGGACATGTGCTGGTGGGGCCCCCCACACTGCAGGCCCCCCCGCACCGCGGGGGCCCCTGTTACGCCAGTGGATTAAGTTAGTTTATCACTAAAAGGTTTCAGCTGAACAGTCTATTACTAAAAAGAGCAGTTAAAACCAGCTGTCTCTACATGCATCAGCGGGTCTGCAGCACTCTCCAAGACCTCCAGGGCACCTTTAAAACGCAAGGTCCGAGAGAGCCAATCACAGGCGCAGGCTATGAACTGCTGGTTGATACGGCACTATTATGGAATTAAAAAAATTCAAACCGAATTTCAAGGTATCTGCAATCTGCAAACATGTTACCGCTCCACAACAGCAACTCAACCTGTTGAGTTATCAGGGGAAACATTTTCAATGGCTAGCTATCAACATTCTAAAGACATGGCTCTGTGCCCTCGCATCAGCCAAGAGGTGCCGAGTTTGATAATCATGAAAGCGGCAGTTAGCACCTCTCTGATAATTGCATCACGCTGACGCGTGGGCTCTAAACAAAGTACAATATTGTAATTCTTTCTTTAAGACACAACACACCATGGAGAGAGGTGCTCTGATTTCTATCAAACCAGAAATAAAGAGCGATGGGGCTGCTTATGCAATGCACAGGCTGATGAGCTGCGAGCCGCTCATGCGCTGACAAGAAACATGAAATGCGATCTGTTTAGTGTTAGGAAAGAGTTCCATTTCATATGTCCTTTTCCCTCCAGTTGTGTACCCCCCAACATTTTGCTGATGTTAAACACCATAGTCTGACTTTTGCCAGGGGAGCACAGCCTTCAGCTGCACTCCTCTGGGCTTTTGCTCACTTTTTATGGGGAAACTGACATGCCCTTAAGACAGTCAGTGCTGGGAGACTTTGTTTCCCTTAGTCCTTTCCAATGTTGCAACTTTTCTGCAACATGTAACAAGTGCCCAGAGTACCTTCCAGTACAGTACACTTGGGTCTATTAGTCATATCCAAAGGCCCTAGATACTCTCGAAGGATTTTTTAGGAAAAGTGCAGATGTGCTTTGGACAGGGCTGGTGGCAGCTTCTCTTTTCATGTATTTTTAACCCTATCCCGCCAGGTATACCGTGGTTACCACATTTGGCACAAATAGGTGGCCTGGCTCCGAAATTGCCATGCCACAGGATTATTTGCCCTGTCCTTTGGCCATCTTGCCCCTTCACCATCCCCAGGTCGAGCTGACCCGGTTCAGTCCTTATTTGGTTATGCAATCTCCCACAAAACGTCAAGCTTTCACGGGCTTCTGCACACCTTGTGTGTGTGATTCCAGGATGTGGGTTGGACTGTCTGGTTCCAATACACATCCTGGGTGCCACAGAGTCTGGTGTGCTGTGAGTGCCTGGGACCACTGTGGTCCATGATTGGTCCACGTATGTAAGCAGATCTCCCATTGGGTCCTCTTTGTTTTGGAGCAAAGGAGATTTTGTATAAGAGAAGCTCCAAACACCCATGCCAAGTCAATCTCTGGAGTTCTCACTGAACGAAGGATAGGATCCAAGTATCCTGAAACTACAAAGTTGAGTTGAGGAACCGCTGGTGACCCCCTGGAAGGTTTGGCACCCTGAGCCTGCTGTCGTCCTACTGGACCCCTCTGCATCTGGTAGTCCCAGAAGGTCTGCAAAGATGCTTGGACCCATTGGAATAGTGGGACCAACTACGCTCTGCACCTTCATCAAACCCTGCAAGTAAGCTTTCTCGGAAGTGTCCCTGGGCCAACCAGTGGCCTGACCAGCTTACGCAGGACCTTTGCTGTGTCACCGCCACTGTTTTAAGGAGTCCCTCGAAACTTGGTACATTGCAAGCTCTGTGTTCACAGCACTCTCACACCAATTTTCGTACACTTGGCATTCCCAGGTCTGCAGTAAAGAGAGAGCTCCCAAACCGAAGTACACGAGGTTACTGTGTGGCCCAGCCGTGGTGACGATCTTTGCAAACCCATTGCAGCTGTGCTCCTCTGTACCCGGAAGCCTGCTACAGTGGAACTGGCTGGATCCATCCACCAGTAACAGAGAAATCACCACTATCCTGTTTCGCAATCAACGCTGTATCTTCGATGAAAGCTGCAGAGCCGCAAGATTGCTGTATTTGACTAGACTGCCGAAGTTTGGGCCAGAGTGCGCCGGTGGTCAGTGAGTAATTGCAACCCTTACCGGTGGCCCCTAGTGCATCCATCCATTTTTACACATGAGTGGCCCCTGAGGGCCCCTCTTCTTTCCACTGCTAGTGCGAACTAGTGAACTATTCCCGAACTCTGGAACCTGCTCGCCCTGTTGGGGAGACCCTCCACGAATAGTGGGAACTTACTCTGCATCACCTCACCCACCTTCCTGAGCTGCTACAGACCCTTGAAGAGACCCCGTTTCACCCATCTGCATTACCGTGTGCGCCAGCATTGCAAGTGCATTTCAGCATTAGGCTCCACTCTTCATAGGGATTGGACTGCCTCTTAGTTAGGAGTGTGTTGGATGCAGAAGGGCCTAAAGACTATTTGCACTGCCTGTTTCCTTCCCCCTTTTAGCTTGTGGACTCATTTTGTGCATTAACCCTTTAGACCCCCCATTGCTCTTGTATATATGTATATTGATAGGATTGTGTTGGTTTAGAAGTATTACTGTGATTTGATTTGTATGTTGAAACTCAAAGGCCTTGAAACAAATGTATTTGTATTTTTACTATATATACACCTGACTGGGAGTGATTTGTAAGTGTCCTTTACTCTGTGTGCTCATTGAGGTCTTTCCATCACCCTCACCCCTCCTGAGACCTAGTCTTGACCGCCGCCATGCTACCTTGATTGGTCTGGCTTGTCCAGAAGGTTACCCTGTTCCAGAAAACTAGGCTGGCCTTCTGAACCTCTGGCCACCAGGTCAGAGTTGAGAAATCTGTTTTAGCAAATTGGTGTACAGCGGTGGGATAGGACTGAAGGTATCCAGTGTTGCACACTCGTAAAGGTACTCAGATTAAACTTACCCAGGACACATAGTGACTTTGTAGTGATAACTGTAAAAGGCTATAGACCTACCTAATATTATGGAAACAAGTACCTTTATAACCTTAAATGCTTCTAGATCAGAAACATTGAGAACGATTTGTACTAAGAGAGGTTTACTGGCTCAAGGTACAAAACTGGAATTGATCCAGAAAAATATGGAATGGCAAGAGATGCTACTCAGTGCCGTAGCCTCTGATGACACTACAGAGGAGGTGGAGCTGCTTTCACTGACAGCACTGACAGTTCTGTCGCTGCCCTCATCCATGGTGCACATGAGGACCTGGATGATGTGATGTCCAAAGTTTCCTCTGCAAGTGTTGATGCCGAGGCCATGCTGGAATTCAAGAAGCAAGAGCTGCAGTTTAAGCAGAAGGAGCTTGATTTTCATATGGCTAAGCAGAAGGTAGAGCAGGCAGACGACCAGAAGGAAAGGGATCACCAGTTGGAACTGGCCAAGCTTCAGGTTGCCAATGGATCCAAGGGTCCTGGACATGGCTCTGGGTCCTCCTCTCATCCAAGGTTTCCTAAAGATCTGCTCAGTGTGTATGACGAAAAGAATGACATTATGGACTGGCTGAATACTTTTGAGTATGCATGTGAAGTTCAACAAGTTGACAATGCTGATAAGATTGCCTGGTTACTCAGCAGACTGCCTCATTCTGGCTGCAGTGCCATTATGGAAATGTCAAAAGCTGAGAGAGCAAATTTTGCAATCTTGAAGTTTGGGAAGACTCCTGTCCAATACTTGAAAAGGTTTAGAGAGTACAGAAAGAAAGAAGGAAGTACTTGGTTGTTCTCAAAGAGCCATATACATTTGTGTGTTTTATTGTTACTTTATTGTTTAAAGCGCTGACCCAGATCGAGGGCAGCAAAGCGCTGCACAGAGTGTGAGTAGCTAGCGTTTGGGCTGCCCTCTTGTAACATAAGGGCAGTGCTGTGTGATGTGGTCTGTGCGTCCAGTAGGATCCATCCTGGGTCCGGTGTTGTTGAAAAGGCCACATTTGGAGAGGTTTTGCGTTACAGGTGTGAGATGACAGAATGTCAGGGGTGGGGTTTTAGCACAGTCTCTTCTTGTGAGTGCGCTTTTCCTAGACTGCCTCTGAGCTGCAGTGTTTCCTCTCTGCAGGTAACGACAGCCTCAGTGCCATGGCGACCCCTGCGCTCTACACACTGCTCTACGAGGCGGCCAAAAGGGTAAGGCTCTCACGATGTGTGGACTTGCGCCAGCAAACACCGACTATTGCTTTCACACTTAGTAGCCAATCACTGCTCAGGCGCTGGTGCCCCTGAGTCATTTGTAACATGTTGGGTTATAGGGACCATTCACTAGTGTTCTAACGAGCAAGCTAAATACGATGGTGCACCTGGACTAGTGCGCCAATGAGTGACCAAACACAAATAAGGTGATGGTGCCCCATATCCAATGGCAGGTAAGGTGATGGAGCACCAGAACCAATGGCAGGTAAGGTGTTGGTGCCCCTTAACCAATGACAAGTAAGGCGATGGAGCACCAGAACCAATGACAGGTAAGGCAATGGTGCACCATAACCAATGACAGGTAAGTCGATGGTGCCCCATAAACAATGACAGGTAAGGCAATGGTGCACCAGAACCAATGACAGGTAAAGCGATGGTGCCCCATAACCAATGAGACGTAAGACGATGGTGCACCAGAACCAATGGCAGGTAAGGAGTTGGTGCCCCTTAACCAATGACAAGTAAGGTAATGGTGCCCCATAACCAATGACAGGCAAGACAATGGTGCCCCATAACCAATGAGAGGTAAGACGATGGTGCCCCTTAACCAATGACAAGTAAGGTAATGGTGCCCCATAACCAATGACAGGCAAGACAATGGTGACCCATAACCAATGATAGGTAAGGTAATGTTGACCCTTAACCAATGACAGGTAAGGTGATGGTGCTCCATAAACAAGGACAGGTAAGGCGATGGTGCCCCATAACCAATGGCAGGTAAGTCGATGGTGGCCCATAAACAATGACAGGTAAGGCAATGGTGCACCAGAACCAATGACAGGTAAAGCGATGGTGCCCCATAACCAATGAGACGTAAGACGATGGTGCACCAGAACCAATGGCAGGTAAGGAGTTGGTGCCCCTTAACCAATGACAAGTAAGGTAATGGTGCCCCATAACCAATGACAGGCAAGACAATGGTGCCCCATAACCAATGAGAGGTAAGACGATGGTGCCCCTTAACCAATGATAGGTAAGGTAATGTTGACCCTTAACCAATGACAGGTAAGGTGATGGTGATCCATAAACAAGGACAGGTAAGGCGATGGTGCCCCATAACCAATGGCAGGTAAGGTGATGGTGCCCCATAACCAAGGACTGGTAAGGTGATGGTGACCCATAACCAATAACTGGTAAGGAGATGATGACCCATAACCAATGACAGGTAAGGTAATGGTGACCATAACCAAGGACAGGTAAGGTGATGGTGCCCCATAACCAAGGACAGGTAAGGTGATGGTGACCATAACCAAGGACAGGTAAGGCGATGGTGCCCCATAACCAATGACTGGTAAGGCGATGGTGCCCCATAACCAAGGACAGATAAGGTGATGGTGCCCCATAACCAAGGACAGGTAAGGTGATGGTGCCCCAAAACCAATGGCAGGGAAGGTGATGGTGCCCCATAACCAAGGACAGGTAAGGCGATGGTGACCCTAACCAAGGACAGGTAAGGCGATGGTGCCCCATAACCAAGGACAGGTAAGGTGATGGTGACCATAACCAAGGACAGGTAAGGCGATGGTGCCCCATAACCAATGACTGGTAAGGCAATGGTGCCCCATAACCAAGGACAGATAAGGTGATGGTGCCACATAACCAAGGATAGGTAAGGCGATGGTGCCCCATAACCAATGGCAGGTAAGGTGATGGTGCCCCATAACCAAGGACAGGTAAGGCGATGGTGACCCATAACCAATGACTGGTAAGGCGATGGTGACCCATAACCAATGACAGGTAAGGTGATGGTGACCATAACCAAGGACAGGTAAGGCGATGGTGCCCCATAACCAATGACTGGTAAGGTGATGGTGCCCCATAACCAAGGACAGATAAGGTGATGGTGCCCCATAACCAAGGACAGGTAAGGCGATGGTGCCCCATAACCAATGGCAGGTAAGGTGATGGTGCCCCATAACCAAGGACAGGTAAGGCGATGGTGACCCATAACCAATGACTGGTAAGGCGATGGTGCCCATTAACCAATGACAGGTAAGGCGATGGTACCCCATAACCAATGACAGGTAAGGCGATGGTGACCCATAACCAATGACAGGTAAGGCGATGGTGACCATAACCAAGGACTGGTAGGTGATGGTGCCCCATAGCCAAGGACAGGTAAGGTGATGGTGCCCATAACCAAGGACAGGTAAGGCAATGGTGACCCATAACCAATGACTGGTAAGGCGATGGTGCCCCATAACCAAGGACAGGTAAGGCGATGGTGCCCCATAACCAATGACTGGTAAGGCGATGGTGCCCCATAACCAAGGACAGGTAAGGCGATGTTGCCCCATAACCAATGACTGGTAAGGCGATGGTGCCCCATAACCAAGGACAGATAAGGCGATGGTGCCCCACAACCAAGGACAGGTAAGGCGATGGTGCCCCATAACCAATGGCAGGTAAGCTGATGGTGCCCCACAACCAAGGACAGGTAAGGCGATGGTGACCCATAACCAATGACTGGTAAGGCGATGGTGCCCCATAACCAATGACTGGTAAGGCGATGGTGACCCATAACCGATGACTGGCAAGGCGATGGTGCCCCATAACCAAGGACAGGTAAGGTGATGGTGCCCATAACCAATGACTGGTAAGGCGATGGTGACCCATAACCAATGACTGGTAAGGCGATGTTGACCCATAACCAAGGAAAGGTAAGGTGATGGGGACCCATAATCAAGGACAGGTAAGGCGATGGTGACCCATAACCAAGGAGTAAGGAGATGGTGCCCCATAACCAATGACTGGTAAGGCGATGGTGACCCATAACCAATGACTGGTAAGGCGATGGTGACCCATAACCAAGGACAGGTAAGGCGATGGTGACCCATAACCAAGGACAGGTAAGGAGATGGTGACCCATAACCAATGACTGGTAAGGCGATGGTGCCCCATAACCAATGGCAGGTAAGGCGATGGTGCCCCATAACCAATGACTGGTAAGGCGATGGTGCCCCATAACCAATGACAGGTAAGGCGATGGTGCCCCATAACCAACTACAGGTAAGGCGATGGTGCCCCATAACCAATGACTGGTAAGGCGATGGTGACCCATAACCAATGACTGGTAAGGCGATGGTGACCCATAACAAAGGACAGGTAAGGCAATGGTGACCCATAACCAAGGACAGGTAAGGCGATGGTGACCCATAAACAATGACTGGTAAGGCGATGGTGACCCATAACCAAGGACAGATAAGGTGATGGTGACCCATAACCAAGGACAGGTAAGGCGATGGTGACCCATAACCAATGACTGGTAAGGCAATGGTGCCACATAACCAAGGACAGGTAAGGCGATGATGACCCATAACCAATGACTGGTAAGGCGATGGTGCCCCATAACCAATGACAGGTAAGGCGATGGTGACCCATAACCAAGGACAGGTAAGGCGATGGTGACCCATAACCAAGGACAGGTAAGGCGATGGTGACCCATAACCAAGGACAGGTAAGGCGATGGTGCCCCATAACCAATGACTGGTAAGGCGATGGTGACCCATAACCAAGGACAGGTAAGGTGATGGTGACCCATAACCAATGACTGGTAAGGTGATGGTGACCCATAACCAATGACTGGTAAGGCGATGGTGCCCCATAACCAAGGACAGATAAGGTGATGGTGCCCCATAACCAAGGGCAGGTAAGGTGATGGTGACCCATAACCAAGGACAGGTAAGGCGATGGTGTCCCATAACCAATGGCAGGTAAGGTGATGGTGCCCCATAACCAATGACTGGTAAGGCGATGGTGCCCCATAACCAAGGACAGATAAGGCGATGGTGATCCATAACCAATGACTGGTAAGGCGATGGTGACCCATAACCAAGGACAGGTAAGGCGATGGTGACCCATAACCAATGACTGGTAAGGCGATGGTGACCCATAACCAATGACTGGTAAGGCGATGGTGACCCATAACCAAGGACAGGTAAGGCGATGGTGACCCATAACCAATGACTGGTAAGGCGATGGTGACCCATAACCAATGACTGGTAAGGCGATGGTGCCGCATAACCAAGGACAGGTAAGGGGATGGTGACCCATAACCAATGACTGGTAAGGCGATGGTTACCCATAACCAATGACAGGTAAGGTGATGGTGACACATAACCAAGGACAGGTAAGGCGATGGTGCCCCATAAGCAATGACTGGTAAGGCGATGGTGCCCCATAACCAATGACTGGTAAGGCGATGGTGGCCCATAACCAAGGACAGGAAAGGCGATGGTGACCCATTACCAAGGACAGGTGAGGCGATGGTGACCCATAACCAATGACTGGTAAGGCGATGGTGACCCATAACCAAGGACAGGTAAGGCGATGGTGACCCATAACCAATGACTGGTAAGGCAATGGTGCCACATAACCAAGGACAGGTAAGGTGATGGTGACCCATAACCAAGGACAGGTAAGGTGATGGTGCCCCATAACCAAGGACAGGTAAGGCGATGGTGACCCATAACCAAGGACAGGTAAGGTGATGGTGCTCCATAACCAAGGACAGGTAAGGCGATGGTGACCCATAACCAAGGACAGGTAAGGTGATGGTGACCCGATGGTGCCCCATAACCAAGGACAGGTAAGGTGATGATGACCCATAACCAAGGAAAGGTAAGGTGATGGGGACCCATAATCAAGGACAGGTAAGGCGATGGTGACCCATAACCAAGGACAGGTAAGGTGATGGTGACCCATAACCAAGGACAGGTAAGACGATGGTGACCCTTAACCAATGACAGGTAAGGTGATGGTGACCCATAACCAATAGCAGGTAAGGTGATGGTGACCCATAACCACGGACAGGTAAGGCGATGGTGACCCATAACCAAGGACAGGTAAGGTGATGGTGCCTCATAACCAAGGACAGGTAAGGCGATGGTGCCCCATAACCAAGGACAGGTAAGGTGATGGTGACCCATAACAAAGGACAGTTAAGGCGATGGTGACCCATAACCAAGGACAGGTAAGGTGATGGTGACCATAACCAAGGACAGGTAAGGTGATGGTGCCCCATAACCAAGGACAGGTAAGGCGATGGTGACCCATAACCAAGGACAGGTAAGGTGATGGTGCCCCATAACCAAGGACAGGTAAGGCGATTTTGCCCCATAACCAATGACTGGTAAGGTGATGGTGCCCCATAACCAATGGCAGGTAAGGTGATGGTGCCCCATAACCAAGGACAGGTAAGGGGATGGTGACCATCACCAAGGACAGGTAAGGTGATGGTATCCCATAACCAATGACAGGTAAGGCGATGGTGCCCCATAACCAATGACAGGTAAGGCGATGGTGACCATAACCAATGGCTGGTAAGGTGATGGTGCCCCATAACCAATGACTGGTAAGGCGATGGTGCCCCATAACCAAGGACAGGTAAGGTGATGGTGACCCATAACCAAGGACAGGTAAGGTGATGGTGACCCATAACCAATGACTGGTAAGGCGATGGTGCCCCATAACCAATGACTGGTAAGGCAATGGTGCCCCTTAACCAAGGACAGGTAAGGCGATGGTGCCCCTTAAGGAATGGCAGGTAAGGCGATGGTGACCCATAACCAATGACTGGTAAGGCAGTGGTGCCCCCTAACCAATGACTGGTAAGGCGATGGTGACCCATAACCAATGACGGGTAAGGCGATGGTGACCCATAACCAAGGACAGGTAAGGTGATGGTGACCCATAACCAAGGACAGGTAAGGTGATGGTGACCCATAACCAATGACTGGTAAGGTGATGGTGACCCATAACCAATGACTGGTAAGGCGATGGTGCCCCATAACCAAGGACAGATAAGGTGATGGTGACCCATAACCAAGGACAGGTAAGGCAATGGTGACCCATAACCAATGACTGGTAAGGCGATGGTGCCACATAACCAAGGACAGGTAAGGCGATGGTGGCCCATAACCAATGACTGGTAAGGCGATGGTGCCCCATAACCAATGACAGGTAAGGTGATGGTGACCCATAACCAAGGACAGGTAAGGCGATGGTGCCCCATAACCAATGACTGGTAAGGCGATGGTGACCCATAACCAAGGACAGGTAAGGTGATGGTGACCCATAACAAAGGACAGGTAAGGCGATGGTGACCCATAACCAAGGACAGGTAAGGCGATGGTGACCCATAACCATGGACAGGTAAGGTGATAGAGACCCATAACCAATGACTGGTAAGGTGATGGTGACCCATAACCAATGACTGGTAAGGCGATGGTGCCCCATAACCAAGGACAGATAAGGTGATGGTGCCCCATAACCAAGGGCAGGTAAGGTGATGGTGACCCATAACCAAGGACAGGTAAGGCGATGGTTTCCCATAACCAATGGCAGGTAAGGTGATGGTGTCCCATAACCAATGACTGGTAAGGCGATGGTGCCTCATAACCAATGACAGGTAAGGTGATGGTGACCCATAACCAAGGACAGGTAAGGCGATGGTGACCCATAACCAAGGACAGGTAAGGCGATGGTGACCCATAACCAATGACTGGTAAGGCGATGGTGACCCATAAGCAAGGACAGGTAAGGCGATGGTGACCCATAACCAATGACTGGTAAGGCGATGGTGACCCATAACCAATGACTGGTAAGGCGATGGTGCCCCATAACCAAGGACAGATAAGGTGATGGTGACCCATAACCAATGCCTGGTAAGGCGATGGTGATACATAACCAAGGACCGGTAAGGTGATGGTGACCCACAACCAATGACTGGTAGGGTGATGGTTACCCATAACCAATGACAGGTAAGGCGATGGTGACCCATAACCAAGGACAGGTAAGGCGATGGTGCCCCATAACCAATGACTGGTAAGGCGATGGTGCCCCATAACCAATGACTGGTACGGCGATGGTGACCCATAACCAAGGACAGGTAAGGTGATGGTGACCCATAACCAAGGACAGGTGAGGCGATGGTGACCCATAACCAATGACTGGTAAGGCGATGGTGACCCATAACCAAGGACAAGTAAGGTGATGGTGACCCATAACCAATGACTGGTAAGGCGATGGTGCCACACAACCAAGGACAGGTAAGGTGATGGTGCCCCATAACCAAGGACAGGTAAGGCGATGGTGACCCATAACCAAGGACAGGTAAGGCGATGGTGCCCCATAACCAAGGACAGGTAAGGCGATGGTGACCCATAACCAAGGACAGGTAAGGTGATGGTGACCCGATGGTGCCCCATAACCAAGGA
Source organism: Ambystoma mexicanum (assembly GCF_040938575.1). NCBI lineage: Eukaryota > Metazoa > Chordata > Amphibia > Caudata > Ambystomatidae > Ambystoma > Ambystoma mexicanum. The sequence continues at coordinate 10,521,094 of NC_090940.1, forward strand.
CAGGTAAGGTGATGTTGACCCATAACCAAGGAAAGGTAAGGTGATGGTGACCCATAACCAAGGGCAGGTAAGGCGATGGTGACCCATAACCAAAGACAGGTAAGGTGATGGTGACCCATAACCAAGGACAGGTAAGGCGATGGTGACCCTTAACCAATGACAGGTAAGGTGATGGTGACCCATAACCAAGGACAGGTAAGGCGATGGTGCCCCATAACCAAGGACAGATAAGGTGATGGTGACCCATAACCAAGGACAGATAAGGTGATTGTGCCCCATAACCAAGGACATGTAAGGCGATGGTGCCCCATAACCAATGACAGGTAAGGCGATGGTGCCCCATAACCAATGACAGGTAAGGCGATGGTGACCCATAACCAAGGACAGATAAGGTGATGGTGACCCATAACCAAGGACAGGTAAGTTGATGGTGACCCATAGCCAATGACAGGTAAGGCGATGGTGACCCATAACCAAGGACAGGTAAGGTGATGGTGCCCCATAACCAAGGACAGGTAAGGCGATGCTGCCCCATAACCAATGACAGGTAAGGTGATGGTGACCCATAACCAAGGACAGGTAAGGCGACAGTGACCCATAACCAAGGACAGGCAAGTTTATGGTGACCATAACCAAGGACAGGTAAGGTGATGGTGCCCCATAACCAAGGACAGTTAAGGCGATGGTGACCCATAACCAATGACTGGTAAGGCGATGGTGCTCCATAACCAAGGAAAGATAAGGTGATGGTGCCCCATAACCAAGGGCAGGTAAGGTGATGGTGACCCATAACCAAGGACAGGTAAGGCGATGGTTTCCCATAACCAATGGCAGGTAAGGTGATGGTGTCCCATAACCAATGACTGGTAAGGCGATGGTGCCTCATAACCAAGGACAGGTAAGGCGATGGTGACCCATAACCAAGGACAGGTAAGGCGATGGTGACCCATAACCAATGACTGGTAAGGCGATGGTGACCCATAAGCAAGGACAGGTAAGGTGATGGTGACCCATAACCAATGACTGGTAAGGTGATGGTGACCCATAACCAATGACTGGTAAGGCGATGGTGCCCCATAACCAAGGACAGATAAGGTGATGTTGACCCATAACCAAGGACAGGTAAGGCGATGGTGACCCATAACCAATGACTGGTAAGGCGATGGTGCCACATAACCAAGGACCGGTAAGGTGATGGTGACCCATAACCAATGACTGGTAAGGCGATGGTTACCCATAACCAATGACAGGTAAGGCAATGGTGACCCATAACCAAGGACAGGTAAGGTGATGGTGACCCATAACCAAGGACAGGTGAGGTGATGGTGACCCATAACCAATGACTGGTAAGGCGATGGTGACCCATAACCAAGGACAGGTAAGGTGATGGTGACCTATAACCAATGACTGGTAAGGCGATGGTGCCACATAACCAAGGACAGGTAAGGTGATGGTGCCCCATAACCAAGGACAGGTAAGGCGATGGTGACCCATAACCAAGGACAGGTAAGGCGATGGTGCCCCATAACCAAGGACAGGTAAGGCGATGGTGACCCATAACCAAGGACAGGTAAGGTGATGGTGACCCGATGGTGCCCCATAACCAAGGACAGGTAAGGTGATGTTGACCCATAACCAAGGAAAGGTAAGGTGATGGTGATCCATAATCAAGGGCAGGTAAGGCGATGGTGACCATAACCAAGGACAGGTAAGGCGATGGTGCCCCATAACCAATGACTGGTAAGGCGATGGTGACCCATAACCAATGACTGGTAAGGTGATGGTGACCATAACCAAGGACAGGTAAGGCGATGGTGCCCCATAAACAATGACTGGTAAGGCGATGGTGCCCCTTAACCAAGGACAGGTAAGGCGATGGTGCCCCTTAAGGAATGGCAGGTAAGGCGATGGTGACCCATAACCAAGGACAGGTAAGACGATGGTGACCCTTAACCAATGACAGGTAAGGTGATGGTGACCCATAACCAAGGACAGGTAAGGCGATGGTGCCCCATAACCAAGGACAGGCAAGGTGATGGTGACCATAACCAAGGACAGGTAAGGTGATGGTGCCCTATAACCAAGGACAGGTAAGGCGATGGTGACCTATAACCAATGACTGGTAAGGCAATGGTGCCACATAACCAAGGACAGGTAAGGTGATGGTGCCCCATAACCAAGGACAGGTAAGGCGATGGTGACCCATAACCAAGGACAGGTAAGGCGATGGTGCCCCATAACCAAGGACAGGTAAGGCGATGGTGACCCATAACCAAGGACAGGTAAGGTGATGGTGACCCGATGGTGCCCCATAACCAAGGACAGGTAAGGCGATGGTGCCCCATAACCAAGGACAGATAAGGTGATGGTGACCCATAACCAAGGACAGATAAGGTGATTGTGCCCCATAACCAAGGACATGTAGGCGATGGTGCCCCATAACCAATGACAGGTAAGGCGATGGTGCCCCATAACCAATGACAGGTAAGGCGATGGTGACCCATAACCAAGGACAGATAAGGTGATGGTGACCCATAACCAAGGACAGGTAAGGTGATGGTGACCCATAACCAATGACAGGTAAGGCGATGGTGACCCATAACCAAGGACAGGTAAGGTGATGGTGCCCCATAACCAAGGACAGGTAAGGCGATGCTGCCCCATAACCAATGACAGGTAAGGTGATGGTGACCCATAACCAAGGACAGGTAAGGCGACAGTGACCCATAACCAAGGACAGGCAAGTTTATGGTGACCATAACCAAGGACAGGTAAGGTGATGGTGCCCCATAACCAAGGACAGTTAAGGCGATGGTGACCCATAACCAATGACTGGTAAGGCGATGGTGCTCCATAACCAAGGAAAGATAAGGTGATGGTGCCCCATAACCAAGGGCAGGTAAGGTGATGGTGACCCATAACCAAGGACAGGTAAGGCGATGGTTTCCCATAACCAATGGCAGGTAAGGTGATGGTGTCCCATAACCAATGACTGGTAAGGCGATGGTGCCTCATAACCAAGGACAGGTAAGGCGATGGTGACCCATAACCAAGGACAGGTAAGGCGATGGTGACCCATAACCAATGACTGGTAAGGCGATGGTGACCCATAAGCAAGGACAGGTAAGGTGATGGTGACCCATAACCAATGACTGGTAAGGTGATGGTGACCCATAACCAATGACTGGTAAGGCGATGGTGCCCCATAACCAAGGACAGATAAGGTGATGTTGACCCATAACCAAGGACAGGTAAGGCGATGGTGACCCATAACCAATGACTGGTAAGGCGATGGTGCCACATAACCAAGGACCGGTAAGGTGATGGTGACCCATAACCAATGACTGGTAAGGCGATGGTTACCCATAACCAATGACAGGTAAGGCAATGGTGACCCATAACCAAGGACAGGTAAGGTGATGGTGACCCATAACCAAGGACAGGTGAGGTGATGGTGACCCATAACCAATGACTGGTAAGGCGATGGTGACCCATAACCAAGGACAGGTAAGGTGATGGTGACCTATAACCAATGACTGGTAAGGCGATGGTGCCACATAACCAAGGACAGGTAAGGTGATGGTGCCCCATAACCAAGGACAGGTAAGGCGATGGTGACCCATAACCAAGGACAGGTAAGGCGATGGTGCCCCATAACCAAGGACAGGTAAGGCGATGGTGACCCATAACCAAGGACAGGTAAGGTGATGGTGACCTGATGGTGCCCCATAACCAAGGACAGGTAAGGTGATGTTGACCCATAACCAAGGAAAGGTAAGGTGATGGTGATCCATAATCAAGGGCAGGTAAGGCGATGGTGACCATAACCAAGGACAGGTAAGGCGATGGTGCCCCATAACCAATGACTGGTAAGGCGATGGTGACCCATAACCAATGACTGGTAAGGTGATGGTGACCATAACCAAGGACAGGTAAGGCGATGGTGCCCCATAAACAATGACTGATAAGGCGATGGTGCCCCTTAACCAAGGACAGGTAAGGCGATGGTGCCCCTTAAGGAATGGCAGGTAAGGCGATGGTGACCCATAACCAAGGACAGGTAAGGCGATGGTGACCCTTAACCAATGACAGGTAAGGTGATGGTGACCCATAACCAAGGACAGGTAAGGCGATGGTGCCCCATAACCAAGGACAGGCAAGGTGATGGTGACCATAACCAAGGACAGGTAAGGTGATGGTGCCCCATAACCAAGGACAGGTAAGGCGATGGTGCCCCATAACCAAGGACAGGTAAGGTGATGGTGACCCATAACCAAGGACAGGTAAGGCGATGGTGACCCATAACCAAGGACAGGCAAGGTGATGGTGACCATAACCAAGGACAGGTAAGGTGATGGTGCCCCATAACCAAGGACAGGTAAGGCGATGGTGACCCATAACCAAGGACAGGTAAGGTGATGGTGCCCCATAACCAAGGACAGGTAAGGCGATGGTGCCCCATAACCAATGACTGCTAAGGCAATGGTGCCCCATAACCAATGGCAGGTAAGGTGATGGTGCCCCATAACCAAGGACAGGTAAGGGGATGGTGCCCCTTAACCAATGACTGGTAAGGCGATGGTGCCCCATAGCCAAGGACAGGTAAGGTGATGGTGACCATCACCAAGGACAGGTAAGGTGATGGTGCCCCATAACCAAGGACAGGTAAGGCGATGGTGCCCCATAACCAATGACTGGTAAGGCGATGGTGACCCATAACCAATGACTGGTAAGGTGATGGTGACCATAACCAATGACTGTTAAGGCGATGGTGACCCATAACCAATGACTGGTAAGGCGATGGTGCCCCTTAACCAAGGACAGGTAAGGCGATGATGCCCCTTAAGGAATGGCAGGTAAGGCGATGGTGACCCATAACCAATGACTGGTAAGGCGATGGTGCCCCCTAACCAAGGACAGGTAAGGCGATGGTGCCCCTTAAGGAATGGCAGGTAAGGCGATGGTGACCCATAACCAATGACTGGTAAGGCGATGGTGACCCATAACCAAGGACAGGTAAGGTGATGGTGACCCATAACCAATGACTGGTAAGGCGATGGCGCCCCATAACCAATGACTGGTAAGGCGATGGTGCCCCATAACCAAGGACAGGTAAGGTGATGGTGCCCCATAACCAAGGACAGGTAAGGTGATGGTGACCATAACCAAGGACAGGTAAGGCGATGGTGCCCCATAACCAAGGACAGGTAAGGTGATGGTGACCCATAACCAATGACTGGTAAGGTGATGGTGCACCATAACCAAGGACAGGTAAGGCGATGGTGCATCATAACCAAGGACAGGTAAGGTGATGGTGCCCCATAACCAATGACTGTTAAGGCGATGGTGACCCAAAACCATTGACTGGTAAGGTTATGGTGACCATAACCAAGGACAGGTAAGGCGATGGTGACCCATAACCAATGACTGGTAAGGCGTTGGTGCCCCTTAACCAATGACTGGTAAGACGATGGTGACCCATAACCAATGACTGGTAAGGCAATGGTGACCCATAACCAATGACAGGTAAGGCGATGGTGACCCATAACCAATGACTGGTAAGACGATGGTGACCCATAACCAATGACAGGTAAGGTGATGGTGACCCATAACCAATGACTGGTAAGGCGATGGTGCCCCATAGCCAATGATAGGTAAGGAGATGGTGACCCATAACCAATGACAGGTGAGGCGATGGTGCACCATAACCAAGGACAGGTAAGAGAATGGTGCACCATAACCAAGGACAGGTAAGGCAATGGTGCCCCATAACCAAGGACAGGTAAGGCGATGGTGACCCATAACCAAGGACTGGTAAGGCGACGGTGACCCATAACCAATGACTGGTAAGGTGATGGTGACCATAACCAAGGACAGGTAAGGTGATGGTGACCCATAACTAATGACAGGTAAGGCGATGGTGCCCCTTAACCAATGACAGGTAAGGCGATGGTGACCCATAACTAATGACAGGTAAGGCGATGGTGCCCCTTAACCAATGACTGGTAAGGGGATGGTGACCCATAACTAATGACAGGTAAGGCGATGGTGCCCCTTAACCAATGACTGGTAAGGCGATGGTGCCCCATAACCAATGATAGGTAAGGAGATGGTGACCCATAACCAATGACAGGTAAGGCGATGGTGACCCATAACCAATGACTGGTAAGGCGATGGTGACCCATAACCAATGACAGGTAAGGCGATGGTGACCCATAACCAATGACTGGTAAGGCGATGGTGACCCATAACCAATGACAGGTAAGGCGATGGTGACCCATAACCAATGACTGGCAAGGCGATGGTGCCCCATAGCCAATGATAGGTAAGGAGATGGTGACCCATAACCAATGACAGGTGAGGCGATGGTGCACCATAACCAAGGACAGGTAAGACAATGGTGCACCATAACCAAGGACAGGTAAGGCAATGGTGCCCCATAACCAAGGACAGGTAAGGCGATGGTGACCCATAACCAAGGACTGGTAAGGCGACGGTGACCCATAACCAATGACTGGTAAGGTGATGGTGACCATAACCAAGGACAGGTAAGGCGATGGTGCCCCTTAACCAATGACTGGTAAGGTGATGGTGACCCATAACTAATGACAGGTAAGGCGATGGTGCCCCTTAACCAATGACTGGTAAGGCGATGGTGCCCCATAACCAATGATAGGTAAGGAGATGGTGACCCATAACCAATGATAGGTAAGGCGATGGTGACCCATAACCAATGACTGGTAAGGCGATGGTGACCCATAACCAATGACTGGTAAGGCGATGGTGACCCATAACCAATGACAGGTAAGGCGATGGTGACCCATAACCAATGACTGGCAAGGCAATGGTGCCCCATAGCCAATGATAGGTAAGGAGATGGTGACCCATAACCAAGAACAGGTAAGACAATGGTGCACCATAACCAAGGACAGGTAAGGCAATGGTGCCCCATAACCAAGGACAGGTAAGGCGATGGTGACCCATAACCAAGGACTGGTAAGGCGATGGTGACCCATAACCAATGACTGGTAAGGTGATGGTGCACCATAACCAAGGACAGGTAAGGCAATGGTGCCCCATAACCAAGGACAGGTAAGGCGATGCTGACCCATAACCAAGGACTGGTAAGGTGATGGTGACCCATAACCAATGACTGGTAAGGTGATGGTGACCATAACCAAGGACAGGTAAGGTGATGGTGACCCATAACCAAGGACTGGTAAGGCGATGGTGCCCCTTAACCAATGACAGGTAAGGTGATGGTGACCCATAACTAATGACAGGTAAGGCGATGGTGCCCTTTAACCAATGACTGGTAAGGCGATGGTGCCCCATAACCAATGATAGGTAAGGAGATGGTGACCCATAACCAATGACCGGTAAGGCGATGGTGCCCCATAACCAAGGACAGGTAAGGAGATGGTGACCCATAACCAAGGACAGGTAAGGCGATGGTGCCCCATAACCAATGACTGGTAAGGCGATGGTGACCCATAACCAATGACAGGTAAGGCGATGGTGCCCCATAACCAATGACAGGTAAGGCAATGGTGCCCAATAAGCAAGGACAGGTAAGGCGATGGTGACCCATAACCAATGACTGGTAAGGCGATGGTGCCCCATAAGCAAGGACAGGTAAAGCGATGGTGCCCCATAACAAGGGCTGGTGCAAAGCCCAATGAATGGTAGGGAAGAGAGTGGATCCTCGTGGTTTCACGTGGGAAGCAGTCAATGGTTCTTGATTGAAGGGCCTCCACCCTTTGAGTATAGTTGGCTCTGGTGTTGGGGGTGAAGGTGGCATCACTGTTGGGCTGAGCTCTTTGGGGCCAGCACGTTGGGTGATATTCTTGGGGTCACTGGATATTGGTTTTGCAGTGAAGGCCTTGATCTCTTGGTGCCACCCTTGGTGTGACCGGGCAGAGGTCTAGATGCCAGGAATTCGGGGCATTTTAGACCATGGCACTGGAAGTGCCACTAGTCGCGGGTGGGTCTTTGGAGCACGTACCTTAGGTGGCATCGCGGGGTGGAGTGGCACTGTTTCTGGGGGGTTCATTCTCCTCTTGTTTCTTTTTTCTACCTTAGGTTGAGAACCCCAACCCCGCCGAGGTGGCTGCCGGTCGGAAGTCGGTGTTCGATACCTGGCTGGCACAGAACCCGTCCCATTACAACCAATCTGCCCCCCAGTAGGTTGCCTCCCTCTATTCTGTGTGCCTGTGGGCAGTGGGGTGGGTGGGCAGGGGCAAGGGGGCCGGGAGAGGAATGCCAGAATGATGGGCTCAGGGCCAGAGTGGAAAGGCCAGAGGTGAGACGGTGCAGCCAAGTTAATAATTGCCACATTAGTAGTAATAACTGTCTACATGGTCCCTCCTTTCCCCGCTGGACTCGGCTTTCTTTGTCTTGCCACGTTTCTTTGCTTTGTCCTTTTCTTGTTGTGCGCCCTGAGGGTCAGCGGCATGTGGCGCTTTACCAGAAATACAATAAATAAATAAATAACCAACATAACCAACATAATATAGTGGGTGTTCAGCAAGGTCCAATCGCCCTCTAACGCTGGCCGTCACTATTCTGCTTTTGTGCTTTCTCGCTACAGCATCGACGGGCCCGGCTCGGGCAGCGACCACACGGCCTTCCTGCAGCTCGCCGGCATCCCTGTGCTCGACGTGTCCTATGCATTCGGCAAGGTAAGCCTCGCCTCGCCTCCCTCTGCCCGCCTCAGCGCCTTCCTTCCCGCTTCCGAGCGCTGCAGGCCACGTGCCTCACTGCAATGCCCCGCTTATGAACACTGAGGTAGGGGGCGGGGCCTGGGAACTACCTGCCTACACATGCCAGCCTTCCAGCCAAACTGGGTGCAGGGTTCGCAAGCCTGCATGGAAAGGCCATGCTCTGGGCTGCTGCCATGTGAGTCTGGCATCGCCTACAGGGACGTCATTTCACCAAAATGCCAGGGCAAGCGGAACCTCTGATGACATCACAAGAAGTGACATAACGGGGAGGGATGGCACACAACCTTTCACCCCTTCATAAAACAGGAACTGGCATCATATAGCATTCCTCCTAAGTACACCAGAAAAATATGGTTACATTTCACTGTAAAGTGATATACATCTAATACAAGAACAGATCACCTTATGCATCATTAATATCATAATATCAGCGTGTACAGGCCCATATTACCAAATCACTATGAATGCAAGCAACGTCCAAGGCCAAACCATAATGATGTGTTATTATATAGTACTTATGCTAAAGCGCTCTATATAGAAAAAATATACACCCAATATCACCCAATCTGTGTTGGTACTCATGTTTTGGACTCAGAAGGATGAAAGGCTGAGTTGGCCTTGCTAGGATTAAAACCTGCAGATCGGACACACAGAACAGCAGTGAGCGCTCAGCCCACTGAGCTATCTTACCAGTTATAGTAAAATGAGCAATTACATGTCTGAATGTTCTCAAAGTCAGAAAGTAAATTACACTCTGTAGTGGATGCTATTAACCTGGTAACTGAGATTTAACAGCAGGCCAGTTCATCTGCAGGTCTAGTGCAAAGTTGGCCACATGTCAAGCCTGCGTGGATCTACTTTTGAGTCTTCAGAGGTTGGCAACATACATACCATTGGGAGGGTTCATAACTGTGTATTAAAGAATTAAGAGTAGCACAGGGAAAGCAGCGCATTCACACGGCATCCCGTACTCTGGGCACTCATTACCTCATACATGCAAACAAACATCCTGAACAGCATGCCAGGGAGATGGGAAACAAGGAGACATTACAATTACACAAGCTTTTAGGCACAAGGATTTTGTCAAGTGACCGAGGAGACGGAGCTGGAATGTCTTGTGATCGTAACCGAGACAGCGGCAGAAAAAAACATGCTATAACTGCATTAACAACTTGATTTTTTAAGAATGGAATTGCACATCTGTCTATTTTAAAAAAGTTCACCCGTACTGGCCAAACAGAATATAGTTAGCTTAATAAAAGTATCTTCATGATTACTTTTGGTTTGCATTTATTTGAAAATGGAAGAAATTTTCTTGGCTAGCCCTTCCAGACAGGCCTTTGCCACTTTCGAGTAGAGGAAATGATTGCTGCGGCCCTCTCACTCCATTAGCCCCCTGGATCCTGGTGAAAAGAGGGTGGGGAGAATCCTGAGGGTAAGAGAGGAATGCAGGGAGAGCTTTGGTTTCATTGAACAGGGTCATTTAAATCCCCAACTGTGCTATACAAGTCCAACATGCGGTTTCCACCGATAGCTACCCAGCTTTAAGACAACTAGGCGGTGTGATTATTCAATCAAATAAGATTGGGTCATATTGGTGCTCTGTTCAAAACTAGAAACACTAGAAACACAAACTTGTGTAGACACGAAAACGTGAGGGCAAATGCCCATACAGTAACTTGGCACTAGCCACTCACTCATGCTACTAACCCCACTAAAGATTGTCGTGAAGAAAAACATTTAATAAATGACAATGAAAATAAAAGTCCGAATTGGCAATTGGTCATTATTTGATTGAATAATCATGTTGATGTGTAAAAATCTTTTAACTTTTGTTTATCTTTGATTAATGTGTTTTTTTAATAATCGTTCTTCAATAAAATTGTTTTTGTATTCAACTGACCTACTGTACCACTATTGAATTTAATTAATATAGATGTACAGGATGTATACTGGGGCTTTTTCCACAGCCTAGTTGTGTTAAAGCTGGGTAGCTATCTGTTGAAACCACATCTTGGGCTTAGTGTTTCTGTACACAGAGCCCCCTACACAAAAACGAGGACCTATCTTGCTCATTTTTGCTTACCTGTGCTACACAAGTGCCAATTTAATTAGCAAACCTACAGAATTGCTAAGCTAATTGCTATGCAACAATGCTTTTATTTTATTTTTTTACCATGCCCAATGTTTGCCTTTAAGGCACAGTGTGAAGTGATTTGTACACTTGTTTAAGTGATGAAGCCAGGATTTTAGCACAGTGTACAAGTGTAGAGGAGGTCCCACATATGGCCTGCACTCCAGTCGCCCATTTTGAAATACCAGGAACGTTCACACTGAGAAATGTGACGTATGATGAGCAAATAAACCAGCAGAGAGCCACATTAGGGCTCTGCCCATTGCCTATCAGAAGAGCAATACCTAGTGAAGTGCCAATAACCAGACAACCATGCACAGTAAGGTATCCATTGAGAAAACCCTACCAGCATATTACACGAAATGAAGATTGCTTAAACACTGTCCGAGAAGAAACTCAACAGGCCTTAATTGAAGATGAATGGTGACGACACGAGGGCCCGGACAGACTTACAAATGAAAGAAACGACAATCAAAAGAAGACACACAGAGACAAAACGTCATGAATAAGGACATCATGAACGTAGGAGGAGAGACGATGTTGAAATATACAGAAACTTAAACTGTAATGCAGGATGAAGATATTAAACTAGCTAACTCCTGTACATATGCTTGTAATCGCAAGAAGCTAAGAAAACAGTGCGGCTTGCTATGCTTAGTAGAAGAAGAGAGCGGCAAGCGCCACCTATATATCTACCTCAACAAAGCACACTATATAAGTGCAAATCCACGTTACAAAAAAGCAGAATTAACTCAGGTTACTAGGGGTCAAACAGGACAGGATTCATATTCCAGCTAAAATGAGAAGAGACGATGGAATCGAAACTTAGCAGGAGCAGCCTGTGCCTGGAAAGTCAAGGTCCGACCAAGAGAGGGAGGCGGACAGTAGCTTCAGAGAACCGAAACTTAAGAACAGAGCAGCCTGCCCTGGGAAGGTCGAGATGAAGAGGCCCAGGCAGGTGGCAAGGCAAATAAGAATTAAATGCACAAATAGAAGGAAAACTAAGCAGATTCATGGTGTGCCAGCACGTGACCAGCCGAGCGAGAAGAGACACCTACTCCTGGCTGTCTCCCAAACAGAAGATACCATAACTTTTTCTGACAAGAAGCTACAGTTTCGAGGCCGACCACAGCCAACTAATTGACACATAGGCGCTCAAGTACTGACTGATGGAAGGGAGGCTGGGTGAATCTTGGGGCATCCTGAACCTGGTTGACCATTCTGCATGCTGCTAATAAAAGTGGAGATTTATGCATGAGGTGAAGCCAACCCAATCACAATGGACCAAATGATCTAGGGTCCTATAGATAGTAGAACCAATGAGACATCGTACCTTCAGTGACGTCCACCATAGTCATTTTTGAAGGAAGAGCTTATACGCCCACCTAATAGTGCTTATCCAATCCCCACACTCCGTTACCATATACAGATATAGCACATATATTAAAGTTACCTTTTCCAACCAATAGAATTGCATGATAACTTTTGAGTGTTACACGTCAACAATGACGAATTTTGGGTATGACTGTTACTGTTTGCATGAAGTCGTGCGGAGTTGAAGCGAGACGGGCTATCGCATCACTGTTGATTTCCATGTTTCCCTGTTTTTTGTACTTGTCATTAAGCTATGGAAAGTGTTCATACGTGGGATAGATTGGATGACAAAGATGACATTTTCAAATTAATAACGTCGTTAAGAAATTCGAGAGCTCCGGGGCCGGAGGGCATTACCAACATTGACCTGAAAGCTCACCCGGCTGCTTGGACAACATTTCTCAGTGAAGTCTTCGCAAGATGCTCGGATTCCAGAACGATTCCTGTTTCGTGGACGTCGGCTATCTTAGTGCCCATCTACAAAAAAGGAGACCCAAACAATCCTGCAACCTATCGGCCAATAGCCTTATTGGACCCAATTGGAAAGGTTTACGGTTCTCTACTTCTGAAACGATTTCAAACTTGGGCCAACGAGGCTCCGTGTAATGACCACTTTCAATCTGGATTCAAGAAGAACACGGGAGCCACAGTCAACATCTTGTCGTTGAGCCTTCTCAAAAGTAGAACGATGGAAGGAGGTCCTGGGCTATATCTGGCGTTTATCGATTTTACTCAAGCTTTTGACAGAGTCGATAGATTACTTCTATGGAAAAAACTTGAAGCGTGGGCATGTCCAAAAGAAATCTTGGACCCCATTAAAGCCCTCCATACGAACACCACGGTCAGAATTCGATTAAATTGTAAAGGATCCCTCTCTACAGCTATCGCGACAAACAGAGGAGTTAAACAAGGATGCCCCCTGGCGCCTTCAATTTGTTTGGCATATATTGGAGATTTTCAGCTAACAGAATCTTCGGTAAGATCTTTCCCACCAAAATTGGGGGCGCAAAAAATAAGTAGACTCCTTTATGGGGATGATTTAATCCTGACTCCTATGTGACAGCAAATAACCTGGAAGTAAACAAGGAAAAGACAAAAATCCTTGTTTTTGAAAGAACAGTGAAGAAATCAGATAACAACAAATGGTACTACCGCTCGTCTCCGTTTGAAAAAGTTCAGAGCTTCAAATACCTAGGCGTGATATTGGACAGTACAAAAAAAGAACTAGCCATGCAGGAAGCGCTTCATTCAAAAATGAGGAAACTAGCTACAAAAGGCAAAGCAATCGATAGAAAATTTGGACGATTCTCGATGATCCCAGCTTTGAACTTTTATAAATCTAAAGTAGTGCCTTCTGTAACATACGGAGTGGAGGCTATGTTACAACTTCCTACCATTATCTGGCACAAACTCGAAGCCTACTACTGGAGAACCGTCCTGGGATTGCCCTCCTCTACGCCTGTTGCCTCAATCCGCAGGGAGCTGAGCTTGCTGTCCCTGTTAGGGTCAGTAAACTGTAGCTCTCTAAAACTGTACAGAAAATGCTTGATACCAACGAGTCCCACCTTGTTTAAACTAATAAAGATGGAACTGGACTTGGGCACCAACAAATCGCTACAGTTTTGGAAAGAAAGGATGCTGACACTACTTAAATCAATCGAGGGTGACGAAGAGGAATTGCGGTCAAACCCATCGAGGATCCTAAGAAAACTGAAAGATCTTGACTGGATTCAGACATTGGACAAAGCCTCAGAAAATAAATTAACGCTTCATCTGCCTCCAAATATAAAAAAATTGAATGACCTCCAGGGTTACGTAAAACAATTCCCGAACAGGCAAACAAGAAACTGCCTTCTAAGAGCTAGGCTAAATCTGCTTCCAACAAACGAGATCAAATTTATCAGAGGCTTATCAGTTACCAGCGACTGTAGACTTTGTCAAAAGCCAAGCGAAAAGGAAACAGTAAGGCACCTTCTCCTCAACTGCACAGAAATTGGGAAAGTTGGGTCTAGCTACATGCAACATTTTGCGTCTGATCTAACGCTTGAATCCGAACTATGCTGGTGGTCAAGGATGATTAGGGGAGATAGATCAACCTAGCTAACCGCGACTACCAAAATACTTCAGTACGCTCTGAGTAAACTAGAAACCAACTCAGCCTAAGACGGCAAATTCAAAGGGCCACTAGTTGGCTGAAGATTCTAGTGAATTCGAATAAAAACTTTTAAATCTTAAAACACAGAAGATAACTTGACACATCGACAAAAGAAAAAGTTTTGTAAAAATCATTTGTTTGATTAAAACAAAAAAAAAAATACTTGTCATTAAACAGACTTCCCTTTGCCAAACCATTGAGTTGTCCTTATTGATTGGTGTTGGAGTAAGACATCCTACAGCCCATCTACCTCAAGGTGCAGCTGTCTCGTCTTAAAGTACTACAGGCAAGCTCTGACTCTATGGGCTGGTCAGGGGTCTCTCGCTCTTAAGTACACAAGTTATGCACTTATCCACATTTCTTCCAACACTAGTTAGTATAAATACTTGTTAAAGGTGCTTGTGGTCATTGTTTCACACAGCATGACTCTCGTTTTACACCACTCTTCTGACTAATCACCCACTTTTAAGGGAGATGGGACACCCAATGACCCACTCACTGCAGTGTCAGTCACCCTCCACCAATAATTACATGCCTTTTGAAATGCAACGCTAATCCGAAAGTAATACATTAAGACGATATTTCCTAGACATTTCAGCAGTGCCTTGTGCTGCTGTTTCACTCTGTGCATAAAATGCAAAGCAGACATGAAATGGCAATGCCAACAGTTTGGGCTTTTGTTTAGGCATGGGATAGGCATCTGCCATGCTGCCACAACCTGGTCATACGATGGTAACGGCTGGAAAATGGTGTGATGACCAGGTCATAAGCAGTTCCTAGCAAATACCTATATACAAGCCAAAACCGTCAGAACTTTGACAGTGCTTGTTTTTGACATGTCTTCGGTGCAAGATACAGATACAAATGAAGTGGCCGAAGGCACACTTGGTTAAGGCATTTTATTACACCATTAGCACATTATTAGATGCAATTAAGCCATTAACTCTCAGCAGACTGCTTAGAAATAACGCTGGAAGGACCATGTTCGATGGTAGGGCTTGATAGAGCTAGCTCAAAGGAATCTCAGAAGGATGTGTTTTGGGTGTGATGGGAATGCCCTGAGGGATTAGCATGGCCCTGGAGTGTCAGTGGGTGGGTACATAACTAAAGAACACCCACAAGCTGTGTGTTTCTCCTCAGAAGTCATTTTCCTCCTATCTGTACTCCAATGCAATAGTTTCGGCTTATAGTTGGCAGTAAAGCACCACCTCATAGCCAAAACAAAAAAACAGGAGCAGAGCTCTTGCGCTCGATTTCAGAAGCTGGTCTCTGAGCACTGGGATGGGTTGGCACAGCGTATCCGGGGCCCTAAAAGAAACTGAGCCCCAGGCAGCCACCGGCTTTACCCACCCTAAGAACGTCCCCCATCTACAGATGCAAAGACCGCCCATAAGGCATTATATGCTCTTTCTCAGCTCAGGGGCAACGCTCTGGCACTGGAAACAAGACTGCACTGAGCAAGGCGGCTTCGGTACCCAGTCCCGGAACTGAACTCAGTGGCTGGAGTCCGGCATGAAACGCAATATAAGAAACTGATATCATTTTTTTCTTAAGCCAATGCTGTCATCTTGGGGACAATAAATGAATGCTTGCTTCGTGTTATCTACCCTCCTCTTTGTCTAGTCTTCAATCTAGTTATGCTTCTAAAATTAAAATAAAAGTGGCTTTTATTGGTAAACTAACCTTGACAGTAATGTCCAGAATAACTTAATTGTCAGGCAGCCTTTTTTTTACCATTCTTTTTACTGAGTTTTTCAAAAGACAAAAAACAAGACAAACATATTGATGATACAGGGTAGTAATAACAAAACCTACAATGACCGAGAGCGGGTCTGCACCATAGGAAAAGAAACATGATACAACCATGGCACACGCATGTCATGATCCTCCTGCAGGTTTTCCCCTCTGCCCCATATCTTCATGAGTTTGCGGGGGCAACCCGAGCATTATACACTCTTCCCTCTGCTGGCAAACAGCCATGTAAGCCTCGTTCCTGTCTAGAAGATCTCTGTGGGTCTTTCTGTCCCCCGGTGTAGAGCTATAGCTCTCTCCGCCACTACCAGGGTATTAGCTATACATAGTTTAGCGTATCTAGAATAAACAGATTCGCCCCACACAGAGCCGACTTGAGGCATGGGCAGTCTGTGCTGTGGCCCAGGGCCCCGCTATGAGAGGGGCCCTGCAAGGCACCAGTGTCTGCCTCAACTGCTGTGCAGTTTCCATGTACGAAGCTCGTGTGAGGCCACAGTGCCGCCTCCCAACCTCCTGTGACTGGTAGTGGTATTCAAACTTGTCTATGCTGACCCCCCCTTGAGTACAAATATTGTTGCCAGGTCCCCCAGAAGCCATAGCTGACTACGTTTCCTAGTAAATGCAGTTGCCGGAGACCCTGTTTTAAGAGCTTCATGTCCCCCCTCGACATCCTGCAGGCCCCCCTAGCGGGGACAGCTCCACGCTTCGAAGGCCTCTGCGTGTAGAGAGAGAGAGAAAGACACCCGTTCCCAGCGGCCCATCAGATGCTGCAGACATTTTAATGTCTCCTTGCCACTTTCTTTCTTCAAGCAGCGCCTTAAAGTGAGGGCGATTTACATATCATGGCCCATTTAAGAGACCATTGTTTTGCAGGAGATGTTTATAACGTTTCCGTGTTAAGGAATGCAAGTAGGCTTTTGCATTCTGAACACAGACACAAAGCTCCAGTTGCTGCCAAAATCTGCTCTCCTCAAGGTCAATTACAATGTCACTTAAACTAGTTTTAAATTAGCCACATTATTTTCAGATTTTCAGAATTTAATTTTGAATGCACAAAAAGTGTTTATTTTTGGTAGAATGCGATATTTTCATCACATCATATATGAACCCTGCATTTGTCAAATACAAACAGGTAACCTTTTCACACCTTACATATTGTTATACTTCTTTAAAATACATTTCTCAAAACCCAAAGGCCATTTCTTTGCATTTTGCTGAATTGCATTCTGGTATTTGTGGTCTCCTAAGTTAAGGAGGGACTAATGCCACAATTGTACACGTTTTGCTTAACATTTTGCTGTAATTATTTATATATTTGAATGGGCACCTTACTATGGCATGTGCACTTTTGAAGTCATCTTTATAAATCAGAGTTTGTTGAAAGCCGACTTGGGGTTGAGGGGGATTGATGAGAGGGCAAGCGAGTCATGAATATTTGCCCAGGATGTGGCAAGAGAGGTTTCAATCCTGGGGATTGGTGCAGTTATTTCTCCCCGATTGTGGCCATGTGCTGCTTTTCAGGGCACAAGTAAAGGATACATGTGAGTGGACAGGATAACATTTTTCAGAGGGCGGACGCAACCCCCTTGTGTGTTTTTGAGGTCTGCAAGTTTGCTCAAGGATTTGGCTACCAGGATTTCTCCCAGGTTGTCATGTTTCCAGTGCAGACACTTACCCGCAAGGCGCATAAAATAATAATCAAAGCACGTGCTCCGATTGGAATTTTGTTTTCTAGGGAATATTTCACGACATATTACTGGGTTGAAAAGGTGAACCCCTTGTATACTTGGCAACTGTATTTAATGAAACATTTCCTCTCTCAGGTTATTTTTCTGTTGTTGATTACCTTTTTTTGAAAGGCCAATTGTCTTTTGTCTTGTGCACTTTCTTCTCAGGGGAAAGGTCAAGTGAACTAAATTTGTATCTTTCACTTTAAGATATGTTCACTTACTGTGCGTATATTCTTGGCTGCCAGCTTTTGATCTTCGCTGTGGTGGCAAAAGATCCCTCACTGAGTGAAGTGAGGGAGCTGTACTCATCCCCATGTCAAAACTACACATCTTACAGCACATGTTGTTGCAGGAATAGGAAAGAAGACATATGATTTACAGGAAGGACTAAACGTATAACATCGCAGCAACAGTCTCCCAACCTGCTCAGTTGCCTTTGCAACTTTCTGCTATAAGGTCCACTGCTATTCCACACCCAGGCAAACTGTTTTGGCCGCTCACACCCTCCAATCAAGGCTCGGGGGCTACATTCATAAGGCTCCCTTCTCATCTTGTAGTGAGCAGTTCTTGATAAAAGTAGTTATTATTTGCTATAATTTTTTTTGACAGTCAAAATAATCCTTATCTGAAATAAAAGCATATTACTAAATTTAGCAATATGCCCAAATATACACACAATAAAAATAAAAAGAATTGTGAAACTTCTGCAAAAACAGGTATTAGTTTCAGTTACCAAAACCCAATCACCATCTTTTTGCAATGCCTTCTATAGTCCTTTTAAACCAAAGTTTCAAACGACCTTTGCAGACAGTACTTCTATTAATTACATCTGGGAAGAGATGTGTTTAAGTACCTGAACTGCAGACTGGTCTCAAATCCCAGCTTCTCCACTTAACCATAGTGAGTGCCCCCCAACTTTTATCACACTATGCCTTATCTGTCAAAATTAGAAGTATTCAGCTGTCGGCTATTTCAAAAAAATGCTTCACTCCTGATATTGCCACATAGGTAAATGTTAATAGTGACACTTCATACACTGGACGCCACAGCGTATTTGTCTACCTTACGCATGGCAACATGTTTCTAATTTTACTTCCCATGATACCTCTGCGTACTAAAGACTCATTCTGTTATATCACTGATGTCACTATTTATGCAAATTAGGGGGGCCACCCATCTTTTGCTGCCCAGGGCCATGCAGATCCTAGGGCCAGCCCTGGCCCCACATCCTCAATAAGCATAGCTTGGGGCCATCCAGGACACTTTGATTGAGTGTGATCGAAACACATTTCAGAAATGTGTTTCATAACCGGCGGTCCACTGGGCGGAGCCATGTTAAATGATAGACTGGGCCCATTGCACCGTGACAGCGCAAACAGTTGAGGTTTGGGACATGGTCCATTTAATCAACAGATCTCTGGTGTAATAGACTCGATGTATGATCTTTAATTGAGATAGCGATTTCGCGTGAGGTCCTTAAGGCGTCCTCCAGTCCTCCGCGTCAATGGAGCCAACACCTAACTCCTGTTAATGGGCGGCTGGTACAGAATCCAGATCGCCGCCTTTGGGATTAACTCCTTATTTAAGCAAGCTTCCAAGGGGGCCCTGATCCAGGCAGTCAAAATCCCAGCAGAGTTGCTGTTGCAAAGCGTGTCGAAATCAGATATAGTGGAGCTTCCCTGATGGCAACAGTCGGAAGGTATGTTTCAGTTCCTGAAACAATATCATTCGTCCTTCAGTCAACACGCACCCCAGAAGTTGCCTGTGCCCACCCAGCCATCGCTGTGCAAAATCCAGTGAGTTCAGGCAGATCTCTGTTGTACCAGAGGGGAATCGTCTTAGTGGGCACACCTGCCCAGCCTATCACTCTAGTTGCTGCCCAAGTACTAAAGACAATCTCTTGAGAGGCTTCTTTTCAATGTCAATTTTAGAGTGCAGAATCTGGAGAGGATCGGCACACGTCAACCACTGCAACGCGATCCTTGTATGAAGATATCGGGGCAGCCATACATTGGCTACTGCCAATTTGGTATACCGATCGTACTTTTTAAGCTCTGTAAAACTGATGCCCCCCATCCCAGACCGAATTGTAGAGGGTGGACTGCGAAATCCGTAGCTGCGAGTCCCACCATAGAAGTAGTCTTAGGGCAATTTTGATCCTCATTCGTTCGCTGTTGGAGAACTTCACCGGAGTGTTCTGGAGAACATATCAATATTTCAGAAGCGTCATCATCTAAAATGGATTCAGCTCGACAGAATGCAGAAAGGGAGAGGGCCAACAAGAATTTGACATCAGCAAGAAACCTATTGGTAACCAGAGTAAGATTGCTAGTTGGAATGCACAGTTTATGGGAATCACCTCAGGACCACCCTGAACAGGAAACGGGATAAATTTATTCAAGTTGACAGTGAGTCCGCTGTAAGTTTCGTAGATCTGTAAAATGTCTGTGGCCCTAACTATGGATGTACATGGTTTACCCATGCAGAGCAACAAATCGTCTGCGGCTAATGATGCTCGATTTTCCTAGCCGTTGGCCACAGAATGCCTGTCAGGAAGGGATTGCCTTTGCAGCCAGATCGCTAGCGGTTCGATGGCTACGATACAAAGTAATGGTCAACTCTGGCGCCTTGCGCATTCCAAAGGAAAACACTGAGAAGATATACCGTTGACCCGAGTCACGGTCACTGGGTGTCTGTATAAGAACTGTACCCATTGAATGAAGACCCCCAAAACCCATTCATTCCAGTACTGCCGTTATAACTTCAGAGTAGACGGAGCCATAGGTTTTTTCTAAATCAATCTCAATGACAGCAAGGGGGCCCTCAATGAATGTTGCATTATCTAAAGCTATGTGAAGGCTGTGGCATTCTCATCTATCACTCCTGTCCCGTCTGTGGCGTCTCTCCTTCTACTTTCTCCTCCTTTCCCCTGTTCACCCCTGACGATATTTATAGAGAAGTCCGATCTTTGAAAGTCTCATCAAAACAGGTTCTCCCTTGCTCCTCCAGAACCATCAAAGACCACATAGACACCTTTGCTCCAGCCTTGGCTGATTTCTGCACTCACTCCTTTGCCACTGAAACTTCCCCTCCCCCTTAAGCACACCCTTGTGCACCCCCTTCTAAAGACGCTCTCAGCTGATCCTTCCTCTCCAGCTGACTATCACCCTATCTCCAGCACTCCTTTCCTGGGCAAACTCTTGGGAAACCTGGCCAACTCCCAGCTTAATCTGCACACTGAATCTGTTGGTTGTCTCCACGACCACCAGTCTGGCTTCAGAGCTGCCATAAGCATGGAAACTGCTCTCCTGAACACCCGCAAAGACCTGCTCTCCAACCTTGACTCTAATCTCCCTTCTGTCCTCATTCTCCTTGATATATCCTCTGCTTTTGACACCATCAACAATGCCTTCCGGCTCAAACACCTCAATGATAACCTGGGTATCACCAATCAGCCCCTGGCCTGGTTGACCTCCTTTCTC
The DNA here is from genome assembly GCF_040938575.1 of Ambystoma mexicanum. Classification (NCBI taxonomy): domain Eukaryota; kingdom Metazoa; phylum Chordata; class Amphibia; order Caudata; family Ambystomatidae; genus Ambystoma; species Ambystoma mexicanum. The sequence goes on from NC_090940.1 coordinate 10,542,444, forward strand.
ACTGACCGACCCTTTCAGGTCCAACTGGGGTCTTTCCTCTCTTCTATCTCTCTCTCTACTTGTGGTGTTCCCCAGGGGTCTAACCTCTCCCCCTGGCTGTTCAACCACTACCTGGCACCTCTCGCCCACCACATCGCTAATTTCTGCTCTAACTTTCAGTGTTATGCGGATGACACCCAGCTCTCTTTCAGGCTCCCCTCAGCCATCTCTGCTCCTTCTCTCATACCAAACTGTCTGGCCACAATTCAGGAATGGTGTGCTGCCAATGATCTCTGCCTTTTTTCCAGTAAGACTGAGATTCTACTCATCAGGACACCTGCTCCCTCCTTTCCTCTCTCCCTCTCTCTCTTTGGATGCCCACTCTGGGCCCGCTTCCTGCTTCTTCCTGTGATGCTAAGAACATTGGTGTCATTTTCGACTCCACTGTCTCCTTCTCTCCACACATTTCTGACGTCTCTAAGAAGTCTAACTACCCGCTGCACCTCCTCAGAGGTATTATTCCTTTTCTCACTTTCCCCAGAAGCTCACTGTCTCCAGAGCTCTGGTCCTCTTTAGGCTGGACTACTGCAGCAGCCTCTTTCTAAATCTGCCTGTCTCTACTCTTCGACCTTTACAACTTATCCAGAACAAGATTGCTAGACTTGTCCTTGGCCTCAAGCCCAGGGATTGTATCTCTCCAACACTGAAGTCTCTTCACTGGATCCCCATGGCTGCAAGGATCAAGTTCAAGACCCTCTGCATCGTTCACAAGGCTCTCTAGGGCCTGGTACCGCTCTACCTCCAACGTTCTCTTCCAAAATATATTCATTCTCGAGCTCTCTGCTCATCCACCTCTAACTCTCTGAGGGTCAAGCGCTTCTGCAATCAGAGGGTTGGGTGCAGATCTATCTCCTCGGCTGGGGCCTCCCTCTGGATCAGCCTCCCTGCCTCTCAAACTTGAGCAGAAACACCTCTGGTTCTGGAAGCAACTCAAGGCTTCTTTTTTGCTTCCGCTTTCTCTCTTCCTCTCCCCTGCTGATGCACCTGACTGCTCCATGCACTGGTCACCTGGCTACCCTCTGAACTCGGACCCCGGCTCCTGTATGTCCAGTTGCCCTTGCGCTGCCTCCGTGCTCCCCAAACCCTAATGGTCTGTTCCTGCAACCCTACAGTCACTTCCCTCTGCACCTATGAGTCACCTGCTGGCTGCACTTATTTATTTACCTGCACTTCTTCCTTCCCCTCCCCCCAGGGCACTTCTCCCCTTCCCTCTTCCCTGCACTTGCGTGATCTGAATGACACAAGGCCTAGTAAGATCGCTGTTTTGTCCTCCCTCTGTTTCCCCTCCCTTGCCTCGTCGCGCCTAGAAACACTTGTGTACAGGCGCGTTATAAATGCCATATCATATCATATCATATCATGCATGGATTTGTTGTCAACTTTACGTGATAGTTTGAACATCACCATGCTAATTACCACATTGCAAAGCGAGTTTCAACACGTTTTACTGTGGCAATAGTGGCATAACATTTTTAGTGAGGCATCACAGTTTTCTGGGGCAATATATATAGATGCAGAAAATGCCTAAACAATTCCCTACCTGTGTTGCCCCCAGAATTACCATTTGTCACGTCACCTTGTTTTGATCATTCCCTCTAGTCTTTATGTGAAAGCTCTGTTCTTACTGGACCATTTCTTCTTCTGAAAGCTCTGTGTCACCAGTCAATGTCTTCTTGTGGAAGCTTTCTTCTTACTGACCCATGACTTCCTGTGAAAGCACTGTTCTTACTGACCCATGACTTCCCGTCAAAGCACTGTTCTTACTGACCCATGACTTCCCGTGAAAACTCTGTTCTTACTGACCCATGACTTCCCGTGAAAGCACTGTTCTTACTGACCCATGACTTCCTGTGAAAGCACTGTTCTTGCTGACCCATGACTTCCTGTGAAAGCACTGTTCTTGCTGACCCATGACTTCCTGTGAGAACTCTGTTCTTGCTGACCCATGACTTCCTGTGAAAGCACTGTTCTTGCTGACCCATGACTTCCTGTGAAAACTCTGTTCTTACTGACCCATGACTTCCTGTGAAAGCACTGTTCTTACTGACCCATGACTTCCTGTGAAAGCACTGTTCTTACTGACCCATGACTTCCTGTGAAAACTCTGTTCTTACTGACCCATGACTTCCTGTGAAAGCACTGTTCTTACTGACCCATGACTTCCTGTGAAAGCACTGTTCTTACTGACCCATGACTTCCCGTGAAGGCACTGTTCTTACTGACCCATGACTTCCCGTGAAAGCACTGTTCTTACTGACCCATGACTTCCCGTGAAAACTCTGTTCTTACTGACCCATGACTTCCCGTGAAAGCACTGTTCTTACTGACCCATGACTTCCCGTGAAAACTCTGTTCTTACTGACCCATGACTTCCCGTGAAAGCACTGTTCTTGCTGACCCATGACTTCCCGTGAAAGCACTGTTCTTGCTGACCCATGACTTCCCGTGAAAGCACTGTTCTTGCTGACCCATGACTTCCTGTGAAAGCACTGTTCTTGCTGACCCATGACTTCCTGTGAAAGCACTGTTCTTACTCACCCATGACTTCCTGTGAAAGCACTGTTCTTACTGACCCATGACTTTCTGTGAAAACTCTGTTCTTACTGACCCATGACTTCCTGTGAAAGCACTGTTCTTACTGACCCATGACTTCCTGTGAAAGCACTGTTCTTACTGACCCATGACTTCCTGTGAAAGCATTGTTCTTACTGACCCATGACTTCCCGTGAAGGCACTGTTCTTACTGACCCATGACTTTCCGTGAAAGCGCTGTTCTTACTGACCCATGACTTCCCGTGAAAACTCTGTTCTTACTGACCCATGACTTCCCGTGAAAGTGCTGTTCTTACTGACCCATGACTTCCCGTGAAAGCACTGTTCTTACTGACCCATGACTTCCCGTGAAAGCACTGTTCTTACTGACCCATGACTTCCTGTGAAAGCACTGTTCTCACTGACCCATGACTTCCTGTGAAAGCACTGTTCTTACTGACCCATGACTTCCTGTGAAAGCACTGTTCTTACTGACCCATGACTTCCTGTGAAAACTCTGTTCTTACTGACCCATGACTTCCTGTGAAAGCACTGTTCTTACTGACCCATGACTTCCTGTGAAAGCACTGTTCTTACTGACCCATGACTTCCTGTGAAAACTCTGTTCTTACTGACCCATTACTTCCCGTGAAAGCACTCTTCTTACTGACCCATTACTGGCTGTGAAACCACTGTTCTTACTGACCCATGACTTCCTGTGAAAACTCTGTTCTTACTGAGCCATGACTTCCTGTGAAAGCACTGTTCTAACTGACCCCTTACTTGCTATAAAAACACTGTTATTACTGACCCATGACTTCCCGTGAAAGCACTCTTCTTACTGACCCATTACTGGCTGTGAAACCACTGTTCTTACTGACCCATGACTTCCTGTGAAAACTCTGTTCTTACTGACCCATTACTTCCCGTGAAAGCACTCTTCTTACTGACCCATTACTGGCTGTGAAACCACTGTTCTTACTGACCCATGACTTCCTGTGAAAACTCTGTTCTTACTGAGCCATGACTTCCTGTGAAAGCACTGTTCTTACTGACCCCTTACTTGCTATAAAAACACTGTTATTACTGACCCATGACTTCCCGTGAAAGCACTCTTCTTACTGACCCATTACTGGCTGTGAAACCACTGTTCTTACTGACCCATGACTTCCTGTGAAAACTCTGTTCTTACTGACCCATGACTTTCTGTGAAAGCACTGTTCTTACTGACCCCTTACTTGCTGTGAACGTCCTGTTATTACTGATCCATGACTTCCCGTGAAAGCACTGTTATTACTGACTCACGACTTCCTGTGAAAGCACTGTTATTACTGACCCATGACTTCTTGTGAAAGCACTGTTCTTACTGACCCCATACTTGCTGTGAAAGCACTGTTCTTACTGACCCCTTACTTGCTGTGAAAGCACTGTTATTACTGACCCATGACTTCTTGTGAAAGCACTGTCCTTACTGACCCCTTACTTGCTGTGAAAGCACTGTTCACTGACCCATGACTTCCTGTGAAAGCACTGTTCTTACTGACTCCTTACTTGTTGTGAAAGCACTGTTCTTACTGACCCCTTACTTGCTGTGAAAGCACTGTTCTTACTGACCCCTTACTTGCTGTGAAAGCACTGTTATTACTGATCCATGTCTTCCTGTGAAAGCACTGTTATCACTGACCCATGCCTTCCCGTGAAAGCTCTGCCTTCACATGTATGTAAGCACATGATGCTCTGCTCCATGCTTGAAATTGTCTTGTTTATTCTTTCTAAGGCTTACCCTATCAGCTCCTACCCCATGTACCACTCAGCCTATGAGACCTACGACCTGGTCTCCCGTCTGATGGATCGGGGCTTCAAGTTCCACCAGGCAGTGGCCCGGATGTGGGGAGAGATGGCGCTGACCCTGGCTGATAGAGTCCTCTTGAGACTGGACTGCCTGGAGTATGCCTCCGCCTTGCAGAGGATTACAGCGGAAGTGGAAAAAACGGAAGGACCTCTTCTGCAGAGCTGGAACATCTCTCTAGGTGAGAGTGCGGGTGGGATCAGGAGTGAAGAGGGGGAGAGAGGGGACAGAACGATAAGAGCCGAGAGGGAGGCAGAGGGAACGGGGGGAATAAGGAAGAGAGAGTTACAGAGGGATAGATGGACGATTGGGGTTGGAGGGTGAGAAGAAAAAAGAGAGGGTGAGAGAGAATGAGAGAGGGTGAAAGAGAAAGAGAGGGCGAAAGAGGTATAGATGGGGAGTGTGCAGGGGAGAGAGAAGGGCAGAGGGGAGGGAGGAATAAGAGTGTGAAAGAGAAAGAAGGTGGGAGAGAACGAGAGTGGGTGAGAGCGACACAGGGAAGGAGAGAGGACGATGGAGAGTGAGAAAGGGGGAAGAGAAACAGGGTGACAGGAAACAAAGAGGGTGAAAGAGAGTGAGACAGGCACAGATAGGCAGAGTGAGGGGGAGCGAGAGAGAGAAGTTGGGGGCTTCTGGCTGAGGCACAATCTACCATTAAGGTGTCTTAGATGTACATGTTGCGAGGTCAAGAGTAGCTCATCCTACTCTCTGCCCGCCGCACCTTATCTCGGGACTCAGGGATGGGTTCAGGGGTCCGCTAGTAGGCCATGATCTCCCAGACTCTGGTAGGGCAGCATGGTACAGTCCTCTGATATGGGCTGTATCCCTGCTTCAGCTGGATCCGCGCATTACTGGAAGAGCCCGGTCCCTTCGCTTAGCCTCTTCCCTGCCTTGGAGAACAGAGATGGGGAAACTGGCCTCCATGTTCTTTCCTTCGCTGTTGCTCTCTTCACTCCACCAACACAACAGGCAGGAGGTCAGAGTCGCCCACTGCAGCTAGACTAAAGGTTGGGATGTGCCACCCAGACGGCCCTGTCACCATTGCTAGTAGCCCCTGCTTCCCCCACCTTGGGCAACTGCTGATGTTTTTTTTGCATTTTTGCAACATAGCTTGAACCCCTCTAACTCAATACTGAACTTGTCGAAGATGTAATATGAGGGTGGGGGCTCAGAAACATATATGGGTCCATCAGATGCCCATTGACCCCAGTGATGTTCCTGGATAGACCCTAAGAGGGACTTCTCGTGATCACTAAGACCGGGTAAAGTTCCTCCCGTCCCCGGCATTCCTTATCCCCCCCATTCTCATTTCCCCTTTGTAAAGGTTTCAAACAAATAACATAAATACTGAGGGTTAAGTGGGGATAGTTTACCCACAAAGACTCTCTGGCTCTTGCCCCCTCTCCACCCGTCTATTTTCATCTCCCTCTCTATCTCTCTCCTTGTCCCTCTCTCTATTTTTCACTCACTCTCTCTCCAAAACCATCTCTCTATCTCCAGCCCCCACCCTCTCTCTTTTTCTCCCTCTTTCTCCCTGTCTCTCTCCCTCTGTCTCTTTCTCGCTGTCTCGTTCTCTCTGTCTCACTCCTTCTAGGTCACATGTCTTGTCCCTAACCCTGCTTCATGTTTCTCTTTTCCCAGATGGGGTAAAAAGCGCAGCCGCTGACTTCCACGAAGCTGCAACGACTCTACACGCAAAACTGGGCAAGATCAACTTGAAGAAGTAAGTAGGTCCAGGTGGAGGTTCCTGGCTAGCATGGGGGGGGTTTGGGTCCTTCAGTGGCGGTCAGGCTTCCTGCTCACAACCAGAGCACCATATTCACACCCTAGAGTTAGGTAGCTTTGCCTGCCCCTTCCCAGCTCAAAGCCCCCCATTGAGACACCATGGGCACATCCGTGCTGAAGAAGTAGAAACTCCTGACCAGTCATCTGTGATCCTTTCGATCAGCTATTGAGTCTTCTCGTACTCAGGATAGCTCTCTGTCTTCTGTTCCTCTTCTGGAATCTCCCAAGGTAACCGTTTCTGGGTTCAGTCCTATTACTAACAAAGAAACTCTTTGTCTTCTGCCTCGCGCTCACCCTACTTCTTCCCCTTTGGATCCTATACCATCTGCACTTAAATCTAAAATCTATCCCTCACTTGTCTCTTATTTTACAATTTTATTTAATTCTTGTCTATTTTCGTCTATCTTTCCTTCTTCATTCAAGCATGTTACTAATATTCCTATCTTCAAAAAACCCTCTGCTGAAGTTTCTTCTGCTTCTAAATTTCGTCCTATTTCACTTCTTCCGTTTCTTTCTAAAATTCTCGAGCGCATAGTCTATACTCAAGGTTATACTTTTGTCTCTCAAAATTCTATTCTCCCTCGTTTTCAATCTGGGTTTCGCCCGGATATTCTACTGAGACTGCTCTTCTTTCTGTCCTGGACTCTTTACAATATGCACATCATGACAAACGGTCTTCTCTTCTTATATTTCATGATTTTTCTGCCGCGTTCGACACTGTTGATCACACACTTTTGTTGTCTGCTCTTTCTTCTTTTGGTTTTTCTGGTTCTACTATAGCTTAGTTTAAATCATATCTATCCAAGAGAACTTTCTCAGAACTTTCTCAGTCTCTTGGTCAGGGGTTTCCTCTGAAACATATTCACTTACCTCGGGTGTTCCACAAGGCTCAGTTCTTGGCCCGTTTATTTTCTCTCTCTACTCGTCTTCATTAGCTGGGGCTATTTCTTCTTTCGGGTTCTTGCATCACTTCGACGTTAATGACACACAGATTTTTCTTTCATTCCCACATTTCTCTGATGATATCCATGCTTACTTGCTATCCAATCATGGATGTCAGATCATTTTTTAGTTCTTAATGTTGCAATAACGCAGGATATTTTCTTCCCTTCTAGTTCTAGTTCTACTTCTCTGGTTTCTTTACCTTCTGCTATCTCATCATATTTCACTTTCACTTTCACTTTCTGCTCGCTCCTGTCGATTTCACTTATATAACATCAGGAAAGCTTGTTTGTTTATGACTTTCAGAGCCACAAAGCTACTGGTGTCTGCCTTCATTTTTCACAACTTTTTTTATTGCTCTTCTGCACTCTTTGGACTTCCTATTTCTCATTTAGCTCCGCTGAAATCTGTGTTTCATGCCTCTATTCGTGTCCTTTGTCAATTGGCTCCTCGTGATTCTATTTCCTCCTCTTTGGCTCCACTTGGACGGATTTCTTTTCATCACTGTTTAAAGTTCATTTTTTATGTTTGGTTTTTAAAGGTCTTTATTGTGCCGCTCCTCCTTACATGTCTTCACTTGTCTCTTTTTATCTTCCGTCTCGTTCTCTTTGTGCCGCTCCTCAGTAACATCTTATAGTTTCTTCTCCTCCTTGTGCTCAATCTCGTTTTCAGTCTTTTTCTCTTCTTGCACCTTTAAATTGGAATGCTCTCCCTCTCTCTCTCTGTTCTATTAACCCTTTTGGGTCTCCCTACGATCCCATCTTCTTTTATCTGTTAATGAGGACTTTTTACAATTACTGAAATTCTTTGTGTTTTAAATATTGACTTCCCTTTTTTGTACTGTTTTTGATTTTATGTGCAGCGCTTTGGCCTAAGGTGCTGTATAAAATATAAAATAAAATACAAAATACAAACTTTATCAAATTGTGTAGATAGAGGTTGTCAATGATGGGTGGTCCCCTCACACCACTGGGGGCCATCAAAGCAGATATGGACTCAGCACTACATATTCTCTCTGTCCGGGTGTCTGAGGGGCCAACAAACCAGATATTGCTGCGGCATCAATAGCGGCCCTCTGACACTAAAGGGGCCGTCATTGATTAAAATGTAGTTCCTGAAGGACTGCCCTCATAATTCTTTTATTCACCTGATTCTATTTAGGAGAAATGCATGATAGCCTGTCGAAAGAGAAAGTATATTTTGCTTCCTATTGTAATAAATATATTAATATTGGCCTATGCCAAGCTGCTCGAAAAGTCGCTTGCGAAAGAAATCTGTGTTGCAAGGTCCTGACCTTAAATCCATGTAAGCCGCCATTTTAGGATTCGTTGTGTAAAAGTCACTGTGTGTGTTAAAATGGTGGACAATGTCATTCCAGAATACAACACGGCCGTCTTGACCTCTGTACATAGCTAATGTGTAGCTTGCCTGCAGGCCACTTGTTGAGGTCGTGAACTGAGACCTTGTCCTTCGTTGACCTATGTGTAGAAGGATTACTCGTGCAAAGAAACTAATCCACAAGCATATGTTTAGACAATGTATTCAAATACTGAACGAAGAACATCTGTTTAACTACATTGTATTAATTTTTAAGAAGGCCTGCATGGAAAACTCTAGAATACACAGTTATTGCATATGCTTGTTGATACATGTATTAAAGGCAAACCAGTTATATGCGGTTATTTGAGACTTGGCACAAACCCTAGATCGGTGATGTATTAAAAGGAATATTAACCCGAAGTGGAGCTGGACATCGCGCCCACCAAGTGTATAAAAAGTGAATGCATTCTAATGTACGACGTCTGTCACTGAACACACTGAACCACGCTGGAGTTCGTTGTGTTGTACTGAGGGCTGATAGCTATCTGATTTTGCTCTGTTTTTGTAACTGGATTCAGTATAAAATAAAGTACTTTGTATGTTCCTTTGTAACCCGTGTTCGATGTATTTCCTTTTGGGGTACTCAGCCTCGATGTTTTGATTCTGTTTTCACAAGCCTTCTGCTCAAAGACTTTCTGCCAAGATATGCTTCTTCCCCCACCTAGCAGTCACCATCTTTAATGTAATATCATTAAACCACAGTGCTCGGGAGGATAGCTCAGGCGTGATGCGTCATCGGAGCAACACAGGTTCGATCCCCGGGTCCACGCTTAGAAATCTCTGGGTATTAAGCGCATTATAAAGGACCCATTACAATTAGTAATGTTGAATGTTCTAAGTGTGAGGACCAGGACAGGTGAGGTTGTCTATGAAAAAGAGCAATGCTCCCAAGACATCTTTTTCTTTCTTTTATAATTTCCTGATTGCTTTTTAGTCCCTGGAAATTAGTCAGGACTGTTTTCTTAATGTGGATAGTGTTTGTCTAAGTGTTTAAGGGGATTGGGAATATTAGTTTTAAGTGCGGGTGAAGAGTCTTCTTCCAGAAAAGTCCTCCTTGGAACATGGGAAGTTCTTTTCCTGCTTCAAATTTCATTTGCTGTCGTTTTCCTTGGGTTGCAGGGGCCACTCCTTAAGATGTCAAAATAAATCACTGGAGGCCAAACCAAAATGACCTTCTAGGGCGCCCATTCCCTGTGACCTGCAGCTGGCAGGGGGAGTCCTGAGAGATGTTTCCAGAACCCGTAGCTCTCTGTTTGGTTTTCACTGTGCCAGAGAGGGCCACAGACCAGTGTTTGGCTTCACACACCTGAAGCATGCACTCAATGGAGTGTGGGTGATAGGAAAAGTCCCCCCTAAGGCCTGTTTTATTCTAGTAGTTTCTTACCCAGCATGTCTGGGTGCAGAAGGGGTGCGAGAGCACGTCAGAGCGAGACGGACGGTATAATACAGTCACCAGTTTTGAACATTCTGGAAAGCTTTTTGGGTTTTCGCGAGAAGTATATAATTGCGGTCTTCTTGGAATTTACTTTCAGGCCTAGCTCCTCCACATAGCATGTGGTGTGTACAAACCAGGCAATTTCTGTGGGGGTTCAGGGGTCCCAGCGAGAAGCATTCTGCCACCTTGTCCAAATTGAAATAATATTATGCCTCCTATCGCAGTCATTGAATGTGTATTGGCCTACGCCACGTTGTCTAAAATATCATGTAAATAGACTCCACGGCAAGGTCTTGACCTTAACGAAAAGTAATGTAAGTCGCCATCTTGGATTTAGCCGCCATTTTAGGTTCTCTCGTAATGTGGAAGTCACCCTGAACATCAAAATGGAGGCTGAATGACATTCTGAGTGAGATTCTGGCCGTTGTGACTCCGCACACACGAATAATTGATATGCCTGCAGGCCACTTGTCGGGGTCGCGAACTGAGACCTTGTCCTATTACTGACCTATGTGTAAATGAACAACTGTATCAGCGGAACTGATCAAAATGCATACATTATAGGATTGACCTGGCAAGGAACCCTACGCCTGATCCCAAGAATGGTTAACCCGCGAGGGGGTTGGCCAAGGGCTGGATAAAGGATATAAAAGCCCAAGTATTCCAATGTACGGTCTCTCTACTAATGCATCGAACCCTCGTTGAAGTTCGTTACGTTACTCTGAGAGCCGAATAGCTATCCGTTTGTCAATTGACTTTGGTAACTGTTGTAGCTTTTAAATAAAGCACTTGTATGTCCTTTGTAACCTGTGTTTGTGTGTTTCTTTTGGGATTCCCAGCCTCATATCAATTTTTATGTTTTCACAGTTGGCGCCCGAACAGGGACCCTCAAGATTGATGCCAGATCATTGAAGGTTGACGCAGATTATCGAACCGGGATCGGACGGTGTGATTCTGCGGGCCCAACCGAACGAGACCCGATACCTCGGCAGTGCTGCACGATCCGATCCTTGGACGATAGTCGTGTGGTCTGACACGGCATCTTGACGAGGGTCCATTTTTGAGGCTGGCAGATTTGTCGAAACCACCAAACACAAGGTAAAATTCGTTAGGTAAGTTATTTGATAAACCGTACGGTCCTCCTTAGGTTTGGTGAGGTGAAGTCGTGACCCGGCTCTTAATTTAACCCTGACAATTTGAATTTGGCGTATTGTATCTGCAGACACAATTATTGACCAGGTAACACCAATTTTTTGTGAAATGCCTAGGAAATTGTCTAGCTGCTTTAGGGCTCTGTTCCGCAGCGATCGACAATCTTTGGAATTTAGCCGCCCGGCACCACAGGAGGGGTCGCCGGCATGTACTATGTACTGTAAGTATGGCATTGGTAGTATAGTATTTAATGATATTTGGCACAGACAGACCAGACATGCCTCCGAATTTCAGTGGCCAATCAATGGCAGTTTTGAGATCTCCCGTATTGAATACCTAGAATCGGTCTTGCTAAAAAAGAAGGCTAGACCTGCAGCCTTTGATGTTTTACAGAATTGGAAAAAGAAGCGTTACAGCAGCTTAAAAGTAGGGATAAACATGCACGCCGTCATAAAACAAATGCCGAAAAAGCGTTGTTATATGATAAAGAAAAACATTCAGAATCAGTTAAAAATATGGATAGGGCTTTTTCACTTGGAATCCAGAAAATGTACCCCTCTAAAGATTTTCATGTTTCTGAAGAATTTATTGAAAAATTGTTAAACGAACGCAGGCCTGGTGCCTCTGCGCCACCTCCGTATGATCCTTTCTTGGGCGCTCTGCCCATTCCTGCTGTTGTTCCTGCTGTTATTCCTGTTCCCCCTGTACAACCTATTGTTCCTATTCCTCTAGTTGTTGTCCCTCCACCTATCGCACCGCCCCTTCCTCCTGCGCCGATAGTTGCACCTTTATTAAATTTACCTGCACCTCCGCTCCCGAGTGGTCTCGTATTGACTGAAGTTGATCAAGGTGCAGGATCAAAGATCATCACTCGTAATACTGTTTCTGCAGATAAGAAACAGGAATTGTTTGCATGGGCTAAGCACTGTATGGAGAAAGGTGATCAAGTTAATGTTTTTTCCACATTATCTAATTTGAACAGTTTTCCAGAGAAAAATGTTTTTATCGAAGGTTTGGGGACTCATTTATGTGTGATGTGGGGTAGATTATAAAATTCGGATCTTCCACAAGGGGTGAGAGATCTAAATGCTTTGGCACTTTCGAGGGACACAGAGCAGAAAGTATATGGTCATGTTGAAAGATTGTTTGAGTATAGGAAGGACTTTGAAAAGTCACGAGATGAGGATGACGAAGACGATAGTATGTATGTACAGAAACGGTTCCTTCCGTGTCGTAGATCGGCACCTGAGGAAGTACGAATTTGTACCAAAGATGCGATTCGATGGAGCTCGGATTCATCGATTCCGCCAGATGAAGTATATGACACGTATAGTCAGTATACAGTACAAATGCAAGGAAAGGTAATTCAGGTAACGGTACAGTACCTGCAAGAAGAATGTGTAAGAAAGAAGGTTAGTTGCCCCATAGAATTGTTGGGGATTTGTAAAAGGGCTTTTTCGCCCGACACGTCTTCGGCTGCCTTAGCGCTCAACGTGGTTCTGTTGCTTAGTAAGCGGCCGGAGGTACCTATATCTCAGTTGCCTATGAGAGAGGTTCCTCCGACCTTTGTCCCAAAGGTTGAGATTCCCGCCAACGCTCGGATTGGTGCACCCGCTGTGGATATCCCTGCACATTATGTATCGCAATTCGTTCACGTCCCGTTTTCACGACAGGAAGTGAACACTATTAGACAATCAGTTCCCGATATCAGGAAAAACCCAACAGGGTTTTACAAAGAGATAGAGTCCGTCTTGCAGTCCTCTGTGTTCACCTTAAGTGATATTGACTTGCTATTCCCTGTACTCCTACCCGTAGATGTATGGAAGCAGGTTCGGACAATAGACGATGTGCCAGGGTTGGGAGATACATGGGCTAATATGATTAGGATTGATGGGGAAAGACCAGCAGGTGAGAAACCACCTCAGGTAATACTTACTTTGCCTGATAGAATTGTCGCAAAATTAAAAACTATAATTCCCGAGAAAATAATTATTTGGGACAAGCTTACGGCCTGTGTTCAAGGGAAAACTGAAGGCGCCACCGAATTCTTTAAGAGATACGAGCAGGTATTTTCTGACTTCAGTGGGCAGGATTTGGGTACAGAGTCTGGGAAAAGGTTGTTTGTGGACAAATTTGTAAGTGGATTGTTGCCCGACATCCAGTCACAGATTATGTCCTCTGAGAGCCCTTGGCAGGCAAAATCTCAATCTGAGGTTTTGCACATGGCTCAGTATTATGAGAACCGTGTTAATAATGAGAAGGAGAAAATAGAAAAGAGGAAAGGAGATTTGAAAACCAAAGTTTTATTACAACAAATTGTTAGAAACCCCAGAGGAGGCACGACACAGACCAGAGGTCAGTATCTCGCAAAAGGAAATGCTCCTTTGGGTTCTGTGAATATTAATCAATGTGCTTATTGCCGCCAGGAAGGTAATTGGCGAGCACAGTGCCCCGTCCTTCGACAAAGGTCAAACAGTGCGTTTGGGAGTATGGGTAGACAACCTAGGGGCCGCCCTGGAGCAGGGGGCCCTGATAGAGGTCAGTTTTTGCAAGATCCTCAGCAACCTTTTTCACGGGAAAATCAGACCTCGAGTGTGGACTCGAGGAACATATTTGATCACCCTTCTGCTGCCTACCTTTCTGAAGAGCTTCCTTCCGACGATACTCTATTTCATTAGCACTGCCCGAAGCAGGGTTTGGAACCTTCACCTATTCCCGTTAATCAGAAAGGCCCCTACGTTGAATTATTAGTAGGGAATAGGAAACACCAGTTTTTGATAGACACTGGAGCACAGAAGTGCTCCATTGATCATTCTCGGGTTCCAAACATTCCACTGTCAGGGCAAACAAATGTTTCCGTAGGGTTTTCTGGTATACAAATTGTCTGTCCGGTTTCTTCACCGGTGTCTGTTTCTTTGGGTCCCTTTACGGACCATTGCCCTTTTCTTCTGACTTTGAACTGTGGAGAGAATTTGCTGGGGTTGAATTTGTTAAAGAAATTGAATGCAGTAATTCATTGTTCCTCTGATGGAGTACGGCTGACGGTTTCACCACAGCAACTTCCCAATTCTCAGTTTCTGATTCGACCTTTACCTCCTGAGTTTAGCATTGTCCCGGAATGTTTATGGGCGGTTGACGACAATGATGTCGGGGTACTACAGATTGAGCCCGTTAAAATAGTTTTGAAACATGGAGTTAAACTACCACGCATTCAGCAGTATAAAATATCAGTTGAGGGGGAGCGTGCTTTGAAATGCATTGTCTCTGATTTTGTGCATCGTGTGGTGATCGGGGAGATTACAGGTAGTTTGTGTAACAGTCCGATCTTGCCTGTATATAAGAAAGGCGACAATGCAATCCATACCTGTTCATAATTGATCTTCGTGCTATTAACAAGAGTTGTCGCCCCACAATTCCCAATCGTGCCTGATGTAACAATGATATTGACAATGATCCCTGCTACGGCTACGCACTTCAGCGTTGTGGATTTAAAAAATGCTTTCTTTAGCATCCCTATACATAAGGAAAGTAGATATTTGTAGGTATGGCTTCTTACTGTAGATTGTGGATCCCAAACTTTTCGCTAGTGATAAAACCGTTGTTGGCTTTGACGAAGAAGGGCATTTCTCTGCCACTGCCATGGAAATCGGAACATCAACGATCATTTGAGCTTCTCAAAACCGCGTTATGCTCTGCACCGGTTCTGGGTACTCCAAATTATGACAAGGCCTTTGTGTTGTTTGTGCATGAATGTGATGGATGTGCTTTGGCTGTGTTAACACAGGAACACGGAGGGAAGAATAGGCCGTGCGGCTACTACTCCTCCGCCCTTGATCCTGTCGCATGCGCTTCGCCAAGATGTTTGCGCGCTGTCGCTGCTGCTGCCGCATCTGTAAAACAGAGTGAGGGAATGGTCCTAGGCCATGATTTGATTTTGATGGTACCTCACTCTGTAGATTTCCTATTGAACAAAACCCAAACGCAACACCTCACCTCTGCACGGTTAACAAGGTATGAATTAATTCTGTTTGCCCCTCACATTCAAATTAAGAGGTGTTGTGTTCTTAATCCGGCTGAACTCTTACCTTTCCCGCAAAACACTGTTTGCGGTGACGAAGAATTACATGACTGCCTGTATACCACTGAACAAGAAACGAAGGGCAGGATAGATCTTATAGATACTCCTTTGGACAATGCAGAAGGGGAGCTGTTTGTGATGGCTCCTGCTTCAAACTTTCAGATGGTACATCTACAGCTGCTTACGCAGTTACTACATTGAGTAAAGTTCTTGAAACTAAGAGAATTTCGCATAACTCCGCGCAGACCACAGAGATTATAGCATTGACCCGAGCTTGTGAACTCTCCGAAGGGCGTATAGTAAATATATATACTGATAGCCAGTACGCCTTTGGGGTGGCCCACAACTTTGGGAGGCTCTAGTCGGAAAGAGGGTTCCTGACCTCACATGGGACCAAGATTCAGCATGGCCCCTTGATAGTGCAATTGCTCTCGGCACTCTCGCTCCCTAGGCAGTTAGCGATCATGAAATGTGCAGCACATCGTAAGGTCATAGATGATGTGGGAAAAGGGAACGCTTTTGCGGACCTGATAGCCAGGCAAACGGCCACAGACCTTAGCACGGACATGTATGCTCTGAGGGAAATGAAAGATGCTTATATAATGGATGAAGGTATTGGGTCTGTGCGAGATATTCAAACTGATGCCACAACAGAAGAATCTAAAAGGTGGGAAACTAGGTGATGATGGGTGTTGGGTGGATACATCTGAAGGAAAATGGTTGCTCCCTGATTCATATGTACTGGCAATGGTTACGATGGCACACGGTCCTACACATGTGTGTGCTCAGCAGATCACGAAAATGTTAGAACAAGTTTGGGTGAATAACAAGATTCTGGAGACTGCAAAATGTCATGTTCGGAACTGTATGATCTGCTTACAGCACAATGTGGGTAAGGGGACAGTAACTCCAAGGGGAAGCTTTGGGCCCCTTTCTGTTCCCTTCGAGGTCATTCACTTTGATTTTATTGAGATGGAACGGTGTTACAATCTGAAATATGTTCTTGTAATTATTTGTGCCTTTAGTCAATGGGTCGAGGCTTTCCCCGTTAAAGATGCTACCGCCATGACCACTGCAAAGATTATGGTAAAAGAATTCTTTCCTCGATTTGGGCTCCCAAGGGTAATTTGGTCGGACAATGGTCCTCATTTTGTTGCAGCAGTAATTTTGCAGATATGCACAGCATTACATATTGAGAAACGATTTCACTCAGCTAGACATCCTCAAAGTGCTGGGTTGGTGGAAAGACATAATGGTATCTTAAAGAATAAGCTTGCAAAAACATGTGCCGATACCAAACTGAAATGGCCAGATGCCTTACCTATTGTATTATTGGCTATGCGTACCACACCTCAAACTAAGACTGGGCTTTCTCCATTTGAGGTAGTGATGGGGAGACCTGCTAACATTTGGGGTCTCCCAAAACCTAAAGCCCTGAGAGAGGTGGAAAATGTATTGCTTGTAGACTACTGTAACCAGTTAACTAAAAACCTGTATTTCATTTATCACCAGGTATATTCAGCTTTACCTGTACGGTTCACGGGCCCAGGACACGATATACAGCCTGGAAGTTGGGTCCTAGTGAAGGCCTACAAAAGGTCTTCCTGTCTCGCTCCTCGTTGGAAGGGACCCTACCAGGTGCTGTTGGTCACCCGGACAGCAGTGCGGGTGGCTGGGAAGAAACACTGGATCCACGCGACGCATGTCAAGAAACTTCCTCACCCGACGCCACACGTTACAGAAGAAGCAGATCCCCTCGCTGATGCTACAGTCCCTGATCTTGGAGTAGCAAACAGCGCTGTGAGTGCGTCGGAGAATTTCTCTGAGCCCGTGGAGCTTGGGGAATAGTCCATTTTGTCTCCGCACTCTTTTGAAAAATCACTTCCGGAAAACACTGTTTCAAGTTCTGTGACTTCCGTCGCCTCCGATACGTCGCTTCCCTCAGGAAGTGACAACACCTTATTTTCGGATCAAACAATCTTGGGTACCACCAGGTACAACCTTCGACGAAGAAAATAGAACTACGGCAAGGGTTTTTCCGTGCATTTGGGAAAGAGAAGTGATTGAAAGTTTTCTTTTGTATAAGAAAGTTTCTGGTGAACAACAGGAAGAAAAAGGGATTCTGCTGGCTAGGGTTGGGAAGGACTAAGAAATCGCACGACCGTAGCGTTGCCAGCAACAAACATTGGGGTCGTCGATTGAGGAACTACAATGCCTGCCACCTCCACTGCTGCTCCCCGCACTGGACTTGTGAATAAGGGGGTGACCAACTTGGACAATGAACAATGTGCCTGGGCCCCGAAAACGTATTGCTGTGTTTTGATAATGATAATTGTTATTTTTGCAATTACTGCTGTAGGACTTTGGTACTTTGAAGAAATCTATCCTCTAAAACCTCTACTACCGACCGAGATTGTACCAACTGCTTTGACTCCCTCTGTACACCTTCACACTCTGTCCCCTAGAGACTCCCAACATAGACAAAAGTATCATAATAACACTCTAATGATAGTAATGAATGCAACGCATGCCATTTTTAATAAGAGTAATTGTTGGATTTGCACTCATTTACCGCAACATGGGAACAAGGGGCTAGGATGGTATATTCACCCTTTACCTCTAACGACTGCTTGCTATGCCTCTCTTAGAGCACTATTCTTTGGCCGTTGGAATGATAGCATCTCAGGGAACTTTGATGGAACTAATTTGAATGATTTCGAGAAACGTGAATTAACTCCCCTGGGATGCTCGCTTTTTGCAAATAGAAGTAAACCTAATGTCGCTTCTATTAGGCAGTCTGATAAACTGTCTCTTCCTTTTCAAACTCTAATTTCTTTTAAAATGGCTCCGATAGGCAATAAGGACGCCGTGCCTCCTTCTTACTCTATAAATCATAGCCCTAATTCGGTCCCCTTTTGTGTACAAAGAAATGGCACTCGGCCAATGGGAGATTTTGAAGGTTGTATGAACATTGTAAATTTGACTGGAGAAAACAGGCCTCTGTATGTAGGGGGGCCTGTTTAATTTGTTTGTGGTAGTTTATCATTTCCCTGGTTGCCCAAGGATTGGCAGGGAACCTGTTATTTAGGAATCCTGTTACCCGGGGTATTTGTAGCTAGTACATTGGAGGTTTCTAAGGCTCGCCCACGGCGGGACAAGAACGGAGATACCCCTGGGCAAGTATTGGGAGATATAGCAAAATCAGTTGTGCCCTTTTGGGGACAAATAACAAACTCTGAGAACATTAGGGGATTAGCAAGGGTACTGGAGAGAACGATCAACCGGACCACGGACATACTCTACAATATGACACTAGAACAAAAAGCAATAAGATTGGTGGCACTCCAAAATTGGATGGCATTAGATGTCATTCTGGCAAAACGAGGTGGAGTATGCAAATTGGTGGGGTCCGCTTGTTGTGTTTTCGTACCAGATTCCTCGCCGACAATTTTTAAAGCAATACAGAACTTGCATAACCTTAATTCTCAAGTACTAATCCCTATCGGAGATTGGAACCTTAGCACCCGGTTCTGGGATTCTTTTTTTTTACGATCTTGGAGCTGGAAGGTGCTTTCTGTTATTCTGGTTATTTTGGGGATCCTGCTATTTCTTTGTTGCTGTTTTCAATGTCTTCCGAGTATATGTGGAATGCTAGGGGGATGTTGTGCCCAAGCAGTGAGCACAATAGGGCATAGAATATATGCCCCAGATACAGCATCCAAAGAGTTTGTGTTACAAGAGGTTCTGATGAACGACCTAATGGCTATAGATATTACAGACAATGATTCGGGATGTATGGATGACAATACATGGAGTTATTTGCAAAAGTATTAGAAATGATATTAGCACTTGGCATAGGCCAAAAGGAGGGTCTGTCGGAATTGAAATAATATTATGCCTCCTATCGCAGTCATTGAATGTGTATTGGCTTACGCCAAGTTGTCTAAAATATCATGTAAATAGACTCCACGGCAAGGTCTTGACCTTAACGAAAAGTAATGTAAGTCGCCATCTTGGATTTAGCTGCCATTTTAGGTTCTCTTGTAATGTGGAAGTCACCCTGAACATCAAAATGGAGGCTGAATGACATTCTGAGTGAGATTCTGGCAGTTGTGACCTCCGCACACACGAATAATTATTATGCCTGCAGGCCACTTGTCGGGGTCGCGAACTGAGACCTTGTCCTATTACTGACCTATGTGTAAATTAACAACTGTATCAGCGGAACTGATCAAAATGCATACATTATAGGATTGACCTGGCAAGGAACCCTACGCCTGATCCCAAGAATGGTTAACCCGCGAGGGGGTTGGCCAAGGGCTGGATAAAGGATATAAAAGCCCAAGTATTCCAATGTACGGTCTCTCTACTAATGCATCGAACCCTTGTTGAAGTTCGTTACGTTACTCTGAGAGACGAATAGCTATCCGTTTGTCAATTGACTTTGGTAACTGTTGTAGCTTTTAAATAAAGCACTTGTATGTCCTTTGTAACCTGTGTTGGTGTGTTTCATTTGGGCTTCCCAGCCTCATATCAATTTTTATGTTTTCAAAACCTGTGAATAATAAAACTGGGATTTTAAATCCTCCAATCTTTATTAAGCCACACCCCCACGGTCACATAGCACAGTACATAAACGATTTGTGAGTAGATTATGTGAAATCGGGGCCAACACACAGCCTTATGAGACCCTTCGACTACTGGTGAAAGGATCTGTCGGTGCACCGTCTCGCTGTACCGGACACCACCAGAGTTGGTTTCATGTAAAGTGGGAAGTCATGGAGGATTGTTGATTGTATTTCCAATTTGGACAACATTTCCCAATTGTGGTCTCTAGACTGCGCCCCCTACAGGCTGATGTATGGCTGCATACAGAAGGCCATGCGCTGCATGTCAGCCTATAGGGGGCGCAGCCAGGAGGGAAGCCGGATGACTTTAGAATCCAGTTGAGGTAAGTTGGAGTGGGGTCGGGCGAGTGTGGCAGCAGGGCCGATCAGCGGCAGGATACTGTGCGGGGGACACCCAACGAAACTGTCAGGCAGTTGGTGGAGGGGCACAGCAAGATACCTACCAAGCGGGCAGCCTTCGTGACTGCCTTGCGCAAAATGAGTCTTTTGCCTATATGGAATAGATCCCGATCAAGTTTCCCATAGCCTAACTCTTCACCAGGTCAATTGCCATCGCTGAGTCTGTCTATGCTCCGTCGAATGGTTCTTGCCTAACAAACAGGGACCTGGTGGCGAGTAAATGTAGCTTCAATCCCTGGTATTGTGTACTAGCCCCTTTCATAAATCCCAGTTAGATTGGCCAAGATTTCATTAGCTTCCAGCCAATCTGTAGCCTTATTCCATAATGCGTTAACAAAAGATGTGAAGGCGTAAACTAAGCGATACATCGGGCAACAACTCGAGGGACTTAGACTGTAACCCTTATTAGAAAATTGGGGAACATGACAGCCTTTCTCCAAGATACTGGAACACAAGTCGATGAAATCAAGAAATGTAAAACCCTACCCAGCAAAGGACTCCAAAGATGGCTTTGATCTACATGTGCATTGCCCAGACTGCCAGGCCAGCCTACATATTGCATCGCATGTAAGGTTTCCTGGAAACGCAGGTCTTCCACAGGGCACGCCTCTTTATCACTTTCACATGCACAAGTGTTACCAGGAAGACCACTTTCACTACTATTGCCGCCCCAGGGTGACCTCCACCCACCCGCTGGGCTGTAGCTCTCCATTCTGTTTGTTTTCCACCTATAAGTCATTCGCAATCGAATCCCAAAATTGGAGACAATTACAAGACGCTGCGGCTGCAACGAGGTGTTCCTACGAGATCCCTTTTTGCACTTCTCGTCGCATTCTCTATATCATCTTCATTTGATAAAAGTTACCTAGGAGGACGGATGATCACTTTTAAGAATCACACTTGTAGTTTAGCAGGACTTGTCTGGGAGGGTTTTCTATGCCCGTCCAGAGAATACTTAAATGTCCCGGTCGTGTTCTCACCGATATCGGATAGCAGTGTTACCGAAGTGCTTAGCCAATGCCCTGCGTCAGAAGTATCCCAGTAACTCAGAGATCTACTAGAAGCAGGTTTTCCTAGGTAATATCTGCCAAGATATCCTCACTGCAAACCCGATCAACGACATCCAGGGATATTACCTCCAAATACCTCCACCAATACCGGGCATAAGCTGGCTATCGATGGAGAGAGGCTCTGGGGGGCATAGTCACTCTCCAACCTCCCTTTGATAAACAATCCTGCACCCAGTGCCAATCAGACAGATGCACAAAAACAGAACTGGTTATAGGGGTGCTGCACACATCAATAAAGCAACCTTCCTGGGTCTTCCGTTGCGCAGCTCTACAGATCCATCATGGGAGCACATCCAGAAGATCAGAGCAGCATTATCATGCCAGAGTCTTTCATTTGGGTGAAAGATGCCCGAGGCGCCATCTTCCTCCAGATCCCAAATACCTGCCTCTACAAGGATCCCTACATTGGCATTAAAGTCAACACAAATGATCAAGGGGGCGGAGGTGGACATTCCTGAACTATACAAGTTCATAAGGGCTTGATTTAGTCAAGCATAAAAAAGATCCTTTCTTTTAGATTGCATCGATGTACAGCAGTTCCAATCAACAGGTCAGCCTAAAATATACAGGATACCAACTGGTCCAAGCATACAGAAATGGCAAGGCCTCCCGAATCCTTACTGGTACGATTGGCTTTGGCCATGCAATAAAGAGATATGCATACACTAAGGTCTGGTGGCTCTAGTACCCACGTTTCATGTAAACAAATCAGGGAGTATTATTTAAGTAATAAGCCCTGAGTTCAGGGGGCATTACCACTTCAGGTAATGCCCCGGGGCCCATAGTTACAGACCTGAGCGACACGAGGGCCTTAATGCAGGCCTTGTAGCCTTTGTTAACCTGAAGCTGCAATGCCCTCCCCCCCCCACCCCCCCCCCCCCCCGTGAGGGGCGTATTGCTATTAGTACTCTGGCCCATGGGACCGGGGTACTAATAGTATCTGTATTCAGTTATGAGACGCTCCAGGCTTTCACAACTGAAAAAAATGAAAAAATGGCCGCCATGGCACGGGATACGAAGTCCATTCTCCCTTTCCATGACGCCTGAGGAATAAAGGAATGGAACTCTTTGCAGGTGAGTCATTGTCCAGCTGGTAAGGACCCGGCAAGGGGCCATCAGAAGGATTGTTACAATCTGAGCTTCCCTCCGGGTACTAATTTATAATATGAGAGGGCACAGCCTCATCTACAAGCTTGTTTCCCACCCCGCAATATTCTATAGTCTAGGATAGGATGGCTGCAGCATTGGAGGGTTGCAGGCAGGCAGTGCAGATGTGAAGCACTGACACCACCTCCGTGTCCAGACGTGCGGCTACACTTGGCCTCTTAACCAATCCATCCGCATTCTCCAGCGACACCGGCGGTTCAGCGCGATTAGTTACAGTGAAGGTAAAAGGAGCCTTGACAGATGTAACAATGCTCCGCCTCTTATCATTCTAGACGTCAGTGCGCACCTGCCTTGTGATAGCCGCCTTTTCTTCAGTAGACATGGCTGGAGGGTAACACAGGTCTGCTGCCAGAAATGGGGCCTCTCCATACATTTGAGTGCACAAGACATTTCACTGCTTCACAATTACAGCATGGTGCTCTCACACAGTCTCTCCTGGGCCTCACTGCTCGCCCTATGAATGACCTGGTTAATTAACGATGAGGTACCTTGCACGGAATTGGCACATCGTAGAGGGACTTTAGTGAGTACCACGACTAAAGGCTTTGCCGCTAGTGCAAGATTCCAATCGAAATTGTGGGTGCTTCCCTGGGTAGTGTGGAAGGATGTGTTCGCCCTGAAAGGGGACCCCATGTAAACTGGTGTTCCAGTAGCGGGGTATCCGTGCGTGTCACGTGCACCAGGTACCGGTGATGTCACGGCAGCTAAGCTCGCACTAGACCCCTTTCAGGGGCCTTGCTGCCAGACTTCATGTACTTTGTGATATGCGCTGGGGGCCTTGGAATGAAAGCCTGCCTAGTTACATTCAAAGATGCTACGTTCTTTGCAGGAAGTCTTCTTACGCAAAGCAACATTTCCGAAGTCACTATTTGCACAATGTTCACTAGACATGAGCACATCCCGGGGTTTCACTATCGCCCGCTCCGCTGGGGGCCCTCCGTGTAATCGTCAGAGTCGCCCTTTCCAGGTCCTTAGTTTCTCCCTAAGGATCCAAGCCTTTTCATGGCTGGACGTTGGATTGAGGTAGAAAGGGTTTGGAGAGTTTTGCTCTTGATGTGCTGCTGTGCCCCCGATGTGGAAGTTTTCTTTGGACCATTGGCCCCTGCGGAGGGGTGCGGGGGGGCGGGCCACACTAACATGTCTCTGGAAATTCAGCCAAGAAGGCTGGGCTTTGACTGTGGGTCCCCGGGACTGCATGACTGCACACACCTGGCGCCAGGGTGGGCTTCTACCCTAACACATAGGTCGGTCCGGCAGGTGGCAACGTGGAGCAGAGAGACCGTTCTTAGGCTGCCCCCAGCTGCCCCTGCAGCCTGCCCAGAGTCCCCATGGCCACCCCATTGCTGTCTCTTGGGGGGGGGGGCGCCTTCCATTTACCCCTCCCTCTGCGAGACAGCACACCTTTTTGATTGAACAGCTGTAATAACGGGCAGAGTAGACGGCCTGTGAAGGTCGCTGGCACTCTTTCCAGAAGGGGTCACAGGAATGGTTGTGTTCCGCCGGAGGACCCTCGAATGCACTCACCAACGTATATTCTTATGCCCACATCCTTCCTTCCCTTGCGGTGCACGCAGCCAGCGGACTGCACACTGCACTCCCCGCACTTCACCAGCGGGCGAGTGTCCACGCCCTGCCCCAGCCGAGCAGGTGGCACCCTGCTATTACATGGGAGCAGAGATGTATTACAGCTGCTCGCTGAAATCCTTTAATAAGAGGCTGTGGCGCAGCCCTTTACCCCCACCGAACCCCACCCGCAAGCATGCATCAGGCACCCCGCATGTCCCACTTATAACTCTGCAGCTGCACTGTAGACATTGAAATCACCAGGGAGCGTGTCCCCGGCGCCTCGTGCACTGATCCCAGGGCTGGACTGGCCTCTAGGGGAGTTTGGACGTTTCCCGATAGGCCTCTGCACCCTGGGCAGGGCTGGCCTCTAGGGGAGTTTGGGCATTCCCGATAGGTCTCTGCACCCTGGCCAGGGCTGGCCTCTAGGGGAGTTTGGACATTTCCCAATAGGCCTCTGCACCCTGGGCAGGGCTGGGCTGGCCTATAGGAGTCTGCACCCTGGGCAGGGCTGGGCTGGCCTATAGGAGTCTGCACCCTGGGCAGGGCTGGGCTGGCCTCTAGGGGAGTTTGGAGATTTCCCGCTAGGCCCCTGCACCCTGGGCAGGGCTGGCCTATAGGGGAGTTTGGGCATTTCCCGATAGGCCTCTGCACCCTGGGCAGGGCTGGGCTGGCCTCTAAGGGAGTTTGTACATTTCCCGATAGGCCTCTGCACCCTGGGCCTCTGCACCCTGGGCAGGACTGGGCTGGCCTATAGAGGAGTTTGGGCATTTCCTGATAGGCCTCTGCACCCTGGGCAGGGATGGCTGGCCTCTAGGGGAGTTTGGACATTTCCCGATCCTCTGCACACTGGCAGGGCTGGGCTGGCCTCTAGGAGAGTTTGGGCATTTCCTGATAGGCCCCTGCACCCTGGGCAGGGCTGGACTCTAGGGGAGTTTGGACATTTCCCGCTAGGCCTCTGCACCCTGGGCTGGGCTGGCCTATAGGGGAGTTTGGAGATTTCCCGCTAGGCCTCTGCACCCTGGGCTGGACTGGCCTCTAGGGGAGTTTGGACATTTCCCACTAGGCCTCTGCACCCTGGGCAGGGCTGGCTTCTAGGGGAGTTTGGAGATTTCCCGCTAGGCCTCTGCACCCTGGGCTGGACTGGCCTCTAGGGGAGTTTGGACATTTCCCGCTAGACCTCTGCACCCTGGGCAGGGCTGGCCTCTAGGGGAGTTTGGAGATTTCCCGCTAGGCCTGTGCACCCTGGGCAGGACTGGCCTTTAGGGGAGTTTGGAGATTTCCCGCTAGGCCTCTGCACCCTGGGCACTTTTTGTTCGGGAACCTATTTCATTTTAAAATGTTCTCTTAGGGAAAGGCTTGGACTTGCTAAAATGTACAATTTGGGGCCCCTTTGAACATTGTTTCCAAGGCCCCTTTCGGTTCCCCGTCCACCCCTGACTGATACCCGTAGAAACGATGCTATAGAACTGGAATAATAGTTAATGAAAGGGTGGACAGCTCTTAAAACACAGCGGACAACCTCTCAAACTTAAAGAAGTAAAGAAGTTAAGCCCCTGCAAAATGGAAAAAATTCCAAGAAGCCAAAACCACTTTAAAAAGGAGATTTTCCAGAGTTTTCTATGAGAATGCAATTTCTGAACGTTTTCACATCTACAGCAGGAGGACGTTTCAATATTGAGGGACATTAAGTTGAAAAATCACTGTTGGGAAAATCTTATCAAATAGTTTGAGCAATATTTGTCATCCTATCCATTTGTTCTTAATTATTGTCACACCCTCAGCTGTATCCTTCATTCCCATCCGTCTTTCTGCCTTTTCCTATATCTCTGTTTCTCTTTCTTTGCTCTCATCACAGTGTTTATTTTCATTGCCTGTTGATATATTTGTTCCTCTCTATTCCCACAGGGGCTTAACATATCCCGCTGCTACCTTTACTCCTTTAAAGGAGGAAATCCCTTTTCTTTAGTATTTACGTCTTGTTTTTCAGGGGGTGGGATCTGAGTCAAAGGTGTTACATCTTCTCCTTTATTCCTCGCGGCTGGATCTTCTTTCATTTTCCAGAGATCTGAAACTGCCAACCTGTCCTCTAACTTCTTTCCTTCCTGAGTGGCATGTTAGTGTGCCCGCCATAGTGGCAAGTCAATTCAGATTGTCAATACTTACCCAGTCTGCTGTTCTTCTTTCTAGGTTTATAAACCTTTTGGGCAAGAACCACCAATCGCCGCTCACAATCCGTGAATCAAAATATTTAGAAAATGTTCTGCACCACTGTTCTTCTTGCTCCTTCATTTACACTTTCTATAAATTATTTTTATATCGTTCCTGTTTTTTTGTATCTTAAGGTTCTCTTTTTTAATTATATATTCATTTAATCTGATTTAAACTTTTTGATTGACATCAATCCGTTGTTTAATGAGTGTACCAAAAATCGCTTTTATTTATTTATTTATGTTTGTTGT
Organism: Ambystoma mexicanum; assembly: GCF_040938575.1. Lineage (NCBI taxonomy): Eukaryota > Metazoa > Chordata > Amphibia > Caudata > Ambystomatidae > Ambystoma > Ambystoma mexicanum. The sequence continues at coordinate 10,568,925 of NC_090940.1, forward strand.
TTTATATCTATCTGTTAAAACATGCAGACATCTTTATAAAACCAGATTATTCCCCATACACATGTGCACTGTACGTCTTCTTTTATTATTCGTAGTAAATATATCTCATCTCTTATTGGCTCAGTCTCGAAACTTAGTACACACCCTTCTTATTGGCTTTATGCCTCAGGAATCCCCTAACACTCCTATATGGAGATACGGCAGGTATTCTTTCCGGCCCTCATGGGCCCGTGCAATTGAGGTATCCTTCTCTTCTCTATAATCCCAAAAAATCCAGTTACTCTTTATATATATATATATATATATATATATATATATATATATTCAACACATCACAACACAATCCCTCCCCCTTTTACTTTTTACCATACTCAATGGTCTACTCACATCCGCTATTCAGCTCGAGTACCTTGGCATCGACTCTCCCACAATCAGCCAGTTCATTTTCAGTATGCGGGGCACCTGCAGAGACTGAACAGGAATTTCATCAAAGGGGGACCTGCATAACTGGATCTTGAACACATGATTTTTTCGCTCCATTCTCTGCAGGGAACTCTGCGATTGGCTGGGCTAGTGGTAGGAGCTGACAATTGTCCGAGGTCTGGATCTGGGTCTTGATATATGTCATTAGACCAGAACCATCCTCTGCTACCAAATGTGCTCTAGCACCTTGAAGCGTCTTCTCTGTGCTAGATGGAATTACCAATAATTATCACCGACCAAATAATCGGGCAGACCAAGGGAAGATGGTAAAATAGTGCTTTAATCTCAATGAAAGAAAGCAGGGAGAATAAAGCTATCAAGATAGGCACAACTAAGGTCGTCTGCACATAGTTTATATATTTTTACATGAGTCATTCATGATGTCATCCCACATGGCATTTCACAAAAACCGGAAGGAAGTGGATTAGGCGAACATATCTACTTATAGAATCATATAAGTGTTAATATCTCACTGGCTGCCCCTTGTCTGTAAGACACGCCCTGAGCTACTGCTATGCACGTGACACACTGCGCAGAATATGGCAGCGGGCTAATATGTGCAACATTGCATAAGAAAGTGCGTGGCAGGCCTTGTGATTGGTTGACAACCCTATCCAACCTTGCGCTTTCGTCTCATCTAGCTGCATGTGGACAGAACGAACCCTAGGTGTTTGTGCTGCATCAACTTGTTCTCGGTTTTCCCAATTAGTCCACCCTATGTCATCAACCTGATCCTTAGCCAAGGTCTATTATTTGTAGTTGACCTCGCAGTCTGCTCACTGCTTTGGGACATTGCCGGGAGTGTGAGCACACCACCATCTTAACTCAAAGCTCTAATGAATAGCCTTTTCTTTGAGTTCTTCATCACGTGTTAGGCGACTATGATTGTGTCCATTTCAGCCTCTCAATTACTGCTATTTGATTTAATTAACCAGGGTGTCATTGCCCTCTCTGGCCTGTAGTGACGGCCTCACTCCATCTCACATGGGCTTTTGCTTTTGTACCTGCCCAATACTTGGCACCTGCAAATGTCCTTGCCTCTCCTAATCTTAGCAAAAATATGTCTTACGCACATGGTCTGTTTATTCGACCCCCTTTGTGCCTTGCACCCATATCTCCAAATAGCCTCCTTCATCCAAGGCCAAGGCACTCCCTTATTCTTCTCACGAAAACAGCTTCTTCATCAATTCTTCAATTTGCACTTCGAGGCGTGTTCTTGAGGTAGTTGGATTGATTCTTGAACATTATCCTCCAATGGCGTCCTAAACAGTACATATATATATATACCTCTTCTTAGCCAGCTTCTATGCCTGGCGTTACAGCGTACGTACAGTTATTGCTTCATCTTCTTATTTTCACGATAACGTCATCTTTTGGTACGTGTTTCTCTTAGTGCTTTTTAGTTTGTTTTTTGTTTTGTTTTTTGTTTGTTTTTATTGTTTTTAGCATAACAGCAACAACAACAATCCCTACAACCGCCCCCACACGCCTCCTCGCATCCCCCTTTCCCAGGGTGCACCAGGTACATGAATTGGTTTTCAGTCCTTCAGCAATATCCCAGTTCGCAAGAGGTCACTCATTGCCCTTAGACCGCATGTAGTTTTTATTCTTAAAGTGATCCTAAACCACACAGGGTTGTGCGCTTTCGCAATACATATAGTATCTCCATATCTTGTGCCCAGTTGCGCTGCAAGTTTAGTCCCTTCAGTTCCTTGTCTGGGTGGTGGGACTGCCATGCCTCTAGGTCTTCAATACTGGTATTCCCAGGAGGCCTCTCCTGTCAGGGTCAAGTGCGAGTTCTCAAATTACTCCCTGACAGGGGCCTCCCTGTACACTTCACTCTGTTATGCTTATTCGCCTAACTGCCCCCCTCAACCTCTCCCCTCTGTGTTCGTTATTCACTAGGTGTGGCACCAAACATTGCCAGGGTGAGCTCATTCCAGGATGCCACATCATCACTCATCTCTCTTAGCCCCTTGTATACTGCCCGGTGCCAGACCACCGTCTCGGCTATTGCCCACTATCAATCTATGCTAGGACCCTCCTCGAACTTCCATGCCATGGATATCCTACGCTTCCCCAGCACACAGATAAGGTCCTTCATTTTTGATAGATGCACCGTGTTGTGGTCTCTACCCCTCCTCCGTCCACAGTGGAACAAGCCCAATAGGGAGTCTTCATGGGACCAACCTTGCATCTGCACCCCAGCCCTGGCCACTCTCTCCACAATTATTCCCCAAAACCTAGCAACCACTGGGCATGACCACAACATGTGCAATAATCCTGCTACCTCGCTGTCGCATCTTGGGCATCCCTGCTTACCCACTCCTTTGCACTTTGATGTCCTGTGCGGTGTCATATATGTGCGTTGTGTCAAGAATAATTGCACCAGTTTAAATCTGGCATTCCGAGGAACCGTCTTTGGATATAGGAGGACCCTTGCCCAATCCTTATCTGTTAATTCCCTCCCTAAGTCTGCTTCCCAGCTCACTCGAACCCAAGAGGCCCCTCCTAAACCCTGGTCCCCCCCCCACTGGCCACAGTATAGTTCATACAGTCATGATACCACATGTCACCCCGCCCCACATATCAAACAGGTTTCCTAATATCCGCGATCCCAGATTTAGCCCTGGGCCATCTTTCCGTGATCGTCCGTAACAGGCACATATGAGTCAAAAAATGTCCCGGCCGAATGCCGCTATCTCTCACCAGTGTCCTGAAGTCTGTCAGCCGCACCACACTCATCAAGTCTCCCACTGTGGCCACGCCATGTTCCTCCCGGCACAGTCTGTTATTCCTAACCCTTTCTGGGTGCGCCCCTATGGAGAAAGGATCTCTCACTCCAGGAGCTTCTTGGGAGATCAGCCCCCTCTAGCCATAGTACTTGCTTTAATTAGTGGGGTGCACCCAGGGTTGCATGAGCTGCGTTTCCAGCAAAACCCCGCCCGCCAGCCACCTGACGACAAACTGTAGCTGTCCTGCCACATAATGTAATTCAACATTTGGCAACCTAATTCCCCCGCCTATGTAGTCTCCCCTTAGGGAGCCGGGGTGCTGAAGGTGTGGTGAGTGAAAGCTCTTGGCAGAGGTGTTGAAGCGGGGTGTTGAGGCTGTGTGCTGGGCGAGTGCTTCGCGGAGTAGGAGAGGAAGAGTTATGGTTAGTGGGAGAGTGCACGGAAAGAGACTGGCAGCAGAGACGGGGTTGGCAGAGGAGGGTCATGCAATATGCTCTTAGAGTGTGTTTGAAATCAATGAATATTTAAGCGTCAACGGTTTTTTATTGCATATAAAATGACATTGCTTTAAAAATAAATCGTATTGTGCATTTCAGTGTCACGTATTACACACTGTGCTGCTGGGTACATTTGGGGAGTATTTTGATGAACCCAATTCAGAACTTCATCCTGGAGTAATTGCAGCCCAGCATGAACCTGTCCTCCGGTCAACCTTTGGTAATCCACACACACATCCCGCAGTTGTCCTCCGGTCAACCTTTGGTAATCCACACACACATCCCGCAGTTGTCATGTGATCACCCTGGGGTAATCACACTCCATCCTGAAGATGTCAGGGACTCATCTTACAGTAGTAAACGATCACCACAGCTTCCAGAGGAGTAATCGGGAACTCTCCCTGGAGTAGTTACTGTCATTACTCTAGAGTCATGGCGTTTAAATACTTCAGCCTATACACATACTTCAGGGTGGCTTCGGATGATGTTGTGGACGACTCCAGGGTGGAGTCCTGGCATGACTTCAGAAGGATTCCAGGAAGATCTTCCTTATTCACTGGGGTACTCTGCTGGTATGCTTGCGTTGCCACCTCTCCGGGCACTGCCCTCATAACCACTGGAAGCGGCGTGCCTGCTACGTGTGCGTAGCTGTGGCTCGGAAAGTATCAACTTGACCTTCTGAAAACGGCTGGAAACTGTGCTGTGCGCGCTAATTAGTCAATCCATCTCAGCGGCTAAGGAACCGAACGTCTTCACAGGGCGCCATCCTGCGTCCCGCTAAAGCGTCTTCCACCGTGAGCACCTAATTACGCCCCCGATAACTCCTTCCTGAGAGAAGTCACTCATAATATTGATAAGCTGCTAATGGCAGCAGCAGAGCTCCCCAGGAAGACGTTTGCAGCCAGGCGGACACCAGATGGACGACACAACATGGCGCACTTGTGTATGCAGAGGACTGTGCATGCCAACAGTCCATCAAAAGGACACCGGGTGCAATTGCTGCTTGCAGCTTCCACTGCATTAGTGTTTGCGACATTAGAGTGCATGCGTGTAGCGCAGAATCTGGTTAGAAGCAACACAGCTTGCTTTTGATCACACGATTGTGAAAAGTTTGATTTCTCCAACTTCTCCTTGCAATGATCCTTTAATATGAGTGGGCACCAGCAAGGAAACCCACCCACAGCACCTTCAGCCAATCCTGTGCTTTGCCTAGCAGCACGCATAGGCCTAGTCTTATAATAAGGACTTGCAAACTACAATTCCCAGAATGCAGCGTGCAGGAGCATGAAAAGCCAAGACTGAGGGATGTTGTCATATATTGCAGGGGGCTACTTGGCATCACGGTGGCATAGGTGAATAAGGTGTGACCAGCGACTGGCACGGGGCACACTGTGGCATTACGGATCTGTGGCAGTCGCTGCACAGAGCACACACTGCACAGAGCACACACTGCACAGAGCACACACTGCACCAGGGAATCATTCTAATATTGCATCCAGTGCCACTATAGCTTATATAATCACGAGGCGTGCTGTGCCCGCCCAAAGCACACGGGACACGCAGTGTCTGAATATGTTATTGAATGACCTTAAGCACGTGACCCAAAGGAAGTGCAGGGTTTTGGGAGTTCTGGAAATGTCCATCCAGTGTGTGTGTCCAGCTTTGCCCTGGCAATGAGCCAATGGCAGAGCTCACAAAAGGTGATTCTTCAGTGGGATGAAAGTCCACCTCTGCCCTTCTACTGCGCGAGAGAACCCTGTGGTCTTCAATGTGAAGATAAGTCTAGGTGGCAGACCCCACGCAGCGCCAATATTGGCCTTTACGGCTCCCAGTCTGGCCCATGGCCTGCATGTGGATGCCCTGAGTGATGGGCCGGCGTAACCCTGTTTGGAACGAAGGTTGGTGCTACTTGGGCGCTGGGACAGGAGAAGGGTTACGGGTCACGCCTGCTACTGGAGTGTCTTTTGCATCCCTCACCACCTGGCGGGTCACCATGCCAGTGTATATTGCACAGTGCCTACCTTAAACCCCTGGCGTGTTGAATAGTCTCCACTCAAGATGCCTCTGCAATTCCCTCTGCACACTATTTCCTCTCTGCAATATACTAAAACCACACGAAGGTCAATGTCTCACAGAGAGCGCTCTAGACTCTAGAAAGAATTCGGGAATGCGTCTAGTTTACTTGAAGTGCATGGTGTGACTAACTGCTATCTTACCTTCCTCGTTGCTCCCATTGGTATCTGGTGATAGTTGCTTTGCGGGTCTAATAGTCAGAATATGAAAGTTCCAGCCAATCACTCTAGGGCTCCCCCAGCTCTATGTGCGGAGTACAGGTCTAGTATGATTCAGCTGTCAGACTGCGGTTTTCCATCCAGATCCGGACATCCCCATTTCTCTTCCTAGCCAGCACTATTGGTGAGGTCTGGGGCACAGGACTGAAGCAAGACTCCTATCTTGAGGTCTTCCATGTCCACCGTGGCTAGCTGTCAAGAACACTCTAAAGTAACTAGTGTTGTTTAGCCAGATGGGTGCACACAGTACACGTTTCTCCCACATCACACTCCAAAAGCATTGTTGGTTCCACAAAATCCAACCTCTTGCCATCTTGTGGGGTGCCCTCAATCCCTTTCCAAATCTTACTTCAATGTTTAGGAATTCAGATACAACCTCACAAGGGATCAGCACCTGAATGGCCGGCGTCTGAGAGGCCACGTGCATCCGAACTTGGCTCATAGCCTGCTCTCCATTTCTCTGCATGGAAAGGGGATGGAATAGTGGCCTGTCATGTGGCCCGCTGCCGGGGACTAGAGGGGGTCTATTTCTTAGGTGGTCGAGCTGCGTATGCTTCCTGCATTGAAGAACCACCGCAGTGCCCATTGATGCATTTTCCAGGTGGTGGAGACAAAGACTGATCTACTTACCAAGAGAGTAGTAGGCAGGGGGGGTCGCAGAGAGAGTGAAGGTCCCAGAGCCTAAATGGTGTAATACCCAGCAGTGCACAGCCTAGAGCAGACCTGGCATATCAGTGCAGCAGACATGGGCTCCCAACTGGCACAGCAAGTGCACTGAGCGCCCTGCCCCGCACTCCTCTCTGAAGAGTCTTCTGGCTGCAGTGATGTGCTCCTAATGGCCCGGAGTCCCTTTCTATCCCCTCTAGACTTTCTGCCAGCCTGCACCCCTTTCAGTTGCCTTGATGGGGCAAAGCCACTTAGAGGGCCGAGTAAGAAGAAGGATTCGGGGGGGGGGGGGCTCTCGCGGATCAAGGGCACGTGTCAGAGCTCTGTTCTCTTGAGGGACAAGGTTATAGTGCAGAGGCAGATCAATGCAATCAAGAATTGCCAACCTAAGCACGCAGGGTGCGCGGGGCGGCACTTGAGCCTGTGCACCTCGCCCTGCTGGGCTATTTCTGAAGCTGTGTCTGTGTCTGCCTCTTCGGGTGACCTGCAGACAGTGAATGCACCCCCACTTTGAGGCCGAGGGCTGGGCTCCAGACCTCCGATGCACACCGCGCGTGCAGAAGTCAGGTGTCCAGGCAGTTTCTTGTGCACAAAATATGAATGGCGCCTGCACTGTGGTGACTGACAGCCCACTGCCAGCCCACTGCCAAACTTCCCATAGTGCCCGCATGCCTGTGGATCCGGGGCGAGCCCCCCACAGTCTTCACCTCTCCCCGGGGGGGGGGGGGGGTCCGCAGTGTGGCATATTATTCAGGCTGGCGGTGGAGAGCATGTTCTGCCCATTTATCTTTTGGGGTGCACTCTTGGATGCTTTGAGCAGAATAAAGCGCCCCGTTTCTGCTCTTTACTCCTAGCTTTGGGGGAGGGCTATGTGCCTGTTTGCAGAACTTGGGGCGCAGTGCTTCTGCGCGTGACACACCTGCTTCTGCAGAGCGAGTGTAATAATGAACCCCAGAATATCACTGCGCCCTAGAAATACCCCACGTGCAGCAGCAGCTCATTAACAGAGAGTGCACAGGGGTGAACCACTTCCCCGGTGTAATCGGAATAGTAAGTCGCCTCTCCTTTAGTTTATTATGGGGGGAGGGGCTTTGGGGGGAGAGGGGTAAAGTGTGGGTCTCAGCACTGCAATGCCCCTCCTTGCTGAGCTATAGTCACTCCACACCGTCGCCCGCAGGATTTATTTCTCAATAAGCTTCTTTTGAAAGCACTCTTTGCAGTGAGATATTATTAGTGTGCTCCCCCCGCCCCCACCTCCCACCACACACACTCCGCTAAGGGCCAGTGTACAAAGCTTGGCCGTGAGACGTACACAGACCGCACGTCTGGCTCAGACAGACTCAGAGGCATTTATGAGAGAGGCAAAGTGGTGTTTCGACACATGCTCGCAGCCTTTCCCCTCCAAACATCTGATACTAGAACCAACACCGAAGGCTGCCAATGCAACTCAACCCTGAGCTGCAGTAACTCACCCCATGAACTCTGCTCCTAAACTGTAGTAACTCACCCTACATGGCCTGGTACAGTAACCCACTCGGAGCTATTCCCAGGTACCTCAGTCCTAAACTGTAGTAACTCACCCTACATGGCCTGGTACAGGAACCCACTCAGACCTCTTCCCAGGAGGCTCAGTCCTAAACTGTAGTAACTCACCCTACATGGCCTGGTACAGGAACCCACTCAGACCTCTGCCCAGGCACCTCGGTCCTGAACTGAAGTAACTCACCCTACATGGCCTGGCACAGGAACCCACTCAGAGCTCTGCCCAGGCAGCTCAGTCCTGGCCAGTAGTCTCCTCCCCCTCCACAGTCTGGGACAGGAACCCACTCAGATGTTTGGTCATGCACCTGCACTCTGACCTGCAGCATGACATGCTAGTCCCAACATGCACACATTGTGTATATAGCACTCACCTCTTTAGCAGCAGTATCTGTTTCCATCATAGCCCAGGCTGCTGGGAAGGGTATACTGCTGTCATCTTTTGGAGTGGTGCTGACTATGCCATATTCCATGATTTCTCTTCCAAGTTCTGATATTGTGGTGATGGGTAAGGGGTTGCCCGAGGTTGGGGCATGGAGAGTGGCAATACAGTGGGTGCATCTTTGACTGTTCCTCTGCACCCCCCCCCCTTAATGTGCATTGAGAACCAAACCTCCCACATTGCATGTCAGAGTCCACGTGCTCTCTGGACCAATCATTGTGCGAGAGCCATGAGTGATGGGGCCTCTGTGTTCTTCTGCCCCTCTGCAGCCCGCTGGAGGTTCGAAGAGTGAACGACCAACTCATGCAGCTGGAGAGAGCCTTCATCGACCCGCTGGGGACCGCCAGAGACCTTATGCACAGGTAATCGACCTTCTTCCAAGTCTGCCCCCTCCCGAAAGACCCATACTGGTAACCAATATTCTCCCCGATGGCTGGTACCAGTGTTCGCTCAGGTGCAGTGGCATGGGAGCAGTCACTCTTCATGCACGATGCACTGCAGAGTGGTGCGATGATGCGCGACTAGATAGGATGTGGCATGACTGATGTCTCTTTTGGGCGAGCCTGTGCCCTGCCGCTGTCCTATGTTGTGGACGGTGCTGGAGTTGGTACCCTGCAGAGTGCAAGGAGGCACAGGTGATGCCAGTGTGTGTCACTTGGCTGCTAGATGGTGTGGTGCCCCAGTTGGGTGGCAGGGGATTTAGTTGATGCCGTGTGAGGTTTCAGTTGTTGGAGTGATGCCACATCTTCCAGAGTAAAAATGACCTTTTTTTATTTTTTATTTGTATATGGTTCATATAAACCTTTACAAACATATTTTATACATTAAAACAAAATAGCAAAATAATTATTTACAAGAACAGAAAATAGAACATTACAATCCAATATATATATATATATTCTGTAGAAGGAAAAAAAGCATAAACAACATAAAAATAGAGATACACAAAGATGCTAGTAATCCCAACAGCAATAGAAACAAACAAGGAGGAAGTAAACGGAAAACAAAAGATGCCGATCAGGCCCTCATATGTACAGTAAACCCATGACACGAACTCACAGTCATCATCACCATCCAATCTAGCAGTCCAGCTTAAGACTCTTCAAGAACCCGGACATAGCTATGGCCTCCCTGTTATTTTCCAAACCAGGTCAATAGGAGAGCCTGAGAAGAGGCCTTCAGGGCCCCCAAAAAAGAAATGCTCCTCTCTTCCAATTGAACACAGCTAAGGATAATGTGTTTTGCTGTTTCTAGCTCAGAGTGGCAGAATCTACAGATGGAATCTGCCCTGTTTATTTGATTTGATTTCTTTCAATCACGATCTCCTTGGTAGGTAAGATGTTCCAACTGAGTCGTACCAACAAACCAAGATGATATCTACAAGGGAAGAGGGTTCGAATTTTAGAGACGGAACCCCTTTTCTTATGCTCCTGTGAGAGATGTGACATGGATTTATAAGACTGGAAGGTATCCAACGTGCAGATCCAATCATTGTCCAAAAGTTTATTTTTCGTTAGCATCGGATTACAAGTCAGGCTTTCCAAGTTTAGGTTTATATCTGATAGAATGTTCTCGCAATTAGAGGCAAAAGTTATAAGGAACCCGTAGAGTTGATATTATTTCCCATCATCTCATCACTCATATAGAGTGTTATGTGAAGGAGCCTTCATTTTAGCATATAGCGAGACCATCTTCTATTGTTCTCGAGCCCATATGGAGGTATACCCTAGCTAAAACCGAATGGCTGTTACCGGAACTGCATTAGGGATACCCAGGATCCGTCTCCAGATTCCACCCTCTAACCGATTCAGTTGATGCTTAACAGATACTGGGCACAGTTCCAAGCCATACCCCAGTTTCGGTACCACCTTCCCTTAAAAAAAACATGAGCACAGGTTTTATAGAGAACTTCCAGAATTTACAGTCAATTTTCAGCATTTGGGTGCCCAACAATTTGGCCTTATCTGCTAGAATAGCCAACTGGGTACCTTCGCCCCTATATGCACCCACATGGTAACCCAATTATGTCACACTTGGGGAAATGATCACCTTAACGCCCTCGAGAGACCAACTCGGGCGCAACTTCCTACAGTCCCGCTTCATAAAACCTAAGATTTTGGTTTTATTTGGATTAATTGTCAAGCCGTTGTCTTTAGCATAGGTAGAGAAGGTAGCCAAGAGACGTTGGAGTCCCACCCTAGCGGAATCAAATAACAAGAAATCATGCACGTAGGCCAACCAAATTAGTTTGGATAGGCCTACACTGGGGGCAAGGAGTTCCTCCTTAAATAAAGTATTCACCACGTCAGAGAGATAGTGATTGAATATCCATGGCGCCAATACACACCCCTGCCTCACCCCAGCGTATGTTTGGAGTCTAGTTGACATCTTCCCCTGCTGGTTGAGTCGAATCCGAATGCCTGCATTCCTAAAAACACCCTCCACCAGAGCTAACGGGGCCCTTGGCAGGCCCTGTGAGGCTAGTTTATGCCATAGCTTGTTTCGATCAACACAATCAAAAGCTGCTGAAAGGTCGACCGATGCCATAAATGTGCAGCCTTCCTCCCTCTTCCATGCCGATTCCTGAATGCATTTTACAACTAAGCCATTAATGTTGGTCGAGTGACCCTTCCGGAATCCAGTCTGAAAAATGCTCAGGCGGTGGTAGCGTTTTTCCCAATCCTCAAGATGAGACAGCAGAAAGGCAGAGAAGATTTTACAATCCGCATCAATCAAGGAGATTGGTGGGTAGTTCTTAGGCTCAGATCTGCCGCCACACTTGAACATCGGGATAACGTGAGCTGTAGACCAGGAAGAGGGGCAGACCCCAGACGACAGTATATCTTTAAATTCAAAGAAGAGCAAATTGGCCCACAGATTAGGGTCGGACTTGAAAGTATTGTTGGTGAGGCCATTAGGGGCCGGGACACGTGATATTTTACAATCATCTCCCTAATTGTATCCATCGCCATGATCAGGGTCCATGCTTCAGTACAATCTTGCACAGGGGAGTCCTGTAGTGGGACCCTACTTGAAGATAATGTAGCCCCAAACCTGTCTCCATAAAAGGCAAGCCATTCTTTTTCTGCAATCGGATTTAATTGTGAAATGATACAAGTTCTATCTTGACCATTCACAATTTTCCAAAAAGCACCCAGGTTGGCCCTACATAGTATTGCGAGGATAGATTCTGCATCTTGCTGGACAAACCAATGTTTTATGGTTCTACAGAAGTTTTTATATTTGTGCTTAATTTGTATAACCATGATGGACTGAAGGGGCTCTTTAACTGCAATCATTGAAAGTCTTCTACAGTCTTTTCTCATACGGGTTTTGGCCAGCGCCAGGTCCCGATTATAGGGATCGGTGTGCTGAGGTTTCGGGACTGTTCTATATGAACGTAAGGACATGTCCCTAATTGCAGAATTAATCAGCAGCATTATTCCATTAACTTGAAAGTTATTTAACTTCGATTCCAATGTGGAACCATTCAGCTGGGCCCTCAACTTAAGGTGTAGGGCATCAATGTTTTTGGGCATGCATCAGACGCAGTACCCGCATTGGAGACTGTGACCTGTACATAAGAGTTAAGTTTCCTTGTAATGGGTAATTGATTAAGGGAGATAAATAATGCTTATGGGACAGGTTTTTGCCACAAGGAAGAGATGATTTCTGCTCAGTTTAGATCTGTGCACTGTTTTTTTTACCGAATTGCCTATTTCTCATCGCCCCACATTTTCAACCAAGGACAAAGGCAGCCTTTTCACCATATCAGCATTGGAAATAGGCTCCGAGAGTAAAGGCGCGATTTTGAAGCGTAGATTCCTCAACGGGAGACTTTGGGGAGAGGATAAGCTCCTTAACCAAAGGTTACTCCAGATATAGAACACTGCTATCTCAGTGTTCCCTGTCCAGAAATGCCACCCTGGCAATGTCCTTAGAGGTAATCAAATCTAGTGCTGGAATTTCTGCAAAAATTGTAAGGATGTTAGATCAATTCAAGCAGATCGCTTCTGCAGGGTGTAGTAAACTCTAAATAGAAATTAAGGCAGGGGAAATACTCATGGCTCTAGGTGGCTGAAGATTGACAAGTTGACCACTGACAAAACCCATGTGCCACTGGTTGACAAGCTGTTTTATCACCAATATTAGTATAAACACTCGAGGGTTTGTGGAGCCAGTCTACCAAATCTCTAATTCCTGTAGGGATCGAGGGATAGAGGGTAGCTGGGGGGATATTTTCTTCTTTAAATTTACCCCAACCAACATCACTCTCAAGGGGCTGATCAAATACTACAGGTACGAGTATTTGGCAGTGGACGTTGAGCAACCTTGGGAGGGGCCGCATATTCAGAAAGGAATTAAAGGAACACTGTTAGGTTGAGGTCTCACTAGAGGTTCAAAGATCTGTCCTTCCTCACCCAAAACAGGATGGGAAAGCAGACCCACAAATGGGTTCAGGATTGTAATCTTTTTTGCTTTCCCAGGGCCACAACCCCATACAGTCAGAGGGGACTCAGATAATATTGGGCCAGAAGTGGTCTGACCAATGGGGGGTTAGTATGGGAATCGTAGTTTACTACCACCTCATTCTTCAAGACCCCCCCTCGCTCCCCCCCGGGAGAGTACTTATTTCTGGGGCTGTGTTTGGGTTAATCACATCAGTTTGCACTGTAGAATCACCCGAGTAGCCCTTGGCTGAAGAACGGCAGAAATGTAACTGATTCCGGGATCGCTACCAGGTTGGGTCTAAACGTGGAGTTTCGGGGTGTCTTAGAGTATCTTCCACGTACATGTTTCATAGAACCTCTACGCCTGGGCGGGCTCCACCGACACACTAGAATCCACAATCAGGCAATCATCGGCCACCACATTATTTAGAATAACAGCCTCAACATCTTAATCAATAATAGAGGGTATTATAGGGGAAAGGCATTTAGAGCACACAGGTCTTCTCCCCCTCGCAGTTAGAGATCATAGGAGCTCCTGTCATAGGTCCAGTTGCATCAGCACTGTCTGATACCTCAATTATCCCGTCCAAGGGGGTTAATCTGGTCTGGTCAGCATTAGGGATACCACCCGAACCCAACCCCAAAGGATCCCCCGCACCGAGGCTTCTAAGATGAATTTCAGAGCCAATACTGTTCAATTTAGAGTTCAACTCAGCCAGTATTTCAATTCCTGTGCAGTCGACCTTGTCGTTAACTTCTGCCAATAATCTTTGTGAGTTCTTCAGTTCCGCCCATATGTTGTCGTACAGCTCCACAAATGAGCTCAGGATGACATTCAGGGCAGACACAGTAGGGTGTGTTAGTCTGATTCTGTCATCAAGATCCTTCAAATTACGTTGTGCAACCTTGCAGAGTCCTCTTGTGTGAGTAGCACCGTAGGACTCTGAGTCGCCCCGCATGCCTCCTTCTGCTGGTTTTCTGCCTCCTCACTGGCAACTATAATATTTCTTAAGGCAGTAGGAGAATCTGAAGTGAGGCGCCACATGTTTGCTGCACGACACTCCCTATGTTTCTTATATGCGATTCCATCCATGGCTAAGTCGGCACATTCCATCAGGCCAATACCTGTGATCCCGAAGAAGACCTGAGAAGTCATGGCCGACTGGTCCAGCATAGCCGGTCCTCCGAATACCTGGGGCAGCTTAATGTCTGTGCTGATATAGGCCGATTTAAAGACATAATGGTCCATCTACCTTTGCCCCATTATCAGCTTAATAGTTCTGTGGCTTTTAGGGGTATTCTGCTGGGCATTTTCATTTACAGGTACAGATGTTTTTAGAGGGCAAACACCCGCGTAGTATGTGGATAGGAGCCAGATTGAACTGATCCTCGTGCTTTAAAGTTAGTTGCGTTACCTGTTTGCCACACACAGACACATCCTCCCTCCCGTCCCCAGTAAGCGGCCCCTTGGGAGACGGGGAGATGGGCGAGAGTAGACACAGTGAGGAGGAACTCGCAGGCTGGCAAGAAATGGCAGGAAATAGTTTCCTTTGGTCGGGTAAAGATGCCTTTTTACCAAAGGGGGCCACAGACGAGTTGTTTTGATTGTTGGGGTACCCATTTGACTCCAGCCCTGCACGCGTAACTATCACAGTGTCACTCGGAGGTTCAGATCAAATGGCAAAAAGGAAAGGCCCGCAGTCTCTGAAACCGGAAGATTAAAAAAATAAATAAGCAGCAAACTCTATTTCTTATGCCAAGAAGACGGAGGAAAGCGGCCTGCACTTCACACGCAAATCCGTCAAGCCGCACTGTGCACTGCTAGGACCGCACTGTGCACTGCACTGTGCACTGCTAGGTCCGCACTGTGCACTGCTAGGACCGCACTGTGCACTGCTAGGACCGCACTGTGCACTGCACTGTGCACTGCTAGGTCCGCACTGTGCACCACTAGGTCCGCACTGTGCACTACTAGGACCGCACTGTGCACTGCTAGGACCGCACTGTGCACTGCACTGTGCACTGCTAGGTCTGCACTGTGCACTACTAGGACCGCACTGTGCACTGCTAGGACCGCACTGTGCACTGCACTGTGCACTACTAGGTCCGCACTGTGCACTACTAGGACCACACTGTGCACTGCTAGGACCGCACCAGCTCACACAGCCACTTCCAACAAAAGGACCAGGAAAAGGGTTTGACTCGGTTGCTTGATTGATGGCGCAGATGCTGGTGGCTTCCATTGATGTATGTGGTGGATGTCCCTGGCTTGTATGATTGAGAGTGGGCTTGACTCTCGGTTTCATGGTTGGTGGAGTAGATGCCACTGGCTTCCATTGATGTATGTGGTGGATGTCCCTGGCTTGTATGATTGAGAGTGGGTTTGACTCTCGGTTCCATGATTGATGGCGTAGATATCTCGGTTCCTTGATTGATGGCGTAGATGCTGGTGGCTTCCATTGATGTATGTGGTGGATGTCCCTGGCTTGTGTGATTTAGAGTGGGTTTGACTCTCGGTTCCATGATTGTTGGCGTAGATATCTCGGTTCCTTGATTGATGGAGTAGATGCTGGTGGCTTCCATTGATGTATGTGGTGGATGTCCCTGGCTTGTATGATTGAGAGTGGGCTTGACTCTCAGTTTCATGGTTGGTGGAGTAGATGCCACTGCCTTCCATTGATGTATGTGGTGGATGTCCCTGACTTGTATGATTGAGAGTGGGTTTGACTCTCGGTTCCATGATTGATGGTGTAGATATCTCGGTTCCTTGATTGATGGCGTAGATGCTGGTGGCTTCCATTGATGTATGTGGTGGATGTCCCTGGCTTGTGTGATTTAGAGTGGGTTTGACTCTCGGTTCCATGATTGATGGCGTAGATATCTCAGTTCCTTGATTGATGGCGTAGATGCTGGTGGCTTCCATTGATGTATGTGGTGGATGTCCCTGGCTTGTATGATTGAGAGTGGGCTTGACTCTCAGTTTCATGGTTGGTGGAGTAGATGCCACTGGCTTCCATTGATGTATGTGGTGGATGTCCCTGGCTTGTATGATTGAGAGTGGGTTTGACTCTCGGTTCCATGATTGATGGCGTAGATATCTCGGTTCCTTGATTGATGGCGTAGATGCTGGTGGCTTCCATTGATGTATGTGGTGGATGTCCCTGGCTTGTATGATTGAGAGTGGGTTTGACTCTTGGTTCCATGATTGATGGCATAGATATCTCGGTTCCTTGATTGATGGCGTAGATGCTGGTGGCTTCCATTGATGTATGTGGTGGATGTCCCTGGCTTGTGTGATTTAGAGTGGGTTTGACTCTCGGTTCCATGATTGATGGCGTAGATATCTCGGTTCCTTGATTGATGGAGTAGATGCTGGTGGCTTCCATTGATGTATGTGGTGGATGTCCCTGGCTTGTATGATTGAGAGTGGGCTTGACTCTCGGTTTCATGGTTGGTGGAGTAGATGCCACTGGCTTCCATTGATGTATGTGGTGGATGTCCCTGGCTTGTATGATTGAGAGTGGGTTTGACTCTCGGTTCCATGATTGATGGCGTAGATATCTCGGTTCCTTGATTGATGGCGTAGATGCTGGTGGCTTCCATTGATGTATGTGGTGGATGTCCCTGGCTTGTGTGATTTAGAGTGGGTTTGACTCTCGGTTCCATGATTGTTGGCGTAGATATCTCGGTTCCTTGATTGATGGAGTAGATGCTGGTGGCTTCCATTGATGTATGTGGTGGATGTCCCTGGCTTGTATGATTGAGAGTGGGCTTGACTCTCAGTTTCATGGTTGGTGGAGTAGATGCCACTGCCTTCCATTGATGTATGTGGTGGATGTCCCTGACTTGTATGATTGAGAGTGGGTTTGACTCTCGGTTCCATGATTGATGGTGTAGATATCTCGGTTCCTTGATTGATGGCGTAGATGCTGGTGGCTTCCATTGATGTATGTGGTGGATGTCCCTGGCTTGTGTGATTTAGAGTGGGTTTGACTCTCGGTTCCATGATTGATGGCGTAGATATCTCAGTTCCTTGATTGATGGCGTAGATGCTGGTGGCTTCCATTGATGTATGTGGTGGATGTCCCTGGCTTGTATGATTGAGAGTGGGCTTGACTCTCAGTTTCATGGTTGGTGGAGTAGATGCCACTGGCTTCCATTGATGTATGTGGTGGATGTCCCTGGCTTGTATGATTGAGAGTGGGTTTGACTCTCGGTTCCATGATTGATGGCGTAGATATCTCGGTTCCTTGATTGATGGCGTAGATGCTGGTGGCTTCCATTGATGTATGTGGTGGATGTCCCTGGCTTGTATGATTGAGAGTGGGTTTGACTCTTGGTTCCATGATTGATGGCATAGATATCTCGGTTCCTTGATTGATGGCGTAGATGCTGGTGGCTTCCATTGATGTATGTGGTGGATGTCCCTGGCTTGTGTGATTTAGAGTGGGTTTGACTCTCGGTTCCATGATTGATGGCGTAGATATCTCGGTTCCTTGATTGATGGAGTAGATGCTGGTGGCTTCCATTGATGTATGTGGTGGATGTCCCTGGCTTGTATGATTGAGAGTGGGCTTGACTCTCGGTTTCATGGTTGGTGGAGTAGATGCCACTGGCTTCCATTGATGTATGTGGTGGATGTCCCTGGCTTGTATGATTGAGAGTGGGTTTGACTCTCGGTTCCATGATTGATGGCATAGATATCTCGGTTCCTTGATTGATGGCCTAGATGCTGGTGGCTTCCATTGATGTATGTGGTGGATGTCCCTGGCTTGTGTGATTTAGAGTGGGTTTGACTCTCGGTTCCATGATTGATGGCGTAGATATCTCGGTTCCTTGATTGATGGCGTAGATGCTGGTGGCTTCCATTAATGTATGTGGTGGATGTCCCTGGCTTGTATGATTGAGAGTGGGTTTGACTCTCGGTTCCATGATTGATGGCGTAGATATCTCGGTTCCTTGATTGATGGCGTAGATGCTGGTGGCTTCCATTGATGTATGTGGTGGATGTCCCTGGCTTGTGTGATTTAGAGTGGGTTTGACTCTCTGTTCCATGATTGATTGAGTAGATGCCGCTGGTTTAAATTTGTTTATGTGGTGGATGTCCCTGGCTTGTATGATTGAGAGTGGGTGTGACTCTCGGTTGCATGATTGATGGAGTAGATGCTGGTGGCTTCCATTGATGTATGTGGTGGATGTCCCTGGCTTGTGTGATTTAGGGTGGGTTTGACTCTCGGTTGCATGATTGATGGAGTAGATGCTGGTGGCTTCCATTGATGTATGTGGTGGATGTCCCTGGCTTGTATGATATAGAGTTGGCTTGACTCTCGGTTGCATGATTGATGGAGTAGATGCCGCTGGCTTCCATTGATGTATGTGGTGGATGTCCCTGGCTGGTATGATATAGAGTTGGCTTGACTCTCAGTTGCATGATTGATGGAGTAGATGCCGCTGGCTTCCATTGATGTATGTGGTGGATGTCCCTGGCTTGTATGATTGAGAGTGGGTGTGACTCTCGGTTGCATGATTGATGGAGTAGATGCTGGTGGCTTCCATTGATGTATGTGGTGGATGTCCCTGGCTTGTGTGATTTAGGGTGGGTTTGACTCTCGGTTGCATGATTGATGGAGTAGATGCTGGTGGCTTCCATTGATGTATGTGGTGGATGTCCCTGGCTTGTATGATTGAGAGTGGGTGTGACTCTCGGTTGCATGTTGATGGAGTAGATGCTGGTGGCTTCCATTGATGTATGTGGTGGATGTCCCTGGCTTGTATGATTGAGAGTGGGTGTGACTCTTGGTTGCATGATTGATGGAGTAGATGCTGGTGGCTTCCATTGATGTATGTGGTGGATGTCCCTGGCTTGTGTGATTTAGGGTGGGTTTGACTCTCGGTTGCATGATTGATGGAGTAGATGCCGCTGGCTTCCATTGATGTATGTGGTGGATGTCCCTGGTTTGTATGATATAGAGTTGGCTTGACTCTCAGTTGCATGATTGATGGAGTAGATGCCGCTGGCTTCCATTGATGTATGTGGTGGATGTCCCTGGCTTGTATGATATAGAGTTGGCTTGACTCTCGGTTGCATGATTGATGGAGTAGATGCCGCTGGCTTCCATTGATGTATGTGGTGGATGTCCCTGGCTTGTATGATATAGAGTTGGCTTGACTCTCGGGTCCATGATTGATGGCGTAGATGCAGCTGGCTTCCATTGATGTATGTGCTCCATGTCCCTGTCTTGTATGATTTAGTCTTTTATTGATAGTTGTGGCTTTTGTCACCCTGAGTTGTGTATTCATGTCCTGATCCATGTGCTTTATGAAAGGATAGGTTTGTCATCCCTGAGTTATTTCATTTGATGATGCTGTTGCCATAGGTTTTAAAGCTTAGAGGGGTTAGTGGGGCCCTGTATTCTGTGACTCCTTCATGCAATTGTACACCATTAACTGATTTGGTGTGGTAGATATTCATTGTTATATGAAATGGTGGGGCATTTATCGTGCATTGTATTAAGTGGTGGGGCCGTTGTCCTCTGCTGTGTAGAAGGGATTGGGTGGGCTACTGTCCTGTTTTGTATGGATTGGTTTGGGTGTAGTTGTATGAATTGGTTGGGCTGCTGTCATGTGTTGCAGGAACTGATGGGGCCGTTGTACTGTGTTGTATGAATTGGTGAAGTTGTTGTTCCTTAGTTCTGTGGATTGACGTGTTTGACCTCCTTGTGCTCTGAGAATTGCTGGTGCATCCCTCAGTGATTTTTTATGAATTGGTTGGGGTTTTGACTGTGGGTTCTGTGAGTTTGCGTGGGTCTTGTCTCTGACATTTGATGCTTCATAGTGGCGTGGATGGTCTATTGCTTCTTCTGCCTGAAAAAAGTGTCTGTGGCTGATAACTCTCCGCCATCATGTCTCAGCACTGACCCTTACTCCAAACTTGATTTCTTCAGGCATATCATCTACGCTCCCAACCAGAAGAACATCTACGCATCGTCCCGGTTCCCAGGACTGTCTAACGCGCTCTTTGACATTGAGAACGATGAGCAGCAGATGTGGCGTTGGGAGCAGGTAAAGAAGGAGGTGTCCATCATCGTCTTCACCATCCGGTCCGCTGCCAGCACCTTGAGGGACGCAAGTGATATAGGGGGCTTATAGACTTAGCTATCACTCACAAGCCAGCAAAAGAATTATAGCCCAAAGGAGAGAAGAAATGATAACCACTTCCTTCAGCGTCAATGTTTCGACTTTCTAGTGACTTCTTCAGCAGGAATTCGAAAATGGCAAAGACTAACAATTTAGCAAAGACGGTCATTGTGCTATTTAATGCCCGGGCTTCTTCAGGACTCACTCCTGACATTTCTGTCTCAAACTCACCTGGAAATGGTTAGTTTATGTTTTATTAGGTTGAGGTTTATTTTTGGCTTGTTTTAAATGTCTGATGTTCAAGCACCTTGAAGCAGCCATAAAGGTAGCACCCACTAAACACGCATATCAAAAAGCCCCCCAAAAAATCACAAAACAGGAACACAATGTAGGCCTGGAAATCTCATCTGCTGACTAGACCTAACACCCCTCTATTGACAGGACAGAGTAACTGCAGCCCCGGATGAGAGGCTGGTCAAGGGCGGCATTATGTAAAGTAACTCCCAAAAGCGCCCAACATCACCCTAAGAATATTTCTACCTCACACACCACTATAATCTTTCCCATGAAGTCCCTCTAAACATTCAGAAACCTCCAGAAAGCCTAGACCAGTTTTCCCGCTCCCAGGGAAGTCATGACAGAAATCCCACCCTCTTTCCCATCTATAGAACCAGGCTGTTCTTAGCCTCCGGGGCCTTGAACAACACGGGCTGAAATCTGCAACTGAGGGCCACTACACTTCTTAGTCTTCTCACCGTGCTCTTTACAATGATTGCCTTCTTCAAACTAAAGGTTCCCATTTTTCTGGTCGCTTACATGCACAATTTCCCAGCCCAGGCGTCTTTCTCAAACTCTTTCTCGTCTTTCATCGACTCTCTTCCCTGATCACTCTATTAACTCTACACTATCGGCTACTGAGTTTGCCCTATTTTTCTCCTCCAAGGTGGCCTCCCCACGCTCCGCTATTGGATCTTTGCCCTCTCATTCCTCTACTAGCTTCTCTACTCCTGTTTCTACAGGAATGATTTCCTCCTTCACTCCTATTACTAACTGTGATAAAGCACAGTCCAGGCTGCTTGAGGTTACTTCTTAGTAAGTTTACTTCAGTTTCTTCAATTACATATTACAGGATAGGACATCAGGAATAAGACATATAAATAAAGACACCGGTACCCATCACCCAGGAAGGGAGGGCCCCAACTGATTCAACATAGAACACTCACCACAGCATTCTCCCACTCATACATCAACAATCTACAGGCACTCAGGTGACATCATAAATCACATGACAAACCACATCAGACTAACCTAGCACTTCACAACACATCTCCCTCCTTACCAAACACATTCAATAACGAGTACTTCACAAAATATCTCCCTCCTTACCGAACACACTCACGAACAAGTACTTCACAAAGCATGTGATCACCTAAACAACAACACACATCACACCCAGTCCAAAGTACTGTAGATATTCTACATGAAAATCCCACAACTGTGCAATTCCAGAACTCCGCCTATCGTTCTTCAAGCACCATCATTATAAACACTAATCACCTTCCGTCTGCCCCTGCCACTGGCAAACTCTAGACTCCCACTCTAGACACCAACCAGCCCAGATCCAAGGCTATACCTACTCAACAATACCATAACCTATACAAAAAAACTTTGGTCCTTCTTCCCGCCCCCGCCACAGGCGAGCCTTCAGGCTGCCACCCTGAAGCACCACTTGTCATCCTGACGCAATACTAGTCATCCAGGATGACAACAAAATCACCATAGTCAGATAAGAGATTCAGTAAAACTCTACAACTCACTAACACATACCCAACAGCATGCATGCCTGAAACACAAATATACAAATGGACCAAGCCAATCGAACAAAACCTAACCATACCATGGTGTACAGCTCCTAAAAACAACTTGGAGATGCTGGCCAGTCAACTCCAAGACCACCTACACAAACATATGGTTGACTCTATCACTCTTCTCAATGGCAGTACTATCCAGTCCATAATCAAACCCTGAGAAGAAAACAATAGCCAGGATTAACCCATAACACATAAAGATAAACAAATCACCATGCGACTCTTCATCTTGAACAGCATCTTTGACTTTAACATAGTATTAACTAGAGGGCGTCCCCTACCAGAAACAAACTTCATCTGACTTAACCAGCTGTCCCTTAAGATAAGAATCGGCTTCTCCAAAGAGTGCACTACTGCCATAACAAAAGACACTAGACTTACTATTCCCATTCATGTCATGATCTCTGCTTCCAAAAGATCAGGACTTGCCCGACTCCCTTGGAAGCAGACCCATAACCCCGGTTCCGAGTGCCAGCCAGTCCCAATTGGGACCTTTTGGACCCTGTCCTGGCACCAGTGGCACCAGGCTCATAAAGATGCCCAGTCCCAGCGCTGGAAGCGCCGGGCTCATAATGCTTGGGTGGATTTACCTGCAGCAGACCATGCTGCTTACTTACCTGCCAGTTGAACCCCTGATCCTCTTCTGTTTGGGACTACTTTTCCTGTTGGGTGGGGCAGGAGCCACTCCCTAGGTTCAGAACACTGGAACTCTTCTGGAAAGCAGGAACTCTTTTCTTACCTAGGCGTGGCTGTGGAAGGAGACCCCTAAGCACTACAGGAGGCTACTTAAACCACACCCGATGGATGAATCTTGCTTTGCGTTATTCTGCATTCTCTGCAGCAGAACGCTCATCGTGTCTTCTGATCCTGGGCCTAAGGGAACAAAGGCTTACCATCCTGGAATCCAGTCTTCAGCAGCACCTGTAAAGACAAAGAAAGAACAGGTTAGCACTACGGTCTTCAGTGGCAGCGCATCTCTTACCTGGTCCATCGGCTGTCACCAACGCCTCGCGCTGCATTCCGGCATCTGAAAGACAAAGGCTTACCTACTCTTCGCATGCTCCGGAGGTCTTCGCACTGCATTCCGGCATCTGAAAGACAAAAGCTTACCAGCTCTTCGCATGCTCCGGAGGCCTTCGGCGCTGCATCCCGCATCTGAAAGACAAAAGAAGGTGCGTTTAAAGACGTTGGGCAACTTTATTACTCACGTGCCATTACTCCTTCCCACGCCGAATCCAGTGGGTATTCCAGCACCCTTCAGCTTCTCTAAAGCTCTGAACTTGTACCTGCAAGATAAAAGGGACAGTTAGTGCGCATCGTGAAGCAGGCTACAAGCGCTTACTTACGTGCTTCCAGGCGCTTCTATTCCTCACGCGGGTTCGATCCTCAACTCTCATCAGCCCGCCATCCGCCATCGCCGGAACCCTGCAAAACAAGAGATATCATTACAAAAGACTTTTAAGACATTTGAAGTGCCCAGAACTTACCGTTCGTGCAGTTAACGACGGACAGCAGTCCTCTGAGGTCAAGAGGCCTGCACCCTTATCCAGTGAAGAAACTGGTTACGGCACCCTGCCCCGAGGCAGATGGAGAGCTCGGCGTTCACTTACCTAAGGTGAGGGCGTTAACCTTTGGGGTTCTACAGGAGAAGAGAAAGGGAAGAGGAGAGAGGCACCCAATAACCCCAGTTCATTAATCCCATATTTTCTATCTGCAGACATCTTACTCTTCGAGTCAGACATACAGTGCACAGAGGTCCAGCCCAAAGAGCCAACCGTGTGTTACACATCACCTTTGAAGATACGGCATTCACCCAGTCAAGACCGGCGCCTCTGCGGGAATCAGGTGAGCGTTACAATTCACCTTAGTGCAACTCTCACTTACCACTCACTAAAATTCCTGACAAAGGCACTACCCCCAGGATTTACCTTACTCACAAATAAAACTAAAGGAGGCGCTACCTCACAATAGTTAATTAATCGAAACGCTACCTCCATAACCCAATAGTGCATACCACACTATAACATAAATAGAAAAGCAGGACACTGCTGTGACCTTAAAAGAGGCACTACCTCCCTAATCTCAGTAGTCTATATTCAAAAACGAATGTCACCAACTCCCATTCATTTCTTGAATTACATTATTTTTAGTTAAATAAATACATGTGACCTTTTTACCAACTCGGGTGCTAAAATGTCTCTTTTTACATTAGTCACTACACTTCATTCTCTCCATGACTTCCGCACTTATTGACTCATAGAATATATATGTGACATTTCTTTTCTTCTCCATTTCAAATTTTAAAACTTTGAACTGAACTTCCTCTCCAGCACAGTTCATTTCCTTGTCCATGGCCTATACTAAACCTAAATGCCTAAAGGTCCATATCGTTGTATAACGACTTAACACCTAAAAATCCTCAGGGTGTTAGACGAGCTCCCCTTCACCCACATACTCTCCACATAAGCTTCATACGTAAAAGCATTCCACACCTATCTTATTACTTTGCATCTAATTATGAACATCTGATAATAATAATATCCATGAAAGTCCATTAACCTGCAAATCCTCCTCAAAGTATGTTAAGTTTCTATGCAAAACAAATAACGCTCTCTCATACACCCACAAGCCACGTGCAAAGTGCCAACCACTCTCACACGTGACTGTTATTAAAATACATGTTAAGTTCAAATATGCAGTTTCCCAGACTTAACTTCAACATTATCCAATTGCCAATTCTATAGTGCATTCCTAAGCACGCATTTCACTTGTTAAGATTAACAAAACTTCACATAAGGACTCCTTCACCTCACGGCATCCTGTGATATAATACACCTATATTTACCAAAACGATGGCCGCTACATGACGCCTCGATATCGGGGCGGAGCGGCATTTACTGCATGCAGCCTCTGACCAAGTGATGCCATGCATTCACATGCTGCGCGCATCCTCATCATCGGATGATGCCCAGACGATGCCCTGCAATGTACTCCGCCACCGTTGGCTGATCGCTCACATACCTAAAAGGCAGAGCGGCTTTGCTGCACCGTAGTCACTGCGGCGCTCATGCCACTATGGCGCTCATGCGTTGGGCGCACTCCCTCCTGCTCTCCATAGGACGTCTTCCTCTTTAAACTGGGTCATACGGTTCGCCCAACGTGACATTGCGTGTCACCAGTGAGGTCCTTTACTCTGAAATTAAGACCTCTATGTAATTGCTATCATCGACAGGTTCCTTCTACAGTTCTCTCTGAAGAACGCCTCGCACACACGTTCGATTCCACCGCCAGCTCCCCCTGATCGATGACCGACGTCATCATTTCCAAACCGGCAGTCAAAGGCTGCAGAACTCCTGCACTGCTCAATGACCAACGGTCCATTTGGCCCCTGCACTGTCCAGTGAAATCGTGAGTGTCTCGCGCACCGCCAAAATAACACCAAGTCACATCCTAATGCTCAGAAAACACAACAAGTGGCACTAATAAACATATTCTAGATGCGCACCGCCTTATTATTTTTTTTAAAGTGCTTCGCTAAACATCCGAGCACCAACCAGTCAAAAGGCATTTATTCATTTTTCTTTTTAAATAATGCTGTTCCATTGTCCCAGTGGATGTCGAGGGAGGCATGGGATACGACTGCTTTTCATCCGGTCTCCCTTACTTCACCTTGATTGCCGGACGCATCCACCTTAAGAACAAGCCTCCCTCCACTCGTGCTGGCCCTGGAAGTCCCTAATGGGCCCATACACAGCACCCCCATAGGTTGATGAGCTGCTGGTCATGACTGCTATAGGCATTTAACCTAATGGATCACATCCATAACTTCTTATGTCCAGAGATGCAGCATTCCCAATAATTTACGGGCTGTTGATCCTATGAGTAGTGATCCATCAAACCTCCTCCCTTATCCAGCCTGGGTGATGGGTTTGCTTACTTGGGGGCGGTGTTGTCTTGATATCTCCTTCTGGTCCTGATGTTTACTGCACCCCCCGCAGCAGTCCTCCTGGTCTCTGTTTTCAGCTTTCCTTGCACCAGGGGTTCTTTCCTTTATCCCATCCTCATCGCCAGTGTTATAAAGCACAGTCCAGGCTGCTTGAGGTTACTTCTTAGTAAGTTTACTTCAGTTTCTTCAGTTACATATTACAGGACGTGGACATCAGGAACAAGACATATAAATAAAGACACCGGCACCCATCACCCAGGAAGGGAGGGCCCCAACTGATTCAGCATAGAACACTCACCACAGCATTCTCCCACTCACACATCAACATTCCACAGGCACTCAGGTGACATCATAAATCACATGACAAACCACATCAGACTAACCTAGCACTTCACAACACATCTCCCTCCTTACCAAACACATTCACAAACAAGTACTTCACAACACTAACAAAATGACTTTTTCACCTGTTGGCTTGGGCGCTTTCTACTGCTTCCCCCACCAGACCTACACCTTCAACACTTATCCCTAACATCTATCCCTCTCTTGTTTCTTTTCTTACTTCCTTTCCCAATTCTTGTCTCTCTACTTCTACCTTTCCCACTCTATTGAAGCTTGCCCCTGTTATTCCTATTCTAGAGAAACCTTCTGGTGACCCGCAACTAGCTTCTAATTTCTGCCCTATTTGTTTATTACCCTTCTTTCTAAACTACTTGAGCACATTGTTTACTCTCGAGTTTCTACTTTTGTTTCTGATAATGTTATCATTCCTCACTTTCAATCTGGATTCCGCCCTTTTCATTCTACTGAGATGGCTCATCTCTCTGTTCTTGACTCTCTTCTATTTGCTTGGTACTCCAAACATTCTTCTTTTCTTATTCTGCTTGATCTTTCTGCTGCTTTTGATTCTGTCGATCATTCTATTTTATTAGCCTCTCTGTCCTCCTTTGGGTTCTCTGGCTCTGTTCTCTCCTTGTTCAGGTCGTATCCCTCTCAAAGAACCTTCTCAGTTTAATGGGCAGGGTCTCCCTCTGCCAAACTTCACCTTATCTATGGTGTCCCTCAAGGTTCTGTTCTTGGTCCTTTTATATTTTCTCTTTACGCCACTCCTTTAGCTGGTATTATTTCTTCCTCAGGTCTTTCCCATCAGTTCTATGCTGATGAAACCCAGTTTTTTCTGCCCTTCTCATCTTTTTCTTCTGATACTCACAGAAAACTTTCTACTTGTCCATTGGCTATTCAATCCTGGATGTTGGCTCACTTTCTCGTCCTCAAGACTACCAAAACTGAAGCACTCTTTTCTTTCCTGCTAGCACAAGACCCCCCCTCTTCCTTCCACCTTTATCTCGTTTCTTCCTTCTCAGCTATTTCCTCTGCTGCTCGTAATCTTGGACTTTACTTTGATTCTGATCTCTCGTTTAAACATTACTTTTTTATATCTTCACGAGCCTGCAATTTTCACCTTTACAATATCCGGAAAGGCTATCTCATTCTTGACTTTTGAAGCCACTAAACTCCTGATTTCTTTGTTAATTTGTTCCCATTTATTCTACTGCTCCACAGAACTTTTTGGTTTCCCCCTTACTCATTTAGCTCCTCTTAAATCTGTTTTAACGCCTCTATTTGCCTAGTCTGTCTTCTACCTCGTGACTGTCTTCTCTTTCGTTCCTCGGCTGGCTTTCATTCCAGTCTTGCCTCATATTTTATTTCCTGTGTCTTGTCTTTACATCTCTCTATGGCCTGCTTCATGATGACCTTGCTTGGCTAGCTTCATTCTAG
Organism: Ambystoma mexicanum; assembly: GCF_040938575.1. Taxonomy (NCBI): domain Eukaryota; kingdom Metazoa; phylum Chordata; class Amphibia; order Caudata; family Ambystomatidae; genus Ambystoma; species Ambystoma mexicanum. The sequence continues at coordinate 10,596,759 of NC_090940.1, forward strand.
ATACCTTCTCGCTCGCTTCGTTCTCATTCACATTATTTTTCTTGCTGTCTCTCTTGCTCCATGTGCTCTGTCGCGTTTTTGCTAATTTTCCCTGCTGGCTCCCTTGCACTGGAATGCTCTTCCTCTTTCCCTTTGTTCCATCTCGTGTATTCTGTATTCTGAGACACTTTGAGATCTTTTCTGCTTCAGTCCGGTTCGCTGACTTTTTTTTGTTCATTTTCATGTATTGTACTGTTTTTGATCATATGTACAGAACTTTGGATTAAAGCGCTATATAAACCCAAATAAAATACAAAATACAAATTCAAGCATAAAAGCCTTGTGGTAACCATGACTTAAAAGCAGCCGGGATTCATAATCGGAATGCTGGTGGAGGGTGATTTCATGTCGAGGTAATCGTGTCTGTGAGGGTGATGCTTACTCTCCTCTTGCTGGTGAGTTTCAATAAATTAATCAGGTAGAAGAAAGAGTGAACGTGGGCTTCTCTGAAGATGTAGATAATAGATGTTGTCCTTTGGACTCAGAATCTGCATTAATGAGAAGGCAACCTGCGCTGCGGGTGTGTGGTGGAGGATGTTGTTGTTGGGTACAAAGGTTCCGATTACGGCTGTAATTGTCTTCCTAGCTTGAGGAAATGGTCACTTGAGCTATTTTGTTATCAATATCATTTTATTAAGTTACAGTGAATTATACCTTGCTCATAGTTTACAGAATCTAATATTACTGGACCCAAGTCCATCATGTTCCCTCTTTCCCTGCGCTATCACTTACTGCATCCCCTCCACAGGCACACTTCTATACACATCCAACTCTTGGTGCCAACACCCCTGTCAGCTGGCTTGGGAAACCCAGTGCTCACCCTTGATATAGAGATTGTTTCTTACAAACTAGTCTGGGAGAAGCCTCCACACTATTAGGGCTTGTTTGAATTGAGCACCTCTCAAGTCCATCACAAAATGACTGACCATCAAACCATGTCGGTTCTACATATTGCCATCACAACGGTTCTAGATATTGCCATCACAACAGTTCTAGATATTGCCATCACAATAAAACTCTGCTCTGGAGCCGAGTTGTACTCTCACGAGTCCCATACTCCTGCCTACCAATAACTTATCACATTTGAGAAGCACGCATCCCTACTTCGGCAACCACAACCCCCCCCCACTCATCGCAATTGGTTTTCCTCTTTTTCTGCCCTAATTTTGTTGAGTGCATTGTGTAGTTTCTCTTACCTATTCTCTCCTCCTCAAACCTCCATTCCTTTCCAGAGACTAATGTCAGATGATAACTTGGCAGGGTCACAATATGCCACCTTTCGGACAAGGCCAGGCATCGTAAGATACAACGGTAGTGATGGGCGCAGTATAAATGTTGCATAACATAGCATAGAAGATGAACTGGGTGAGTAAATTCTGACATGCCCCCTGGCGTGGTGAGCACCTCCCTCCATTCAGTCCTGCACCCCATAGAATACAGTCCAATCATGCACATAGCTCCTCCCCCTTTTCCTTCTCATCTTATCTCTCCCTCGCCCTCTTCCTAACTATCTACCTGACTTCGCTCCTCCCTACCACGCCTGCATTTTCCATCATACTCCACCTTTGACTGTGACAGGCAAAGCGCTGCAATGCCGTAAACAATGGCAGGAGGCGCTATGCAAATGCAAGATAATTTATCATAAGTTTACAGGACCTCCCTGGAGTGTAGAGTATAATGTGATGCCTTATCCATTGCCTTCTGCTTCTGTCACCATCCACCGGGGAGCTCCTGTGGACAGTGCTTCCATCACCATCCAGCGGGGAGCTCCTGTGCACCGTGCTTCCATCACCATCCACCGGGTAGCTCCTGTGCTGTAAGTGATTTCAATCCAGCACTCCAACTAAGTGAATGCCTAGTATGGGATGCCCAATGGAAACCCGTATTTATATATATGTATGTCAAAAGTTCATTTAATTGTGGATGATGTACCCTTATATAATGCCCCTCTCTTTGAATTCCCCCGGTCTCACTGAGCCAAGAAGTAGGTTTGTTTTGCAAATGAAAAGATTTATTTGAAGAATTGAACAATATATAGATTACACTTTTATGAATATGAATAATATCTGAATATCACACTTATGAATATGAACAATGATCAGCAATGGGTAATATTACAATATCAACAATCACTTTAATCAGTTAGGAGTAGGAATAGGAAACATAATATATCAGAGAATACTTTGTATGGATTCAAGAAATAGCAATGATAGGAAGGAATGCAACACAGAAATAAAACTTGATATGAATTCAATCAAAAGACAATATGATCACTCTTTCCCCCTGTTATTACTCACTCCCCCCCACTATGGAATATGGAGAGATGGAATAATGGCACACAGGTATCAGGAATAACAATCCACAATTGCAGTTTCAATCCCACTTCCCCCCAGCAAGCTTAGAGAGAACACGGATGCTTTAAAAACATGTCAAAATGCTTTTGAATGTGATTTGCAATAAATGGGAAAATGCTAAAATGATTTTAATTTGCTAAAGGCGATTCAGCACCAGTGAGAGTGGCTTTGAATTGGTTCAGGTCAACACTAGCAATGATTGTAGAATGATTAGCAAATGGAAAACGAAATTCAGAAGTTGAAATCAAGAAACAGATGTTTTTCTATGAAGTGAAATTGAGCCAAATGGCAAATTCGCGCCAACTTTTCCGTGTGCAGGACACGCGATTATGGCAAATCTATAAGGAATTGGAATGGGGTGGGGAGGCTGATTATCTATGCCCAACCCTCTAAGGATCTGATAGGTCAGAGAATTTCCCCTCTCCTGATTGAAACAGGAGCAGTGTGTCATATGTGTCAGAGTGATGCTATGTTTATGGCCCAAAGGAAATCCCTCCCCTTTACTTTTAAATAGAAACTCTATTTTTCCCAAAAAAACATATTTCCAAGATACACAAGTTGTTCATAATACATAATTACATGACAGATTGCCTAAGGTACATTTCTGTCCAACTCTCATTTTCCTATGAGCTTTGGTTCATAAATGACAACTTTTTCACGCTTTTGGTGGGTTTCTCAATGTTAGTTCTGCACCAATTTTTATACATGCATGCACATCCCATCGGGGCACATTTGTGTAATTTTTCATGTTCCTAACATAAACACAATGGCTACAATATGAATAATTTCCGAGGTTCAGTCTCAGAACATCGCACAGATTCCAGCTTAGTCTTAAACTGTGAGTGAATGTTCCATTTTAACAATCTCTAAGTTTCATATTTTTGTCAGTTCAGTACACTTTGCTATAAGCATTTTTCTAAAACATACATTTACACCAACTTCAATCCACATTTTCAGTCTGGCCCGCCCCCAGAGCTGGGCTGAGTCAGAGGGTCACATGGCTTGCCTTCCTGCCAGAGCAGTTGTTTGTCAGTTACACCCGAATTAGCATTTTCTATTCAGCCCAAGGAACCCATTGTTTCTTTCTCCGGGCAGCAGGGGAAATCTCCTCCCCTCCTGATTAACATGCCAATGCGATATCTTCCTTTTGGTGGGAATGAACAAAGTGTGAGTTTCTCAGGGGAAGAAGGCCTCTTGGAAGTTTTAACTGAATCAGGTTATCTTCTGGTCAATTGTAGCATAGTTCCTTGTGAAAAAAATACATTTATAAATCTAAAATAAGCAAACATATCTTTACTTCCAGTCTTTTTCAACATGAAAATCAATGTGTGGCACTCCTATATGGCATTTTGATAGAAATCGCTTCTTTGGCATAGTTTGAGTTCAATGTTCAACTTTACACATGATAGGTTTTAAATCGCCAACTTCTGACAGAGGTGAGTAACGGTACTACACACATTTTTGACAGCTTTCTTTCCATCAAGTATCTTTAAAAGAGGATTTTGTTCTGATAACATATGATTCTTGCTGACATTGAATTTATGTGGATTCTTGCAGTAGAATAATGTGGAACACCCAACAAGGAGATTGGATCTTTTAGGTGGTTTGTGAGCCATGATTTTTGCACATTTTTGACAATCAAGAAAACAGATTTCCAAACAGCTCTGTGTTTCTTTTTGGCAATCAGCATTGCTTTTTCAAGTGATTTCAGGCTACTTTGTGGGTAGCCCAATGGTGGGTTTTGGCAGTGGTCTCCCGTGTTACCACTGACATAGGCAAAAGTGGATGGCGGCCTATTTTTCATTTTTCAGATTTTTACTGCGCACTTTCTAGTGACTTTTAGCGAGCAGCATGCTTTCCGGCAGCCATTTCAGATGCTTCTGCTGCCAGCAATGCACAGTAATGTTGGAGGGCCTGGACTAGTGGGTTGAGACATCCCACTAGCCCCTCTCTTGCGATTGGTGTTGATCGCCCATCAATGAAAACTCGCAAGACTGGGATGTCAGCCTCGTCTCTTCTGATTCCACAAATGGCAAAGTTCATCATCTTTTCCTCCATCAGGGGTGGATCGATCGGTTCTCCTCGCCAGTCCTGATGGGAGTATTGAGCGATACCCCGGGCCCCTCGGATCTTTGCTCCCAGTCCCCTGGTAGTCCTCTTTGGTCAGTCTCCCTGGTTTCCAATCAAGTATAGGTTATCTCTCCTAGGATGACAAAGCAAAAACATATTTGTAGACATTTCCCCACCACTATTAATGTAGTGGGGCGGACACATACATTTCGATAAATAAGGACACATTTTTATTATTGTATTTTATAGACTATATGTGGAATATTTTAGAGTTGGAATTTTATGGCTCTGGAGTGGCCCCCTCTGGGGTTCCAGAAGACTCCTCCAGTTGCTGCAGAGTGTGCCTAGGATGGCAACACTTTAGTTGATTAATATGGACCCACTTATCTTCCCCTTCTGCCAAACTGCCTTTGGGGATGCATATCTTGTAGGCGACCAGTGAGATTTTGTCTACAATTTCAAAAGGTCCCCTCCAAGTAGGCAAAAATGTGCGTTGGTTGGCCTGGTTCCTTTGGAAATTGTATGAGTAGACCTGGTCCCCTACATTATATTCCTTTCTGTTAGTCTTTAAGTCATAGTGGGTCTTCATGCTGTCGGCTGATCTTTCTAAATTTTGCTGAGCATAGGCAAAAGCATGTTGAAGGTGTTTTCTTAAATTTTCAACATACTCATGAGTTGTGGAGGCATTGATCAATGTCTGCTCTTGGGTCCTGTAGAGCAGGTGCTGGGGAAGCACCATCCTGCGTCCAGTCATCAGATCAAACGGTGACATTTTAGTTGCAGATGAAGGGGTAGATCTGATGGCCATTAGGACAAGAGGTAATCGAATATCCCAACTTGGCCCAGAATCTGCCACAAACTTTTTTAATATGCTTACAATGGTTTTGTTGTATCTCTACTACACTACTAGAGGCTAGCCGGTAAGCAATATGTTGCTTTCTCTTGACCCCAAGTATCTCCCACATCTTTGTCATTACTTCGCTGGTGAAGTGGCTACCTCTGTCTGACTCGATCCTTTGGGGTAGTCCAAAACGCAAAAAGATGTGATTGATAATCAGGGGAGCTGCTGTTTCTGCCTTGAAGTTTGGGGCCGGGAGACATTCCACCCATTTCGTAAACAAGCATGTCACGGTCAACATGTACTTGTTCCCCCTAGAGGAGCGAATCACAGGCCCGATAAAGTCGACTTGCAAACCTGACCATGGCAGTGTCATCCCCCTCTTTTGGAAAGGCGCACGGTGTGTGAGGGATTTGGGCTGAAATTGTGCACACACAAAACACCCCTTCAAGTATTGGACGAGGTCCTGCCCAATGTGTGGCCAGTATACAACCTCTGTTAAGATTTCAAGTGTTGTATGAAACCCCCTATGACTGGCTGTGGCCTCATCATGGGCGTGACTTAACATCAGGCTTCAGAATGAGGTAGGGACCACCCACTGATCAGGGTCAGCTAGGGATCTCCTTACCAATAAACCGTCTTGGATGTGGAACATTTTTGGACATTTCATCAACACTCTGAGGTCCTCTTTCCCAATGTAATTGGTATCCGCCAGGGGAAAGTTCTCAGGGTCCTCAATATGTTGATAAAACTTACCAATTATTGGATCCCCCTTCTGAGCCGCAATTAAATCAGCATCTGGGGTCTCCTTACTCCATTGTGCAGTTGAGAGATCATTGTGAGCATTTGTCTGGGACCTAGTGATAGTAGTGACCTGGATTTCCCCCAACAGGGACTCAATCTCTATTAGATCCCCTTGGATGGCCCCAGTTTTGGCCAGCTGATCAGCTAAGTCCTTTCCAGTTTTGTCTGGTCCCTCTACTTTCGAATGTCCCTTGATCTTTTTCCAGTAGATTGTCATCCCATTCGAGGTGATCAATGTTTTGAATTAATTTCTCATGTTTCAATGGTTTGTTATTAGCACATTGCATGCCTCTGGTTTTCCAATTCACCATGTGCTCCACGAACCTGTTCCGTACGAAATCCAAATCAGTGATTATGACCAGTTTGTGGAGTTGATGTTGGACAGTGGTGAGGATGGCTTGATGCACAGCAATCAACTCTGCCACTTGACTACTTCGGGGACCAATCTTGTACCCAGCGGAGTGTTCTGGGGACTCATTCACCCATGCATTCCCTACGCCGGCCACAAGTTCTTTTTCCCCGTTGTTGTCAACATGGTAAGAGCATCCATCCACATAGACAGTGGGCATTCTCTCACACTTGTCTTCTTCAAAGACTTTGTGTGGGGAATTGAGGTATGCCTCCATGTTTTCCTTGATTTTTAGACTTTCGTCCTCGAGACAGTTTTCTCTGGGACAATCATGCAAGTCAGCCAGACCTTGCACGAGGGGACTTATCTTGTTTTGGCCATATCTGACCTCCACAGGAAAGCCTTGCATTGACAGAATCCAGGAAGTAATTCAGGAATTACTCACATTTCCGGCCCAGATTCTGTCACTTTGGAGATATTGCAGAGGCTGGTGTGGAGTCTCCACTATGATGTGTTCCCCCTGGATAAACGGGTGGTAATTCCTAAATGCCCACACCGTAGCCAGGAGTGCCTTCTCACAATCGTTGAATTTTTCCTCCACAGAGGATAATGTTTTACTCGCATAGGAGATTACTTTATTGACCTTGTCATGCTTTTGGTATAATAATGCAGTCAAGCATGTATTATAGAACCCTGTCTCCAAGAAGAACTCCTTGTTTCTGAAAGGGTAAGCTAGGCAAGGCGCTTGTGAGAGGCTTCTTTTGAGTTGTCTTACTGCCTCGCCTTGTTCTGGACCCCACTCCCACTTGACCCCCCCCTTCAAGAGATGAATCAGGGGTCTAGTGATCTCTGCGTAGCCTTCAATGAACTTTCTGCTGTAATTAGTCAGTCCAAGGAGGCTCCTTAGTTCCCGCAGAGTTGTGGGATCCTTCAGTTTATGAAGTGCTTCCACTTTCTTTTCCTGGGGACAGAGACCCTGAGGAGTAATCTCATGCCCCAAGAAATTAACACGGGTTCTACACCACTGTGCTTTCTGAAAGGAAAGTTTTGCTCCGGCGGCCCTCAACTGTGTCAGACCATAACAGATCTCCGCTATGTGTTCTTCCACAGATGAACTTTTGATGAGGACATCATCTACATAAGCCAGGTTACCCCTCTCACCCAGGTCGGGCGTGGCCTTATGTGGAAACATGTTGAACTCATTGTCGGAGTTGAGGTATCCAAAGGGAGTCCGAGACCATGTGTACTGCTGCCCCCAAAGGTAAAGGCCAGCTTGTATCGGTCCTCCCTACTGACAGGTACAGTCCAGTATCCATTGGTCAGGTCTATTGCAGTGAATACCTGTGACCCCTGGATCTGGGCCAGCCCTTGGTCAATGTCGGGAAGAGGCCATCGGGAAGTATGGGCCCGTTTGTTGAGCTCTTTAAGGTCTGCGCAGAGTCTCCACTGGCCGTTTGACTTCAACATCCCCAGCACCGGATTATTGAAGGTGCTGTGGACTGGACGGATTACCACACGGGACTCAAGGTTCTTAATTATTTCAGTAAGGGACTCCATTGATGCGAGAGGCAAGCGATATTGCTTCACAAATACTGGAGTCATGCCAGGGTCGGTGGGAATTGTTGTTGTGTGGATGTCGGGGCAACCACAGTCATATGAGTCCACCGCAAAGAGATCTTAAAAATCCAAGAAAACTTGTTTCAACTTTTGCTTCTGCTCCAGAGTCTCACAGGCATCAGCTAGGTTGACGCTCTCTTCAACCATCTGCCTGAAGCCTGGAAAGACTTCTGGTTTTGCTATCTCAGCGGCCTCCTCCAGCTGGGTGGAGAAGTCCTTGGTCAAAGTGCTGATTTGGACTCATGGCTTCAGGTGGGAAAGGCAGCCCTCATGACTTGGAAAATCACCTCATCCCTCCTGAAGTCACAAGTCACATCTTCCTTACCATAAGGGCAGGAAGTGTACACCAGGAGGTTCCCCCCATGACGGGTAAAGATCCTGTCTGGTATTGTGTTGTCATCACTGTCACTGTCAAAACAGTCCTTGGGGATTGGTCCTAACAGTTCATTTCCTAAATCAATGGAAAAGTGTCGGCCATCAACCGCCATTCCAATAATGTTGCCCGCGGCTAGAGTGATACTCTTTAAGTCGCTGTTATCCACCTCTATTGGAATGGTGTCATGTTCTATGTTGACTAGTGGTGTTGGGTTTACCCCCAACCCTTGCTGTTGGAGAGAAGTATTTAGATGAATATGAGAATCAGGGTTTTTCAATTTCTGTCCTCTTTTAAATTTTACTTCCAGGGAGAATTGAATTTTTGGGTCCTTTCTGGGATTGTGACTTCCTCTCCAATCTGAATTTCAACTGCATAAAGTAGCAATTGAGCTGACCTAAATGCTTTCTCTGGGTCATCAAAACCCATGGGATTATCTGCTAATCGGGACCAAGCTTTGAAGTTTATTAGGTCCAAACTAATGGCAAAGCGATTGAGAATATCACTGCCTAAGTAAAAGGCGGCAGTGACGGCTCGCACGACCTAATAATTATGGACTATGCTCTTGTTGCCTATGGAGAGTTTGAGCATACACCTGCTTGGCAGGAGATGTTTGGAATTGGGTGCTTCCAGATCCATTTCCCATTTGTCTATTTGCCTATCAGTTTAAATGTGGGAATGGCTGGATCTTTTGGGAGTTGGCGGAGCATGGCTTTGCTGATGAAGCTCTTACCATTGTTCACACACACACACGGGCGAGAACAGAGCCCTTCCCTTCATTTAACTGAATAGGGATGAACAACTGATCTCCGATTTTCTGAATATCAGCCAGGCTTTGAGCTGATTTTTCATCTTTCTGGATTATATGAGTGGGATTTTCTGATTGTGAATTTGTAAAGAATTTCAGAGTGTTTCCTTCCAATGTGGAATGCCACCTTAGACTGGAAGGAAGGTTGATTTTTAGAAATAGAGAGGACCCACCATCACCAGTCAGTTGTCCTACTGTTATTACTGTCACATCTGGAATTTGGTTGTTCTGGAAGTGAAATTCTACTTGGTCAGATTTTTGTTCAACCATGTGGCATGTGCCGTTTAAACTAACATGGTTGACACTCTGTTTCAATTTTATTGGTCGGCTAGTCTGGGTCCAGAGGACCTTGTTTACGCAATCTATTAGGGGTGATAACCTTCTCAGGAGGTCATTCCCTAGTAAACAAGGGGTGCCCTCTGGAGTCACAACTATGACCGTTTGCTTTGCCTTGTGTCGCCCAATTTTAATGTCCAAATCCGTAGTCCCTTTGACGGGAATTTCCTTCCCGTCAAAGTTCTGATTGTCCAGAAACAGAGGTGAGAAGAATTTGATAATTCTCCCCCCTTCCTGAATTCAGTTCATCAATGGCCTTTTTGGACAGAAGGGTAGCTTGGGATCCAGTGTCCACCAGTGCCAAAATTGTACCGTGCCCCTGTATTTGTACCGGGGCATAGTATCTTCCCTCCTTATTCGCAAGGGGGCGCAGATAATGTACATTTTTGGACAACTGGTGGGTTAGTTTTTTAGTTTTGGACATTGAAAGAGAAGAGATTTGGGCGGAATTCTGTAGGGAGTCTTGGGACTCTGCAAAGAAAAGGTGGCAACTAGATATGGGAGGAGTTTTGAGTTCCACTGGTTCTGGTTCTGGGCCGCCACCCCTTTTTGGAGGCAGTCACCAGGATGGGTTTGAAAGAGGTGATTTTCATGTTAGCTCAGTCCCCACATCTACCCAATCTGGTTTTGAATCCTTTGGGACCCATGTTTCTTTGGGAGGAGTTCCCCTATCTCTGAAGGATAAGATCCTTTTCCCAGGATCCTCTGAGGACCCCTCTCCTTCAAATTGGAAGATATGTACCTCCTCCACAAAATGGGTCTGTTTGGATCCTTTGTTTCTCCTATCCCCCGTTTGCTCCTTGGGGGGCAGGCTTTCAGGGGCAGGAGATTTTGTTTCCAGTTCCTGGGTTTCCAGGGGCTCTTTACATGTGGGGAAGGAAGCTTCCTCCAAGGCTTTACACCCCCCTTCCCCTTGTGACTCCTCCCTAGGAACCGGTGGGTTGTCGGGGTGCTGCCCCCGTCATTGTTCTGGAGCACCTGGTCCAGAGTTTGGGGCATTCTGCACCGGCATGCCCATCTGGGGGTTCTGTTGAGCCCTCAGCATGTGACCCAGATCCCGTGCCATATTTTGGACCAGGCGCTCTAGCTGGGAAACCCGCTCAGGCTGATATGGGGTTCTGTTTTCTTCCCTGGACTGATCCCAGGAAGGGTAGCTATCCCTTCTCTGGTAATACCCCGGGTTGGGAAGATTTGGGTACCCCTCCACCCTTGGCCTCCCCTCTCCCGGATTAGGTTGTCTGGGCTCAGGAAAGTGGGGAAAGAAGGATGGATTGTTCTGGGGTTGAACATTTTGTGGATATCTGGGGAAAAAGGTATGCCCAGGATTTGAGGAATTTCTACCCCCCCTGGGGGAAGTTAGGAGGGAAGTTCCCTGGGTTAGGTGCTTGGTTGGATCCCCGCTTGGGCAGGAGGAGTTCACACATAACCCAGGATGGATCAGTTCCCCTTGTAACAGGGACTTACATAGTCAGGGGAGTGAGGGACCCCATTGGTGGGACTACCTCCTTGGCTCCCTGTCTGTGACTGGCCTGAGGGCCTTCTGGGCTTGGAATTATTCTGCTGTGTAGGCAAGTGTTTAGGCCCCCCCATCCCCAAATCCAAAACGGGGACAACCTTTACCTCTGCCACCTAAGCAGCAGCAGGGGGGTTGGTTGTTTTGGGGCTTTTCTGAGCATTCTTGTTTTCCATGGGCTTTTGCACCTCATAGATTTGGGTGGCCTGTTCAATGACCCAGTCTAGTGATCTTTTCTCATGAAAATCTCTCACTACCTGGGTCATGATGTCTTTGGGTAGAGCATGGAAAAAAGTATTAACAAATTCTTTGCTGTCCGTGCTCACCCTTCTGGTAGTCTGTACAAAGGTATGCTTCAATTCCTGCACAAATTCTTGTGGGGCCTGATCCTCCCCACATTGTAAATTATAGGCTGCCTTGCGAGCCTATTGGGGATTTCTGTGAACAGAAAAATGCTTTAGAATGGCCGCCCGATATGTGGATCATCTTGAATGATTTTGGTCCTCCAGCCCCGCAAAGAAACTGGAGTACTCTGGGGAGAATGTCCATTTCACATACTGAAAGAAGCTACTGCTGTCTTTCAAATGGAAAGTCTCCATCATTTGCTCAAAGAGCTCTAAGTGTTCCCAAACAGAATACTTAGCGTTCTTATGATAAGGCGTGATGACGCTCCTTATTGCCTTGATCTGTTTTAAGGAGTCCTTAAGCAAGACCCTTTTTGACTTATTGGCCTTCTTGGTTCGGGTAACCCTGGTCCATTCATCCTCTGACTCAGAGGCACTGTTCCCAGAGGTGCCCGCCTGGTCTTCTAGGTTCTCCCAGATTCTGAGAGCCTGGGAATGGCTGACAGAATGTGGGTACCTAGTCTTCTGTGTCCTGGGGTGCTGAGAGGAGTCTTCTGATTCCTCCTTGCTCCCAGGATTTGATGGGTGCCCCCTCCCCCCACTGTTTTAGCTGGGCAGGGGTTTTTAGGATGCCCTTAGTGGGCCTACTCTCCTGGAGTTCCTCACTAAATTTCACAGTACTTGGGTGCCCATACCCAGATACCTGCCCATCCATGCCTGGGGGGTACTGGCCTATGAGTCCCATACTTCTGACTGGATAGTAATCTGCCATCCCCATGGCCCTGGGCTCAATGTGCACCAGGGGACATGGGGGTGGCAGAGTCCAGGGACTGGGGGAGATGAAGGGCTCTGGTACTAGGGTTCCTGAGGTTATGCTCACATGTTTCCCTTTCCCAGTGAACCTCATCTCTATCAGCCCCTGCTCCCTGTTGACATGCAAGAACCTGAGCTTTCTGTTCCTCAATCAAGGCCTTACTAGTCTCTATCAGTCTCTCTTGCATAGCTATCTGTCTGAGGAACCTATCATTGTTCTCACAGAGAGCTTCATTTTCTCTCTGTGCTTCCTGGTTTATCTTTGAGGATTGTGCCAGTCTTTGCTGCAGGAGGGTTACCTCCTGAGTCCCGTCCCTACTGGCCTGCTCCTTTCTTGCCAGAGTATCTTCCACCCTCCTGGGGTGCTCTAACAAGTTGTGATGCTCTTTTTGGAGGCCACACAGTCCCTGGAGGGCCAGGAGATTTTCTTCCAGTTTCCCTTTAAAGTGGCAGACTTCCTGACCTAAGGTGTCCCTTTACTGAGCAAGAGCCTGCCTCTGTGCCGCCAGGTCGTCCCTCTGTCTTTGAAGGGCACCAGCTTTCTGTCGCTCTTCCTCAAATTCTGCTTAGGTGTCCAGGTCTTTCAGAATTAATTTGTTGCTCTCTGCCTTCTCTCTATCTAGGTGGCTTTGCAGGGTGACTACCTCCTCTGTGCATACCTTGTTGAAGTCCAGTTGTTGCTCCAACTTTTTCTGACTCTGCAGTAGGGAGTCCAAACCTTCTTGGTACTCCTTCTGCAAGGCCAGAATTCTGGTATCTTGGTCTGCCTTTTCCTGTTGCAGGATATCATATCCTCTTTTATTTTAATTATATACTGCCTGCTTTCATTTTCTGACCCCTGGCTCCTCTGCAGCCTCTGCTCAGAAGAGTCCAGATCAGATTGGGCCTTTACTAATGCAATCAGTTGCCTACTTGCCAGATCTTGGCCTTCAGCATATTTGTCTTGTATGGCTCCCATAGATAAATATAGATATGCCGCTATCTTGGCAATCTTGTTGTGCTCATCCTTGACCTTAGGGGCCATATATAGTTCGCTCAGGGCCACATGTAAAGGATCCTGGTCTCTCCATATATCTGACCCTGTTGCAGTGATCTGTGGTGTGATTGCCTGCAACCACACGTTCTGGTCCTGCTCAGTCCACTCACCTCTCACAAATAACTTATGTAAAAGGTGCTCTCTAGCTATCTTGATGTCTACCAATGTCGCCATTCTGGAAATTGATTTCCTTCCTGACTTACAGAAGTTTATTATTTTATCTTTGCAAAACAGACCGTTTCCTTAGAGCGTTCCCTTTTGAGGGGTGCTTTTACAGCGTAACACAGCGTGGTAGCCCAACAGGATTTATGTATCCTGTCCGTTAGCACACTGTATTAAGCTGCACAAGTGGTAGTTCTAATCCAGAAGTCCCGCTACGAGCCCCCAATCTGTAAGTGATTTCAATCCAGCACTCCAACTAAGTCAGTGCCTACTATGGGATGCCCAATGGAAACGCTTATTTATATATTTTTATGTCACATGTTCATTTAATTCTGGATGATGTACCCTTAAATAACGCCCCTCTCTTTGAATTCCCCCGGTCTCACTGAACCAAGAAATAGGTTTGTTTTGCAAATTAAAAGATTTATTTGAAGAATTGAACAATATATAGATTACACTTTTATGAATATGAATACTATCTGAATATCACACTTATGAATATGAACAATGATCAGCAATGGGTAATATTACAATATCAACAATCGCTTTAATCAGTTAGGAGTAGGAATAGGAAACATAATATATCAGAGAATACTTTGTATGGATTCAAGAAATAGCAATGATAGGAAGGAATGCAACACAGAAATAAAACTTGATATGAATTCAATCAAAAGACAATATGATCACTCTTTCCCCCTGTTATTACTCACTCCCCCCACTATGGAATATGGAGAGATGGAATAATGGCACACAGGTATCAGGAATAACAATCCACAATTGCAGTTTCAATCCCACTTCCCCCCAGCAAGCTTAGAGAGAACACGGATGCTTTAAAAACATGTCAAAATGCTTTTGATTTGCAATAAATGGGAAAATGCTAAAATGATTTTAATTTGCTAAAGGCGATTCAGCACCAGTGAGAGTGGCTTTGAATTGGTTCAGGTCAACACTAGCAATGATTGTAGAATGATTAGCAAATGGAAAACGAACTTCAGAAGTTGAAATCAAGAAACAGATGTTTTTCTATGAAGTGAAATTGAGCCAAATGGCAAATTCGTGGCAACTTTTCTGCGTGCGTGAAATGCGATTACGTTTCTAGGACGTGTGGTTCAAAGGTTACCTTGGTTTTTGTGAAGGGCGATTTTTCAGAAACGGAGTCAAGATTTCAAAATGACAGATTGCCCTTTAAAGATTCGGAACCAATATGGACTTATACTAAGGGGCTATGAAAGTACAAGATACCCAACGGGACAACCACCAGAACAGGGCGCCTTCCACTCTGATTGTTGTGCGCCAGGACACTTGACTTTCTTCACAATATCAGCGCATAGATGATTATCGCTACAGTTATCACAGACAATATAATGAGAAAAATTCAGGATGGACACAAGATTCTATAATGCAGTTCTGGATAGGTTGAAATTGATTGAATAGGATTACTTTAAACTAAGAGATGACTATAGACAGTTCTAGACTAAATACTCACTCCGATGGCTTTGGAATGGAATGGACCCATCAAAGATCTGGTCAAAGGTTTGGACTTCACTCGCCACCGGACAGGATTCAGGGCACCTGGACTCTGCTCTCAGCAAGGCACTCTGGTCTGCACAGCCTCTTGGACTGGATCTGATGGGTTCTGGGTACAGCTCTGCTCTGTGGTTCTGGATCTTGGTTCTAGCATGGGGTTCTTAGCCAGAAGCAAAACAGCTCAGCCAGGCTGTTGGATTTTGTGGTGTCCCTTGGAAGTTTAGGGGTTAAAATCAGGTTTGCAAGATTTTTAAAGGCCTGCTGAAAAGGGTTCAGCTTTTTGGGTTAGGCTTCTCTGCTTCAAAGTTCTAGAGTCTGGTTTCTGGATCTATGTCTGGAGCCTGGATCTTCCTGAAGGGTGCTTCGCCAAGAAATAAGTTGATGAGTGGAAAGTGTGTGTGCTCCTATCTCCTCAACAGTCCCTATTTATCAATTTCCAAAGTGGGTGGGGAGGCAAATTACCTATGCCCAACCCTCTAAGGATCTGATATGTCAGAGAATTTCTCCTCTACTGATTTGAGACAGGAGCAGTGTGTCATATGTGTCAGAGTGATGCTGTGTTTATGGCCCAAAGGAAATCCCTCCACTTTACTTTTACATAGAAACTCTATTTTTTACAAAAAACATATTTCCAAGATACACAAGTTGTTGATAATACATAATTACATGACAGATTGCCTAAGGTACATTTCTGTCCAAATCTCATTTTCCTATGAGCTATGGTTCATAAATGACAACTTTTTCGCGCTTTTGGTGGGTTTCTCAATGTTAGTTCTTCATCAATTTTTATGCATGCATGCACATCCCATTGGGCACATTTCTGTAATTTTGCATGTTCCTAACATAAACACAATGGCTACAATAGGAATAATTTCTGGGGTTCAATCTCAGATCATCGCACAGATTCCAGCTTAGTCTTAAACTGTGAGTGAATTTTCCATTTTAACAATCTCTAAGTTTCATATTTTTGTCAGTTCAGTACACTTTGCTATAAGCATTTTTCTAAAACATACATTTACACCACCTTCAATCCACATTTTCAGTCTGGCCCGCCCCCAGAGCTGGGCTGAGTCAGAGGGTCACATGGCTTGCCTTCCTGCCAGAGC
The DNA here is from genome assembly GCF_040938575.1 of Ambystoma mexicanum. NCBI lineage: Eukaryota > Metazoa > Chordata > Amphibia > Caudata > Ambystomatidae > Ambystoma > Ambystoma mexicanum. The sequence goes on from NC_090940.1 coordinate 10,612,848, forward strand.
AGTTGTTTGTCAGTTACACCCGAATTAGCATTTTCTAATCAGCCCAAGGAACCCATTGTTTCTATCTCCGGGCAGCAGGGGAAATCTCCTCCCCTCCTGATTAACATGCCAATGCAATATCCTCCTTTTGGTGGGAATGAACAAAGTATGAGTTTCTCAGGGTAAGAAGGCCTCTTGTAAGTTTTGTTTTCAATCAGGTTACCTTCTGGTCAATTGTAACATAGTTCATTGTGAAAAAAATACATGTATACATTTAAAATAAACAAACATATCTTTTCTTCCAGTCTTTTTCAACATGAAAATCAATGTGTGGCACTCTTATTTGGCATGTAGATGGAAATCTCTTCTTTGGCATAGTTTGAGTTCAATGTTCAACTTTACACATGATAGGTTTTAAATCGCCGGCTTCTGACAGAGGTGAGTAACGGTACTACACCCATTTTTGACAGCTTTCTTTCCATCAAGTATCTTTAAAAGAGGATTTCTGATAACATATGATGAACATATGATTCTTGCTCACATTGTATTTATGTGGATTCTTGCAGTAGAATAATGTGGAACACCCAACAAGGAGATTGGACTTTTATGTGGTTTGTGAAACATGATTTTTGCACATTTGTGACAATCAAGAAAACGGATTTCCAAACAGCTCTGTGTTTCTTTTTGGCAATCAGCATTGCTTCTTCAAGTGATTTCAGGCTACCTTGTGGGTAGCCCAATGGTGGGTTTTGGCAGTGGTCTCCTGTGTTACCGCTGACATAGGCAAAAGTGGATAGCAGCCTATTTTTCAGATTTTTACTGCGCACTTTCTGGTGATTTTTTGCGAGCAGCATGCTTTCCGGCAGCCATTTCTGATGCTTCTGCTGCCAGCAATGCACAGTATTGTTGGAGGGCCTAGACTAGTGGGTTGAGACATCCCACAGTGCACTGAGCGTCCGTCACCATCCACCAGGGAGCTCCTGAGCACCGTGCTTCCGTCCCCATCCATCGGGCGCTCCTGTGTACCGTGCTTCCGTCACCATCCACCAGTGTGCTCCTGTGCACCATGCTTCTGTCACCATCCACAAGTGTGCTCCTGTGCACCATGCTTCCGTCACCATCCGCCAGGGAGCTCCTGTGCACTGTGCTTCCGTCACCATCGCCGGGGAGCTCCTGTGCACTGTGCTTCCATCACCATCCGCCGGGGAGCTCCTGTGCACCGTGCTTCCGTCACCATCCACCAGGGAGCTCCTATGCACCGTGCTTCCGTCACCATCCACCAGGGAGCTCCTATGTACCGTGTTTCCGTCACCATCCAATGGGGAGCTCCTATGCACGCTGCACTTGACTCATTATCTATCGCTTTATTTGAAATGACATCCAGTAAAATATAAATCATATCACATGAGATATCTAAAAATATAAAAAATGAATTGCAGTGTGAAATAATACACATATACACCCATAAGCTGTCTGGCACACTTTCACAATATTCAATCTACCATATACTCTAGAATACATTGAATCATTCTCAACTGTGCCCATCAGCAGCCCTTCACTTCTCACTGCAGAATGCTCAGAAGTGTCCTCTTTTATATTAACCATCCTTGATGTTATGTGTAATTGAGTGGAGTCCGTGGGGTCTCGTAGCATCAACTCATAGAGGCGGGAGGTATACATTGTCTTATGCCCCTTTGCGCAGATGGAGGTGACCCGGTACTTGCACTCTTTAATGTAGAATGCATGAAGCACGAGAAAGTGCATTACAGTCCCCCCTGGAGCACATGACCACTGCACCTCTGAGAGGTCAACCCCAAAGATCTACCCTTCAAAATCTTTAAGGGCAACACCCCTAGTGTCAATCGCTCAAGTGAACATATGGGCCTATTACTTGTGGCTTAGCATTTCCTGCTCCTTCTCTTCCATCAGGTCCTAATGAGGGTGCTTCCTCTGCTCCCGCTTTTGCATGTTCTGGTTCCTTCTCTGGATATCGGACCAGTCGCTCATGTCCACTTGACCTCGTTGGTTCCTCATGTCGTGCAGTTAGTTGCGAGAACTCTTAGGATTGCCCGTGTAAATGTGGATGCTTCATGTTACCCCAACGAGCACCGAAGCACCAATGGCTTGGCCTCCAGTTCCTGCTCCCTTTTGCATGTTTAAAGTAGAGGGGGCAGATGGAGCCCCCAACCATTGGCAAAGAAATCCATGTTGTGCGTCTTGCGATACTGTTGTGCTCGTAGATCCCCGTACCCCTGCCCTGGGTCTCCCAGCAGGGATACACTTGGTTTTGTAAACTTCCAGGATTTGCTCCATTGGGTGGTTCTCCAGATTCTTGCCCAGCCTAAAGACTCCCCCACTTGGCTGTTGCATCTTCAACCCATGATCACTTCGTTGTTCCCCTCATTTCAAATTCATATTTAATCCCATTCCAAGAGAATCAAAAAAAGACAAGAGTTTCTGGGCTATCCTGATTACCACAATATTGACATCTCCCTGTTCATGCTCAGACCTCTTGAATACAGACTTAAGCGCGCCCGCAAGGCCCTCTCAGTCTCCACAAACAGTACAGCATTATCTGCGTACCCGAGGATTGGTACTCTTCTGGAAGCTAATCTTGGCACAGCCTCCATATTTTCCTCTGACAGACAACAGATGTGTGTAGGGATTGTAAGCTGATGCTCCCATACAGTACTTTTGTTTGAGTTGCCCAGAAACAAAAAACATAAATGGATGAATGGAAAGTGTTTGAATTAATCATGACCACTTGAATTGTTCTGAAAAACCTTCCATGCCATTGTTTTGTAGCCTTGTTGCACCTTAATGGTAGAGTATCAACCACATGCAAATTAATCTGGGTCCTGCCCCCAGTAAGAGGGGTCTATCTGTGGGTTGTCCACTGCTCCTCCAATCTTTATGAGGAAGGGGGGGAGAGCAGTAAAGGTCTTTGTCTTGTCTGTGAACTCGTGGCAGCACTGGAAATCTAAACCTTCCCCGGCCGGTGGTTCTCCACACCACCCCATTCTGATCTGTCTCCAATTGCTACTGGCACTTTAAGCTCCCAGCAAGATCAGTGGCTTGGCCTGCCACCTAATGCTGTGGAGCCTTCACTGCACTGCCCTCATCTTAAGTCTGTGCCAATGTAATACTTTACCAGTCACTCCGGCTCATCAAAAAGGAGGCATCATCTCTCAATGCCAGCTCTGACCCTTATTTTCTGCTTTATATTTCACATAGTTTCAATGAGAACAACTCCATTTAGTAGCTCCAAATGATCTTAGTGTGCGGGTCACATCACACATTGGGGGTTATGAAGTATTCAGAGCTATGTCCTTCTCCAAATACCCTGCCAGGACCCACCGATGCCAACTCCCCCGGATACCCCCTGTCACTGGAAATATTCTCTAGAATATGGCAGGTGCCGGATTCAAATGATTCGCAGACAGTTTCAAGTGATATCCTGCCCGGGGACAGCAAGCTGTTGCTTCCATGTCTCCCTGCAATGTTACCACTCCTTGGCTGGTCCATCCTGGGGTATAAGGGCGTTCTGGAGCTTCTGCGTCCACCTCTCAATTCTCAGCCCAGGGAAAAACACAAATGCCATCAAGAGAGCAGGGATATGCTGAGATGAAACTGGATTCCAGAGGCTGCAGAGGGTGCAACTCAAGAAAGCAGAGATATGTTGAGATGAAACTGGCTTCCAGAGGCTGTAGAGGGTGCAACCCTGGAGAGCAGAGATATGCTGAGATGAAACTGGATTCCAGAGTCTGGAGAGGGTGCAACCCTGGAGAGCAGAGATATGCTGAGATGAAACTGGATTCCAGAGTCTGGAGAGGGTGCAACCCTGGAGAGCAGAGATATGCTTAGATGAAACTGGCTTCCAGAGGCTGTAGAGGGTGCAACCCTGGAGAGCAGAGATATGTTGAGATGAAACTGGATTCCAGAGGCTGTAGAGGGTGCAACTCAAGAAAGCAGAGATATGTTGAGATGAAACTGGCTTCCAGAGGCTGTAGAGGGTGCAACCCTGGAGAGCAGAGATATGCTGAGATGAAACTGGATTCCAGAGTCTGGAGAGGGTGCAACCCTGGAGAGCAGAGATATGCTTAGATGAAACTGGCTTCCAGAGGCTGTAGAGGGTGCAACCCTGGCGAGCAGAGATATGTTGAGATGAAACTGGATTCCAAGGCTGGAGAGGGTGCAACTCAAGAGAGCAGAGGTATGGCTCGAAATTTCTATTTCCTCTAAACGGCTGCGCCGGATGGCGTCAGCCGGCCCTGCCATCAAGGCACCCCAATAAGGCACAGGCCTGTCTGTGCCTGTCCGCGACCGCTGGACCACCATCGACAGAGTACTCTTCCTAGACTCAGCAGTTTACAATATGTGAGTACTAATCTACTCCTGCATCAGCACGCATAATCTAACACCATGCACATGGTGCCTGTTAATATTTATGCTCCGCAGGTCCTTGCTTAATGCCACTCACACCAGCATTGCACTCGGACTCCCCGCTACCTTAACTCTAACCCGGCCCTGTCACTCTCAAAGGTATTGTGCCAGGCATAGTTGCCCTACATCTGAAGTAGCCTATTTGTGTGCACCTTATACAAAAGTATTGTTTCATGCATAGGCACCCCCATCTTCAATTAGCCTATTTTTGTGTAGCACCTGCATAGGTATTGTTTCATGCATAGGCACCCCCATCTTGAACTAGCCTATTTTTGTGCACCAAATGCAAAAGTACTGCCTCCATTCCCCTATTCATTATTGTTAGCCTGGGACTGTGAAACCCCACTATGTATCTGCCATCTATTTACACTGCCTTGCTGAGGACTATCCTCTACCTGATCTACTTATCTAGCTCCACTTTAGCACCTACCACATCATCTGCTGCGATGACTCCCGTTACTGGGATTTCGGACAACATCACATGTCCTATCTCCCTCAGCCAGTAAATTTCTGACTCCAGACCTCGCAGCCTTCCCCAGAGAAACCTTAAACTCCGTGCTAGGCTCACTAAACTCTATGAACCCTTGGCCAGGACTCTGGACCCAACCAGAATAAAATTTGCCAGAAACTCTTACCCACTTCTCAAACTGAACATATTACCCCACAATGCCAGCACCACTCGCCACACCCCACACTGAAAAATACTCAGCCTTCCCAGACCACCAACACCCCTAAGCACACTGATAATCCCCAGGCACTACCCACTGAAACTAACCTGCCTAACATAAAGGGGCTCTAATAAATGCCCGATCCTTGGTAGCTCGTGCCACCGAAATAGCCGACCTTCTCCAGTCTACAGAATCATGGCTCCATTCAACAGCAGGTTCCTCACTCATGCTAGCAATCCCTGAGGATTACACACTCCTCAGAGTAGACAGAACCAAATCCCGAGGCGGAGGTCTCGCCATAATCGCCAAACACAGCCTAGGCTTGAGACTCTCCGAGCCCCAAAAATTCAATTCATGCAAATCCCTCACAGCCAAGTTTCCCATCACTGACTCCCAAACCCTGACTATCAACCTTACATACAGACCACCAGGAGCACTAGGATCGTTCGAAGAAGACCTAACAACAATCCTCTCTGACCACCTAAAAAACACATCTCAATGCTTTCTCCTAGGTGATCTAAACTTAGGGTTCAGCGACCCACTTGACCATAATGTCACGCAAATCAAAGATTCCCTTGTAGAATACCCGCCCTTAAACTATCTAATTGCCAAGGCGACCCCTGCCCAGCTCAAATCATAAAGGATGCATCCAGAGACCTCTCACCATTCATCACTAAACTCATCAATGCCTCCTTTTCCTCTGGCACCATCCCCACCAACTTAAAAGAGCCTTGGGTTCTCCCACTTCTCAAAAAACAGACTCTGGACCCCACTATACCCACAAACTACAGACCCATCACCACAGACCCCTTCCACCTCAAAATCCTACATAAGGTAGCCCACCTTCAAATCCAACAATACCTTCAACTCAACCACCTCCTAGGAGTTCGCCAGTCCAGATTCAGGCCCCAACACGGGACTGAAACAGCAATGATCGACTTAAAGGCACAAATCGATGCACTTAGAGACAGCGGAAAGGCAGCTCTACTACTCCTGCTTAACCTATCAGTGGCGTTCTACTTAGTTGATCACAAAATCCTGTGCAACCATTTGGATTCTGCTGCCCACTTCTCACAAGAAGCAATAGGCTTGATCCAATCATTCGTTGACAACAGGACAATGCGTGTGTTCTCACCAGCAGTGTGCGCCGACCCCTCACCCATCTCCTGCAGAGTGCCCCAGGGATCCTGCGTGTCCCCAACCCTGTACAACATATTTATGAAGCCCCTTTTTGATGTCCTTGATGGTCTCTGTATCACCTACACCAACTATGCTGATGATACCCAGATCCTCATCCCGTTGACGGGAGACTACAATAAGGATTTGGCCTTGGTGAATAGAGTGTACCTCATCATCCAGGCATGGATGGCCTCTCACGGTCTATGCCTGAATGACAAAATGGAACTCCTAATCCTCGGCACCACTGCCAACCTAAACAAACTAGGCCACAATTACTACAACTTTATAATTGATGGCAACAATATCAAAGTTGCCAAGAAGTCAAAACCCTTGGATTCTACCTCGACACCACGCTCACCTTTAAGAAACAAGTTAACTCCATGGCCTCCTCCACTGCTTATACCGGTAAGCTTATCAGAGCAGCTTAGCCTTTTATTTCCACGAACAACTGCATCACCCTAGCAAGAGCCCTTATTTTGTCGAAACTAGACAATTGCAATGTCCTAGATTTAGGAAGCAATAAATATATTACCAATAAAATCCTAATTCTATAAAATAACGCTCTTAGAGCTGCCCTGTGTATCCATAAGAAGGCACACATCTCTGATATCCGAAGAAACAACAATTGGCTCACTACGAAAGATAAAATCTTTCTAAAAGTAGCCTCCCTGACCCACAAATGCATCCACAATGCCGCCCCACTATACCTTACTGCTAGGTTCACAAGACACTCCTCCAACTGCCCCACGGGAACTGCTAATGCCAACCTACTATCAGTACCCAGATTTAAACAAACTAAGGCGGGTGGAAACAGCTTCCCGGTTAAAGCTGGCCAATATTGGAACTCCCTCCCCCCGCCTCTGACGGAAGAACTTCACTACCCTTGCTTCAGGTCCAACCTCATCCATTGGCTTAAGGATAATGACCAATAACCTCATCTCACCTGTGAAAACAAAGAAATAATATGAGGCTGGGTAGCCCAAAAAGGAAATACACCAAACACAGGTTACAAAGGAACATAAAAAGGTCTTTATTTTATGCTAAACAGTTACAAAAAGTCAAAGACAAATCAGATAGCTATCGGCCTTCAGTACAACACAGCGAACTCCAGCATGGTTCGTTGTGCTCAGTGAGTGGGAATATTCATTGAAATGTTCAGGCTTTTATACAATTTTCAGCCTGCTGACCAGCCCTACTGCGGGTTAACTATTCCATAAATACATTACTGATCTAGGGTTCGTGCCAGGTTCGCTTCTAATTTGTTCATCTATATGTATCTAGTTGATCTTTGGTTTACACATCAACAAGTCAAAATGGCAACAGTGTATTCTCTAGGTTTAACATTAAGCCTTAGGAGATAGTTTATACAATGTAGTTAAACAGGCATTCCCATTCAGTTATTCAAACGACATTGCAGTTAATATATGTTCATAGATCAGTTTCGTTGACACAGGTAATCCATTACACACAGGTCAGCAAAGGACAAGGTCTCAGTTCATGACCCTAACAAGTGGCCTGCAGGCAAGTTACATATTAGCTGTACACAGGGGTCATGACGGCCGTGTTCTATTCTGAATGACATCGTCCACCATTTTAACTCACAGGGTGACTTTACAGGGAGAGAGAACCTAAAATGGCGGTTTACATTGATTCTAGGGTCAGGACCTTGCAACACGAATTTCTTCACAAGTAGCTTGTTAGCAGCTTGGCGTAGGCCAATATACATATATTCATAGCAATAGAAGGCACAATATAATTTCCAGTTGGACACACCGTCTGACTGTATATACGCTGTATATTTTGTATGCATTTATTACTGCTTGTACCTGTCACACAGCAATGTAACTCAAGCTGAACGCCTGTGTATAATTTTGTATAACTGCCTGTTCCTGTGACCTCGCAGCACTGTAACTTAAGCTGAAAAAACTTCTTGATGCCTATTGCGCCCTGATACCCCTGGGTTTGGCGGGCATTTCCAATAATAAAACAAACAAACAAACAAACAAGATATGCTGAGATGAAACTGGATTCCAGAGGCTAGAGAGGGCACAACTCAAGAGAGCAGAGAAATGCTGAGATGGCACTGGATTCCAGAGGCTGGAAATGGCGCAGCTCAAGAGAGCATAGATATGCTGAGATGACACTGGATTCCAGGGGCTGGAGAAGGTGCAACTCAAAAGAACAGAGATATGCTGAGATGAAACTGGATTCCAGACGCTGGAGAGGGCGCAACTCAAGAGAGCAGAGAAATGCTGAGATCGCACTGGATTCCAGAGGCTGGAAATGGCGCAGCTCAAGAGAGCATAGATATGCTGAGATGACACTGGATTCCAGGGGCTGGAGAAGGTGCAACTCAAAAGAACAGAGATATGCTGAGATAAAACTGGATTCCAGAGGCTGGAGAGGGTGCAACTCAAGAGAGCAGAGAAATGCTGAGATGGCACTGGATTCCAGAAGCTGGAAATGGCGCAGCTCAAGAGAGCATAGATATGCTGAGATGACACTGGATTCCAGAAGCTGGAAAAGGTGCAACTCAAAAGAACAGAGATATGCTGAGATGAAACTGGATTCCAGAGGCTGGAGAGGGTGCAACTCAAGAGAGCAGAGATATGCTTAGATGACAATGGATTCCAGAGACTGGGGAGGGTTCAACTCAAGAGAGCAGAGATATGCTGAGATGGACCTGGATTCCAGATGCTGGAGAGGGTGCAACTCAAGAGAGCAGAGATATGCTGAGATGAAACTGGATTTCAGAGGCTGGAGAGGGCGCAACTTAAGAGAGCATAGATATGCTGAAATGAGACTGGATTCCAAAGGCTGGAGAGGGCACAACTCAAGAGATCAGAGATATGTTGAGATGAGACTGGATTCCAGAGGCTGGAGAGAGTGAACTCAAGAGAGCCGAGATATGCTGAGATGAAACTGGATTCCAGAGGCTGGAGAGGGTGTAACTCAAGGGATCAGAGATATGCTGAGAAGAATCTCGATTCCAGATGCTGGAGAGGGCGCAACTCAGGAGAGCAGAAATATGCTTTGATGAAATTGGATTCTAGAGGCTGGAGAGGGCGCAACTCAGGAGAGCAGAGGTGTGCTTAGATGAAACTGGATTCCAGAGACTGGAGAGGGCGCAACTCAGGAGAGCAGAGATATGCTGAGATGAAACCAGATTCCAAAGGCTGGAAAGGGAGCAATTCCAGAGATCAGAGATGTGCTGAGATGACAATGGATTCCAGAGGCTGGAGAGGGCGCAACTCAAGAGAGCAGAGATATGCTCAGATGAAACTGGATTCCAAAGGCTGGAGAGGGCACAACTCAAGAGAGCAGAGATGAAACTGGATTCCAGAGGCTAGAGAGGGCACAACTTAAGAGAGCAAAGATATGCAGAGATGATATTGGATTCTAGAGGCTGGAGAGGGCGCAACTCAAGAGAGCAGAGAAATGCTGAGATGAAACTGGATTCCAGAGGCTGGAGAGGGTGCAACTCAAGAGAGCAGAAATATGCTTAGATGAAACTGGATTTCAGAGGCTGGAGAGGGAGCAACTCAAGAGATCAGAGATGTGCTGAGATGACAATGGATTCCAGAGGCTGGAGAGGGTGCAACTCAAGGGATCAGAGATATGCTAGGATGAAACTGGATTCCAGAGGCTGGAGAGGGCGCAACTCAAGAGAGCTGAAATATGCTGAGATGAAACTGGATTCCAGAGGCTGGAGCAGGCGCAACTCGAGAGTGCAGAGGTATGCTGAGATGAAACTGGATTCCAGAGGATGAAGAGGGCACAACTCAAGGGATCAGAGATATGCTGAGATGAAACTGGATTCCAGAGGCTGGAGAGGGTGCAACTCAACAGAGCAGAGATATGGTGATATGACACTGGATTCTGGAGGCTGAAGAGGGCGGAAATCAAGAGAGCAGAGATATGCTGACATGAAACTGGATTCCAGAAGCTGAGAGAGTGCAACCTAAGAGAGCAGAGATATGCTGAGACGAGACTGGATTCCAGAGGCTGGAGAGGGCGCAACTCAAACGACCAGAGATATGCTGTGATGCAACTAGATTCCAGAGGCTGGACAGGGTGCAACTCAACAGAGCAGAAATATGCTGATATGACACTGGATTCTGGAGGCTGAAGAGGGTGGAACTCAAGAGAGCAGAGATATGCTGAGATGAAACTGGATTCCAGAAGCTGGAAAGGGTGCAATTTAAGAGAGCAGAAATTTTCTGAGATGAAACTGGATATGGATTCCAGAGGCTGTAGAGGGTGCAACTCAAGACAGCAGAGATATGCTGAGATGAGACTGGATTCCAGAGGCTGGAGAGGATGCAAATCAAAATAGCAGAGATATGCTGAGATGAGACTGGATTCCAGAGGCTGGAGAGGATGCAACTCAACAGACCAGAAATATGCTGAGATGACACTGGAATCCAGAGTCTGAAGAGGGTGCAACTGAAGAGAGTAGAGATACTCTGAGATGACACTGAATTACAGAGGGTCTAGAGGGTGCAACTGAAGAGAGCAGAGATATGCTAGGATGCAACTGGAATCCAGAGGCTGGAGAGGGTGCAACTCGAGAGAGCAGAGATATGCTGAGATAAAACTGGATTCTAGAGGATGGAGAGGGTGCAACTGAAGCGAGCAGAGATACGCTGAGATGACACTGGATTCCAGAGGCTGCAGAGGGTGCAAATCAAAACAGCAGAGATATGCTGAGATGAGACTGGATTCCAGAGGCTGGAGAGAATGCAACTCAACAGACCAGAAATATGCTGAGATGACACTGGAATCCAGAGTCTGAAGAGGGTGCAACTCAAGAGAGCAGAGATATGCTGAGATGAATCTGGATTCTAGAGGCTGGAGAGGGTGCAACTGAAGAGAGCAGAGATATGCTGAAATGACACTGAATTACAGAGGGTCTAGAGGGTGCAACTGAAGAGAGCAGAGATATGCTAGGATGAAACTGGAATCCAGAGGCTGGAGAGGGTGCAACTCGAGAGAGCAGAGATATGCTGAGATGAAACTGGATTCCAGAGGCTGGTGAGGGTGCAATTTAAGAGAACAGGGATATGCTGAGATGACAGTGGATTCCAGAGGCTGGAGAGGATGCAACTCAAGAGAGCATAGATATGCTGAGATGAAACTGGATTCCAGAAGCTGGAGAGGGCACAACTCAAGAGAGCAGAAATATGCTGAGATGAAACTGGTTTCCAGAGGCTGAAGAGGGTGCAACTCAAGGGATCAGAGATATGCTGAGATGAAACTGGATTCCAGAGGCTGGAGAGGGAACAACTCAAGAGAGCAGAGATATGCTGTGATGCAGCTAGATTCCAGAGGCTGGACAGGGTGCAACTGAACAGAGTAGAGATATGCTGATATGACACTGGATTCTGGAGGCTGAAGAGGGCGGAACTCAAGAGAGCAGAAATATGCTGAGATGAAACTGGATTCCAGAGGCTGGAGAGGGCGCAACTCAAGAGAGCTGAAATATGCTGAGATGAAACTGGATTCCAGAGGCTGGATCAGGTGCAACTCAAGAGAGCAGAGGTATGCTGAGATGAAACTGGATTCCAGAGGCTGAAGAGGGCGCAACTCAAGGGATCAGAGAAATGCTGAGATGAAACTGGATTCCAGAGGCTGGAAAGGGCACAACTCAAGAGAGCAGAAATATGCTGAGATGACACTGGATTCTAGAGGCTGGAGAGGGTGCAACTGAAGAGAGCAGAGATACTCTGAGATGACACTGAATTACAGAGGGTCTAGAGGGTGCAACTGAAGAGAGCTGAGATATGCTAGGATGCAACTGGAATCCAGAGCCTGGACAGGGTGCAACTCGATAGAGCAGAGATATGCTGAGATAAAATTGGATTCTAGAGGATGGAGAGGATGCAACTGAAGCGAGCAGAGATACGCTGAGATGACACTGGATTCCAGAGGCTGCAGAGAGTGCAAATCAAAACAGCAGGGATATGCTGAGATGAGACTGGATTCCAGAGGCTGGAGAGGATGCAACTCAACAGACCGGAAATATGCTGAGATGACACTGGAATCCAGAGTCTGAAGAGGGTGCAACTCAAGAGAGCAGAGATATGCTGAGATGAAACTGGATTCTAGAGGCTGGAGAGGGTGCAACTGAAGAGAGCAGAGATACGCTGAGATGACACTGAATTACAGAGGGTCTAGAGGGTGCAACTGAAGAGAGCAGAGATATGCTAGGATGAAACTGGAATCCAGAGGCTGGAGAGGGTGCAACTCGAGAGAGCAGAGATATGCTGAGATGAAACTGGATTCCAGAGGCTGGTGAGGGTGCAATTTAAGAGAGCAGGGATATGCTGAGATGACAGTGGATTCCAGAGGCTGGAGAGAGTGCAATTTAAGAGAGCAGAGATATGCTGAGATGACAGTGGATTCCAGAGGCTGGAGACAGTGCGACTGAAGAGAGCAGGGATATGCTGAGATGACACTGGATTCCAGATGCTAGAGAGAGTGCAACTCAAAAGAGCAGAGATATGCTGAGATGAGACTGGATTCCAGAGGCTGGAGAGGGTGCAATTCAAGAGAGCAGAAATATGCTGAGATGAAACTGGATTCCAGAAGCTGGGGAGGCCGCAACTCAAGAGAGCAGAAATATGCTGAGATGAAACTGGATTCCAGAGGCTGGAGCGGGCTCAACTCAAGAGAGCAGAGGTATGCTTAGATGAAACTGGATTCCAGAGACTGGAGAGGGCACAACTCAAGAGAGCTGAAATATGCTGAGATGAAACTGGATTCCACTGGCTGGAGCAGGCGCAACTCAAGAGAACATAGATATGCTGAGATGAAACTGGATTCCAGAGGCTGGAAAGGGCACAACTCAAGAGAGCAGAAATATGCTGAGATGAAACTGGTTTCCAGAGGCTGAAGAGGGCGCAACTCAAGGGATCAGAGATATGCTGAGATGAAACTGAATTCCAGAGGCTGGAGAGGGCACAACTCAAGAGAGCAGAAATATGCTGAGATGACACTGAATTCCAAAGGCTGGAGAGGGCGCAACTCAAAAGACCAGAGATATGCTGTGATGCAGCTAGATTCCAGAGGCTGGACAGGGTGCAACTGAACAGAGCAGAGATATGCTGATATGACACTGGATTATGGAGGCTGAAGAGGGCGGAACTCAAGAGAGCAGAAATATGCTGAGATGAAACTGGATTCCAGAGGCTGGAGAGGGTGCAACTCAAGAGAGCTGAAATATGCTGAGATGAAACTGGATTCCAGAGGCTGGATCAGGCGCAACTCAAGAGAGCAGAGGTATGCTGAGATGAAACTGGATTCCAGAGGCTGAAGAGGCACAACTCAAGGGATCAGAGATATGCTGAGATGAAACTGGATTCCAGAGGCTGGAAAGGGCACAACTCAAGAGAGCAGAAATATGCTGAGATGACACTGGATTCTAGAGGCTGGAGAGGGTGCAACTGAAGAGAGCAGAGATACTCTGAGATGACACTGAATTACAGAGGGTCTAGAGGGTGCAACTGAATAGAGCAGAGATATGCTAGAATGCAACTTGAATCCAGAGGCTGGAGAGGGTGCAACTCGAGAGAGCAGAGATATGCTGAGATAAAACTGGATTCTAGAGGATGGAGAGGGTGCAACTGAAGCGAGCAGAGATACGCTGAGATGACACTGGATTCCAGAGGCTGCAGAGGGTGCAAATCAAAACAGCAGAGATATGCTGAGATGAGACTGGATTCCAGAGGCTGGAAAGGATGCAACTCAACAGACCAGAAATATGCTGAGATGGCACTGGAATCCAGAGTCTGAAGAGGGTGCAACTCAAGTGAGCAGAGATATGCTGAGATGAAACTGGATTCTAGAGGCTGGAGAGGGTGCAACTGAAGAGAGCAGAGATACGCTGAGATGACACTGAATTACAGATGGTCTAGAGGGTGCAACTGAAGAGAGCAGAGATATGCTAGGATGAAACTGGAATCCAGAGGCTGGAGAGGGTGCAACTCGAGAGAGCAGAGATATGCTGAGATGAAACTGGATTCCAGAGACTGGTGACTGTGCAATTTAAGAGAGCAGGGATATGCTGAGATGACAGTGGATTCCAGAGGCTGGAGAGGGTGCAACTCAAAAGAGCAGAGATATGCTGAGATGAGACTGGATTCCAGAGGCTGGAGAGGGTGCAACTCAAGAGAGCAGAAATATGCTGAGATGAAACTGGATTCCAGAAGCTGGGGAGGGCGCAACTCAAGAGAGCAGAAATATGCTGAGATGAAATTGGATTCCAGAGGCTGGAGCGGGCTCAACTCAAGAGAGCAGAGGTATGCTTAGATGAAACTGGATTCCAGAGGCTGGAGAGGGCACAACTCAAGAGAGCATAGATATGCTGAGATGAAACTGGATTCCAGAGGCTGGAGAGGGCACAACTCAAGAGAGCAGAAATATGCTGAGATGAAACTGGATTCCAGAGGCTGAAGAGGGCGCAACTCAAGGGATCAGAGATATGCTGAGATGAAACTGGATTCCAGAGGCTGGGGAGGGCACAACCCAAGAGAGCAGAAATATGCTGAGATGTCACTGGATTCCAGAGGCTGGAGAGGGCGCAACTCAAAAGACCAGAGATATGCTGTGATGCAGCTAGATTCCAGAGGCTGGACAGGGTGCAACTGAACAGAGCAGAGATATGCTGATATGACACTGGATTCTGGAGGCTGAAGAGGGCGGAACTCAAGAGAGCAGAGATATGCTGAGATGAAACTGGATTCCAGAGGCTGGAGAGGGTGCAACTCAAGGGAGCAGAGGTATGATGCGATGAAACTGGATTCCAGAAGCTGGAGAGAGTGCAACTTAAGAGAGCAGAGATATGCTGAGATGAAACTGGATTCCAGAGACTGGAGAGGGTGCAACTCAAGAGAGGAGAGATATGCTGAAATGACACTGGATTCCAGAGCCTGGAGAGGGCGCAACTTCTTTAAGTTGATAAGAAGCCCCAGTTGCAGAAGAAGACCTCACACTCTGCTTCTGTCCTTCACTGTTTGACCCTCACCGCATGGCGTGAATCAGCCAGTCATTTAGGTATGGGTGTACCGTGGTCCACTGTATGTAAATTAGCCCCACATTTGTGGACCAACTTCTTGGTAAGAACTCTGGGCGTGTTTTAGGGTGGATGGCAATACCACCCATCGGAAAAGATGCTCTGCCTCAATTCATTGTAGAACTTTCTAGGTTACTGTAGCATGATAATATGTGCCTTGTAATCTCTGAGCAGCATGAACTCCGCCCCCTAACTCCCTTTGTAGCCCAGAGGAATCCCCTGCTGCGGGGGGTTTCCATCTAGAACCTCACATCCAGAGTCCAGGCATGGAGTGTTTTCAGATCCCCTGCCATCCTCTTCCCTCCAGCCGTGCCTGAGGCTGGATCTACTGCTGAATAGAACACCCCCACCACCCCTTGCGTGTGAATGGAACAGGTACTGCAACCTTTTTCCTGAACAGCTCCTAAATACTTAGAAGCCGGAATCAACCAGAGCTGATACTGGCACTGCTTTGACTATGACAGTCTGGTGGCTTTTAAATAGGGAGGAGAGACAGAGACAGTTGCTAAGGGTCTACATGTTTGTTTCACCCTGTGGTTCAAGGTCTCCCCACACCTCTGCAGCCATCCAACCTATTTCCACAGGTTACTCTTGCTGATTTCTGGGACACTGACTAGCTTGATGCTCCTTTTCTCCACAAGAGAAACAAGGTATTACCGGCCTGCTTCTGCTTGCATGCAATTCTCCAGCAAAGCAGTCACCATCCTGACTGGAGCTCCCAGGATGCATCAGGGCAAGGCTCTAATGATATCTGAAGGAATCCCCTAGCAATGGAGTCACCATCATCCTGACTGGGGCTCCCAGGATGCACCAGGGCAAGGCTCTAATGTTATATAAAGGAATACCCCAGCAATGGAGTCACCATCCTGACTGGAGCTCCCAGGATGCACCAGGGCAAGGCTCTAATGTTATATAAAGGAATCCCCCACCAATGGAGTCACCATCCTGACTGGAGCTCCCAGGATGCATCAGGGCAAGGCTCTAATGATATCTGAAGGAATCCCCCAGCAATGGAGTCACCATCCTGACTGGAGCTCCCAGGATGCATCAGGGCAAGGCTCTAATGATATATGGAGGAATCCTACAGCAATGGAGTCACCATCATCCTGACTGGAGCTCCCAGGATGCATCAGGGCAATGCTCTAATGATATCTGAAGGAATCCCCCAACAATGGAGTCATCATCATCCTGACTGGAGCTCCCAGGATGCACCAGGGCAAAGCTCTAATGATATATGAAGGAATCCTCCAGCAATGGAGTCACCATCATCCTGACTGGAGCTCCCAGGATGCACCAGGGCAATGCTCTAATGATATGAGTCACCATCATCCTGGCTGGAGCTCCCAGGATGCACCAGGGCAAGGCTCTAATGATATCTGAAGGAATCCCCCAGCAATGGAGTCACCATCATCCTGACTGGAGCTCCCAGGATGCACCAGGGCAATGCTCTAATGATATATGAAGGAATCCTCCAGCAATGGAGTCACCATCATCCTGACTGGAGCTCCCAGGATGCACCAGGGCAAGGCTTTAATGATATATGGAGTCACTATCATCCTGACTGGAGCTCCCAGGATGCATGCACCAGGGCAAGGCTCTAATGATATATGAAGGAATCCTCCAGAAATGGAGTCACCATCATCCTGACTGGAGCTCCCAGGATGCATCAGGGCAATGCTCTAATGATATCTGAAGGAATCCCCCAACAATGGAGTCATCATCATCATGGCTGGAGCTCCCAGGATGCACCAGGGCAAGGCTCTAATGATATCTGAAGGAATCCCCCAGCAATGGAGTCATCATCATCCTGACTGGAGCTCCCAGGATGCACCAGGGCAAGGTTCTAATGATATATGAAGGAATCCTCCAGCAATGGAGTCACCATCATCCTGACTGGAGCTCCCAGGATGCATGCACCAGGGCAAGGCTCTAATGATATATGGAGTCACTATCATCCTGACTGGAGCTCCCAGGATGCACCAGGGCAAGGCTCTAATGATATATGGAGTCACTGTCATCCTGACTGGATCTCCCAGGATGCACCAGGGCAAGGCTCTAATGATATATGAAGGAATCCTCCAGCAATGGAGTCACCATCATCCTGACTGGAGCTCCCAGGATGCATCAGGGCAATGCTCTAATGATATCTGAAGGAATCCCCCAACAATGGAGTCATCATCATCCTGACTGGAGCTCCAAGGATGCACCAGGGCAAGGCTCTAATGATATATGAAGGAATCCTCCAGCAATGGAGTCACCATCATCCTGACTGGAGCTCCCAGGATGCACCAGGGCAATGCTCTAATGATATGAGTCACCATCATCCTGACTAGAGCTCCCAGGATGCACCAGGGCAAGGCTCTAATGATATCTGAAGGAATCCCCCAGCAATGGAGTCACCATCATCCTGACTGGAGCTCCCAGGATGCACCAGGGCAATGCTCTAATGATATATGAAGGAATCCTCCAGCAATGGAGTCACCATCGTCCTGACTGGAGCTCCCAGGATGCACCAGGGCAAAGCTCTAATGATATATGGAGTCACTATCATCCTGACTGGAGCTCCCAGGATGCACCAGGGCAAGGCTCTAATGATATCTGAAGGAATCCCCCAGCAATGGAATCACCATCATCCTGACAGGAGCTCCCAGGATGCACCAGGGCAATGCTCTAATGATATATGAAGGAATCCTCTAGCAATGGAGTCACCATCATCCTGACTGGAGCTCCCAGGATGCACCAGGGCAAGGCTCTAATGATATATGGAGTCACTATCATCCTGACTGGAGCTCCCAGGATGCACCAGGGCAAGGCTCTAATGATATCTGAAGGAATCCCCCAGCAATGGAGTCACCATCATCCTGACTGGGGCTCCCAGGATGCACCAGGGCAAGGCTCTAATGTTATATAAAGGAATCCCCCAGCAATGGAGTCGCCATCCTGACTGGAGCTCCCAGGATGCATCAGATCAAGGCTCTAATGATATCTGAAGGAATCCCCCAGCAATGGAGTCATCACCATCCTGACTGGAGCTCCCAGGATGCATCAGGGCAAGGATCTAATGATATCTGAAGGAATCCCCCAGCAATGGAGTCATCACCATCCTGACTGGAGCTCCCAGGATGCATCAGGGCAAGGCTCTAATGATATCTGAAGGAATCCTCCAGCAATGGAGTCACCATCATCCTAACTGGAGCTCCCAGGATGCACCAGGGCAATGCTCTAATGATATCTGAAGGAATCCTCCAGCAATGGAGTCACCATCATCCTGACTGGAGCTCCCAGGATGCACCAGGGCAAGGCTCTAATGATATATGAAGGAATCATCCAGCAATGGAGTCACCATCATTCTGACTGGAGCTCCCAGGATGCATCAGGGCAATGCTCTAATGATATCTGAAGGAATCCCCCAACAATGGAGTCATCATCATCCTGACTGGAGCTCCCAGGATGCACCAGGGCAAGGCTCTAATGATATGAGTCACCATCATCCTGACTAGAGCTCCCAGGATGCACCAGGGCAAGGCTCTAATGATATCTGAAGGAATCCTCCAGCAATGGAGTCACCATCATCCTGACTGGAGCTCCCAGGATGCACCAGGGCAAGGCTCTAATGATATCTGAAGGAATCCCCCAGCAATGGAGTCACCATCATCCTGACTGGAGCTCCCAGGATGCACCAGGGCAAGGCTCTAATGATATATGAAGGAATCATCCAGCAATGGAGTCACCATCATTCTGACTGGAGCTCCCAGGATGCACCAGGGGCAATGCTCTAATGATATGAGTCACCATCATCCTGACTGGAGCTCCCAGGATGCACTAGGGCAAGGCACTAATGATATCTGAAGGAATCCCCCAGCAATGGAGTCACCATCATCCTGACTGGAGCTCCCAGGATGCACCAGGGCAATGCTCTAATGATAAATGGAGTCACTATCATCCTGACTGGAGCTCCAAGGATGCACCAGGGCAATGCTCTAATGATATCTGAAGAAATCCTCCAGCAATGGAGTCACCATCATCCTGACTGGAGCTCCCAGGATGCACCAGGGCAATGCTCTAAATATATCTGAAGGAATCCCCCAACAATGGAGTCATCATCATCCTGACTGGAGCTCCCAGGATGCACCAGGGCAAGGCTCTAATGATATATGAAGGAATCCTCCAGCAATGGAGTCACCATCATCCTGACTGGAGCTCCCAGGATGCACCAGGGCAATGCTCTAATGATATGAGTCATCATCATCCTGACTGGAGCTCCCAGGATGCACCAGGGCAAGGCTCTAATGATATATGAAGGAATACTCCAGCAATGGAGTCACCATCATCCTGACTGGAGCTCCCAGGATACACCAGGGCAATGCTCTAATGATATATGAAGGAATCCTCCAGCAATGGAGTCACCATCATCCTGACTGGAGCTCCCAGGATGCACCAGGGCAATGCTCTAATGATATATGAAGGAATCCTCCAGCAATGGAGTCACCATCATTCTGACTGGAGCTCCCAGGATGCACCAGGGCAAGGCTCTAAGATGCACCAGGGCAAGGCTCTAATGATATCTGAAGTCACCATCATCCTGACTGGAGCTCCCAGGATGCACCAGGGCAATGCTCTAATGATATATGGAGTCACTATCATCCTGACTGGAGCTCCCAGGATGCACCAGGGCAAGGTTCTAATGATATATGAAGGAATCCTCCAGCAATGGAGTCACCATCATCCTGACTGGAGCTCCCAGGATGCACCAGGGCAATGCTCAAATGATATCTGAAGGAATCCCCCAACAATGGAGTCATCATCATCCTGACTGGAGCTCCCAGGATGCACCAGGGCAAAGCTCTAATGATATATGAAGGAATCCTCCAGCAATGGAGTCACCATCATCCTGACTGGAGCTCCCAGGATGCATCAGGGCAATGCTCTAATGATATCTGAAGGAATCCTCCAGCAATGGAGTCACCATCATCCTGACTGGGGCTCCCAGGATGCACCAGGGCAATGCTCTAATGATATGAGTCACCATCATCCTGGCTGGAGCTCCCAGGATGCACCAGGGCAAGGCTCTAATGATATATGAAGGAATCCTCCAGCAATGGAGTCACCATCATCCTGACTGGAGCTCCCAGGATGCATCAGGGCAATGCTCTAATGATATCTGAAGGAATCCCCCAACAATGGAGTCATCATCATCCTGACTGGAGCTCCCAGGATGCACCAGGGCAGGGCTCTAATGATATATGAAGGAATCCTCCAGCAATGGAGTCACCATCATCCTGACTGGAGCTCCCAGGATGCACCAGGGCAATGCTCTAATGATATGAGTCACCATCATCCTGACTAGAGCTCCCAGGATGCACCAGGGCAAGGCTCTAATGATATCTGAAGGAATCCCCCAGCAATGGAGTCACCATCATCCTGACTGGAGCTCCCAGGATGCACCAGGGCAATGCTCTAATGATATATGAAGGAATCCTCCAGCAATGGAGTCACCATCATCCTGACTGGAGCTCCCAGGATGCACCAGGGCAATGCTCTAATGATATATGGAGTCACTATCATCCTGACTGGAGCTCCCAGGATGCACCAGGGCAAGGCTCTAATGATATCTGAAGGAATCCCCCAGCAATGGAGTCACCATCATCCTGACTGGAGCTCCCAGGATGCACCAGGGCAATGCTCTAATGATATATGAAGGAATCCTCCAGCAATGGAGTCACCATCGTCCTGACTGGAGCTCCCAGGATGCACCAGGGCAAAGCTCTAATGATATATGGAGTCACTATCATCCTGACTGGAGCTCCCAGGATGCACCAGGGCAAGGCTCTAATGATATCTGAAGGAATCCCCCAGCAATGGAATCACCATCATCCTGACAGGAGCTCCCAGGATGCACCAGGGCAAGGCTCTAATGATATATGGAGTCACTATCATCCTGACTGGAGCTCCCAGGATGCACCAGGGCAAGGCTCTAATGATATCTGAAGGAATCCCCCAGCAATGGAGTCACCATCA